>NC_090927.1:1267231502-1267856502 GCF_040938575.1 Ambystoma mexicanum | reverse complement strand
TTTACATGTAGTCTACCACCATTCACCAAGGTGCCAATGAAGTTCACTTTAGGTTTTTGAAAGGATAATTATGCACTAATGCAAGGCTTTTCATTGCCCTAAAATGGTAGGAACACCAGGTTCGTAACGCTTTTAGCTGGTATAATGAATTGTTAATGAATCTGCAGGCATTGATGAACTGTATGTAAACTGAATGGTATATTGGATCTAACTGCGTCTCTTTTTGGCTTTGGCGCATTTACTGGCACTAGCCACCTATGTGGCAAAACCATTACTAATTTACTACAGATACGAAAGAAGAGAGAAAAGAGTGTTTGAGAAACAGCATATCTGGTTGGCATGGTAACTGAAAATGCTGGGGTACATAAAGGCCAAAGCATAATTTGTTTTATTTTCATGACCTTACGCCATTTATACCAATGAGCATGTGTTTTACAATGAATCTGCCAATCATGACTTTTGTTTGAAATCACGCGTGCTTTGATGTTTAGTGTGGGCTGCGGAGTGATCCTTCCTTTGTTTTCATTTCACTCACGCAGTGCTGGTCTGCCGAGCTGCATTTGATTTCCTATACTGCCCCCTCATCCTCGTGTTTATCCATGTCAAGCTTCTGCCTGCCAGAGTTTAGACACATTCCCACCCGGAATGAAAGACGCGGAGCGCAGCTCGAGGCTGCCACTCCCCTTCCTTCGAAGCTTTTGTACATTTCTTCATTGTGCATACGGTTTTCAAAAAACGTAAAAAACAAAATTCATCATAAAACAAACACAATACCTTAGTTAAAATCTATACATAATTTCATCAGCAATCAACTTACTTTTTAAAATGATAAAAAATGCAAATACACATTACGAAATTACAAAGTTTTAAAGTGTAACAATCAGGATTGGCGCATTATTTTTATGGAGCCAACCTCTACATTAAGAAAAGGAGGGAGAAAGAAAGAATGAGTACCCAGACAGAGGAGGTATCCAAATCACAACTTCTTAGAAAAGGACACCTCTTATTTGACTAGTTTTCTAATTGCCAAAAATTGGTACAGAGATTTACTGAGGGCGAACGGAAGCTTTGCCCAGCATGAGTTCCATAACACCCTTCTTGTGGAACCCCCACACACGTTTATAAACGTTTCAAAGCAAAGCACTCTCAGGGGAGTCAATGCATAACAGTCGAGAAACAAATTATCAATATTTTCTCTATCAAACAAGCAATGTCTGCAGATTTAAGACTCGGTATCCCCATTTTTCCATTTAATCCTATTTACCCTTGTGGGTAAGATGTCCAACCTGAATCTTAACAAGGCATAAGCCACCTTCCACGTCGGAAATCTGCAGAGATGATACTGCATGTAGACTCCTAGTTTCTTATGGTCTTGAGTTAACCGTTGAAGATGTTTATATGATCCCAATGTATCACAAGTTGTGCACCAATACTCTTGCCATACTTTATACTTATATGATGCTGGCAAGCTTTATAGATGGATTCCTCCCAGGTCCCATTTCACCAACTTGTTTGTGATAGACTATTGTTTGATGCCTCTTCTACCTCCACTAAGTCAGCAAACACAGTATCACAGGGGGCTTTTTAAATTTGTGAATTTGGAATGGATGAAGGCAGTCTAAGGACCCTCTTCCATATCTAAACCTCCAAATTGCAGAAGTCCTCCTCCAGGAGGCAGCGATTAATTTCCACTCCGTAAATTAACATGGGGACCACATTTGCCTTGTAAAACTTAATCAGGGGGATAATGGAACATTTTCCAAACTTGAAGTTAAAGTTTTGCATTTGTGCCACTACAACAGTAGATTTTTTATAACAACCTGTCAATATTAACTTCTTGTTTGGAACATTCGAGATGTCATATCCCAAGTATTTTAGGTTATTCACTTCCTACACTTCTACCCCACCATCCCAGCCAGAGGGAGTTTTGCTTAGTTCATTTCTCAGCCATGAATCTAATTAACTGTTTTTTTTTTCTTATTGATTATCAAGTTGTTCTCGGCATACTAACTTTTCAGTTTGTTTAACAACCTTTGTGTCCCCCCCTTTGTGCAGTCCATAAGGATAATGTAATCTGCATACGTAACTCAATATATATTCCTACCCAGGATTTTCAGTGTGACAAAGGATGCCGCCTTAAGAACAGCGCCAAGGTCTTCCAAGTATGCATTAAATAAAAAGGTGAAATACGCAAGTTGTTGGCCTTTATTTAGGACCCATCCGGCTATATTAGCTCCTACATTTTTCCTGAAGCCAACTTGATTTGGCTTCATAATGCCCAACCTATTTGCCCATTCTTCCAGAGTGGAGAGTAAGACCGAACTGAAAATCTTAGTGTCCACATCTAACAATGTGATTGGACGATAATTTTCCAGTCAGTCTCTATCATTCTTTTAAATATAGGGTCAATATAGGGTCAATGTGGGCCTCCTTCCACGTCTGGGGAGTTTGTTTTTTCATAATGATTTCATTATAATAGTTAAAGAGAATAACTGCCGACAAATCTGAATTTGTTCTTAATCAGTTTGTTGGATAGGACATTTGGGCTGGGGCCATTGAGTTACTTTGTTTTTGAATAATTTTTTTTAATTTTACCCATGGAGAAGGGAATCAGAATTTTTTCTCTTTTTAAAAAGTCCTCGTTTTCTCTGAAGTCTTTTGGTTGGTTGTATAATAGACTAAAATGGGTAGCCCAAACCTGTTCCGATATGGGATTAGAAAGAGCGTCAAATTGAGGGGACGCTCTTTGGTGTGTTAGTTTCCAATAATTAACATCTTTCTTTTCACTTAGAGTGAGGATCATACTTTCACTTTCTTTTTGATATGTCAGAGATTTCAAAGATTTTATTTTATTTTTATATGCCTGTTTGAATTTTTTCCGAGTTCCATCATTCTCTGATCCCACTGAACCTAATCTGGCAAGCTTTTTTAGTGCACTTATGTGCTCTCTTTTGCATTGTTGGATAGTAGAGCTGTAATCTAGTCTTTTCTTTCCAGTTTTAATATTCCTCGGGCGTAAAGAATTGGCTATAAAAACTGGGAAGAATGATGTCTGTTACCCACCCTCCTGTGTATCTCTGAGGATGCCCCGGAATGCACCCTCTAACTTATTATCACATTTCCTTACATCAGACTCTGTCCAGATTACTCTATTTTTACCAAGAGATGCAGTTACTCCACACATTTTCTTTGAAGGAAGGGATAATGGGCCAAAGATAGAGAACGTCACTGATAATCTTAAATGATCAATCGGGAGGCCATTAGATGTAATGTATATATATATATATATTACATGGACGCGGTAGCGTCCATGTAGTTATGGTTAAGTTGGTGTTTCCATAGGAAGAGCACTTTTTGGGTGACTTATAACTTCGCTCCCTCTGGACGAATCCTCACCAAACTTTGCAAAGTTTGGAGAGGTTTGGTGCAGGGGGGGCAAAGTTATAGGGGGGGTCCCAAAACGTTTGTTTTTTCCCATAGACATAATGGGAAAAAACTTTGCGCACACCTACAGCCCAAACCTCTGGACGGATTTACACCAAATTTGCGACAGGAGTGGGGGCTTGGGCCCGAAAGCGTGCTTTTGCAAATTTGGTGTAAATCCGTCCAGTAGTTTTTTTTAAAATGACCAAAATGTAAGGCAAAAAAATTAGTGATATCTCTGTTCGCTTCGCGGACGGACTTCCCTGCTCGCTCCGCGGACAGTGCCCTGATTGGCGGTGTGGTTTGCGCGATGTCTGCGGACATCCGACATGTTCGCTGATTGGACAGCGTGGGGCGCGTCAAATTTTTGGTGGCGCCCGCCATGTTGCATTCGCGGACGACCGCGGATAGCGCGGTGAAACTTGGATTAAAAATTGTATTTAGTGGAGTCTGTTGGTGTGTAAGAGTGTTTGGGGAGGGTGGGGGAGTATGAGATAGGTGCAATGTTGTATTTTCTTTATGTGCTAGATGCTTTTGTTGTTTTCGATTTGTCTGCGGACAACACGGCTGTTCTGAAATGTTCGTAAATAAGAAGAATGGATTCGGTGTCAAGTTGAAAGTGTTCTAAGAAGACGCGTGGGGTCCTGAAATGTTCGCAGGGGGGGTCCTGAAGACGTTGTCTGTATTGTTCGTTGTCAAGCTGAAAGTGTTCTAAGAACACTTGCGGTGTCCTGAAATGTTTGTACATAAAGAAAATGGGGGTGTCCTGATGACGCTGTCCGTATTGTCCTCTGGCAAGTTGAATGTGTTCTAGGAACTTCCTTGTGTCCGCGGACATTAAAATGGTTGAAATGCTTGAATCTATAGGTGTGATATGCGGCGGTGGTTGTGGCCAGGGTATAGAATGTTGGGTGCATGGCCATTTGGCCATGCACCCAAGACTCTATGCCCTGGCCACAACCACCACAGCATATAACACTCATATACCATGCATCCAAGAGTCTATGCCCTGGCCACAAGCACCGCAGCATATCACACTCATAGTGGCTTATAACTTTGGGTCAAAAACAAATTTATAAGGAACAATGCTATAAGCCACTATGGGTGTGATATGCTGCGATGGTTGTATTTATCATGTTATACTTACTATTTGGTTTAGTAACGGGAGTCCATGTTTTTCTTGTTCATTTCTGTGATAAAAGAAAATAGCATGTTAGTATTAGTATTTTATAAAGACTTATTACATTGTACAATCACAATCTTTTCTTTTTTTTGACCCTCATATTTAGTAGATGACAAACCAGAGTACTGTGCAATTTGCTCAGTTTCTGTGTTTGTTGCTAAAATCATTGGGTCTGTGGGAGAAAAAAAATCCATGTTGGATTAAAAAAAACCTTTTTCTGTTATGTTACAGTTTATTTGTTTGTTTGTTTTCAGTGTTTACTTGTTGTTTCTGGCTAATGCTTTATACATTGGATTGTTCCAGTTTTTGGGAGCAGTAAGATATTAGGTATTTGTTTGGATATTGTAAAATTTTGGATCAGTTAGATACCAGTAGGCGTATTCTAACTGTTTATTTTTTTATATAATTTCGTGGTATTGCTTTATCTATTTGGATATTTCTAAATTTTGGGACAGTTACATACCAATTGGTGTATTCTAACTGTCTATTTTTTGCTCTTATTTGGATATTTCTAAAGTTTGGGACAGTTAGATACCAATTGGCGTATTCTAACTGTCTATTTTTTGCTCTATTTGAGTGGTATTAATTTATCTGATTAGTTGTTGTAGCATCTTTGGGTAGTTAGATAGCTTTTGGAATATTGTGACAGTTTATATTTTTTTACTACAAGTGTACTTAAGGTTTAAGAACAGTTTAGTTATCAAATTTTGGTTTTAAGAACATTAAATAAGCGTTTGTAAGATTTGCTGGTAATCTCTGCTTTAGAGTAACGGTACTATCATTACATTCAAACCATCCACATTTCTTTTTTATATATGCAGTGTAGTGCCCTGAGTTGGTTGTGGCTCCTGCGTGGTAGAATATACCTATTGTTGTGAAGGTTTTCCTACCAAGTGATATTTGACCATGTGTGAATCCAGTCAGCTTACAGTTCTTTTTGGTACCATCTGCATTGTAACGTAGAAGCATTAGTATTACGTATTTACTATGTGTTTGAATTACTAACATGGTGCGATTATCTGAATTGCAGGTCGAACATAATCTACCTTGGTTTGCATTTTGTACAAGTTGATGAAATGGAACGGATTCACAATTAGGTATGGATATATACACAAAGCGTTCATTGGGGATTTGTTCTTGTGTCACATTGTTGCAGAGAGTGCATGTATGTTTCCACATGTACGAAATCTGGAAGATTTCATTTATAGGTATGTTTTTGTTTTCCAGTACTAATAGTAAGTACATTAGAAATTCTTGTGGATCTTCCTGTGAGTTTATAGTGAATTTCACCATTCCAGCACAGTAGTCCAATTGTTGTCTTATTCCATGAACGTGTTGTCAGGATTATTTGCTGCGTTTCTGTGAAGTACTAACATTTGCAAACACAATGGGTCTGTACTGTGTAAGTAAATGTTCTCAACAATTGGTGGTAATTGAAATAGAATATTCATTGTTACATTTGCGTAGCAACTTACACCAACTATATTTGAGAGTTTAAATGGACCAGGTAGTTCTGTATCTGACTGCTTTTTTTGGAGTTTGTCTTCCTTCTTTGAAGAAGTACCTGGTTTACTTTCCCTAATTTATTCTTTTTTGCTTGTGGCACTTGATGAAGTATTACTTTCTTTTACTCTCTTTGGAGGATTTGCAGTGACATCCTGTTGCTTTTCTGTTTGATTTATTTTTCTTTTATAATGTTTTACTTTTTGTGGAACAGAATATGTGTTTAGATGGGGAGTGTATAGTGAACAAAGTCTATTGTATTCTAAAATGCAAGGAATATCAGCGTTTATTTTACTTGCATCAGAGTGGATTAGAAATAGATTGTCAAGTGTGATAGTGCTATGTAGCTCATGCCTTCTTTAAAGACTGTGTTACCAATGTCTATCATTGCTTTCTCTAGGGTAAGACCTTGTGATTTATGAATGGTGACTGCGTATGCAAGAGTTACATACATGTCTTTGAAGAGAAGGAATCGAGCTGTTGAGCGTCCTATTCTTTTTACTTCTGAAAGTTTGTCGAAGAGAATATTGACAAACGGAATTTTGTTGTCACGTGGGTATGTTTGAAAGCCAACAACTGTACCCAGTTCTCCATTAACTAGTCCTTGGTCCACGTCAAGGTTACGTTTCAGCATTACTCTGCAATTTAAGGATAATTTTAATATCTTTTCCAAGCCTGCTGTGTTTGAGATTGATTTTTCTAAACTATTTAGTCTTGTTGTGGCTTGGTCACACATGGGTAGTGTCATTCCATGTACATCTAGTTTGTCTGTGGCGCTAATTTCCATTATTGGTTGCATTTCTTTACTTAACATTATTTCATTGAATTTGAAACAGCTTGCAAGAGTTGGCATTAAGGCCATACAATTTACATTTTTGTGGGCTAATTGTTCCATAACATCTGTAGCACATGCATTGTCACCATAAAGTGCATGAATGTGCTGGGTTTTCAATATTGCTTCTGCTTCTTTAGAAAGTATACCAACTCTGATACTTTTTAAGATGTTGGCATAAGTGAGATCTGCAGATTGGCGCATGTTTTCTGTTAATTCTCTGTATTGGAAATGTTGCCAAAGGTTGACATTTCCTATGCTGCCAACAGTTTTACGGCAGAGTTTGTGTCCTAATGTTTTAAAAATAGGCTCACCTTTTACTGGTGTCAATTGAAGAAGATTTGCGAAAACAATAATGTGTTTTCCTGCAAAGAGCTCTTCATAGTTTGTTTTGAGTACTTCATGTAATCTGAGGTGAATCAAAGCCAACATTAGGTTGGACACCATGCTCACTTCATCTATTAGTAGCATTTTCATTTGTTTCAATACTCTGCGTAGTTCCATTGCAGCTTCTGCAGAAAGTTTGTAATAATCTAATTTGGTTTGGTGTTCTACTGGCAGGAGTAGTAATCGGTGTAAAGTGACACCACATATGTTGTAGGCAGCTACACCTGTGGGGGCAGTGACAACAGCTGACAGTTTGTTGTTTGTCAATTGTTGAAGGAACTTACTGATGATTTTGATTAGGAATGCTTTGCCAGAACCAGGTTCACCACTGATATACAATAGTATAGGTTTGTAATTTTGACAGGTGCATTCTTTGTTTTCATGTTGTACACCATGTGCAATTTCTTTTGTTACTTCTTGAAAAATGCTACGTTGCTCATTGTTTAGCTTTGATTGTAGTATAGTTAAATCTTCTTTATCTTCATACTGACACATGGTGTTTTCTACTTCTATCATAGCTAATTCTGCCTCATTTGTTATTAGTGGGTCTCCCAGTGGTTCTTGGCTTCCTGTGACAGAAGGTTGACTACTGTCAGGAGTGTCCTTATCTAGTTGGGCCTGGAGTTCTTCTTCATGTTGCTGTTCATTGTGCAACATTGTTTTGTACTGTGCAAAGTTTACATCAGTTATACTGCTTTCATTTGCTTTGAAAGCGTCTTCATATGAGTCATAGTTATCTAGTATTTCTTCTTGTTTTCTCCATGGTTTAAAGAGTTGTAGCAGGGACATGTAATATACTTCTTTATGTTGAGGAGTCTTTAATGACAATTTGATATGATTAATTAAATTTGGTTTGGTGAGTTTTACTAAGCTGCCTTCACAGTTTGTCACTTTGTATTTAGGGTTTTGTTCATCAGGTTTTATATTATTTTTGTATGTGTAGTTTTGGGCTATGTAGTATAGACACATGGTTTCCAAAGTGTACTCCTGTTTGGGTAGTATGTGTCCAATAAATTGTTTTTTAAAATGTCTTGGCTGTTGGGATCATGTTTGGCTATTGTTTCTATATCTTCGTATGATTTTAGAACTCTTTTTCTAGATTTAGCTGGACCAAGACTTAGCCATACTATATTTGCAGATTTACCATACAATGCAGCACCAGTTAATCTTTCAGCTGCTTCATAGGATCCACATTCTCTGTGGGACAACATGTTTAAGCCCAAGCTGTATAATTTCTGAGACACTGTTTTATCTGATGACAGGTCATTCCAGAGGTCTTGGAGCTCTGTCTTTTCTGATTTGGTTAAGTATGCTGTGACATATTGTGCAACTGCAGTAGAATTGTCTGCAATGTACTGCACATCTATGTTTGCATTCCATAAGTGGGCAATGATTGCATTGTAATCATTGATATATTTTTCTTCTTCTTTTCTTTTTATGCAATATGTATTTTTAGGTGACTTACTTTTAACACTATGTCTAACTGAAGACATGAGGTTGTTCACTTGACCTGCATTTGTAACTGGTCTAGGGAAACCAAATCGGCATTTGGTGTAGTACTTCCCTTTGTTTTTGTATTTGCGACAACAATATTTGCCACATTTGTGTCTTTGGAATTGTAAAATTTTTGCATGAAAATCACTATTTGTGGATTCTGATGGAATTTCACAAGTGATATATTTTTCAATAAACTGTAAAACAGTGGCATCACTGTCTTGACCAAATTTAGGAGCATCTTTAATCCATAAAAGCATGTGGACATGTAGTGCTCCTATGGCTTGGTATTCTTTTCTCCAAAAGAAGTGTTGCACTTCTCCAAGGGGAGGAACAGTTTTATTACAAATAAAATGTAGCATAAATGAAGCGATAATGGAAATATCTTGAAACATTAACAGGATCTAGAGAACAAAGTTCTCCAGGTGTTAGTATATCTATGTTTGTTTTGTTTTCGTTTGATATGCGTAGGAAAGCATGTAAATCTTCCCATGCATATTCTGCACAACTTAATGTAACAAACCAAGTAGGTGGGCCAAGGTTTCTGATCATACAACGTACATCTCCATGATGTCGAAACCAGTACTCTTTAGTACCACGCATATTTGCTAATAGATTTGTAAGATTTGCTTGTAAAACCTCATCTTTTTGTTGAACTTTTTGTAATAATTGTGTAGCTGTCATATTTTGAAAGTGTGATCCTGATTTTAATATGTGTGCAACTCTGTAACATAAAGTTGCTAGTTCACTTTCAAAGAGTAGGTGGTATATGTATTCCACATTTTGTCGAAATCTGGGATCTTCAGAATACATTCGTAATGAGCGATATTCTGATGCTGATTTTTTAATAGGTCTATCATCGTATCTTCCTCCTTTGCCAGTCGGAAAGAGTAGAGGAAAAGCACGTGCTTCTATACTTTTTTCCCATATGCTGATTGGTGATCCTTTTGTTTGACGCATTTGGTACGTTTCCAGTGCATCTTCTATGGTGTCATTAGAGTGCAATGGATGAATTGTATAATGGTCTAAAGTGTTTGATATTGTAGAAGGATCTAGGAGCTCAAATTGATCAGCTTCTTGTGTCTCTTGAATTATTTCAGTTGTATCTTTCAAGTTTTCTTCAATATTAATTTCTTTGTAATATTCATTATTCTCTTTAAGATATTGCAGGGCTTCTCTAACTTTATGTAAATCTACCAGTTTTTGCCAAATTTTTTTGTCTTTTGTAGGTACTCCATTTACCAAGATAATTAAAGATTGTTGCATTGGACGTTGCACTCCTAGAGTGTGCACATTTTCTTTTAGATCTAATGGTAAATACACTACTTTTCCACGAATACTTTTCACTAATTCAGAGGGAGGTCATTTTGCAGTTTTTGGTTGAAGGCGTATTATTGCTTGAGATGGGTGCACTGTTTGAATTATGATGCTCTCATATAAATTAAGTTGTTGAAGGGGTTTTGGTAGTGGATATAATTCCAAGTTATTTATGATAGCACGTGAAGGAGTTCGGTTGTTGTCAAGTTTTGTAGTGCAGTAACTGCAAAGTATTATGGGGTCAGTTATTTCGTATTTGTTTTCTGCTATAAGGTAGAGAGCTAATTCAAACCATTTAGATTCTTCATTGTCTTCTATTTTGTATGATAGGTGTACAGTTTTTGTGTTACTTTTATAAAAAGTTCTGCGGCAACATACACACACGTGGTTTGGTACTTCAGCTGAAGTACTTTCAAATTTTAGTATTTCTTTTTTGTATGTGTGTAGTGAAAGGTTGCCATGTTCAGAATTGTTATGAAGTTGGTTTACAGCTAATTCATCTTGTAAGTGGGTTTCACTTCCAAAATATTTTGTCTGAATATAGTCGATTTCTTTTAGTAGGTCTTTTGCTGTACCATGTAGAAGAATGTTATTTAAATTGGCTAATTTAGCATAGTACAGTTTATAAACTAGATTTCTTATACTTGCATGATGTGTTGATATCCTTTTGATATCATGGAAGGTTGTTTTGCAAGTAGGTCCTGTAATGCAGGCCAATGAATGTCCTTGTAGTCCTGTGTACTTGCGTACTGGACAAGCATCCATATTTTGTAGTAGTTTAATTTTGATTTTGTCTTTGCTTTTCACATATTGATTGAGGAATTGGCGTAAAGACTTGAACTTTTTTTTGGTAATGTTACACATTGAAGTGCATGGCTATTTGTACACCAGATGTTCTGATTCAGTTGAATGGATGGGTAAATCTACGTTTTCAGGGCATATTTTTGTAAGGATTACTTCTTGTTCCATTATGGTATTATTAACTTTTTCATAACCTCGACCACTGCTATGTATGGCAATTGCATTTGTTTGCTTTTGTTTGTACGCTTCTTCATTAAAGTATGGTTCTGTGTTTGTAGTGTGACTCCATTCACCTCCACAGATATTTAAGAAGTTATTTCTGTTGACATTTTGTTTATTGAGAAGTCTTTTTTGTAATTTAGTTATTAGTTTTGTTAGTGGTTTTATTCTGTTTAACACTAAAATAAATAACTTTCTTTTGAGAAGAATTGCACTGTCTATCAACGCTTCTAAGATTACTTTTCTACGATAGGTTTGAAGTGTTGAACCTGGTTTCTCTCCTGTTTTCATAAGATTTTGACGGACTTTGTGACGGAACATTTTGGCTAAAATACTTTTCTTGGTATGCTTACTTTGTACTACATTAAGATTTATAGAAGACGTTTTATTTGTAGTGATAGTTGATTTTCTGTTAATTGTTTTTTGGTTTGTTTTACTTTTTGATAGAGGAGGCAAAGTTTTTGTACTAGAAACTTTTTCTGTTTCACTACATGACTGTATTAGCTGTTGTGTTTCAACTTTTTTTTACAAATTCTGCTATAGATGGATGTTTATGTTGGAGAGTTTTCTTTTCATTTGCTCTACTTCTCCGTTCCTTTCTACGGAGTTGCTTTTTGGTAGGCATTCTTTAGGGTCTGTTGAAAAAAATACAGAAGGTATTGGTTGGGGTGTTCTGGAATGCATGTGTGTTGTGTGCATGAGTGTTTGAGTAAAATCATAAAGATGTATTTAATGGTGTGTGATTGTGCTTTGCGAAGTAAAACTACTAGGGATGGGTATTTTTGAATTAATGTGTTACTAAACTGGGGTTCAGATGACAGAAAAAAGTAAGCCAGTGGTTTGGAGAAGTATAAATAGTATATCTAAAGCTATACTATTAAAACAGTTGTTTGTTCTACAGCATCTAAATTCTAGCGGCTGAGTTGGGTAATTTGTGTGTCGAAAAATAGGAAGTTGTGGGCCATTCTGCCAGTAAATCACTGTTTAAGACGGGGGGATTTTTGGTCAGACTGGTGCAGAATCTCTATTTTTAGGCACAGAAATAGCATGAATTAACCTTACAGTGTGTTTGAGTAATAATTCAAATATTATGGTAACATTTTACTTACTTTTTTTCTAAAATGAGCAGTTTACTTCTTAGTTGTTCTTTGTACTTCAAATTCGGCTGCTTCTTTTATGGAGAATGGTCTTCACTGCAATTGTAAAAGAAAGAAATTAGTAATTTGGTTTGTATATAGCATTTAGTCATCGATTTTTTAAATTGAAATGCTCAGCGCCTTCCTCAAAACCATTAAAACTATCTTATGACTAACTGTAGGAAAGAAAATATCTTTACTATGGCTTGTGAAAATCATAATGTACCACTGTATACCACTATTCCTGTAACTAAGCTTTTCCACGTAATAGTGAGTCCATGTGATAGCCTGCTTTTCCACGTAAGAGGGAGTCAATGTCATAGCCTGCTTGTCCTATATAAATGTAAGTAATTATATAAACTAAAAAAATTAAAACCAAGTATGTGTTTGTACAAATATTATTCTTTGAGATTTGATGATAGAGTGTGCATGTAATTTTGTTTGATCATATGTAGTCTATATATTTTATTTCAAAAATGTTAGTTTAACATTATTTGCGTGTGTGTGTGTGTACGAAGTAATTAAACGGTATAAAGGTTTGTAAGTCACAGTTCATTTTAGGAGAATGAAAAAATGATCGTAGATTCATTTTACATATTATACAAGGTAAAAGTCGGTTAGAAAATGTGTTCATGTACTGTATAGAAAATATTCATACCTGTAGTTTGTGTTCATGCATATGGATATGGACGAAGCTGCAAGTAGAAATCTTGGAGACTTGTCTAGTATTTCTCGTAGATCGTGCTTGCCAATGGTATAAGACTTGTAGTCCGAGAGATTCACCGTACATTTGCAGTGCTGATCTATGATGATGCAGTTACATGTAGAGGTCTTGGATTTGATTGGTGGATGGTCATGTGATTTCTTAGCTACATCCAATG
The DNA here is from genome assembly GCF_040938575.1 of Ambystoma mexicanum. Lineage (NCBI taxonomy): Eukaryota > Metazoa > Chordata > Amphibia > Caudata > Ambystomatidae > Ambystoma > Ambystoma mexicanum. The sequence goes on along the minus strand of NC_090927.1, from coordinate 1,267,843,326 downwards.
AGGGAATGGCACAGAGAGTGAAGTGGAAATGGTAGAAGGGCTGTCCATGTTACGATATGTTCGCGGACATGGCGGTAGTTCTAGGACACCGCGTATTACATCCGGGGAATTTGGGGTAGGGAGTCATGCAAATGAGATCGAATGTAGCAAGGGATTGGTCAGTAATGTTTAGTATTTTATTTTATTTATTTTATTTATATGTTTATATAGCGCTGCAGCCCGCGGGCATCAGAGCGCTTCACAAAAAGACAGACTGGAGTACAAAGACAGGACAGTCAAAATTACATGTAGCAGACATTGGAACAGAAGTGAGCTAGCTGGCTGGGAATAGGAGTATTATTTAAAGAGAAATGTTTTGAGTAGCCCTCTGAAGATTAGATGATTAGTTTCCAATCTCAGCCCCGGGGGGAGTTTATTCCATGTGAGGATTGCCTTGGTCGTGAAAGCCCTACCTAATCCTTTTGCTTTTTTGGTAGGGAAAACTCGCAGGAGGCCAGATTTATTGGACCTCAAGTTGCAATGTGATTCATACCAAACGAATTGCTTTTTTAGGTAAGTTGGTGCTTTACCATATAAGCATCGGTGTACTAGGGTAATGGCTTTGAATGTGATGCGATCCTCGATCGCAAGCCAATGTAGGTCCTTTCTATCTTTTGTGATATGATCTCTCTTGGATGTATTAGTGATTATTCTGACAATGTCGTTCTGCACCACTTGGCATTGTTTTAAGCATTTATTGCTTGCGCCAAGGAGTAAAGAGTTTCCATAATCTAACCGGGAGAGAATTGTGGCTCTTGCTATTGTCGCACTATTTTGTGGGCTCAGTAAGGGTCTGATTTTTTTCAGTAGTTTCAAGTAATAGCGACAATTCCTTTTGAGGTAGGCAATGTGGGCTTCTGCTCCCAAGGATGCCTGAAGGTAGACGCCTAGAGTTTTGACTTTTTCTGCTATAACTATCTGTGTCTCTTTGATCTTAAAATCGGTGTATTGTGGACTAAGTTTTTTTCTAGCATGAGGAGAACCGAAGATCATAAGTTCTGTCTTGGAGGCATTTAAGCACATCCAATTGTCTTTCATCCAACTCTCAATGATGTTGTAGATACTCGAGAGTTTTTCACTGTCCTGTTTGTAGTTACCGGTAAGTTCAAACACCAATTGGGTGTCATCGGCAAAGTTGGTAAAGAAAATACCGAGATGGGACAGAAGTGAGTATAGGCATCGCATGTATAAATTAAATAGTAGAGGGGAGAAGCTAGCGCCCTGTGGAACTCCACAGTTTACTGGTTTAGATTTTGAAGAGTGTTTGCCCCAGACGATTTTAGATTGCCTGTCCTGCAGAAATGATGACACCCAGTCTATGGCCTCATCAGAGCAGTTTCCCGATTGATCCAGGGCCTCTCGGAGCCTCCGGTGATCCAGTAGATCGAAGGCTGCCGAGAGGTCCAGTAGGATCAGTAACCCAGATTTACCTTGATCCAGGATGCTTAGCATTTCTGTTTGCAGATCTAAAAGCGCTGATTCAGTGCTATGGGCCGTCCTAAAGCCCGATTGTTGTGGGTGAAGTAGGTTGTTGTCATCCACAAATTTTTGAAGTTGTTCTGTAGCAATCTTGTCAAGTATTTTTAGCAAAAAGTTGCAGTTGGTAATTGGCCTTAGATTAGCAGGGTCCTGTTGGTTAAGTTCAGGTTTTTTTGGTAATGGTGTTACTGTGACCGTTTTGATAGCGGCTGGGACGTTACCATCTCTAAATGACGCATTTACCATTCTTGTCAAAAGTGGTGCAAAAATGGTAGCGTTATCAAGGATTAGTTTTGGGGGCAATACATTTTCTGTGCATGAAGTGCATTTGATACTTGAGAGAGTTTTGTTCATATCTTCCAGTGATATGGGTTTAAAATAGAATTTAGGACTTTGTGAGTCAATCTTATCTGTCCCTATGTTATCTGGAAAAGTGATATTAGCTACCTTACAATTAGAGATTGTTTCTCTCGCCTTGGTAATTTTATTGTGAAATGCAGTTTGAACTGCTTCACAATCTTTTTGAGTGGGTTGAAAAGGGGGGGATAGTGCTACTGGTTTTTCAATATTTTTAAGTATTTGAAAAAGTTTCCCAGTGGAATTGGATGCAGTGTTGATTTGTTCATTATAGTGATTTTTCTTCAATTTAGTTATTATTGCCCTGTATGTTATGTCAGCAATTTTCCAGTTTTTTTTGTTGTTGTCTGTAGGGTCTTTTAGCCATATTCTTTCAAATTTCCGTTTTTCCTTTTTGAGGGTCAAAGCTTCAGAATTGAACCATTTCTGATGGTTAATATTAGGTCGGACTTGCTTGTTTTTAAGGGGGGCATATTTGTTTAATATGTCGTTCATGTGTTTGTTATATGCGGAGATGATATCCTCGCATGAATCTGTGTCTTTAGTATCGAGCATGATTTGTGTAGTGCCTTCCTGAAGGATGTTTGGCGTGATTTTTTTTAGATTTCTATCTAATACAATTTTAGGGGAGTTGTCAGGTTTGGCTGCTTTTGGTTTGAGCACTAACTTGGATTCGATTTTATGATGGTCTGACCATATGCAGGGATGTGTACCTAGCATCGTCATATCTGTGTTATTGGTAATTATCCAGTCTAGCTGGTTACCTGTGATGGCTGTAGGATCTTTGTTTATTATGGTGTAGGAACAATTCGATAGATCTTCCTCTAGGCTTATAGCATCTGGATCTTTGGGATTACCCCTCCAGCGGTTTAAGTCTCCCAACAGTATTGTCCCTGAATTGGATGTTTTCAGGTTGTTCAATAGTTGGGTTAACTCTTCATTGAAGTCTGATGCAAGGGAGGGGGGTCTGTAAATGACTATCAGGTTGGTACAATCATTTGGAGTGTGTGTCAGTTTAAGGTGTACGATCTCACAACCTGTACACTGTATGTGAGTAGGGAAGAGGTTGAGGTCTTAGTGAGTGTGTTGTGCTAGGAGAAGTTTTCTCAGATATTCTTTTTGCTGAGAGAAGAACAGATAGCTATGGCTGAGTGTTTTAAAAAACAGATTGTGTCGATTTTGGGAGACTTGTGGATACATTGGTTGAAGGTGCATGCAGAAAGCTGTGGACTATCTATAGATCTTGGATTCCCACATGTGGAAGTGCACTGGCATGGAGTCTGTGGAATGAAGTGGCTGGACTTGCTACCTCTCTGTGCAACTTTGAAGATAGAGGAACATCCAGACATAATTGTAATTCATTGTGGAGGTAACAGTTTAGAACATGTGTCTGGAATTTCTTTGCAATTTGCAATGAAAGAAGGACTTCAGAAGATCATGGACATGTTTCCAAACTCCAAAGTAATTTTTTCACAGATTGCTCAGAGCCAAATGTGGTTTCGTTCTTTCTCATGTGGTCCACAAATGGAGAAAGCAAAGCGTAATGTCAATAAGGCTGTTTGTGTCTTCCTAAGAGATTTTGGCATGTCCTCTTTTCACAATGAAAATATTATGTTTCGTAGTACATACATTTTTCGCAGAGACGGTGTCCATCTTACCTATGCTGGCAGAGAAATGTACAAAATGCCCTTTTTTAGAAATGCAGCATGCATTTCGAAGTAGGTGTTAAGTATTTATAATTTTTGACATACAAACACCTCCCAAAGGCTCTTTTCAGAGCCACTACTTCCTCCCAGAGAAAAATGCAATGGTTACAATAAGGTAGCATCCCAATTTTTTTTATGTTCGCGAACTGTCAGCGGATTTTCAAGGAATAGAAAGGGCCCTGCGTTATTTATCTTTACTTCTGTTTTTTAACTGTGAAAGGCGGCTCTGAAAAGAGCCTTATTTTTTTTTTATTTTTGTTATTTTGTATTTTTTTGGGGTTTTTACACATGACACACTAGGAGAAGATAGGAAAGGAGGTTAAAGGGGGGACACCAACCACAGGGATAAGAAAGGGCGAGCTGAGAGAGGAAGATGTAGAGTGGGTTTTATTTGGGTAGTGAGCAGGTCTTCTCGTGCTCTGAGACGATAGTCTCAAAAGCACTGCGAAGTCGCTCCCCCCTGCAGAATACTGTGTCACAGTACATACATACAACTGTGACCCTCGAAAGGTAAGGGTCATCAGAATTATGTATGGCCTGCGAGGCAGCTTGAGGAAGACGCTGTCCCAGAGAGGTGTTCCTTGTGGTGACAAGATCAGAAACGGAGGATGAAGTAGAGGCAAGCGAATGGCCTCAGTGTGGAATGAGTTCAGGTGTCGCTTCATGGTCGTAGTCCCAAAGCTATACGAACCATGCCTCCCATGACTGAGTACCATTTTGCACTCATTGCAGGTGACACGGTTCACACGAGCCTTAGGACCATTCCCATGAACGGTAAACAACCGCCACACCCAAGAATCACGCCGAGGGTGGGTAGTAGGGTTTTCTTTGATGTCCTGGGTGTTAGTGTTAGCAGTGCATGGTGGCACGAGTTATTGTTGCTTATCTTACCATAACTGCCGAATTTCACGGGTTTTTTGGTTTTACTTTGAACCATAATGTCCCTTTAACAAAGTTTTTTTTACTGAATTTGATAGGTTTTTAGTAGCGCAACTTAACCATAACCTCCCTTTTAACAAGGTTTCTTCAATATATATATATATATTCTTTTGTGGGTAATTCATCTGAGATTAAAACAAAGTTGATCATAGTCGCCTTATTTTAACTTGCCCATGTATGGGTTTGCACCCCTCCTTGTGAAGCTCTATCCGTAAGCACTGTCAGGTTCCACTCATCAAAGAAATCCCACCGTATTTTTCTTTTTTTGGGCTGAGGGTTTTTTTGTTACTTAAATATTGTTCTGAATAAGATTCTGGGTCCAAGAAGACTGAGTTGAAATTGCCTGCGATTATTATTGAACATCAAAATGTTCCTTCAAGGTCTTCAGAGTCCTATCAGTATAGCTCCAACATACATTTATTATCATCATGTATCTATCTTCTGACTTCATGAAAGTGTGCAGCGCTAGTATGCTGTAGACTATACCATCTATTATTTGTAGAGAGATAGCCAGCTCTTTTTATATTCCTATCAAGAAACTGCCTATTGGATGTCCAACTGGCCCTTGTAAAGCCAGTTGTTGGAGGGTTAAATAACCATCCATAATAACCTTTCTATTATGGAAGGTCTCTTGTAGGATCACTAAGTCATATTTTCTTAGGAACTTCAAACTTTCCCCGGGTTACGCAAACAGTGGAAACCCTGGGTGTTCCATGAGCAGATGTTGAACTGAGAAAGGGACTTGGAGCGCACAATAGAGATTGAGGACTGGGGCAAGATCTGGACCAGAATACATAACAAACAGGGAGGAAGGGTACAAAATCTGTTAGAGATATTATGTCACGCCAGAACAGTTACACAAATCCAACCCAGATATCCCACTGGGCTGCTGGAGGGGCTGTACTTCCAATGGAATGCTGTTCCAACTACTATGGACCTGCCAGAAGGTGAAAGACTATTGGCAGAGGGTGTTAGAACAGATAAAGTCAATCACAGGTCTGGCTATCCCATGAGATCCGGGGATCCTACTGCTGGGAGACACCGGCGATGGAAAATTCCCCTCACAGGTCAAATAGCACGATTGTGCACTCATCTCCTGATAGCAGCCAAGATTGCTCTGGCCAGGCTCTGGAAAAACCGAGAGGGCCCCTCAATCCCGATATGTTGGTCAAAATGTTGGGACATCGTAGTGGCTGAAAAGATTACAGCGATCTGCTCAGGAAATCTCAACTCATTTCGAAATACATGGGCCCCGTTTATGACCCATGCAGAAATATTCCCTGGACTTACCTCTAAGCCACCACTAACCCGTTGGCTACAATGAGAATGGGCAGGGGGTTGGAAGAGGACACTCCCCAAACCCAAACTGATGGAGAATACCACAGCACCCCAGGACCATCCCATGGAGAGAGACCATCCTTCAATTGTTTTAGTGTGATACACTGTATGCCTATTTTTAGCAACTCTATTGTCTGTGTCAAATCTTTTGAAATACCTAATAAAATATCTGTTTGAAAAATAAAATCTGTCCTAAACTCAGGGGCACCCGTCAGATGTATCTGCAGTTTAAGGAGCCAATGCCAATCACAGTTTTTTACCCTCATCTCGTTAAAGGGCTCGCCTGCCCTACTCCACCCGGCGAGTCTCCGGCATTAGGCCTGCTCACCTCCTGTAGGTGAGAATAATGATGTCTTTGTGGGGCACGTTGACCCTTGCCAAAGGGGAATCCCGGCAGTGCTGACCTGTTACATGCGTCAAAACCTCTCTGTCGAATTTGGTCAATTGCAGCATAAATCCCCTCTAATCAAGGTGCTTTCCACCCTCCACAGAGTCCCTGGAATTCTGCTTTTGTAAGCAAATAGATTTTCTTTATGACCAACCCATGCATCATGAAGTATCCACCCGTCCAGGCCCGGGTGGGCAGGATTCCCGCAGTGGGCCGTTTTCAATTCCCACCCCCCGGGACAAGGTTGCTTTTGGATGTGATTTCCAAGTATTCACGAAAAAGCCATCTTCCCACTATATCATTTAATGAATATTGCAGGGTGCTTTCTGTCGGTGGATTGCACTACGCTTGGAGAAGATCAGGGCCAACTTCTGGGACTCTTTGGATGTAATTTTACCCTTGGGGGTAAAGGTTTTCCATGAGGGTTTGTTAAGGATTAAGCAAAACTCTTCGCGTTACTACTGTTTATTTTCTTAGGTCTCTGTTTTTTTCAATTTCCTTGATACCGGGCCCTTCTTCTGTGGCATTAGCCCATTTTGTTTTTTCCCTTCTTTCTCCTGGGCCTATCCTTGGTCTGAGATGGAAAAGCACCTGAGGAATCATTGATCGTAATCGCGGCTCCACATTCCACCTTCAACACTCCCAGGTGAAGGAATTATTCAATGGTTGCCAAATCTGGGGTGTATCCAGGAGGGAGGAGTCACCCCCCCACTTCCCTCCTTTCGGATTCCTCCCTTGCCCCCACTTCTGATAAAAGATTGTGAGTAGATGACCTCCTGCGGTGAAGCCTGCTCCTGGAGAATTGCTTCCAATTGAATCACATCAACACTCGGCTTCTTGCTTTGCGAGAGGCCATACCCCTTCCCTCCCTCCACCGTTATTTTTGTGACAATTGCTGTGATAGCTTCAGAGAGGATAATCTTCAGACCAATGTACCGAGCAAGCCCCTAATTCTTTGGGAGGGACTTTATTTCCTCTAGTCTAGGAATCGACCCCATGATTGATTTAAGGGTAATCAGTTGCTCAGAATGCATCCTTGTTTCCTTTTTAAGTATATCAACTTTACCAAGGAGGTTAGCACAAAATTCAACTCCTCCAATGGCGGGGGTGCCATTTCATATCTGCTTGAGCATTCTATTAAGTTGGAGCAATACGTTTGGTTCCCAACCAGCTGAGGCTGTTCTTCCATCGGGGTAACAAAAAGGTCTAGGGTATTTGACAAGGTGTTTGTCGTGGTGCCAGGTAAAGGAGGCAATGCCTCATCTTCATTTTTGCTCTGAGTTAATCTCAGAGGGGCACCCATTTCTTTCACTACCCCCCGGAACGCTGATCAAGGATTTGAGCCATAGCGTCAGGTTTTCATTCAAACATTCCCCTATTTTACGTTGCATAGAGGAAGCATTTAGAGTAAAATCCAGGCTAATTTTCCATGTGAGGGAATCCTCCAAGGTGGATCTCGCGGCTGGATTATCCTGGGCCGATATACTTGATCTGCGATTTGGCGCAAAGTCATGATTTAAGCAGAAAAGCTCAGTTTCTGATTGTGGCAGGGAATTTTCATCTGCTCCCGTTTCTTGCTCTCCATTTCCATGACTTCTCAAGTTCATTTTAAGTTCCACAAAATAAAGTTAGACTTGGACAAACTCACCCGCTTAGAGTGGCAATATAGCCTGATAGCCTGCCCTGGTCTCTGGGAACAAGAGAAAAAGGAACACAGGGCAACACACCACTGCACTCTGCACCCTCTGGAAGGTTTTCATGACTTGTGCTGATGCTGCCTCCAGCTCCCTGCTGCTGCAGCAAGTGAAAACAGACTTCTTAAAAGTCCCAGCAGGAGAAAGTATTCCACACAGGCACACGGAACACACAGCTACACACCGCCAAAAGCTTGCTAGAGCAAGTAATTTATAGAAAGCTCTCTAGGAGCAGGTGGTGTTGCATTTTGTAGTGATGCCTCTTGCCCATGACACTATGCACAGTCTATGTAGTGCACCACATCATAAAACCAGGGGCCTGAAATCTTTGGCTCTCCAGACGTTTTGGTCTACAACTCCCACCAGCCCTACCAAGCATCATTTATGGTGAATGATAATGGGAGATGTAGTCCAAAACATCCTAGAGGAATCCAGACGTGGACCCCTTGCTCACTATTCTTAGAGAGGCACAGCTACACCCTACTGATGAGGTTCAACCAGACCAAAACACGTGTCTGGGGTTGCTGTTGGTACTATTGTTCAGAGGAGTATTGCTTAGCATTTTGGTGCTGGACTGCCCCAGGGCAGGACAAAGACTAATATGTTTGTGTTATTTCTCCTCTGTGAAAGATCGTGAGCTAAAGACTCTGGGTAAGGCTCTTGTAACCAGGACTCATGTCTGGCAGAGAGTCTCCCAGGACCCCCCCTTGTTATTTGCTCTTCATTTGGTCGCCATTATATTTTTTCGGGGAGAGCAGTTGTGGTAAGTAGTGATCATAACATTGCTGCTGCTTCCTTAAGGAAAAGGAAGATAGGTGGGATGCTCGATTCCATGCATGGTCCACTTTATGGAATTAGCTGCTACTGAGCAGGAGAAGGGAAGAATATCAATTGTAGTTCAGAAAGGAACTAAAAACTTGTCTTTTTGCAAAAAGCCTTCGATTTTAGGCAATACGAAGGTACTTTGACTTGGGTCACCCTGTTGCCTCCCTATCACTGAGCCATGTACCTAGTCTTTAATGTAACCTCTCATTGCATATGCACCCATGTATCTTCTTTTGCTTGTACCTCTTCCCAATCATCCTGCAATGTTGGATCTGAATGCTCCCAGCCTACAAAAGACCTTCTGTGCTTTTCCCTTATCGTAGCGGTTTACAAATCATCAGTGCCCATACAAATCACAAACAAATAAAACTGCATAGTGCTCTGGTGTGTGATGTAGCACATATCCTGCATGAGGATTATAAACAATGCACAGTATTTAATACACAACAACTTACAGCGGGTACTGACTAGTATTACTAGACTTATTTTTGAGGGCAGTGGTGAGATGTGCGACTAGATGGTGTATGATGCAACAGCACCTGTTTGACGATTTTGGTCTGGCACTTTAATATGGCTTTAACCCCTGCTGTGGGGGGGCAACATGACCTTTTACGGCCCTCAGCGAGGGCTGTGGGCCATTAAAGACAAAATGTCCACCTCCCAAAGTGGGGATGAAAGCCATTTGCATTCTGGGGTTTCCACAGGGGCACATGTTTTTTATTTTCCTCTGGAGATTGCCGTCTTTTGTAAAAAAGATGGTGCCGCCATAGGGGCAAGACACTATTCCCTTTCCAATTTCTATGTCTGTGGCTGGGAGACGGGAGGAGCACTGCGACCGGAGCACAAATCTTTGGTCTAGCAATTAAGTGGGGAGGGAAGGAGGGAGTGGGAAGGGGTAAGGATTGCTTTGTGGGGAGATGGTAGGGAAGCACAGAAAGAGGCTCCCTATTGCCCCCTCATACGAACAAAGGAAAAAAGAAATGGTGCCACCCAGCGAAGGGCTTCGGGTGGATGCAAGCAGTGGGCAGAGGATTTGTATTCTCACTTGCTGTTCCAACCACCTGATTGGCTAAGCAACCTTCCCCAGGTGTAAATGAATACAAAACAATACAATTCAGAAAGTGCTCCTGAAAGTTTCCAATGGAAAATGTTGAACTAGTTGAAGAAATGTAGGACTGTTCGTACACAGTGGTACTGGGAGAGCGTTCCTTTTATCGACATAAGAAATGCCTTGCTTGAGGATTTGGCAGTTGCATATATTCAACAACCTTCTGTGGGATATAGTGTTAATATGACCTGGGAAGTCCCACATTGCACAGATGTTCGAGAGCCAGTTCAAACCAGACTCAATACAAGGAAATAGACAAAATGCAAGGCGAAACCCAGCTTAATTATCATCAGAATGGAGCAGGGACAGCATAGAAGCATAGCATTCACAATGGTTTATATATACAACATGTGTCATAGCTGACATCCTAATGTAATTTTAGTTACCAAAACCTATGGTGTGCAGGGATTAGTTAATAATGTTGAGTACATATGAATTCTATAGGGGTTACATTTCTAATTGGGTAACGCTTCCCTGATGGTTCCCCCTGTGACCACCTCTAAATTGATAACAGTAAAAAGACATAGTGCCCGATTCATGGACTTTATTGCACAGTTCAAAGTGACTTTGCACTGCTGAAAAGTGACTTTGCACTGCTGACCCAAACACTGATTCATGGAACTGTGCACAGTGTATTTTTGCAGTGCAAAGTCGGTAAAAAGTCATTTTTGCAGTACAAAATGACTTGCTATGATTTTGCACTGCAAAAATAGACTTTGTACAGTTCCATGAATCAAGGTTTGTGCGGCAGTGTAAAGTCACTTTTCAGCAGTGCAACGTCACTTTGAACCGTGCAAAAAATTCCATGAATTGGGCCTAAAATGTTTACAACACATAATTGGCTGGCATCGTATTTCATGGGCAGTGTGACATTGGAGATTTTCATTGGTTGGCTTCTCACCAACCAACCAAGGACAATTTTCCTTTCAATTAAAGAACATACCATCCCTCATTTCTAGGCCATGAGCCAGGGTGTTCTCTTTGTATTTGCCCATGTGTGACATCTTGAGTATGGGGTTAGGTGTAAGAAGTAAGGTAGGTGTTCTATCTTCATTCATGCTAACGAATAGACAGTGTTATTAAATTATGGGTGACATGTGAAGGGATCATGTATGGTCATATAGCAGCATTCCCCGTTGGAGTCGCACTATACTCAGTGCTCAGTGTAATTGTGAGAGTCCTGAGGACAAATCATTTTGATCCTGGAGGAGCAATAGGGATTTCCTTTGCATGGGTACGTGGCAGGTCATCTGTTTGGGTATACTCGTGTAAGTAAGCATCCAGGTATATTACCATTTTACTTCCTACTGCCTTTCAGGCAGTCTATTTGCATTGGCCTATTGCAATTTTTAGAACACAGAAGGCAAATTGTACTAGTATTAAAATGTCTATCAGTACTTTGAATGTATTAGCCAACCAGGAGGGAGTCCATGAGAACAGGTAATTAAACCAGTCATCATCAGCAATATCGTCTATCTCATCCACCATTCTTGTGTGTATTTCTGATAAGGTGGCTAAGGCCTTTGTGAGGGTTCCATTCTCCTCAACATGGGTGGGTATATATGAATGTGAAGGTATTTCTGTGGCCACAAATTACCTGGAAGCGCTCATGGTATAGGGAATGAGAGAACACACTAAACAGTTCTCATCAGATCTCTCCTTTCCTGCTTTGCTCATGTGCTGGTACCATAAATTATAAGTGACATGGGCAAAATCATTAATATATTTGTTCAGGTTGCTCGAATCATCTAGCGCACTTCTTTTTAGTCTCCTCGTCTGGCGTTTACAACAGGTAATTCTTCTGGTGCCATTTCATTTATCGTTGTTACAGTACTTATGCTCATGTTTACTGGTCTAGCTGTGTTATAAATGATAATTTCTCTTGCTGCAATACAAATAATTATATAAAGACTACAAAATTTAAAAACATTGCAATTATCATTATTTCTAGGGTATCTACTATCTGAAAATCTCTGCGAGTAAATTCTCTTCTATGCGCTAAGAGAGAATGTCTTATATTATTCAATATATGCATTCTTGTATTAGGAGAAATGTTTCTTTTGTATCCTTAAAAACAAGTGTTCACAAGTAAAACCTTGTCAATATTGATAGAAATTTATTTTCCATGCTATATAAGCCTTTATATTCAATAGTAATATGGTTATGCACATTTTTAGGCTCCTAAAAATGGACAAGTGTTCATAAAAAAAGTCAATAATGAGAAAAACAAAATTGCTATAAGGAATATCTATTATTTTCCATTTACTGTAGATGTATCACACTTTGTTTTAGGCAACCGTCAATGAATTTATGTCGAACTGACATCTTTGCATTTATAGGAAAAACAATGTGGCTTTTATTCTTCTTGCTGATGATTGGTCCTCGTCATAGACCTCATTTGGACTCTTCTTATGACTTCTTCACTTTCGTGCTCAATGTTGGCAGACGGAGTCTCTCCTTTGTAGGGTTTGATGTAGCTGAGATGCAACCAGGCAAGCCTTCCTTGAACTTTCACTGCAATCTGTGTAACCGCCTGCACAATGAACGGTCCTTCGAAGCAGGGCTTCTGCTACTCTCTTGTGTAGTTCCAACACAAGACCTTTTCCCCAGGAAACAATACCAGTAGTCTTAGTAGAAAATCTGGATCAACTTGTTCATTTTTCTTCATCAGTCTTCGTTGAACCCCCCACCGCGCTTGTACCTGTTGAGACATACATTTAAGAGATTCTGTCATAGCTGTCAAATAACCATGGATTTCCTTCCTTACATAGTAGCAGCATTCTCTGTATCGGTTTGAGCTTGAGTGGGAGGAGCAAGGAACATGTGAATTTAGCATCCCATCACCTACTCACGGGGAGCCAGCTGATGATCAGAGCCGGGGTGATTGAGTAATGCAAATAGGGCTAAAGAAAGGCAATGGAGCTAACCTTTTTCTAGTGTCTCTTTTAGTGTGGTAATATGCTCCTTTGAGAGCCTGTTGAGGTGCTCACACATGTTGTTTGCTTGTGCGTGATAAGCTGAAGAGACTGTATGCTTTATACCCAATAGGATAGTGATGTGCTCAAATACCTTATTTAGAAAGTGTGGTCCATTGTCAGACCGGAGTACTTCACATCTGGAGGTGTGCATGGACCTGCTATGAGCCATCAGAAAAAAGGGACATATGACTACTAACATGTACCTATAGCCATTACAAATGTGGAGCATATCTACATAGTCGATATGCAAATGCTGAAATGGTCCAGTAGGACGGGGATTGTTCCTCTCGCTGTTCGCAGAGTATGCCCAGCAGTGAACATCTTGCATGTTAAACAATCCATAACAAAATTAGCAATGTGTTCTGCCAAATTAAGGACAAACCACTTCTCTGAAATCCATACTGCAAGATACTCTCTTGATATATGTGCTGGATAATGCAATTGGTCTAGTGCTACTGTGAGCATCCTTAGGGGCATGACTGGTTTCCTGATGCTGTCCTGTCTCCACTGTTCATCTCTGGGGGACAATGAGCACAATTCCATAACTCTTGCTCTTCTGTTCACTGCAGTCAAAATGTCAGATATTTTGAAAAAATATGCTGCTCATTTTGTTTAAATGTTGGCAGCCTTGTTGCCACGAGAAATCAAATCTGCACCTCTTGTGTGAGATGTGTACTTCACCACTGCATTGGCTGGTAGGAGTTGGAGTGCATCTATGAGCCTGTCCAGTAGTGGCGCATGCTGCACTGGTGTGCTGTAAGTGTGCAGGAAACCCCCCCTCTTCCAACATGACAATCCTGCATGTACTGTTGACGTAACATAGGCAGAGTTGGAATACACCATTACCACCTCTTCTTGCATTTCAACTGCCAAATTCAGTGCTACCAATTCTGCCACTTGTGCTGAGAAATGTGTGGGCAATATTGCAGTTGTGCTTGTCTCAAAGCAGTTATTCTCATTTGGCTGCAATACTGCTGTGCCACTGTGCCCTTCACCAGTGCTCTGGTCTATTGATGATGACCTGTCAATGAAGAGAATTATCCCTCCTCTCCATCAACACCAGAATTGTAAGGAGAACATGCCCAATTCATAGCGAAAAGAGGCAATGGGTACTGAAGAGGGAAGAATAAGCACCTTTTTCCAGATGCAAACTTCAAACCTTTCCTATGGCAATTCCATTGAAGAAATATCTATTTCTAAACCATACATATCTTAGGTATAACTTTTCCAATATAGTATTGCAGTAATGGTTTGATAGAGAACTTACAATACTTAAAGAACATGTTTTTCATTTGATACAATACTTGATCAATCTTACTATTGATTTGCTTAATAAGTCTCTCCTTATTTGCATACATTGAGAGAAATAAATTGTCGCCTTTACCACTTCAATTTCAAAACCATCAGTAGTCCATTTGAAAGAACTTTTTCTCACTTTATTCCCTCCAAACTGGATTATATTACATTTCTTGTGGTTTATTCCTAAATCATTCAGTCTTGCATAATCACTTAAGGCATATAGTAGTCGTTGGAGACCAATTGGAGTTTGATCGAGAAAGACAACATCTTTGGTGTGTGTCAAAGGTGCTAATTCAGCACCAGACAGGGCACTCACCTACCAACTGCGAAAGCAAAGAAGGGGGAGGGTGGGGGCAGCTACACTGGAAATGACACAGGTATTCTAAGCCACTAACGCCCCATACAAAGGGCTTCACCTGGAACAGTAGGGGGTAATGATGCATTGGGTATACACACAGTCCAACATACTGGCTTATGATTAGTTAAAGAAGGGGAAGCACAAAGAAATAGCGCCATCATAAACTCATGAAGTGGGAAATCTCTCGGGCGGGCTGAACCTGGGAAACCTTGATCTGAAACACGTGACCAATATGTCAAGGATCTGCAAAGGGGGGTGGGCTTAAGCTACTCATCATGAGAAAAACAACATTACGAGAACAAGTTGATGTAATAACAGGGTGGTCAGCCAAACTAGCCACCCTAAACGGCAGCAGGGGGAGTGGCTCTGTAGCAGTGTAACGGTCACATGAGCACTGATGCCCATCAACAAGCGACTGTGGGAGAGGAACACTGGACGGAGTGGTGTTCCTGGGAGAACTAATGGGACGGTAAGTTTTGAGCTCTAGGGAGGTGGTCAGCCTCCAAAGTATCTACCAAAGAGTTCGCAAAGGTCATCATCTAACAGGTATTGTGTGAATGTCCCCTTTGCAAACAGCTGCAGGGTGTCTCATGTTCCATTCTCAATGGTGCAGACCAATGGCAGTGTATAAAGTTTCCGGCGGTCAGCACAAATGTTACTTCAGTAATGACAAGCTGTTCCGGGGTTGGGTGTGAATAAATGTGTTACCACATGGGGAGGCATTGTAATGAGAAACTGTTAAACTGTTTGCTGCAATTAAGCTTCACTAATCAATGTAAACATTGAGGAGGTGATGTCTACAAGCCAATGAAATCCCTAGGAAACATAGAAAAAGTGAATTCTCCAACTTGCAAGTGTTTTGATGGGTTTCCAACCATTGTATTTCTTGGTATAAAACTACTGTTTGTATTCCATTCAGAGGTCAGCCTTTCGATCAGAGCTTGTCCACTCTTCTGTTTGATTTGTGCTCACACAGCTGTAATAAACAGAGTTGCTTCTTGCCCGGTGTTTGCTCCACATTTTGAGTATGTGGTTCATTTATTATGCTCTAATTGGTGGGCCCTGGACTGCTGAGGATATCCAGGCTGCCATCCCTGGCAGCACAGGTCTGGCAACCACAGACCTGTTCATTGCACAACACTGAGGAGGCCCTGCAGACACCGAGTTTGCAAAGGTCTGCCTGCTCCTGAGTGCCGTCCCAGGTTCAGTGGAAGGGTGGGCCCGTGGTGGAGGCTCAGTACTGAGGGGACTGAAGAGTATCCAGGACTTGAGTGTAATCATGCAAGAAGATGCTGCACAACATGGGGAGTGGATTCTTTTTATGGTGTATTGGACGCATCCTCGGAAAGGGAGGACGATCAGCCATAGTAGTATAGATATTGGAGTGTACCACCCGATAGGGAGAGGGAAATGGTGTGGGCATGCCTGGGGTAGAGTAGGAGGGGTGGGTAGTGTGTGACAAACTCTGTTAGACAGGAGTGGGGCGTAGTACAGGATGCCATTGTGGTACAAGTTATGTTGTTTCTTTTGTGGAGAGGGACATGCGTGTGGTATTTAGAGTCCTTCAGTGGTGAGGGCTTGTGGTGAACAAGTCCGCACCAAAAGGTATCTTGTGTAAAATAGCAGGCTTTTGCATTTCAACAGCAGAAGTGTGCCGGTGATGCATGGTTAAGCACTGAATATTTTTGCGCTAACATAGGGTTTGGTCAGCCCATGGAGAGCGTTCATAAGTACTAAGATTAAGTGTCTGGTAGTGCCTGTGGAGAAGGCCAGAGGGAACATTAAGAGGAGTGAATGAGAATAAAAAAGGGGAAGAGTTGGGAGAACAGAAGGAGGGGAGAACAAAGGGTAGTAGAATAAAAAGAAAGGATATCATGGCTTATGTGGACAGCCCCCTAGACCACATGTGCCACAAATTGCCCCAGTATTGCGATAAACAAATAAAATACAATTTTCAGTGGACCGGGAAGACTGCAGGGAAGTGTTTCCATGCATGGCAAGGGGAAGGACATTTGACAGTAGATAATAGAGAATATGTTATCATACCTATTAACAAAATATAAAGGCTCTAAGCTAAAAAGCAGGTAAAACATTGTCCTGTTCTGAATAAGTTGTATAGGGCAAAGAGTAGAGGCAGGCAGATTTATAAAGAGGCTGTTGCAGTAGTCCAGCCTAGAAAGTGGGAAAAGGAAGAAAACCTCAGAGGAGGTGCAGCTGATAGTGTGACTTGTTAGAGATGTCAGAGATGTGAGGAGAGAAGGAGAGGGTGAAGCCGAAGATGACCCCAAGATTCTTAGCCTCACTAAAAGGAGCAAGTAGAGGGTCCAGGGTGGGCAGCCAGAGAGAGAGAGGTAAGGTAGGAGCAGGAGTCAGTATGAAGAGGATGTCAGTCTTACTAGCATTGCGGCAGAGATCCTTGGGAGCACACCATTCCAGAATTGCGGACCTACAGTCAGGTATGAGAGAAGGATCTGTAGCGGCTGAGGGGAGCCTGAAAGAGAGCTCGGTGTAATCCGCATAACACTGGAAGTTAAAGCAGAAGGTAGAGATGTGGTGGGCCAGAGGTGCCAGGGAGAGAGGTTAGACCCCTGGGGAACAACACAAGTAGAGAGAGAGATAGAAGAGAGGAAAGAGCCAAGTTGGAACTGGGAGGGTTGATCAGTGAGAAAGGAGGAACCAGGCAAGGGTCTGACCAAAGATACCCAGGGTGTATCTTAGACAATTGAGCAGGATGGCTTGGTTGACCATGTCGAAAGGAGAGCATAGATCAAGGAAAATGAGGACAGAATGAAGGTTAGAGTTGAGATTGGAGACCAAGTCTTCATGGGTGTTCAGAAGAGCAGTTTCCATGCATCTGGCTGCTCTGAAGCCAGACCGGTGGTCATGGAGGCAACCAACATATTCAGTATGTAGAATAAGCTGGGAGATGGCCATCCTTTCCATGAGTTTGCCCAGGAAAGGGGTGATGGAGATCAGGTGATAGTTTGCTGGAGAGAAAGGATCAGCAGAAGGCTTCTTAAAAAGGGGGTCACAAGGGAATGCTTAAAGGTGGATAGGAAGGTTCCAGTGGTGAATGATTGCAGAAATCGGCCAAGGCTGGAGCAAGGGTGTCAATGTGGTCCTTAATGGGTCTGGAGGAGCAGGGGAGCAACTGCTTTGGCAAACCTTTCATAGATCGGACTTCTCTAGAAACATTGTCGGCAGTGAACAAGGAGAAGGAGGAAATATGATATGATACCATATGATATGATAAGGCATTTATAACACACCTATACACAAGTGTTTCAAGCGGCCATGTGGTAAGGCAGAGGAAATAGAGGGAACACAGAGACAATGATCCTAATAGGCCTGGTGACATTGAGATCCTGTAAGTGCTTTGGAGGGGGCAAGGGGAAAAGTGCAGGGAGAAAGGGACGGGGCAGTGCAGTACATAGGATAGCAGTAAAATAATAAAGACAATAAATGTAAGTGCAGACTTCAGGTGTCAAGTGCAAGTAGGGGCTGTAGGGATTCAGAAACATTCCCGAGTGCAGGGTTGCCAGGGAGGCAGTGCAGGTGTGCAACTGGCGGGGGGACCTTGGCATAAGATCAGAGGGTAGCCAGGTAACCAGTACAGTTTCAGATTCAGCCAGGAGATCAGCAGGGGAGAGGAGGAGAGGAAGCAGAAGCAAAGAGGAAGGTCATGAGGTGCTTCTGGAACTGGAGATGGTTCTCCTCATGTTTCACAGAGGCAGGGAGGCTGTTCCAGAGGGAGGCCCCAGCATAAGAAA
The DNA here is from genome assembly GCF_040938575.1 of Ambystoma mexicanum. Taxonomy (NCBI): domain Eukaryota; kingdom Metazoa; phylum Chordata; class Amphibia; order Caudata; family Ambystomatidae; genus Ambystoma; species Ambystoma mexicanum. Next base: position 1,267,825,048 of record NC_090927.1, on the reverse strand, counting down.
GAGATCTACCACCAACTCGCTGCTGGGAGAAGCAACTAACCCTGAGGGAGTTGGTAGCGGATGAGCAAAGAGCTCGAGAAGGAAGATATTTAGGAAAGAGAGTTGGCGGTGTTGAGGTCCCAAGCCCCAGAAGGCCTTGTGGACAATGCAACTTAATCCTCGATGCCACTGGGGGCCAGTGCAGAGATTTCAGTCCTGGATAGATACTATCCCTGGGCCTGAGGCCAAAGACAAGTCTCGCAGTCCTGTTTTGGATGAGATGCAGAGGGCACAGAGTAGAGGCAGGCAAATTTAGAAAGAGGCTGTTGCAGTAGTCCAGCCTAGAGAGAACCAGAGTTCTGGAGACAGTGAGCTTCTGTGGGAAGGAGAGGAAGGAAGAATACCTCTGAGGAGGTGCAGCTGGTAGTGTGACTTCTTAGAGATGTCAGAGATGTGAGGAGAGAAGGAAAGTGCGGAGTCGAAGATGACACCAAGGTTTTTAGCCTCACAGAAAAAGGAGAAGCAGCCAGAGAGGGGCCTGGAATGGTAGAGGGACAGGAAGAGGAGGTAGAGGAAGAGAGAGTGGACATGATGTCCTGCGACCTAGTAGTGAAATGAAATGCCAAGGCCATGCAGACGGCCTGGGAGGGAACAGGAGAGGTAGAGACTGCAGCAGGATTGGCCAGCTCCTTGCAGATTTTGAAAGTTCGGCCAAGTTGTTAGAGTCCACAGAGATGCAGGCTTGGATGTAAGCTCTCTTCTTAGAGAGGACAGAGAATCTGTATTGCCTTTGGAGCAGGTTGCAGGCCAGTTTTTCAGAGGATGTGTTTGGTGCCCTCCACTTCCTCTCTGCCACCCTACACTTGCGCTTAGGAGTGTCTAGGTCAGAATCATACCAAGAGTTGCACTTGGATGCGGGCTTCAAACGTATCCTCATGACAGGGGCAAGGACATCAAGAGTGTTAGAGATAGAGAGATGAAGGTTGGAAAGGGTTGTGTCAGAGTGTGAGTCAGCCAGATGTGTAGGAGGAGGAGAGAACGTAGCAGCAAAAGCCTCCACTGACACACGCTCTATTGGCCAGAAAACCGAGAAGAAGGGTGGCAGTGCTGGAGATGGTTTAGCCTGAGGGGCAGAGCGAACGGGTGAGAGGAGAGAAGAAAGTGATCAGTCCAAGAGCAAGGAGTAGTGGGGGGTTAGAGAGGAGGAGGTCTGTGGAGATCAGAACATCCAGGGTGTTCTATGCAGAGTGAGTCGGGCCGGAGGATAGAATAGAGAGAGAGAGAGTCGCAGAAGTTGGGAAAGACCCCAGTGGAGGGGCTAGTAGAATCCAAGTGGATGTTAAGGTCTCAAAGGAGGAGAAGTTGAGAGGTAGAGGCAAGGAGGGAGGAGTAGAGGTCAGACGGCTTGGAGAGGAAGAAGGTGACCTGGCCAGGCGGCCTGTACATGGCGGCAGCAATGAGAGAGAGGCCAGACGAGAGAGAGAGCCTGCAGACTGGGCATTCAAAGGAGGAGTAGCCCGCCATAGGAATGAAGCAGGGATCCACTCCGGGATGATATGGGCTACTCCCCCACCAGCCTGGTTGGTTCTGGGCTCGGAGAGGATCTTGTAGCCTACAGGGAAGAGGGTGTCAAAACTTGTGACAGAGCTGGCTGTGAACCAAGTCTCAGTGAGACCGAGTACATCCAAATCATACTCTTCCAGGAGATGGCAGATGTCGATGAGTGGTTGACAGTGGAGTGAGAGTTAAGAGTAGCGACATGGAACAGATTGCCACCTTTGAAAGACTTCTGTGGAGGGGTACAGGCATGAGATACGCCCAGTGGAAATGTTAGAGGTGCCCGAGCATGGGCAGAGCAGGTAGGAGGAGGTGGAAGGGTAGTCAAAGAGGAAGAAGAGAGTGCCAGAGAGGTGACAGGCAGAGTGGGTAAAGAAGCAGCAGTGGCGCCACAGAGGTGGCAAAGGAAGGAGGTGGCAGAGGAGCCAGAAAGGGGCAGATAGGAGCAGCAGGAGAAGGAAGGAATTTGAAGCGTCTGCCAAAAAGGGGGAGATTGGCCTGATGGCCTTGGACCAAGATGGTACCATTTAAGTAGACATTAATGATGGGCTTGGAGGAGTGAAAGGGGCCTAGGAGGACCTCCCACCGGGTGCCACCATTAATGTGAACGGTTGAAAAAGGAGAGAGAACAAAGACCACATGTGGGGTCCATTGGCCTGGAGGGGGAACGACAAAAAGGATATCAGTGAGCGTCCGTCTGGTGCAAGCACTGGTGTAGGTATCAGTGATAGGGAGGCCTGGGTTGGAGACCAGGATGTCCCTTTTGAGCTTCCCTTCTTCCTTCAGTGAGAGGGATAGTATAGTTGATAGAATAGCAGTTAGAGAATGTAGGGGATACAGAGAGCACCATAGAGGGTGCGGGTGGAGGGTAAGGGGGAGCAGCGAAAGCAGGAGAGGGGTCACAAGCTAGGGGCAAGCAGGAGGGAGGCACATATGGGGGTCACACAAGAGGGGCAGCAAGAAGTACAACACAGAACAAGAACACTAGGGCTGTGTAAGGTCCTGGCATGACTGGAAGGAACAGTGTGCACAACAAAGTACACTGCAGTGGAACTAAGGCGTGAGAAACGCATGTACAGTACAGAATATACAACTTGTGCTCAAAACGGGCCCTAGAGGGGCAGAAGAGAAATGCAAGCAATGCAGCAGGTAGACAATACAGTGGAAATCAAGGTGTGAGGGTGCAAGTCCATTACAGAATACACAGCAGGTGGTCAAAAGAGGTCCTAGAAGGGAAGAAGAGAGATGCAAGAAATGCAGCACGTAGTCAATACAATAGGAACCCAACAAAGCAAAACAATCAATGCAATGGGAGACAATACAGTAATGCAAAACTGCAGACTGAATAATACAAAGGTCACAGGCCATAGTGCTTAGGATACGAGGAATAGGCAGGGTACAATGCACTGGACGGGGCTCAGGGGAGCCTGGAGAGGAAGGAGAGGAGGGAAATGGTATGGGGAGCGTGGGGAGCAACGCTGAGGATGATGCGCTCAGCCAGGGGAGCGGGGACAGTTGCGTGGGAGCAGCGATGGGACAAGTTGCGTCAGGAGCATGCAGAAAGTCAGTGAGTAGGGAGCAACACAAAGGGGGATGTGCTAGGCCCAGGGAGTGGGGATGGTTCTGTAGGTGCAGTGCTGGGAGAGATTGCGTGGGGAGCAACGCAGGGAGTTGGTACTTGGGGAGAAACACAGAGGGGGATGTGATGGGCCAGAGGAGCAGAGATGATTTCATATGAGCAGCGCTGGGACAGGTTGCACAGAGAGCAACGCAGAGAGTTAGTGCATCGGGCCGCGTGGGGGACTGGAACTAAGTTGTGAGGGAACACACGTGGCACGCAAGGAGAGAGTGGGACCTAGGTTGCAATGGGAGTGTGGGTGGGAAGGGGAGAAGGCCAGAACGCATGGATGGGAGAAGGGTGGAACAATGTGAGGGGGGAACAACGCGTCGCTACCCCATCGCCGACAAACACCTGCGTCACTCAACACCTGCTTTGCTCAACACCTGTGTTGCTCAACACCTGCGTCACTCAACACTGCAGCCTTGTCCCTCAAGGGCTTTGCTGCAGGAGGTCCAATCCTTGGTTCTTAAAGGCTCAGAGGTGTGGACGTAGCGTGTGCTATGTATCATTGGGAGTGTCTCGTGTGTACCTGTATCACTCAACACCACAGCCTTGTCCTGCAAGGGTAGTGGGTATAGAAGTTAACGGCAGGCCCAAAATACAAGCAACAATAGTACATCACTATAAGAGGAAGCAGGAAAGTGAGAGGCAGGCAGCCGAGAATGCCGCAAAGGCGGAAAAGAAATTGGCACAAAAGAAAATGGCCAAATAAACTATGGAAGAAGCAGTGTTAGTGCCAGATGCCACTGCCATGGTGCCAGCACCACAGGAGAGTTTCCCATAGGAGAAACCCCACTGCCACAGGGGAATTGCATGCATGGGGGATACTTCCCTATAGGAAGAGGGTTTTCACAATGGGGAAGAGGGAGGTATCGAAGGAACAGGATACAGAGTTTTTGGACCATGCTACATATGTCAGAACATGGGACATGTGGCGCACACCTGTCCATTTATGCAACAGGCACATGCAATCCATGTAGCGCAACAGCAGGGGCTCCAGTGGCAGCAAATGCAGTGTCCTCTAGGGCACATACAGCCAGTGCAGATGCCAACACAGCAGGGAGGAGTGCAGCTCCAAGGAAGGACAACCAACACTGTGTTAGTGGTCAGAGCGATGGTTGAGCCACCCGCAGTAGCCCAAAATACAAGCAACAATAGTACATCACTATAAGAGGAAGCAGGAAAGTGAGAGGCAGGCAGCCGAGAATGCCGCAAAGGCGGAAAAGAAATTAGCACAAAAGAAAATGGCCAAATAAACTATGGAAGGAGCAGTGTTAGTGCCAGATGCCACTGCCATGGTACCAGCACCACAAGGAGAGTTTCCCATAGGAGAAACCCCACAGCAAGGACAGTACATGCAGTTGCAGTATGGACAACAATGGGGAACACTGCCACAGGGGAATTGCATGCATAGGGGATACTTCCCTATAGGAAGAGGGTTTTCACAACAGGGAAGAGGGAGGTATTGAATGAACAGGATACAGGTTTTTTTTTACCATGCTACATATGTCAGAACATGGGACATGTGGCGCACACCTGTCCATTTATGCAACAGGCACATGTAATCCAAGTAGAGCAACAGCAGGGGCTCCAGTGGCAGCAAATGCAGTGTCCTCTAGGGCACATACAGCCATTGCAGATGCCAACACAGCAGGTAGGAGTGCAGCTCCAAGGAAGGACAACCAACACTGTGTTAGTGGTCAGAGCGATGGTTGAGCCACCCACAGTAGCAAGCGAAACCACAGTGGTTCTAAGGCAAAACGTGGTGCCTCATTACTCAGAGATAAGCATGGTAGGAGTGAGCTCTTTCCCCTTCCTGGTGAATAACACACAGCAATAGGGGTGCCCACAGAAAGCTGGAGCATATCCAGCCCTCGCAGTAACTGAAGACCACAAAGAGGAACCCGAGGTAGCAGTGAAAATAGGATGAAGAGAGTTTTCATCTCTCATAGATACAGCAGCAACTAAATCCTACATTAGGGAGGGGGTTCCCACTATCTAACAAAGTGATGGATACACAGGGCTTTTCTGGGGTGTGGTTGCGTTTCCAATAACAAAATATGTATCATTAATCATAGTGACACAACACCTCATAGCTCCCTTACTGTACTCCAAAGACACACCCATAAATATCTTCTGGAGAGACCTGCTCAGCAAACAAATGCAACCATAACATTCATAGACAAAGCGATGGTATACTTCATGCCCAGCATTTACTATGCTCGAGTAGCAACTCTTCTCTTGGCACCACATGCACAAAGCACCTTGCAAGCACATCCATGATACCACAGCATGTTCCTGTACGGGGTCGAGGTGCTTCTGGGATGGGTCCCGGTAATACATGGGAAGGTGTTCCGACTGGCTTCGGAATTCCTATTCAGACCACAGTGCCAGAAGGATGACTTAACGGGGAAAACAATGGTGTTACAGCTGGAAGAAGCAGTAATATGCGAAGACATGTTGATTCTGTGTGGAACAGATGATGACAACATGGAGTGGTGAACAGTGCTGTGCAATGACCCCACCTTTCCAATTACAGGAGTATTTGATGAACAGTTGTTCGCCGATGAGGAAGAGGAAGGAGAGGTGGTGTTCCAGATACAGATACCTTGCCCAGTTCAGTTATTGGAAAAAAATGGTGCCCATTCCGACACAATTAGTGAAGAGGGAAAATAAACACACAGAAGGAGATCTCAAAAGGGTGCTGGGTGAGTTGTAGACCAAGGGACCTCATGATGTGGGGGTACTGATAAGGATTGGGTCAGTAAAAATAAAACTGGAACAAGGGGTCCTGCTGCCCCGGGCAAAACAATACCCATTGACCAGAGAAGCATATGAAGGGATATACTCCACTATGCACGCATTATGGCAGCAAGGCATAATTCAGACATCAACATCAACCTCTAATACGGCAACCTTTCCAATAAAGAAATCAAAGGGCGGGTGATGGCGTTTCATCCAGGATTTGCACACCCAAAATGAAGTGGTGGGAGTATAGTTTCCTGTGGTTCCAAATTCCGACACCATATTGTGCAATATCCCAGTGAAGGCAAAGTAACTCACGGTCATTTAATTGAAACATGCCTTCTTCTCTATACCTTGGCACCCAGATTCAAGATATCTGACTGCCTTAACGTATTGCAGAACTAGATTCAAACGCACACATTTGCCCTAGGAGTACTGTGAATCCCCCAGTATTTTCAAAAGGATAATACAAATGGCTCTATGCAATGTGCAAGCATTAAGCAATGTGATTCAATAGGTTAACAATCTGGTAATATGCAGTAACACAGAAGACGAGTGTCGAACAGACTCAGCACACATTTTGTCACTATTTTCAGAGAAAGGGGAAAGGTGGATAAGGCAAAATTACAGTATTGCCTAGAAGAGATTGTGCACCTGGGGCAAATAATATCCATTGAAGGGCATAGAATAACACCCACAAGGACACAGTACATTCATTCCACCACCCACCAACGAACAGTGAAAGAGATGCAGAAGTTTCTAGGTTCATGCAATTATTGCAGAGCATGGGTATTTGATTATGCCACATTTTCTAAACCCCTAGCACAAACAGAGAAGGGGAACATAAAATGGACATCTGAAATAAATTAAAGTTTCACAGAACTAAGAGATGCACTGGCAGTTGTTCCATTGCTAGCTATCCCAAATTAGAGCAAACCCTTCTGTTTGTTCTCACATTCAGATGGCTCATGATGATGGCTGTCCTCACACAAAAGAAGCCGCAGGGACGCCAACCAATAACTTACTACAGTGGAAGCCTAGACCCAGTAATGCAAGGACACTTCCATTGCGAACAATCGCTTGTGGCTGCAGTGTTTCCAAGTGAGAAGGCATCAACAATTACCATGGGGTGTCCAGTAGTATTGTACCTGGAGCACTGATTATTCGCCATTCTTGAAAAATCAAAAAGTATACTGAATACCAAAAGAGCATCAGGATATAAGGTCATATTAACCCAGCCATAGAGGCGGTAAGGTGCTGAAGTGTAAATCCAGCAAACTACCTAGCAGAACCAATACTGGACGGTGATTACACATGACTGTGCAGCACACCTGGACAGGATGGAAGGTAACGTCTATATTGACGGGTCATCAAGTATTAACCCGGAAACAGGAAGGAGACATGCTGGTGCGGCAGAAGTGTGTTGCATACACAGGGAATATGTAATAGCCTCTCAGCAGTGACTATATTTGCATTTTTCAGTATAGGCAGAAGAATTAGTGCCGATGATAAGAGCACTAAAAATAATGGAAGGGCATGCAGCAAACTTCTTTTCCAACTATGCGTATGCCACGTGAACTATCCACTCAGGACTGACACAATGGAAAAGGAGGGAATTCAAAAGAAGTGATGGGTCCTCCGTACAACATGCATAACTACTAAAAGAATTAATTTAGGCCCTAAAAGTTCCAGTAGAGATGGCGATAATCAAATTTGCCACACACACAGAAAAAAAGACAGAATATGAATGGGGAACGAAATGGCTGACAGAGTGGCAAAAGTAGCAGCATATTTACCAGAGGGAAGAGAAGTTCAGAGATACCCCGAGAAGGAGAAAAAGTGCCACTCATTGCAGCAGAAAGGAAGAAGAGTGGGGAGGAACAAAGGGAGGAACATGTTAACACAATCCCCATACTACATATAATAGAATTACAAGGAGAGGTACCAAAAGAGGAAAAACAAACTGTGGATAAAAAAAGAATATTCACTGTCACCAAATAGCGCCTTTCTTAGACCAGATTACACCCCAGTTGGGAAGCATCTTTGGTGCTGTTTGGAGAGGTGCTAAATTTAGAAACTGTGGGGGAGGAGCTTGTGTGGGTGCATCTAACATCTTTACACTTTCTAATGAGGCTATTCTAGTGCAGCTTCAATGTTACAAGCAGTTAACTCTCTCCTTCACACAGAAATCACGTACTCAAGCACTGCTGTGAGAATGAACAGTCTCCTGGACCTACCCTTACAATAACTCCCCTGACATGTAAGTGCAAACACCACATCACTATTTCAATTGCAGAAGGCAGATGCTAACAAGTACAATGAAACATTTTACATTAGTAATTGCCAGTCATTTGTTAACTGTGCAACCACCAGCAAAGTTATTATCTGTGTCCTGTTCTATCTGTTCTCGGGTCTGCTCATTTTACCAAACATGATAAACGGAAGAGGACTCATCACTGGAATCTGAAATGTCTTACTAAGATAAGGGAAGGGGGTCATTCGGGTTTGATGCGTTTTTGCTTAAGATTCCAGGTGTCTGATCTGTATCACTGTAGCTGATTAGGGGTATTTCCTGGGCTCTGCTTGATTCACTCAAGGTGGGCGGTTTGGGGAGTGTGGGGGTAATCTAACCGATGCCTGTGCACCCCCATTAACCCCACCTGCTCATATGTGTCTGATCTGGTGCTTCAACAGTGCCTGTGTGTGCTACTGTGTGTGACCGGGTGCAACACAAAGATCGGTGCCGCTTTGTGTCTATGTGTGCCATGTGCAGTCTCTTAACTATGAAGCGCACATGTGTGATGTATCGGTTCTCTGCATTGCACTTTCACCCTGCTGACAGTTACAATATTCAAGTTGATTGCATTGTTTCAGTGACAACACAGATGGTGAGGTGGAAATGTAAATGGTCGCCTTCTAAATATAGATTGTTGCTTCTGCGCTCCGCAACCCCAACCTTACCTTGTGGTATTACAGTGTAATACCAAAAGCTGAACAGGCGTTCCTCTATAGTTTTAAAATTGGTTGCACAGAATTAATACTAAAAAGAAGCTATTTTAGGTTGCTATATTCTACCCGTAATTTTGGAAGGAAAAACTTGATCTTTATAAATTGCTGTGCTTATGCTACACCTAGAGCACAGCAAAGAAGGGCTTTTCATATCTGTGTTAAAGTGATGACAATCATTTTAAAAGTAAGATATTTTGCATTACTTTGTTACACGAATAAAATTAACATTAAAGGCGGTGCCTCTGGTAATGAAGGTGCTTTGCAGTGAGAAATTAACACTTTTGTGTTCCTAAATTGCATTAATAATACATGCATCCTATAATATGAGTGACACTTATAGTTCTGCATTACGCTCGTACTGGTAATGCATGGTCACCATGAACATGACATTAAAGGAATTTCATATGACTACGGACGGTAAAAATGAGAATAAAATCAGGATGTACATGTGCACTGACCCACCATTAACACCTAAAATTAGGGCCTCTGAGTTGCTGTGTCGTTCTGGTAGGACCTATATTGAAAAGGGCCTTTGCATTGTCGTGTAGGTCAGCCAGGTCAGGTCAAAAGAGCATAACATTTTGAGAGGGCTAAAGCCTGACATGCCCAGCCCTACAGTCGTAGCACCACTTCCCCACAACCATCGGCAGAACACTGGCTCCACAGAGCAAGATGCAGAGCTACAACAATGCAAACACAGAACCATCACCTCTTCGCATCAGGACCATGTGTCCCAAGCTGTCATGAAGAGTTGCATGTACCGAAGGCACTAACTAATCAAGCGCAACTTTGCAAGTGCCATCTGTATCCTTCCTGCCCAATTAATTAGCCCCAACAATGTACAGCACCTATGCTGATGAGGAGGCATGTGTGATCGCCCAGGCCTGGGCCACAGAACTGATAAGCAACAAACGTTGCTTTTATGGCCCGACCTCTAGGGCTTGCAGAGATGCCAGGAGGGCCTGGCTTTGAGCACACTGTGGCTGACAGCAGGCATTGGATAGTCTGATGATTTAATAGGTACCACTTTAGTTTTCATTTACTGTATGTACTTTATTACAATCATTAAAATGATGGTGGTGGTATTGTTGGAGTTGGAGTGGCACCCTCTTGAGCCTGGCACCTCAGGCAGCCGCCTGCACTGCCTGATGCAAAGACCAGCCCTGTCACCAACGGACCTGATTAAGTGGCAGAATACCACAGGGTAGCCTGTAATGCCCAAAAAATTGTTAAACATAGCTTTACAACAGCTGCAATTCCCCATGCATGCATCCAAAGAAAGCATAGCTGCAGAGCAGAGTGAAGTATGGTACATTCCAAGCATGCATGAGCGGGTGAATGTGTGCATGGGAAATTGTATGGTTTGCAAACCGTTTCTGTAGCCATACTTTAAAATCTTTGCAGGGAACAATTCCACAGCCGGAAGTGCCCTTCTTGCACTTGCATATAGATTATGTTGACATGGAAGAAAGATGTGCTTCCTACAGGTACCTAATCGTAGCGCTCGGTCCATTTTCACGTTGGCCAAAGGTGTGGTCCTGTGCTAAGAATGATGCATAATCCACTGCGAAGTTCCTAGTGAAGGAAGTATTTCCAAGATGGGGTGTATGTTTGGAGATAAGGGGCCTCATTACACAGTAGGCGGTGAGCCATGGCGCTATTAGCGCCATGGCTCATGCCGGTAAAATACCGGCACCGCCTTGGCGGAAAGGGGATTTACCGCCCCATTCCAAGGTTGGAGGGGCGGTAAATCCCCTTTCTGCCATTGCCCTTCCCCATTCCCATTTCTGCCCCATAGGGCTCTATGGGAATGGGGAAGGCGCTAATTACGGCACCGCAATTTTGCGGTGCCGTAATTAGCTCCGAGGTCCCTTAGCGGGTTGGTTTTTAACGCCTGCAAGAAGCAGGCGTTAAAACACCAACCCGCTAAGGGACCTCGTAGTACGGCGGTAAGGGTTAACGGTCACCGTTGCCATTAACGGTGACCGTTAACCCTTACCGCCGTCCGTGTAATGAGGCCCAAGGTCAGATAATGGCCAACACCAATGATCTCTTCGAGGAGATGACACATCTCGTACGTATTAAACGCAATCGTTGCACAGTTTACCAACCACAGGCAAACGTAATGTGGAGAGAATTAAGGAATTACTAAAAGAGCACTTGGCTAAGATAACAACTACTTTGTCCTGAAATTAGCTTTTTTTCCTCCCTCTTGCACTTTTTCGCCCTTTGAAACTCACCTTCAGCGGAGCAACGCCTTACTCTGTATGAAATTGTAATGGGAAGGAGAATGCATGCACCAGTCCCACCTTCACAATCAATTTCAAATGCTAATCCTAGCTCAGAAATCCTTGGCAATGAAATGAAAGATTATTTAGCTGAGATGACCAATGTGCTTTGCTACATCTCCCGCTGCGTCCAGAAATCTACAAGTGAATGAACCAACATTGCAGAGTGTGCACAAGCCCATCAAGCAGTTCCACAAGCACAGCTTCTTTATTCAGGGGACAAAGTACTTATTCGAAACACAGTGAGAAAGTGGAAGGAGCCTTGGTTTTGTGGTGCTTTCGAAATGGTCTTCTCAACACCCATGGCAGAGAAAATAAAAGAATGACGTGCATGGATTCACCACTCAGACGTTTGACACAATACCATCAGCACATCAAGGAGACAAGGAACCACTTCATGGGGAGTAGTGGCTTAGTGGGTTGAGCACTTGCTGCTGCAATCTGAGTGTAATCTGAAGGTCACAGGTTTGAATCTCGGCAAGGCCAAATTTGTGCTCTGTGAATCACTTTTGATTAAGGCGCTATATAAATAAATGCATTATTAGCTAACATGCATTAACATTTTGCACTATGATAAGGTGTTACAGAAGACTCGCAATAGAAATAGAGGATGGACGAGGAAAAAGAAGAGGGGGTAGGATTAAAGAGAAGAGTGGAGTAAATGTAAAAAGTGGTGCATTGTTGGGCATCTTTGTTTTCTGTCTTCTTCTTCTTTTCTGGCATTTAACACCAAAGGATAAATTGGGTTAAAAACCATAGCTTGAGAAACAAGTGTCTCACAAAAGTGTGCTAGCAGTGCACTGGCCTTTGTTGGATTTCTATATCGGGCTCCCTCTAGTGAATGTAGCTTGAGGTTTGCGGCATGGAATGCTGACATGGGTTTTCTGGGTGAGAGAAAGCAGGAAATTACATTCTTTCTAATTTCTCAAAATATAATTGCTGACAAGTTGCAATATATAAGGTTCTCATTGTAAAGGGAAAATGTCCCATACAAAGGGCTTCAGCAGGCACAGTAGGGGGTAATCATGTATTGCTGTACACACAGTTCAAGATTGGCTTATGGTTAGTTAAGGAAGGGGAAGGACAAAAAATAGTGCCATCATAAACACACTTAGTGGGAAATCCCTCCGGTGGGCTGGACCTGGGAAACCTTGATCTGAAATATGTGACCAATACAACAAGGGGCGGGGCTTAAACTACTCATCATGAGAAAAAAAAACATAACTAGAACAAGGTGATGTAATTACAGGTTGGTCAGCCAAAATAGCCACCCTACACGGCAGCAGGGAGAGTGGCTCTGTACCATTGTGCTGGTCACATGACTGTCGATACCCATTGGCAGGCGGCTGTGGGAAAGGAAAGCTTGAGGGAGTAGCGTTCCTGGGAGAAACAATCAGACGGTAGTTTCTTGAGCTCTGGGAATGGCCAGCCTCCAAAGTATCAACCACAGAGTTCACAAAGGTCATCATCTAACAGGAATCGTGCACATTTCTCCTTTCCCACCTGCTGCAGGGTGTCTCAAGTTCTGTTCTCAATGGTGCTGACCAATGGCAGTGTATTAAAGTTCCGGCGATCAGCACAAAGGTTACTTCCATAATAACAAGTTGTTCCAGGATGGGGTGTGAATAAATGTGGTACCACATGGGAAGGCATTGTAATGGGAAACTGGTAAACTGTTTGTTCCATTACGCTTCACTAATCAACGTACATTTTGAGGAGGTAATTTCTACGAACCAATGAAACAACTGGGAAACATATAAAAAGTACATTTTCCAACTTGCAAGTGTTTTGATGGATTTCCAACCATTGTAATACTTGATGTGAAACTACTGTTCGCATTTAGATGTCATCCTTTTCATCAGAGCTGTTTCACTGTTCTGTTTGATTTGTGCTCACCAAGCTGTAAATAAACAGCGTTGCTTCTTGCCCGGTGTTTGCTCCACTTTTTGAGTATGTGGTTCTTTTATTATGCTCTAATTGGTGGAACGCTGACTACAGGGATATCCCAGCCAATTAACAGATAATCCTAAAATATTCAGACTAATCAACTGTTGGGAAGGCAATGAACCTTTCTCACCCCCCTTTGCACTTTAGAGGGAGGTGAGACCATAGATAGAGGTGGGGCGGGCCATGCTAGGAAACCCTGCACGAACACAATATTGCATGAAATACAGATGTATAGATGTAAGGCAAGCATATAAAGAGATGCCATTTTTGTAGTTATGGTAGATACTGTCAGTCCTGCATGGCCGCACAGTGAACATAGCCCTGATGAAGAAACCTGAACAGGCCCAAGTGCTGATGATAGAAGGACTCATGCTTGTTGTCCTAAAAAGGAATGCATCCTGCAAGGCTACGAGACAGCACCAGTTTCCTTGCTGTGCACATTCATCACAGCCTGGCCAGCAACAGACCTCCAACCCCTACCCAACTCACCAGGAGTTATGACACCCACAACTGACCCAGTCCAAGACCCCTGAATTCCATGATAGTAGGTGCCCTCAGACCATCACCATAAAAGATCCAAAAGAACACAGCCATTTCACCTGATTTCATAATGATACAATATGAGGTACAGGGTGGAATACATTATAGACCTAAGCGTGGGTGGAAATCTTGAGTGTGGAGAGTGTGATATGAACGGAGCAAAGAATGGGTGGGTCAGCATGATCATGATCCTCCCCCTGTGCCAGTCCCCAAGTTTCCCAGGTGCACGCCATAATGATAGAGTAGAATTGTCTTGCAATAGTAATTTATGAGGAAGACAACCTTTAGTCCCTGGAGCAATGAGCCCAGCTAACCCCACGTGATGGAAGATGGATGGACGGGGCTGGGAACAATTGCAGCCTGGCCTCCCCTATGGAGCAGGCCCATGTATAGGGCCTCACCAACCAGCAACATATGTTTGTATTTATTTATTTATATTTTTAAAGCGCACAACAGCCCGTGGGCATTGTGGCGCTGTTACATATAAAACATTGGCTGGTTACAAAAGGAGGGTTGATAATGATTACAAGGCATTTTGCTTTACAGTAGCATTTTTAGTTACATAAGCTGGCAGTACAGACATCAAAACGTAAAGGTACAGTTCATGTCAGCGGGGGAGGGTGGAAAGATTATGTAAAAAGATTGGTTTTGAGGGATTTGCGAAAGGAGTACAGAGATGATATAGCTCTGAGAGAGTTGGGGAGGTCGTTCCAGAGCTTGGGTGCTATGTGTGGGAAGCCAATGCCTCCAGCTATGGCTCTTATTATGGTAGGAACTTGGAGTAGGTTGGCATGGTGGCTTCTTGTAGGACGGAGGGAAGATTTCCTGGTTATGGTTTCTGTTAGATAGGAAGGTGCAGTGTGATTGATGCATTTGTGTGTGAGGGTGAGTATTTTGAAATTGATTCTTTCCTTGACTGGGAGCCAGTGAGCATTTCTTCGGGCCTGCGATACATGGTCAAATTTGGGGATGTGTAAAGCAGCTCAGAGCGCATTGTTTTGCACTATTTGGAGCTTGTTTCGATTTTTGGATGATGTGCTGGCTAAAAGGGCGTTGCAATAATCTAGTCTGGCTCCTATGGTGGCTCTAGCGATGGAGCAGCAGTTAGGAGTGGTAAGGTAGGGTTTTATGGCATAGATGAGTTTGGTGGTCAGTGCGGATGAAGAGGAGATGGCGCTGACTTGTCCTGTCATGGAGAGTGTAGCGTCTAGGTAGACTCCTAGGGTCTTCACGGCAGAGGAGACAGGTATGCTAATGTCAATAGTCATGTGTGAATATTCTTGGCTGAGCTTGGATAGAGTTTCGCTGGGGGCCAGGATGATGATCTCTGTTTTGTCACCGTTAAGGCAAAGACCATTAATAGCCATCCAGGTTTGGATTGTGGTGTAGATGTTGAGGAGAGCTTCTATGTCTTGGACATAGTCTCCAGTGAGGGGGAGGAGAACATGCGTGTCATCGGCATAGTTTGTGTAAGCTATGCCGAGAGAGTCCAGTAAGTCAAAGAGGGGTTTAGTGAAGAGGTTGTAGGGGGTCGGTGCAGTGCATGACCCTTGTGGGACTCCCCAGTTTATGGTGGTGGGGCAGAGTTGGCCTGGTCAGAGTACACTTTCATGGCTGTACCTTCTAGAAATTATGTGATCCAAGTAGTTGCTTTGTGAAAGAAGTGAGCTGCATTGAAGTGGTGAGATGTGAGGATGCCCTGGTCCACTAGGTCAAATGCTGCGGAGAGATTGAGTAGTAGGAGGAGAGCAGGTTTGCCTGTGTCCATTATTTTGGTAATTTGATTCTTTAAATCTAGGAGGGCAGTTTCAGTCCCATGGCCTTGGTGGAATCCCGATTGCCTTCTGCCTAGAATAGCATGGGTTTCCAAATAGTGTTGTATTTGGTTATGGGCGGCTTTATCTAGGATTGGACGATGCGTTGCCTTATAACCTTCTGCTTGTACTAATATTTTGCAGAACGTTCTCGAGCAGCAGAGTTTTTTTGCTTGCATCTTTATTCTTGATCTATTAAACTTTGTTATCCTTGCAAGAAATGTCTTGTCCTTTTTTCCCTAGAGGGTTGCATTTTTTCTGGTGTGAGCGTCCAGGGGGTACCTTCATTTGGTGACCCCGATGTGATACCAGATAACAGGAGGCACAGCCCAATAAGTGGGTGGACTGTGGGCTAGGTAGAATAGAAAGAAGGGGTTGGCATCCTGCCACATTCATTCAAGTATTTACAAACATGTGTGCAAATATTTCTTATTTTTCATGTTTTCTTTTAACAAGAAAATCTCTGTGTCTGCTATTAACAACATGAGTAATAGAAGAACACTAAAACTGAGTTAAGTCACACAGCTTGTATTATTTAGCTAGTGAATCTGTTTTTCCTTTTTGTCTTTTTTGAAATACGATTTTTTTCCTCTAGAAAGAGTTTTTACTATCTTATTTCTTTTTTTATATTTACATTGGATTCAATCAATCATGAACAGTGCATATGGTAATACATTCATATATAAAAAAACAACAGCATGATATGTCGGTACTTAATACATCTGTCTGAATATCATCTGTGTGTTCAACAGTGTTATACAAATCATTACATACAAAATATAAACATGAACGCTTTATATATTCCTGAAAGTGCTAGATATTATGCTCCTTTCTCCAGACCTCTATAAGGTCCTATATGCCAGGCAGCAGGGTGACCTAATCATAGGTCTATGTCTATAAGTAAATCAACAAAAATTGTTTTCAAGAGTACTGCTCTAACACTTGTGGTGTGGCACCCACTGACGTTTCAGCTTGTTGGTAGAATAGCCTTCTTCTTGGGCCAAGACAATACCCTTGCACCCTGACTGTCAGTGCCTCAAAGCATTCACACATGGCAGAAAGCGCTATGAGCACATTCGTTTGCCCCTAGGGTATTGGAAGAGGCCAAGCATGTTCAACAGAATATCACACGAAGATTTAGGCAACATCCATGTTCCCAGCATGGTCATCCAGTACGTGGACGACTTGTTAGTTTTCAGTGACAGTAAATAGAACTGTTGTAAAGATTCCATTACTGTACCACAACTAAGGTTGAGAAGGCCACACTCCAATATTGCCAATTTGAGGTGCTTTACTTAGGACAGCACATCTCAGAAGACGGCAAAAGAATAATGCCAGACAGAGCAGCCATTGTGTGCGCCACTCCAAAACCTGTGACAGTAAATGACATGCAGACATTCCTGGGGTTATGTAATTACTGCAGGGCATGGATTCTGGACTATAAAGCACACACAAGGCCGTTCTTACAGGGTCTCAAAGAGGCACTAAAAGACAACCATAAATTAGAACGGAACGCAAACATGGTACAGAATGTTAATGATTTAAACAAAGTGATTTCCATGGCCCCAGTTCTCATCACCCCAGATTACACAAAAGAATTTGTATATCTTTTCACATTCAAATGGCACACTCATGACCGCTGTGCTAATACAGAAAAGTACAATGGGCCACAAGCCATTGGCCTACTGCAGAGGTACCATGGATTCAGTTATGCAAGGGCAGTTCGCATGTGAACAAGCCCTCACTGTTACTGCCTTTGCCATTGAGAAAAGCTCCACAATTGTGATGGGATCCTCAGTTACATTGTAGGCAGAGCACTCAGTGTTTGCAATCTTGGAAAGATTGAAATCCACCTTGACCACCCAGAGAGCATCGGCCTACGAGCTTATCATCTCAAGCCCAAACATTCATGTAGTGCAATGCAAGACAGTAAATCATGTCACGTTCCTAACAGAAGAGTGCACTGACGAAGCAAAGGACAGTCCACTAGAGGAGGATGAAGTACTCTTTGTTGACGTGTCAGTGTCAGTTGACAAGGACACAGGTCAAAGATATACAGGCACAGCAGTAGTGCGCCTTGAAGGAGGAAGCTATGAAACATTAGAAATGAAGAGGTTACCCATGAACTATTCAGCACAAGCAGCGGATCTTATAGCACTCATCGAGGTTCTACGTGCCTCACAAGGATGCCACATGACTCGCATATGTCCCTACAACAGCGCATGCCGGGCTGTCACGATGGAAGAGGCAGGGGTTCTGCAGAGCAGACGGTTGCCCAGTAAAACACGCTGCACTTCTAGACACACTAATTTCCGCACTATCACAACCTTCTGTAGTAGCAGTCATCAAGTGCGCCACACACACTGGTGTCACTGACGAAATAGCATTAGGAAACGCTGCAGCGAATACTGCGGCCAAATTGGCGGCCCACCTTCCTGTCCCGGTAATTTCAGAATACGTCATAAATACACAACCCGCTGCCCATCACATAAATGATTGAACTGTGGGACAAGCACCAACTCATGAAAAAGAGCTATGGTCCAAGAGAGGGTATACACAGTCCTCCACGGAGAAAAGAATGCACTGGCAAGGCAGTAATGTCTGTAGAGCTCTTTATGTTAGCTTTTGACCAGTTACACCACCCAGCCAAGAGCTCCAAACAGCACATTACGGCGGACATACAGGAGGTGTGGTGGATACCAAACCTTTAGGAGCATCTCACTAACATGATTATACACTGAACCACCTTTCAAACATTTAGCACTGGCATGATGCTCTGGACGATATGAGGCACCACGCCTCACCCTATTGGCCCTTTCCCCGAGCTATACGTTGATTACGCAGACATGGGAGAAAGATGCAATGGCTTGTGATACCTAATAGTTTTAGTGTGTCCTTTTACACGATGGGTTGAGGCTGGTCCTTGTGCACATCTGGATGCCAAATGTGCGATAAGTTAAAATATGACAACGGCACCCATTTATTCAATGAAATCCTCAGGGAGATCACAACACTACTACTACGAATGTGCTCGATTTACCATCCCCAAGCAAACAGCATTGTAGAATGAATAAATGGCCTGCTCAAAATCAAAATCTCAAAACTCTACACCACCTTAAAAAAGAACTGGGTGCATTGTTTGCCCCTGGCCCTGTTCACTTTGCACACTCAGCCAAGTAAATACCATCACCTCTCACATCACAAAATAGTAACTGGCAGGCACATGCACACACCCATCTCCCCAGTCAGGAGGACATCAGATGCCCATAGAGCTGCAGCGGTTCCACGCTATCTCTTTCCCTATACCCATGTTTGCAGAAGGGGCTCATACTGCACTGTACTCTCTCTCTTCATCTTCTAAAAAAGTGTTGTCACTGTTATCACCTTCATCGTCTACTCTGTCTTTAAAATCTAGACTCCCATGCGGACTCATCCTATAGATTCCACTCATCACCTCCTCCAATATATTCTTATCCCAATCTTGCAGAAGCTGCCCTCTACTCCCCTTTTATGGTGCTGGTGCCATCCGTCCTGCTTTTATTCAAATTACCACTCCTCCTTCATGCAGCCTCTTCCTCCTCTGCATCTAGAAGAGTATTCATTTTAAGAATCTATTCCACTTCCTTACAGCATCTCTCTAAGCTTCACTCTCTTTCTCTCTGTTCTTGTTTCCTGTCTGTGTCTCTGTCTGGGAGCTATAAATCCCCTAATAATTTCATTAACTTCTTTTCGTAACCTTTCCCTACATCTTTTCACATCTCGTTGTCTCTCCCTTTTGACCCTCTCTTTTTCTTTCTCTTTCCGTCTCCTCAGTTCTTCATTTCTCATTTTTGCTTTCTTCTTCTCATCTCTTCTCACTTTTTCTGTCTGCCTCTTGCTTCCTTTCTCTCTCCCTTTCTCCTTCATTTCTTCCTTCTTTCTCTCTCTCCTCTCTTTTCTCTTCTTGCTGCTCTTGTCTTTCTCTAACTTCATGCCCTTTCCATCCAACTTGAACATTGTCTTTCCTCCTACCCATTCATTCGATACAATCGCTATCTCATCCCTGTTGCGATACCTGTCTCTTTCTCTCTGGACCTCATCCTCAGCTTCTGTCAGCTTTGCTAGTAAGTCGCAGAGCTCATCATATTTCGCATGTATGGACATTGGTCTTTTCTTACTTATACTTTCTCCATTTATAAGGTCTTCACTACTGTATGCAGGGGGTGCATATGTGGGATTAGTATAACCTGTGGCTGCTTTTAATGCTCGTAATGGATATGATACATTACGCCTAGAAACAACCAGAAATACTTGTGTACAGGTGCATTATAAATGCCATATCATATCAGATCATACCATATGAATCCATGTGCTTCCAAAGGCGGATCACTACTCTGGGGAGGAAGAGGAGGATCTTTTGGTGCTATTCCCCCTTTGTCATGATGATTAATCATCCATTGTTTTATATGTTGCTCGTCTACCTACCTCTTCCACATTTCCACATACATTTTCCATAGTTCCAGAAAGGCCAGTCGTTTATGTAACTGCTTTCCCTTATACGCGGCATATAAATAGGTGTACCTGTGTTGCAGTACTGTCTCTCAGTGAGTGGCCAGGGTATACATGTATGCCCACTGTATCCTTCACTCACTGTGTGTGGTATTTAATCATGTTGTCCTTATACTGGGGTAATGCTTTGCACAGGTGGATAATGGGAGTGTCTCCATTGACATTACATCACAGCTTAACTTACCAATACTTAGGAACATTTCATTTCAAATCTCCCTTTCACATCCTTTACCAATAATACTTTTACACAAATTAATACTCCGGCTTGTGTTGTGAATGTTCGTTGGTGTAGTGTGGGAAAAGAAGGAGGTGTGTTGTGAAGTGCTTGTTGGTGAATGTCATGTGGTTGTGCGTCATTGGAAAGGAAGGAGATGTGTTGTGAAGTGCTTGCTTGTGAATGTGAGACCCTGTGATGTCATGTAGAATGTTGATGTGTGAATGCTGTATGAGTGTTCTACCTGAGGTCAGTTCGGCCTTGGTGATGGGACCCAGTGGTTATCCTTATATGTAGCTTAATGTAACTATGTAATAAAGTATATGTAAGAAGCCCAAGAAAACCCCTGAAGTTAGATTATTACACTTTTCTTACTCACACCAGAGGGGTACATTGGCAGGAAGAATTTGTCTCCTACACCACGAGTTCAACTGCCTGCTCTGACACTTACACCCCAACAGAGTGTGGGTGTTTCTGACACTGTCCCGCTTTTGCCCAGCAATCATCCCCATGAAATTTCCAAAATGTAAATGAAAAACTCTTTAATAAAAACTCCCTTCCTCGCCTGATCATTATTGTACAGAAATTCCTAATTCTGCCATTTATGTTTCCCATTCCGATACCCCATCCCTTTCCTAAATACATGTATCTTTTATTCTATAAATGTCTTTGTATAAAGTTCTGTCATTTTTTTATTTAAACGCCCAAAAATAGTCCGGTGCATCTGCATACAAAATGGAGGTGCCCCTCTCGACAATCGCGGTGTCCGGGCATGTCTAGTTTTGCATGATGCACATTTAAATTGGTCTGTGTATAGCGCGCCTATTCCACAGACACCCATGCGCATGCGCCATGTGGTTCCCGACAGATGGGTGTCCGCGGACGGCCACCATGGCCACGGACGTCCCCGGACATCATCATGTGACCGCCCCCGTGTGACATGACAGCATGTCCGCAGACGGTGCCCATCACTGTGGACAATTTAAAACTGCATTTTCGGCCAATCTGGGGTGTTTCAAGTTGAAACATTACCCCTCTAGTTCTCCAAGACCCATTCTTGGTTCAGCAAATACCATAAAAGTTGGGGCGGTAACAATATGTAGTGCACTAAACTTCCTTCAATTATGTCAAAATGCAGCAGATAATACACATGAGGTTCCCCTCGTTACCTCAGCAGTAATAGACACTGATGATTGGGATGTGTAGTTAAACTGCACAAACATACTTTGTGTTACAGTAATCAATACTCTAAAATAGATTACGAGTCTCCAAGTATAATCAGGAAATGCAAGTGTAGCCATCCAGTTTGAGAATGGTGGTTTATTCTTTGTACAGCCGACATGTGTTTCAACCGTTAGGTTGTTCTCAAGGCAATTAGTTCTGGGGATGAATCCCGAACTGCTCATCAGCAAAACTTCTTGTGTTAATTCAGTTGATCAGAACGTGGTAGTGTGATGCGTCTTTCATTACAAAGATCTAAGCCATCGTGGTTCAGGGCTTTAATACCTTAAAGTGCGTGATAAGTTGCAAGTTGGCCGGTCCATGTCAAGAATTCCAATGAGTTAATAAGATCCCAATGCCTAGGTTTATTAATGCCCCATATTATCTGCTGCATTTTGACATAATTGAAGGAAGTTGAGTGCACTGCATATTATTACCCCCCCAACTTTTTGGGTATTTGCTGAACCAAGAATGGGTCCTGGAGCGCTAGGGGTAAAGTTTCAACTTGATACACCCTAGATTGGCCGAATACCTAGGTATTGGGACCTTATTAACTCATTGGAATTCTTGACATGGACGGCCAACTTGCAACTTATTACGCACTTTAAAGTATTAAAGCCCCGAACGACAATGGCTTAGATCTTTTTAATGAAAGGAGCCTCACACTACCACGTTCTGATCAACTGAATTAACACAAGAAGTTTTGCTTATGACCAGCTAGGGATTCATCCGCAGAACTAATTGCCTATGTGTATGTGAAAGTGTTCAAATACACCCGTGGCTGCTTTCCTGTATACCTTTCTACATTATATGTCATCCTGTTCTCCACAGGCCACCTCCGTAGTATTCGGGCTACGACAGGAACCCCTCGACAATCTGACGACTCCTGACAAACCATGACCTTTGCTACTGTCTGTTAAGATGGTCTGGGAAGTCCCAAATAACAGAGAGGTCCCAGAGCCTGTTCAAACTGGACTCAATAATGGAAATAGACAAAGTGCAAGTCTAAACCCAGCTTTATTATAACCAAAATAAAGCAAGGACAGAATACAAGCATAACATTATTGGCGCTCTTGACAAGCTTATAAAAAATATTAGTTTATATATTCAACATTTGTCATATCTGCCATAATGACAAATGGCTAATCCCCGCCTGCACTGCCAGTCTCCTGCTCAGTCATTCGACCTATGAAGCGAATGTCAGCTGCTGCTTTTGCCACCACCTTCATTTCTCCTCCAACTCCAGCCACTGACTCTGACACAGCCCTTACTAACCTTCTACTCTCCATCTCCAACAGTCTCTACATCCTTGCCCCTGTCATGAGGATACGCATGAATCCCTTTCAAGCGCAACACCTGGTACGACTCCGACCTGGCCTCTCTGAAATGCAAGTGCAGAGCTGCTGAGCGGAAGTGGCTGGATTCAAGAACATCCTCTGACAAACTGGCATGCTTCCTGCTCCGAAGGCAATACAGACTTTCCATCTGCTCGAAGAAGATGGCATAAATCCAAGCCTGCATCTCTCGGGCCACTAACAACACAGGTGTACTTCTCAAAATCTGCAAGGAGCTCGACAATCCTACTGTAGTCTATATTTCTTCTCTGTCATCACTGGCCTCACACTTCATAACTAAAACTCAGGACATTCTGTCCTCACTATCCTCTACACCACTCTCGGGCCTCCCTTGGACCTCATTCCTCCACCCCTCCTACTCGCTTCTTTCTCCCCCATATCACCTGATGAGGTTTCTAATCTGCTCTATGAAATTCTCATCCAAACAGGTTCTCCCCTGCTTCTCTAGAACTATCAAGGACAACATTGTCTCCCTTGCTCCATCCTTGGCTGATTTCATCAAACACTCCTTCACCACTGAATTCTTCCTGTTACTCCTCAAGCACTCCCTTGTGCACCCTCTCCTCAAAAAGCCTTCTGCCGACCCTTCCTATCTGGCTAACTACCACCCTATCTCCATTACCCTCTTCATGGGCAAACTCTTGGAGAAGCTTGTCATCTCCCAGCTTATCCACTACACTAAATATGTTGGTTGTCCTCACGACCACCAGTCTGGCTTCAGAGCTGCCAGAGGCACGGAAACTGCACTCCTGAGCACCGTGAAGACTTCGTCTCTAATTTTGATTCCAACTCTCATTACGCTCATATCCTTCTTGACCATTCTTCTACCTTAGATACGGTCAATCATGCCACCCTTATAAATCGGCTCTGTGATACCCTTGGAATCATGGACCTGGCTCTGGACTGTTTGACCTCTTTCCTCTCTGACCTATCTTCCCAGGTTCAACTGGGCCCTTTTCTCTTCTCTCCTCCATTTCACTCTACACCTGTGGTGTCCCTCAAGGCTCTATGCTCTCGCATTGGATTTTCAACATCTACTTTGCCCATCTATGCCTTCTCTCCTAACTTACAGTGTTATTCGGATGAAACTCAGCACTCCCTCAAGCTTCCCTCCCCTACCTCCTCCTCTGCCTCTCTCATTCCTGACTGTCTGTCTGCTATTCAAGCACAGTGCACTGCTAACAATCTCTGCCTTAATGTCAGTAAGACTGAGATCCTTCTTATTGGGACACAAGCTCCCTCCTTCCCTCCTCCACTCTGGCCACCCTCCATGGGCCACCTCCACTCCCCGTTTGTGTGGCAAAAAACCTAGGTGTCATCTTCGACTCCTCTCTTTCCTTCTCGCCTCACATCACAGACCTTGCCAAGAAGGCTCACTTTGAGCTGAACCTCCTCAGAGGTATTCTCCCTTTTCTCACCTTCCCCCAGAAACTCAATGCAGATCAGATTCTTTCCAACCAGAGAGTGGGGAGTAGATCTCCATCCTCCCTCTGGAATGGCCTCCCTGGCCCTCTCAGACTTGACCCTGATCTCCTTAAGTTCCGGGAAAGCTTCTCAAGACCCTACCTTTTTCTACATCCATCCCTCCCCCCCTCCCCTGCTAATGTCCCCCTCTGCCTCTTGACTAGCAGCCTGGTTCCTTCAGAGTCTTACAGGGCACCAGGCCCCCCTCGTTCAGTCTACCCCTGCACTGGTTTGCCCTGACCACCCCACCCCTACTTGCACATGCCCTTTGGGCCCCTTTGCCCGGAACTAGCCTGGGTGGGGCTTCGCCCTTGAGCCCTTCCAGCCCCTATCCTTGACCTTAGTTTGTGTACCTCCTTTCCTTGTACTCACTGCATTCCCTGGCTCTGTCCACCTTGCCTCCCCTGGCACTCACCTACCCATGGGCCCTTCCACCGTGACCAGCACTTCACCCCCTCCCCTCTCCAATGCACTTCTCACTACTGCACTTGCACGATCTGAATGTCACAAGGCCTAGTAAGACCATTGTTGTCTTGTCATCCCTGTTCCTCGCTTGCTGTGTTGCAACTTGAAATACTTTGTGTATAGGTGCATTATAAATACCATATAAATAAATAAAATACTGTAATCTTAGTTACCAAAACCTACGGGTTGTAGGGATTAGTTAATAGTGGTGACTACATATACATTCTATAGGGGTTACATTTCTAATTGGGTAATGATTGTCTGACGGTTCCTCCTGTGTCCACCTCTAAATTGATAATGGAAAAAAGACGTCATTTCTACAACATGTAATTGGCTGGCACTGTACTTCATGGGTGGTGTAACATTGGAGATTTTCATTGGTTGGCTTCTTAACAACCAGCCTTGGACAACTAACAGGAGCAGTTGGAGAGAAATCCACAGACTACTTTCCTTTCAATTAAGGAAGATATCATCCCTAATTTCTAGGCCATGAGCCCAGTGATCTCTTTGTATTTGTCCTCGGATGCAAGTGTTAAGTTTTCTCTTGCCACTGGGACAGTCTTGAGTTATTCTGGTTCCTTCTTGACTCGCTGCCATGTTCCTTCTGATTAATACAGAGCCCCAGGCCCTCCTTGACCAGTCTACCAAAGCACTTGGTCTCCCCTGCTCCACCGAACCTGCACTTGCCCTACCGGGCTCCCTCCCCCAGCACTATCCAGGCTGTGCCTGCACCCTTATTAAGCCCATCCAGCCCCTTGCTTCGCACTTAGCATGTGGACTTTCTTTCGCCTGCACTCTCTGCTTTCCCCTGGCACTTGTCCACCTGGCCTCCCCTTAGCACTCGCCTAACCCAGGGCCCTCGTCCTCTCTTCCTCCTCCCCCCAGATATTGTGCGCTCGACACTCCAACCTACACTTCTTTTCCCTCACTGGCATTAGCGCATTCGGCTCTCACCGGCACTCCCACCCCCCTTGCTCCCCACTCCCCTGCACTTCTTGTTGCTGCACTTGTGTGATCTGAATGACACAAGACCTAGTAGGACCGTTTTTGTTTTTCTTTTTCCCTGCCCCCCCCCCAACTTTTTTGTCTTGTTGTGCCTTGAAACACCATTTACTATATAGGTGCATTATAAATACACAATAAATAAATAAATACACATTCTTCATGGAGTCCTTTGAATTCTAGTTGTCCTGCACCTGGCATACAAAATCTGGTTGTTCTGTTATGAAACCTTAATTAATCTGTGAGTATCCTTCTTGTTTCTTGGGAATTGCTATCTGGTGCTTTCACTGAAATGTTCTGACCCTCCCTAATTCACGGGAACCTTGACTGTGATTGCCAGCTCCTGCCTGAGCTCTGCACGGACCCGTATTTGAGGTTTTTGCATTTTGTTTTCTTGTGAAGACTTGAGGCCTTTCGTTAAATTAGAAGCACGTTGTGACTTCCATTTTGGAAAAGATGGCTGCCCATTACTATTGCATTTCTATGTTAGTAAGCTATATTTACGTGTCATTCATATTGCATTCAGGTTACACATCGCTTGTATTAGTATTCTTCATGTCTTATGGATGCTATGTTAATATTCTTTGTGTATGAATACATATATTACCTAGTGTCCACGTTTTTCATGTTAAGTGCACATTTGCTTTGTGTCTCATGCATGCACATGCATTGTCACAACGTTAGTTTGGTTACTCATGCCAACTTCAGCTTAGATCATACCCATCTCCTGTTGTACCTGCCTGGGATAAGGGTGGTATGAGTGTCTTAGTGAGTGACTTTCCCACCTTTACTGCAGTGGGTCGGGAGGGGCAAAAGCTATTGATGACGTATTCATCTGGCTCTCAACAATAATCTGCCCAAGAAAAAGAGAACTGCATATGGCTATGTTGGGCCTAAAAGGGTCTGCAGTTATGTGCATTTTGCAACTTGAAATGAATATATGGAGTCAAAGTTTCCCTTGCCAGAGAAATGTGACATATGATGGGAAAAAGAACAGGGATGGCAAGACGCAATTATAGTAAAAATAAAAAGAAGGCCTCATCTGCCCAAGCAAATGTAACTTTCACAAACATACGTGTTTTTCCTAGAGACATGACTTTAAGTTTCTATTTTCTGAGAAGGGCTCAGTTTCTATTCAGATCACTCAAGCAGTAACCAAGAAGGAATTTATGAGGGGCTGCTATCTAAGATGAGCAAAAGTTCACCCATTAGCCTTGGGGGAAGAAAGGCTGATGACTTTACACCAGACAAAAGTCAACAATGGAGTAGATGCCCTGTTGAGGGGGGAAAAAAAACCACAAACAAGAAATGAAACCGAGTGTGCTGTTTGACGGTCAGAATCATATATATATATATATTTATATTTCTATAGATTTACAGGGAAAAGCATATGTTGTCCATTCTCTTGCAATCCGAATGTCACAAAAAATAACGTGACTATCATTTTAAAGCTTATCCCAAGGCCATTCTGTTGCCACAACCCCCATCAAAATTCAACTTTGGGAGCTAAAGCTACAACTGAAAACGTGTTCCCAGCTCCCCAGAAAATGTCCCAAATCTAGAAGTCGGGGAGGTGGTAGCTTATTAAGTCAGAAATCAGGCGAGAATTTTTCTGGTTGAAACTGTTATAATTATTGAGTAAATTACAACAAACTTCCATTTGGACATGCAACCTCTTGCCAAAACGGGACATAGTTTGTCAAATGCAGCATAATGAGAGGAACTCAGTAATATATATACTGTTCGGTTTAGGTGTAGAATAAAGGTTTTTGCCATGTAGGACTTTTCTAGTGCAAAAATTAACATGAGTGAGTAAATTAAAAACCCCAGTGGGTGGATTCATCCTTCCCATAGTTTAAATTTTATAACTCCAGGAGCCTATCCCCAGAGGGACGCTGGGCCTGGGGGATGGAGAGGACTGTAAGGGTCCAATCAAAATTCAGGGTCAATAAGCTGGCCCCCCTAATGTTTATATTTTGAAGGTGTGGTTTTGAGGTTAAAAGGTGTTGCGCAATGGGTAAAGGGAGAGAACTGCCTAAAAATCATCTGGGTGAATACTGAAAGAGGGTTTCAGAATTTAACCTTGTTTGGAAGACTAACTGATGAGAGTGCTGAAGGAAACCAGGGAAACAGAGATAGATGCTGGGACCTTTGGAAGGAGAGCCAAATAGACTGATGAATTCTGGTGGCTATACATGACTAATCTGACTGACCAGATCCCTGTTTTCCCCAAGAGAGGGTCCAGAAAGGCTGACGTCTTTCCTGAGCGCCAGCCCCAGAGTAATGTGTCTAACTGAAATAGGTTTGGGGATTTGTTTGATTTAATACCTTCCCCTAAATTTATTGGTGGAGGTGTGGAAGTAGCCCCTTAGCATTTTACAAAATAATAATTCAATTAATTCACATATAGCTAAATAACACGAGGTGATTGTGTTGAAGTTCAAAATTAACAAAACCACTCCCAGTGTGAATAAGAAACATAGTCATTCAAAGTGAGTGGCTATTGCTAATTCCATTCCCAACCTCAAAACTCCCTCAAGGGAAGGGGTGTCCTTGTCTAAAAATGAAATTCCTGATTGTTCACCAGTCCTCAGACCTGGCCTTAAAGCAGAAGGGTGATAAATGTACACTGAATGTCTCGTTTATTTTTGGTGCTGGGGCAGAAAGATGTCTTGCTAAATTAAATCAACCGAAGCCCCTAAGTGAAATGTACACTGTCAATAGAGAGTGAGAAAAAGTGACTCCTGATAGAAGAGATTTTGCATTGCATAGGGGCAAAGGAGGAAGGATTCTATAAAACTAAACAGGGTGTAATCCAAGACTGTTGTTCTTTCACATTGCTCGCATTGACCTGTGCACAATGAGATTATAAGTAAAGAGCACTGCGTGTGTGAAATTGTTTTTACCTGTAGAATAATGTGCATGTATTACAAATCTAACTTCATCATAATCTTGTAATGTTCCAAGGTACTGCATCATAGTTGACATTGAGGGTTTGTGTGGGTGATAAAAGTGTTGAAACGTTATTTGGCTTGTATTCTATTTACTGGAAATATAAAAGCAAAAACTCCCATGTGCTGTAATCTCAGCTGTTATTATTTATCTTTTTTTTAAATTATTTTTGCTTTAGTTCATTATTATAAACTTTACACAAAGCTTTACAAAAAAAGGAAGAAAAACAAAAAAGACGCAACAGAAAAGATATAATTTTTTTAAATCTTTATGTACTAATACAAAGTTCTTTCGTAAAATGAATAAAATGCATTAAAATAATGAGAAAAGGCATTTTTTAATAAAAACATTGGTAATTACGACAACATGATCACAGGTGCATTCCACATATTTCTATACATGTATAAGCATGGTTATCCCCAAAAAATATTTGAACACTTTAATAATAATAATTTGGCATTTATATAGTGGTACACACCCTCAGGTATCTGAGCGCTGCTTATTATTACCCATGGTGTGTGGTGCTCATTTATCGACCTCGGAAGGATGAAAGGCTGAGTTTGGCCCCTCTGGGATTTGAACCTGTGTTAGCAAGCTCTGCACGCATGTCAAAGTGAGCGCTCTACTGGCTGTGCCACTTGACCGGCATTTTGCCATATGCAAAACAAGGCAAGAGGAACCGCAACTTAATCAGTGTTTAAACAGTGGGTACAACATTCTGTCGTTTTAATTGACTCGTAGTTATGGACCAGATTGCCAAGAGCAGTCATATACAAAGGCCCTAGCCTGGGACATTCCGAGAATACATGCCTCACTGATTCCATATTTTCTTGACATTTATTATTTATCCCAAAAAGGGGAATTATTTGTATTGAATCTTTTGTTTTGGTGCCCCAGAGAATGTGGCGTGTAATGTGAAGTAGTGAAAATATAAAATATAATTAATAGAAATATGCACTGCCTGATTCTTGGCTAAACATTGCCAAAGGGAGAGAGATTCACTGATTCTAGATGAGACATAGAAACGGCTAGCTAGAATATTAAGGTCTATTTGTGTGGCTCTGTTGATTCGGAGGGTACTCCCCACATTACCAGTGATCCCATAAATATATCTCACACTTCCAAATAGCACTTCTGATACTGATTGTGCTCGCACCTGATTTACCTACAACTTTTGCGCAACATGAAATAATCTGGAGGTTGTAAGTGGTGGTGGGATGTACTGGTTTACGTAACAACACTTTGACTGTGTGATGTATTTTTCATTAGGTGGATTAGAAGAAATATAATAGCACTGCATATATCACTATTGATTGTTCCACTCTCAAGCTGCTGGTGTGTTTGGAGGAAGGTACTAAACACTGGCAGGTTGTTCTGCTGTAAATCAGGCAATCTGTGTAATCTCTAGTGACTGGTCACTGTGGGAATGTAATCTTTGTCAAAACACCATCAATCCCCTGAAGACACTGAATAAGTGAATGGAGATAACCTGGGTGTTTCAATCTCATCCTGCTGTTCAAGTACTCTGCCTGTTATTCCCTAAGTTTAATTAAATAAACTCTTCATACTGCCCCATCCAGCCCATGAGATAGTAGATCGAACTCAATGCACAAGCTTCTCCGTATGTATCTATGGATATGCACGGTCATGGTGAAATACCCGTGTATTTTCTTGCACTGGCACATGTACCTCCGATTGGCCTAAAATGGGGCACCTGTTGAAAGCTTTGTGAGCAGTGCAGGTGCAGCCTATGTGGAGGAGATTTTCAATGATGCTAGCATTTTAAATACACATGGTCCTTCAAAAGTTAAGGAGAGCGGACCATCAGCCACACCAATGTTTGATGCCTGTCAACTGCTATATCACCCATTGAAAGGTATAGTGATCCATTACAGCACTGGTGCAGCAACCGGTTCATCTGGCCAGTGGCACTTACACGAGTTGTTGTAAAATACATTTTTAAAAAATAGTCCATTAATTGTGGAAGATTATGGAACAAAATCTCTGCAAATCCAAAATACCAGCTTGGGTGCTGATGATGACTTTTTAACCTGTCTAGGGTAACTGCAAAAGGCCCCCAATAGTGGCAGAAAGGCACTAAACAAGACCACAATCATTACTTTACATTATATGTCATACTCTGGAAAGTGCGGTGGGGTAGTTTTGCTGTATGCGTTTTGTTGTATGTGTGGCTTGGAGATTTAAAGGCTCTGACCTGTTGCTGACTTAGACATTCCATTAACAATAATGTGAGAAATATTTTCAAATTCTTGTATTACTCCATGCTCACACCACTTGTGAACAGTTCCCATGTTAAACTGTAGAGTGCAACCACACACTAAGGTTCTCATGTTCTTCTTCTCATGGCACCCCACAGGGCACAGCCACCGACTTTGACTTTGCACAGTGTGCAGGTGCCTCAAGGTCTTAATACTCTTTCACAGGGCTCAGCCATCTACCAAGTTTCTTGGGATCTTTCACAGGTTGCATCTACCCTATGTAAGGGAGACATGGTATCACAAGTAGACACAGACACACGATTGGCAAGTTCAAAAAACGTTATTGTAATTTGAATGAGGGGTTTGAAAAACAACTAGCTTGCCCTATAGCTAAAGATGGGAGGACTCTCGACCATCAAAGTAAAAAACACAAAGATGTATATGCAAAGGAAAAAGCAGAGTTCAAAACAATTTGTTAAGGTAACTGAGCAAAACTAACTTCCCCCACATTTTTAGCACAGAATAAAGTGTAACACATGGGTCTTAGAAAACACTTTGGCTTTAGACACAAGGATGCAGCTCAGGATGCGGACCAGGGACTTCCATGAAAAAAGTCTGTTTGTTCGCACTTCGCACAATGTTTCTTATTCGCAGGATGCCTTGAGTTCATTCAACAGAACAAAAGTTCCTTTCTTTCAGGATTCATAGTTTACAAACTTCAGGCTTCATAGTTCATATAGGTCTCCTTCTGTCGGGTTCCGACCTTCCGATCACACTTTGTCACAATTCGTTACAGGTCTCCCTCTGTTGGGCTCAGACCTTCTGAATCACAATTGCTCACAGTTCGCTTTTCTAATCAAAGAGGGGTTTTACGAATACCTCAGCATGAACACTTCGATTACATTTCACGTTTCATATTTATTTTTCAACTGATGTCAGATACTTTTGTCGTTAATAGGTTTCTTGACTTTTCATGTTTCCGCTTGCACCACTCTGCACATTTAAACAAAGACCTTTGATTGGGCACTTTCTCTATGCCGTATCACTCTGTTATCTCTCCAGGTCTCACTTGTTTGATTCACAGTTCAGCAATACTTTGGCAGCTTAATCACATTTTACTTTCACTTGTGTCTTCTCAGTATACAAGCAACCTTCATTCTCGTGATACACTGTTGCTGCTTGTAAATTTTATCTTCCACACAGACCGGCCTTTCAGAGCTTTCTTTAACTCACCGGCTTTGCTGGTTTCTGTGCTTGCGTCTTTGATCCAGGAGCTAAGGTTGATACTATAGCTGCTGCTTCACCCTACCCAACTCGGTTGCTCACCCGGGAGGGCTGCTGGTATCTTTTTTATATACAATGCTGGATTCACAGTTCTGTTTCGTCAGGGTCACTTGTGCAGTCTTCAAGATTCTTTGGAGGTAACGATTGTTTGCTGGGATGCCCGAGGGCTCCTTGATTCTGCTTCTCTGCCTGTCGTCCTGCTCCACCTGCTTCGCTGCTGCCCTAGAAGAATTTCTTTTTCTCGTGCCTTGCCTTGCTCAGAGTGTGTCCCGGTGCTCCACCTTTGATCTGTGTGGGGAAAGTCAATAGGTTTCAAGTGTATGCAATTGTGGTCAATTGCCTGACTCTGCCTGACCGTACTAACAGGACATGTCCTGTATAATGTTTGAGTGTTAGTCTTACTTCGTTCAGATCTCTCTCGGCTCAGTGTTTGTGCATGAAAGGGGGGGTGGAAAATCAGAATATCCTAAAAAATAGGTTGGGGTAAAGGTGTTGTGTCACTCCATTGGGTATCTCACCCTCACTCCCTAGGGACCCCCTCACCCAGGTTATCCTCCAGCACTGGTCCACCCCCAAGGTCTGGAGCCAAAGGTGATGGCCGTGCCCTGGTCACCTGAGCAAGAGATCACCAGGGACTAGACAGTGACACACCCTCAGGTTTCTCACACAACCATGGTGCATATGTTCTTCCACAAGGTACAGCCACTGACTAAGGCTTTTAGGCTCTTTCAAAGAGTGCATCCACCTTGTTAGGTTCTAAAGCTCCTTCACACAATGAGCAGCTGCCCACTTGTGTTCTCAGGCCCTTTCACAGGGTGCAACTGCCCATTAAATATCTCAAGCTCTTCCTAAGAGCATCTTCTATAGTTATCCAGCTCATCCATAGACAGATGTTACTCTTACGTGTGGGGAATCTCCCTGTGAGGTCAGTCCCTTTGCCGTGACTGCCTTGTCCCCACCCACACAACTCCCTAGAGGAAGCAATAGGGATAGAGCCCCATATGCCTCACAGTTTGCCCACCATACATACTTCCCACAATGAATGCAATGATTCTCTCCATGCCTAATTTTGTAGCCACTAGGATCTTGTTCAAATATATGAATGCCAGTGGTACAGCACCCCAAACTGCTTGTTGGGGAAGGTGTCAGCAATAGGATCCTCCCACTGGCAACATCTGCCCGTGTCACTGGCACTAATTGGATGGGCTTGACAAGTGTGGGGTTTGAGTATGACATGCCTGATGTCACCAACATCTTGCATGATTGCACTTTGATGTGCTAGGACTCTGTCCCTCCTCCACACCGCTAGAGGAGGTTATGGTGGTTACATGCACACTAGTGTCGTTAGTGGAAACTGAGGACACATAAGACACATCTTCCCATGGCTGTCAAGTCTTGGATGCTGCCCTAGCTCCTTCCCTTTTGTTCCAGCTTGACCCTTCTGCATAACTTAACTGTATAGAAATTCGAGGCGCCTCCTCTTGATTGTCTTCCATGATGGCAGGGAAAATTAGTCCCACGATCAGGACCATATGAGCTGTGCAAGGGGGTTGAGTGTGCCAACACTGGGGCTCCTCCTGTCCTGTATCTTTCCCCATCTACCATCCCAGGGGCAGGAAGATGCCCTTTCTCCATCCCCTCCTCTGTTCCTGCTCCTCCTCCTCATTCACCAGAGATAGGTCCACCACCTACTGAGCCATCTCAACAGGCTAACCCTCCAGCTGAGACCTCCCCCTGATCTTAAAATGATCTTAAGTAGCACTCTCAGACTTTAAGGTGGCAAGCACGTCCTCCTCTATGCCCCTTGTCCATATAGCAACTGCCCCAATGTCCTCACTTAGACTGCTTGCTCTGGCTACCCCCTCCTCCCGCATGATGAGCATATCCTCCTGCTCTTCCAATGCCCATAGTGCCTCTGTGGGGGCATTCACATCATGCTCTGCCCCTGGGGCATACACATGATGCCCTCCCTCTCCTGCCACCATGCTACTTGTCACTGCCAGTGGCCCCATTGATGTTCAAGACTCCTCTCACACTCTTGAGGTTTCCCCAATGCCTCAGCCTCCCCCCACTGACTCTGAGTATCAGCGATGCTGTGTGGCCACAGCCTGCAATTCAGCACTATCTAGAGCACACAAATCCCCCTTCTCATTCGGCATGGGTGAACCCTCCTCTTGCTACAAGAAGAAATGCAGTTCCAACTCCTCTCCCAAAGTCGTCTTACAGTTCACCCTCTGCGTCTCAGGTGCACCATGACAAGTGTGAAAAATGCAATGTTGAGAACTGTGTACACAACTGAAGAACCCAAAAGTGTGTATTAAAAGTATCCATGAGAGAATTAGAGCACAACCCAAGTGAGCAAACAAGTGAACAAAAAGATCCTACTACTATAACCTACTAATACAACTCAACCCCTGCTCCACTACAGTGCTACACCAATTCAATATTACTGCTACTAATAGAATAATGTACAAAACAGTACACAATGAGGGGCTTATGTTCTATAAAAACGTAATTTGCCAGCAGGGATCTGTTACGTTTATTTAATATAATTTTCAAATTTCTTAATTGGCTTTTCTGATAGTTAGAACAGTAGCATGGCTTGATTGCCATACTACAACACATGGGTTTGCAAACAATGAAAAACAAAACAACAACCTAAAAATAAAAAAAACACAACATCAACTGTCTCCTTGAGCATTACGAAGTGGTATAGTGCAAGCTGTCTGGTTATGGGGGAAGGTCAGGGGGAAGGGGGCAAGCGGGGTAACGGAGGAGGGTGCCACCATAACATAAGTGCGTCCCCGCCACCAAATTTTCGTCATTTGCACTGTGGGGGGCAAATGTAAAGGCAAAAAGGCTGCGTACAAGCATCTATGCTGTCTTTTGCACCTCTTTTGCATAAAAACAAAAAAAAATGATGTTGAGCATTTTGTAAGTTTACAACACTCACCTGAAGCATTCACAAGGACAATAATTGAGAGAATCTCGACGCCACCAAGAGGTGGAGACCTGAGTGACCTATGTGACTTGCTTTTTAAAAGAGAACAGCAATGGATCATTACATTAGGTATCGATAAAAATAGCCTGAATTAGATGATAAATTGGCAGACTTTAGCAACACTATAAGGGGCCATGTGTAATATTAGAGGTTGTGTTGTCCAAATTATATTCTTGAAATGTGGGAAGTCAATATGCTAAGAGAATGTCCCCCTCCAAATAACTAAATAATCTGATTCACAATTAGTGAGACGAAGGGTCTGTATCATGGCAGGATTGGGGTTGAAAGACAGAGTGACAAATGTTCAAGGGAGAAAAGACAGAAGATTATATTTTTGAAATAACCTTTGGTCTTTTCTGCCCTGACTTGGTCAAACCCCTGCCCACACCCCTACCCCTGCCCACCCTCAACACACCCCCATGCCCATACTAACCTTGCCTCCGGCCTGCTTGTCCCTGCAACCCCCGCTCACACTATAGTAAGCAAGGCTGCAGGGGCAGCCCCCAGCACAGAATGGTGATTTGGTCGAACATTTCAGTCGTTGTTTTCGCCACATCTTGGTTCCGGTTACCAACATTTTATGAATGGTTCGTAAAACTTGCCTTATGGTTTCTTGCATGGAATGGATTACGGTGTAAATTTAAACCTGATTAAGATGAAAACTTGGAAAATGCTGACTTCTGACACAATGTCAACAGATGGGGAGATAATAAAGTAGAAGAGACTCCCCACCTGTTCCTACTCTCGTTTAGCTTTAGAGAGCTTTTTTTATTTTTTATTTAAACACTTTATTTATAATTTCCACAAAATATATTACAACCATGCATTGATTCCGAAGAATGAATGATTACAGTAAAAATACAAAAACAAAACAAAACACATGCAACAAAGCAAAGTAAAGATTCAACCTATCAATTTGAAATCACATATAAATACCAAGCTTAGATTCACTAAATTATCATCGAACAATACAGATCAACAAGAGAACAAGACAAATCAGGACAAAGGACAATACATAAAACACACTCCCCCATCCCAACCCCCCTTATTTAAAAGAAAAAAATAAAGCCATTAATCTCATATTATGAAATAAAATCATCCACTACCATAAAAATCATTGAAGGGTCCCCAAATGTCTTCATATACTGGAACTTTTTGCTGCCTAGAAAATAAGCATTTCTCATACCTTGAAAGAATCGTCATATCACACAACCAACCCCCACAAGAGGTTTCTTCCTCGTTTTCCAGACCCTTAACACCTGTTTGACAGCTACAAGTAAGCATTTGTTAATCCAATTTCTAGTCACATAAGCAATACTGCGCCCACATCTTGGAGATAACAGAAGTACAGACAACGGGTTCCATGGAAAAGTAATAGTCCAAATCGCATCAACCCTGTCCAACACCTCTTTCCAATATTCCTTCACCTTATCACAGAACCACAACATGTGCAACAGAGAACCCTTCTCCTTCCGGCACCCCCAGCAAACATCATCTCCCTTCAATCCCAAATCATACATACGAAGCAGAGTCCAATAAATCTTACCCAACACCCTCTGATGAGTATAACGCAAATTTAAGTCAATTTTCCCCTTAACCGGTACCTTCCCAGCTTTAGAGAGTTTTTAATATATTGTGTCTTGCACTTTTGTTTGCAGAGGGTGTTCTCGCTCCTGCACACACACCTATAGGGTTTTCAGTTCAAGCAGGTTGTATCTAGTTCTGACAAGTGTGTTCCTAGCTCTCAGAAGCAGGCAGTAGTCATGAACATGTGACGGAATAGCCATATCCTACTCACTCTCTCGCAGGAAATAAGGCCTGGCTCTGGACACATTACTTCATTTACACAGGGCGTCCCTGTGGGGACCATCCCGGGCTACAGCAGGCTGTACCCTATACTAATGGTTTTAAAAGCATCTTCTCGTAGTTTTCTTTCTGCTTTAGAGCAGTGTAACAACATCTGTTATTGTGACCGAATTATACTCATGTTATTGACGCACCCGCACCTCCACCCCCACTGCTAAAGATGAATGCCTTTGTCAGCCATGCCGAGATTCACATTGGCGAAGTGGCGGTTTGCCCCATGTGATAGGCAAGCCCTACCTCAAGAGGGAGCCACTCAGACCTCACAAAGACAGCTTCGCAAGAAGACTCGCGCTGAGAACAGAGTCTCTTGGGGACACATCTGGGATGTGCATCCCTGATGAGGCGTTGATTAGGAAACATAAGGGAAAGAGGTAAGTGAACCAATTACTGGTTTAGAACTGTTTGTATACCGTGATGTAACCATGACGTTTGTTTTTAATAACTAAATAATACATGATTCTAATATAGGTCTCTTTTGCAAGCGGAAACATGGATCCCAAGCAACTCATGAATGCACATTGTCCAGTTCCTTCAAAAACATCACCCACAGTGCCTCATTGCGTGCAAGTCTTCTTGTTCCGTACATAATGTTATATACTATGCCGTCATTAGCATTTTTAGATACATTCCCACACTACTGCACCATCCATCCAAAAATACATCTTTTGACATGTTGTGCGGCTCAGGAATATAACAGTTCATATAGATTGGGTTCCTGTGTGTGTGTGGCGACCCAAATTATTGTAAATGAGAGCAAATGGCGAGCCCGGCTCATTCTTGCCCTGTTAGATCAAAGGCTGGTGAATGCTGTTATTCTTTCTCAATCGCCGATTCCATAATTCCATCATGTGCAAATACTGCCACATTCCTTCTGTAACACACATCGTCTGGCATCGCTAGCACGGCTCATTACATTTTATGGACACACTGTAAGTACATGTCTCCAAAGTGATGGTGGCTGTATTTGTTCTGCAGTCTGTCAGCATGGTAGCAGTGTAAACACGTGCTCGCCCTAGAGTGCTTTGCTGATGGACAGGAGACTTTTTTTTTTTTACTACAGCATGGGTAGTCAAGTTTCCTCAGGTGTCTTCATGGTTGCAATATACTTGACAGCAGAAGCAAACGTCACAGCAATTCTTCCAGTGTGGGCTTTTCCTTTCAATTGGAAGTGGCTTATGACCTCGCCCCGACCCTCTTAATTGGTTCAGCATTTATGTTATGTTATTTTACTGTGATTTACATCACGCATTGCTGCCATTTGCATGGTCTCCATGCGGCCTGGCGGATCTGCATCATTTCTTTGGCACCGTAAAGCCTTGTGATGCCTGGTTGCCATCTGCACCAAGCCCACAATCCACCAACGCACTGCGAACATGTGAAAGGCAATGTAGATGGGGCTTAAAGGTAGCAACACCTGATTCCAACTGGGATTTACTGCAATTTCAACTAATTATGGGTATGGTGGTAAATGTACAAACATGCTCATTGAAATAACTCTGGCACTATTACAATACAATGCACGTGTGCAAAGCCCGTGTTTTGCATGCACAAACTGCATTTGTGTGTGAGCAAACGAATCAGACAGTTCAGGTGCGAATGCACTTGCACTATATTTCAGCTGCTGCATATTTCATTGTGCATGCCAAATAGAGTTTGTGC
Source organism: Ambystoma mexicanum (assembly GCF_040938575.1). Lineage (NCBI taxonomy): Eukaryota > Metazoa > Chordata > Amphibia > Caudata > Ambystomatidae > Ambystoma > Ambystoma mexicanum. The sequence goes on along the minus strand of NC_090927.1, from coordinate 1,267,786,298 downwards.
ATGGGCACTGTGCCATAACATATTGTCTCGACTGTGTTTTGTTTTTTTAACGGCATTGGCACGAATGGAATAGTTACTGTATCGGGTAAATGGAAAGTACTGAACAGCATACACATTACCTATTTAGCACCCCCAGTACTTTCTCATTAGCCCATGCAGAAAATATCTCAAGCACCTAAAATTCCACTTGTTCTAACATTCACCAGCATAATTATAATGAGGGCCACTCAATGTATGGATGGAATATCCTCTATGACTTTGAAAACTGGGTGTAGCCCAGTGGTTAAGGTATGTTCGGTTGCTGCATGTGAAGGCTGCTATGGTATTGAGGTTATTTCAAGTTCAATGGAGGACAACAACGCTCACAGAGTTGCGAGGCTTGTCGAACTGGCTGGACATTTAAAAAAACAAACGTGTTCTATTTTTATTATTTATAGGGGCGCCATGAAGGGCGAGCCATATGTATGTTACGGGTGGTCACATGGATTATTGGGCAGGGAGGATTCAGCTTGGTTCTTCACACTTCCAAAAGTGGCCAACAAACATATGTGAGCCACTGAATTTTCAAGAAGCTGAACTGGGAATATGGGCGTGTCCCTTTTGGGAGGGTGTCATCCAGGACTACCTCAAAGTACTCCATATGAACTAACCTTCCACTGGCACATTATTTTAAGAACATATTCATCAGTATTGGAAATTCCTTTTAAGGGCATGCACTTGCATGCAAAAGCCTTGGCTGTTGCATACTAGCACAGGGCCATGTGTGTGTGTCCCAGGAAGTGGGCTGGGATTGTCTGGTCCAAATCCACATACTTGTGCCTGAATGTCTGGTGTGCATGCTTTCATGAGAACCCTGTGGTCCTTGATTGGACCACTGTTGGTGTGCATGAGTGTGGCAGATCTTGCCATTGGAGGGCTGACTCTGAGCACTCACCTGACTTTGGATAATAAGAGGAACACTACAGCCATGCTCCAGAGATCCTGGAAGAAACCCTGTAAGGAGCCAAGTATCCTGCATTGCTGAAGATAAGTGAAGAGACCACGGACCTGTCCAAAGAAGGCCAGGCAACCAACTTCTGCTGCTGTCATGGAAGAACCCTCTCTGCCAAGAGATCTTAGAAGTCCTTCATTGGAGCTTCATCCCTGGGAATGGCGGGAACATCCATTCCAGAAGAATGCTCTGTCTCCTGCGAACCAGAGCCTACGGAAGTGCCCCATAGCCAATCTGTGGCTGACCAGCTCTAGGTTTGGGCTACCCTGCTGAAGATGTCACCATTCTGCATTGAGGCCCAGAACTTTGGGGCTTGACGGCTTGTGCTACTGGACTCGCCCCTGCCAAAATTTGTGGCTCCAGCATCAAGGGGGCCAAGTCCGACCACAAAAGGTTTGTCCCCAAGTGTCACCATGCGTCAGTGGCCATTGTCCAAAACAGCTTTACTGTATCCAGTCCTGTTCTGTGAGGGGCCTGCATTGAGCTCTTCTGCATTCTCTCTCCTGAAGACCTTGCACCAGCAATAGTTGCTGATAGGATAATTGCCCAAACCTGCAACCCCTGGGCATCGAGGATCGCAGCTGACAGTGGGACACTTGACTTTGGACACTCTTCTGAAGACTTGCCAAGTCCCGAGAAGTATCACAGTTTGGGCGGGGAGTTACATAGGTACTTACCGGCCCACTATCTCCCCCTTCTAAAAGTTTAGTAACTTTTAGAAAGTTTTAAAACACTTTGGCTTTGCCATTGCTTGCTCGCACAAGTCTTCCGAAAGTAGAGAACAGTTTTGTTAGTTACAACACAGTGTCCTCTGAATAATTCCCAGGTCCCCAGGACCCATACCCTAGCTTTTTCTTGTCCCACATCACAAACTTCCTTGGAACTTTGGTGAACTTTTATGTAAAAGGCCCCCATACAACATAGGGCTGGACTTATAAAGTTATGGTTTTGTGATCCCTGGGACCTGAAAGTATTATATGACTTACTTACCTTTCCTTTCAGGTATTGTGGAGTATTTCTGTAATTATTGCACTGTCTAAATGGGGGTATTCATGTGTTTTAGTTTAGATTGCAAGAGGTAAGGAGTTTAATGTTGGGACAGGCTGGTCCCCTGCGCAAACAAACGTCTGGGGTCAGGATTTGGCCTGCGGCCTAGCACATGGTTTTGACAAGGAACCAAACTCCATGATTCCCGGGAGGTTTAGAAATAAGCCTTAGACCATAATTTATAAAAATAGCATTTAGTATATAGCCAAACACACGAAATGAAAAATTACTATAAGCAGGTAGTTACTTTCAAACAAACTAATCTAAAACACAGCGTGGGTTGACAAAACCTTGCTAGTTGCAGGCGCTGGCAGGGAGAAGGTACTCCAAAGCTGTTGGTAATTATTCACAGTTCAGTCTTGAGTTGTGGTTGTGCATTGATATTTAGTCTTTCTCAAGGCATTAGGGTGGTGGTGTGGGCTCGCGTTGGAGCGTGAAGCAGTGCCACCCTGCATAGGGCGCCGGATGGTGGCTTAATAGCTCATCTGAAAGGAAGTCCTGGCGGCAACCGAATGGACTCGAGCCATTCGGTTGCCGCCAGGACTTCCTTTCAGATGAGCTATTTAGACTCTGTTTACAATGCTTTGGATCTGCAGGTTTTGGGGTATGGAAGTACTGTTTGAACTTAGATTGCAGATACTAATTTGACTCCACAAATCAATCTTTGAAAATGGTTATGAACACCCTCAGAGAACAGGGGAATGGGGGACTGCTACTCTGATGCGCAAACCACACAGTATATATAAAGAATGGGTTGATTCAGTTTCTGTACTGATCCCAACAACGTCCTTCTTTTTGTACTTTACTCTGGTCAGTGGTACAACATTGTACAATGTCCACGCTGATGTCCACGGGGCACATCATTGGTCAGACTCAGTGTGAACGTCTCGGCCTGTTACAACTCAAGCCATTATGTATATTGGACATTGCCAACCAATGGTAAACAAGTGTTTTTTGACTGATCAGCATAATCACAAAATTGAGGTGCAGTGTGGGAAGGTTTGTGACATCATGAGGGGTGGTAATGCAATTATGGCCAAAAAATGTATTGTCCAATTAGGGTCCCTCAACATATATTTGGATATAGGGGACTGACATAGTCCCACCAATCAGCTCCTTTAACCTGCCTTAAAAATGTAACTAAAATGTTGCATGGTAATTTGGACATTTACGTATAAAATGTTCAGCAGCATTGGGTGGTTTTGACAGCTAATTTCATTCAGTTCAGTTCCACAGGGCTGCCTGAACCGTGCTTCCCAGCTGTTTTGGGTGCAATACATTTGCATTACTTCTTGCTTTGTGTATGCTAAATTTTTGGATTGTTTTTTGTTCCTCTGACTACTTTTACCAGAGGTCCCCTGGTACATTGTGGAGGACTCAGCAAGATCCTCAGTTCCCTGGGCAAGCTGGTCGTAATCTTGCTGCACTCTTCGGAGCTCGGGGCAGGTGGCCTGAGACAAGTACGAAGTGCACTAACGAGTAGGTCCATCAGACACAGACTTCGCAAAGGTCTGCATGGTCCCAAGCGCTGCCAGTGCTCAGGTGGTAGTGTAGGCCCTGGGGCAAGACTCAGCACTGAGAGGACTTGAGGATCTCTAGAGCATGTGGGTGTACCCTTGAATGACCATGCAGCGTTGTGCATGTTTGCACAAGGTGGCATTTCTATGGTGTATTTGAAATATCCGACAGCGGGCGGATGATCGCCATTGGAGTCATAGATATTACTTCCACCCCTCCAATAGGGAGAGGATGTGCTGTGGGCACATCTGCAGTAGAACAGAGAAGTGATTAGATGGCAGCAGACTTCAATTAAATGGGAGTGGTGTGTAGTAGTGTGGATGTTTGTATAGTTGTGTCATTCTTTATGTGGATTGAGTGAAGGTACGTGCTGATTTATTGTTGTGGAGCGTGCACGGTAGATTAGAAACATTGTGGTATATTGTGTTGGCCTCGGTGTGAACTGGCGCAAGAGTGTTGCTGTAAATAGTAGTGCTTAGTAGATTGTTGAAGTAGCTCAGTGGCCAGAGGTGGAAAAGGGGCCAGCTAGCTGTATATTAAAAACAGAGTAGCGAGTAGCATTGGGTGGGCCTATGGAGGGGGCCATTAAGTTTGATAAGAATAATTGTGCAGGCTGTGGAGAAGGCCATTGACTCTGTCCTTGCTAACCTTTACCTCTTCATCTCTAACACCCTTGACATCCTTGTCCTGTTATGAGGATCTGCCTGAAGCATGCCTCTTAGTGTAATGTTTGGTAGGACTCTTCTCTGAAACGTTAAGTGCAATGTTGCTGAACCGAAGTGGCAGACATTAGGCTCATCCTCTGACAAACTGGCCTGTTGCCTGCTCTAATGGTAATATTATTTTTCTATCCACTCCAAGAAGAGGGCCCGCATCCGAGCCTGCATCTCCGGAGCCACTAACAACATGGCTGAACTTTTCAAAATCTGCAAGGGACTCGCCAGTCCAATTGCAGTCTCCACCTCTCTCCTCCATTTCCAGGCTCTTGGCACTTCTCTGGCCTCCCATTTCACTTAAAAAATAAAAAACTTCGGACATCCTGTTCTCACTCTCCACCACCCCATCTCTACTCCCACCTCTGCCTGCTCTCCTGCCTCCCTTGGCTCCCATCCCTCCATCCTTGCACTCTCCTCCCTCCACTCCCTGCAATCTCCTCCTTTCTGCCCATTGCACCTGATGAGGTCTCTAAAGTTGCTCCCTCTATGAAGGTTTCATCTAAACAGGTGCTCCCCTGTTCTTCCAGAACCACTAAGGACAACATCTACCCTCTTGCCCTGGCTCTCGCTGATTTCTGCAGCCATTCCTTTGCCACTGGCTCTTTCCCGCTATCCCTCAGGTACTCCCTTGTTCACACTCCCCTAAAAAAGCCATCTGCTGACCCCTCCTGCCCAGTTTATGATCACCCTATCTCCACCACCCCGTTCCTGGCTAAACTCCTGGAGATGTTGGTCCTTCCCCAACTGACCCTCCTTACTGAACTTGTTGGTTGCCTACATGACCATCAATCTGGATTCCGGGCATCCAGAGGGATGGAAACTGTTCACCTGAACAACCGTGAAGACATGCTCGTAAATCTTGACTCTAACTCTCCTGCTGTTCTTTTTCTCCTTTATCTCTCCTCTGCCTTCGACACAGTCAACCATTCTATCCTCTTAAAATGGCTCTGTAATTGCCTTAGCATCATGGACTGGGAACTGGACTGACTGACTTCTTTCCTCACTTACCGCCCTTCCCAGGTGCAACTGGGCCCTTTCTCTGCCAACACCTCACTCTCTACCTGCAGCATCCCCTATGGCTCTATCATATAGCCATAGCTCTTCAATATCCATCTCGCCTCTCTTGCTCACCTAATATCATCATTCTCTCCTCATTTCCAGTGTTATGCTGATGACACAGAGCTCCCCAATAAACTTCCCTCAACTAACTCCTCTTCTTCCTATCTCATCCTTGATTGCCTGACTGCTATCTAGGCATGGTGTGTGGCTAATAATCTCGGTCTTAATGCCAGTAAGAAAGAGATCCTTCTTAATGGGACACCTGCACCCTGTTTCCCTCTCACCCTCTGACCATCCTCCTTGGGCACTCTACCCTCTCCATCCTGTGAGGCCAAAAACCTTGGGGTCATCTTCAACTCCTCTCTTTCCTTCGCCCCTCACATCTTGGACCTTGCCAAGAAGGTTCCACTTCCAGCTACACCTCCTTAGAGGCATTCTCCCTTTCCTCACCTTTGCCCAGAAGCTCAATGTCTCCAGAGCTCTGGTCCTCTCTAGGCTGGACCACTGCAACAGCCTCTTCCTCAATCTCCCCCTTTCCTCCCTACGCTCCCTTCAGCTAATACAGAATAGGGCTGCAAGACTTATCCTTGGGCTCAAGCCCAGGGACCGTATCTCTAAAGCCCTAAAATCTCTCCACTGGCTCCGGGTGGCCTCGAGGATCAAATTCAGGACCCTCAACATCATCCACTAGGCTTTCTGGGGCCTGGGACAACGTTATCTCCAACTTTCGCTCCCTAAATACCTCCTTGCTAGAGCACTCTGCTCCTCTAACTCCAACTGTCTGATTGCCAAACGCTTCTCCAAGCAGAGAGTGGGGGCAGGTCTCCCTATACTGTTGGTGCCTTTCTGCCCCTCTCAGATTTGAGCCGGACCTCCTTAAGCTCTGGGAAACATCTAAAAACTCTGCTTTACTCTACCTCTTTCCCTCTATTCCTTCTATGCTAACCACCCCACTGCCGCTGAGACTGGCAGCCTGATCCTTCATGAATCTTACAGGTTACCAGGCCATCTGCCCAGTCAACATCAGTAACCCCCACCTCAGCACTGGCCTTGTGGGCCCCCTGCTTGGTGGTTGTGCATCCAACCCTTCGGATCCCTCCGCCCAGCACGTAGCCAGCAGCCTCCTCCCCTTGCACTCCTTGGCATTTCCCTCTCGGGCTCACCAGCACATGCCCATTTCTTGCTCCCTGCCCCCCCCCTCCTTATCTCCTGCACTTCTCTTCAATGCATGTCCGAATGTCACAAGACCTATTAGCACAACCTTTTTTTTTATATTTTGTGTTCTTTTCCATTGCATTTACTCCCCTTGTTCCCTACCCACATGCCTTGTGGCACCTGGAAACACCATTTTGTTGTATAAGCGGCTAACAAATGCTCAATAAACAAAATAAATAAATAAATGCTTTTTTGGTGTGATTGATGTGAATGGAAGGTATGAATGTGTGATGTTAAGGGAGTGTTGGGTGGTATAGAGGTGTGTGTATTGGTATGTTTTGATAAATATTTGAGATTTGTGTAAGTAATACATTGTGATTGGGTTTTTATATATTACAGGCACTTTGGTAGCGGGCCTGTAGTTATGGTTAAGTTGCTCAACAAATAGGAACAGCACTTTTTGGGCGGCTTATCACTTTGCTCCTCCCCCTGGACAAATCCTCATGAAACTTTTTTAAAAGAGTATATGGCCCCGTCCGACCGATTCTGCAAAGTTTGGCGAGGTCTCAACAAGGGAGAGAAAAGTTATAGGGGGGGTCCCAAAATGTGAGGTTTTTCCCATAGATGCAATGAAAAAGAAAATGTGCTCACACCTCCAGCCCAAACCGTTGGTCGGATTTTCAACAAATTTGCAGCAGGAGCAGCAGCTTGTTCCCGAAAGCGTGCTTTTGTAAATTTGGTGTAAATCCATCCAGTAGTTTTTTTTAAAATGACCAAAAAGTAGGTAAACAAATTAGTGATATCTGGGTTCGGTCCACAGACTAATTTCCCTGTTCCATCTGCGGATGGGCCTCTGATTGGTCCAGATGGCGGCATGATGTCTGCGGACATCGGACTTGCCCGCTGATTGGTGAATAAAAAACGCGAGGTATGTAACATTTTTGGAAATGCCCGCCATATTTGATTCGCAGACAGCAGCCGGCGTCCGCGAACACTGCAGTGAAAACATATTAAAAAACAGAACATTTCAACAACAATCTCTGGGGAGGTATGGGGTGATGAGGATGGGATGGGATATGGCCTTAAAAAGCAAAAAAACTGCATGTTTCTTCTCCGATGTCCGCGGACAGTCCGGAGCAGCCCTGTGATGTTTGCGTACTTCTGAGATATTTGGGGCTATCTATGCTTATTTATGCATTACAGGGCTGCTGAAAAGCAGTTTTTGATGACTTATAACTTTGGCGCCACTCAATGAAACTGCATGACATTTTTAAATTTCATTTTAGACTTGATTCTGAATGGTTTTGGAAAGTATGGAGCTGTTTTGTCAAGAGGGAACAAAATTACAGTGGAGTCCCAAAATATTGTAAGGACTTATAAATGTGGTGCCATTTGACGAATCTGCACAAAAGTTTGCAAAACGATTTTAGATCTATATATAAATGTATTTGCAAAGATTGGTGGGATTTTGTCAAGAGGGGGAAAAATTAGAGGGGTGGTCTCAAAAATATTGTAAAGGCTTATAAATGTGGTGCCACTTGACGAATCTGCACAGAAGTGTGTAAAAAGATTTTAGATTACTGGGCCTGCGGTAGCAGCCCAGTAGTTATGGTTAAGTTGCTAAACACATAGGAAGAGCACTTTTTGGACGGCTTATAACTTCGCTCCCCCTGTACGAATCCTCACCAAACTTTGCTAAGAAAGCATATGGCTCACTCTGAATTATTTTGCAAAGTTAGTTCTGTTAAGGGGGGCCCCAAAATTTCTTTTTTTCCATAAATGAATGGAGAAAAACTTTGCTCACGCCTACACGCCGAACCGCTAGACGAATTTTCACCAAATTTGCAGCAGGAGTGGCGGCTTGGTCCCAAAAGCGTGCTTTCATAAATTTGGTGGAAATCTGTCCGGTAGTTCTTTTTAAAAACAACCAAAAAGTAGGTCCTAAAATATTTGTGATATCTATGTCCGCTCCATGGACACACTTCTCTGTTCGCTACGCGGACAGGACACCGATTGGCTAGTGGGGCTATGTCATGTCAACGTGTTCACTGATTGGTTGGAGTGAAGCGTGAGGTGCATCAAATTTTCTCGATGCACTCGCCATAGCCTGACCCATCCCATATAAGGGGTACGTTCAGATTACTTCCGCCCACATTGTAAACATTCTCTGATGTCATCATGCCTATATAAGAAAGAGGCATAGGGAGATTCAGGACATTCAAAAATGCAGACATTCATTATTCCCCTTGCAAGACTCCAAGACTCCAGAACAAAGCCCATATGTAGCTGATCCATAACCACCTATCCTGATCAAGATCCAGATCCAGGCAGAACCACCCATCTAGATCCAGGCAGAACCATCCATATAGATCCAGGCAAACCCACTAATCCAGGGAGAAAAGAGGAGAGGCCGCTGATCCCCTTTGTGAGAATCCAGAGACCAAACCCCTTTTGCCCAGCTGTTCTCATAAGAGAGCCCAGCCGCTGCCCAGTGACCAGACCCTGGTCTCGCTGTCCAGAGACCCAGTTAGATGTCCAATTTACCCAACTCAAGTGCATTTGTAAGTATCACCCTTCCCAGTAACCAACAACAACTGCATACCCCGCTGTGTTACCTTGAATTCTGTCCAAATCCTATAAAAATCCTATAAGAACCCTAGTAATTTCCCAAATTGTCAGCAACCTCTGTTTATCCTGCCCTTAGAAGAATCTGTGTTAGTCGCCATCTGTTAGTGTAATTCTTTTCATATGATTTCAGTCCTCTGTGTAAGTCCTTAGCACCAATTTTGAGATAAATTAATTCCCCTATAGGGATGAACACAGCGCAAATTGGTTAAAATTGTAAAGTAACCTCCTTGCGTGCAGTGTCTTTCATTAATAATCTAGCCACTAAAATACAGTCTCAGTAGAACAGATCATTGTGTTAACAAAACCAATTTTTGCCCATGTGATTGCTTTCATTATAAAATCCAATTTGCATTTCCTATAAAGAAACCCATAATGTCACCCCATAAGAGTCCTCCATTCACTTCAGTATTCTATCTGCTATGTGCCTTTGTACTTCATCAGAAAAAACTATTTCCGATTTTAAATGTTTAGCCTAGTTTCTTAGCTGTTTGCTTGTTTGAAGTCCGTGTAGAAAAAGAAATTGCAACTTTGCCACGTGTGATTTTTGCTGCATTGCTTTCCTTCCCAAAGTCGATTTTCTCATCTGTATTAATGCTATTTTAATACCTTGTCCTGTAGCGTGTAAGCTTTCTTGACACTTTAGTACAGCCACAAAAATTCCTGTCCTATACATTCAACCGCACAGGTAAACTGACCTCTAATTATCCATTGAACTCTGAGTGCCATTTTGCTCCTTTTTCAAGGGTTTTTTTATTTTGTTTTGGCCACCCATTCTGGGGTGATAGGTCGAATTTACAATCTGATTTTTCTCTCTTATTTGTGACTCCTTGCCACTTCTTTCCACCCACACAGAATTTAGTCAGCAGGGGTTTGGGGGAGTGCTGCAGGGGGGAGTGCATAACAGTTGTGCCATCTATAAGTATGACAAAAAGTGATCTTGCTTCCATCTCCATTTAAAACTTCTGTATCTGATGTTAGAAAGTTAAATTAATTGTATTATAACATTTTGCTGTATCTTATCACCCCACTGGTGATTGCTGCCCTAAATTTGATTTGTTTGATTTTGCATTTGAATTTAAACACAAATAAATATTTCATTATTACACACCGGCCTGGTTCATGGCCCATTGCGACACGGGGTTGTTGTCAAGGGGGGTATGAGACGGGTTGGGTGCCTTCTCAAAGCAGAATCCGAAAATCAATAATATTAAAAGCATTTTTATTGTTTGCCACATACCTTGCCTGTGGAAAGAGTCCTGGGGCCTCATTACGACCCGGGCGGTAAGCGATTACCGTTACCAGTAAGGGCAACGGTGCCGGTAATCCCTTACCGCCCTATTCCGAGGTCCCTTTGCGGGTCCTCCCTTAACACCTTGTTTTACCAGGCGTTAAGGACAGGATCCACAAAGGGACTTTGGAGCTAATAACGGTACCGCAATTAGTGGTACCGTTATTAGCGCCTTCCCCATTCCCATTGAGCCCTATGGGGGCTCAATGGGAATGGGGAAGGGCCCTGGTGAATGGGGAATTACCGCCCCGCCAACCTTGGAATGGGGCGGTAATAGCTCCATTCACCAGGGCGGAGTCGGTATGGGTTTGGAGGCAGCCATAGCGCCATGGTTACCTCTAAACTTGTAATGACCCCCTGGTCAGGAGTGTGCTGCGTTGTAAAATCTGTTACAAACTGCAGAGAGAAAACAAGGAACTGTAACTCTGAAGTGGGATAACAAGGGCAGGACTGCAGACAGATAACAAGGAACTGTAACTCTGGAGTGGGATAACAAGGGCAGGACTGAAGACATGACAAGGAAGCTAAAGTCAGGTAACAAAGGCAATGGGCACAGAACAGGGAACTGCAGGCAGGGAACAAGATAATTAGCATTAGAGAGCAAGGAGCTGTAAATAGGGAACAGAGGACTGCAAGCAGGGGAGCAGGGCTGCTGTGTAGGCAGCACAGAGGTGCAGGGCAAAAGGAAGGGGAGAGAAGGCAGAGTAGCAGGGCTGCAAGGCAGGGAGCACAGGGCTCTGGAACAGGAGCAGGTTCTGGAAACAACAGGACACAGCAGAGATCCAAGGATCAAAGCAACAAAGGGCTACAAGCAAGCTCAATGTAAGATACTTGTGCTCCTGCAGGCAGCTGCTTAAATACTGACCTGCTCTGTGCTGAAGCAGGCTAATTAGTAGCACCTGGAGCAGCACTTGGAGCAGCACAACTGAAGGTAATTGAATGTTTTTTCAGTGAATTTCATAGGGTTTATTAGTGCAGCTCAAACCAAAACATCCCTTTAACAAAGTTTTTTCTTGTGAGTACTGTTACCTTGTTCGTCCCTCAGAGTCCAGACACAGACACCCACTGCTGCTGCTCCTTTCCATGAGCATTCAGAGTGGGACCCTGTAATAGTAACCTGCTCAGAGGCTGGAGTATCCCTGGTTCCGTGGGAAACTGTTCCTCCATTCTGTGTGTACACCTAACGTGTTTGTTTTACTTGTACACCCTGCCCTTTTTTGTTCACTGCCTTTGTTGTCTATCCTTTTTTGTCTTCAGAAGTCCTTGCACTGCTGCTTCTTGTGTAATTTTTTCCCTTTGGCTTTGTTGTCCCGTCTCTACCCGCAAGCCCCTTGACACCATCCAACAAGGGGGTTTTCCCACAAGGGCATGTGTCAGAAACCAAAGGGTGTCTCATTTTCTAGTCCCTGGGGATATCTCTCTCTCTCGGTGGCCAGGGCACAGCCATCACCGTTGGATCCAGACACTGGGGTTGGACCAGTGCAGGACAAATACCTGGGTGAGAGTTTATCGGGGAGTGGGAATGAGGCAACCGATGGTGATATGCAGTATTGCACCCTTTCCCGTACCCATGCCCTATCCTATTTTACAGGATTCTCCAACGTCCCAACCCCCCCCTTTCTACACAAACACTGGGCCGAGGAAAAAGGTGACTAAGAGTAAAGAGGTTAACACTTACATTTCTCATTGGACATGACCCGCTAATCAGTCAGGCAAAGTCAGGAACTTGACTTTAATCACATACATCTGATACCCATTAGCCCTCCCCACACAGACAAAAGGCGGAACATAGAGACACACTCTGAGCAAGGTGGAACACAAGAAGGATCAGACCTTCCGGGGCAAAGGCAAACCTACTGGAACAGAGCAACTGTTCGAGGGATTCAAGAAAAGTGTGGGAAAACCCTAAATATAGATGCAGGAGGTCCTTGCTTCTGGGAAACCGTGAAGGTGGACACTGAGAAAGCCAAATCGCAGACAAGAAGAAACCTGCATTGTGTTTCAAGGATGCAAGCGATCCTCCCAGGTGAATGACATAGTTGAGGAGGCGAGGCCATGCCTGTGGTATTAACCTTGACTCGTGAATGAACGCCGCAAAGACAAGAAAGGAACATGCACAAGCGGTGAGTTAGTGAAAGACATGAAAGGCCAGTTTGTGTCAAGGAAACATTGAAGCCTCAACAGTGTATTTTACAAGTGAAAGTTGCACACATGCTGATGAGACTCAAAAGAAAGCTAAGCAGTGATGAACTTTTAAGTGGCTGATAACTGTGAAGCCAGTGATACAGAGCAGCGGAGTGGTCCAGCGAAAGTTAGCAGCCCACTCGAAAGTCTCCTCAAAATATGAAATGTTTTGCTGTAAAGCAGAAAATTTAACAAACTCTGAAATGCGTAATGGTTAAGATTACCCCGGCAAAAGGGGAAGTGAAAAGGTGAATGCTTGAAAAGAAAGATTTCTTTGAACTTGTGTGCTTATTTATTTATGTATTTTTCACTTGTTATGCACTTATACAGGAAGTAAATACTATGTCAAAGCTCCCACAGGCCAACAGGGAGGGGACAAGGGATGAAAAACAATTAAAATCCATAACATAATAATTAAATACAGTGGGCCGGATGACAGATCTACTATGCCTTGTGAGTGTTCAGATCGTGCAAGTAAAGAAAGGAGAGGGAATGGGATAGGTGCTCGGGTGCTTATGGTTAAGAGGTGAATTGCAATGTAAGGTAAGTGCCAGCCTCCAAGGGTGGAGGGTGAGCTGAGGCAAGTGCTGAGGATAGACATATGCTGGAGCGATTCGGTGTGGGAGGTCAGGGCCCCGAGGATGCACATAAGGTCTTGAGGATCTTCTGGAATTTAAGAAAGTCATGCTGAAGCCAAATAGGTAGGGGGAGGGTGTTCCAAAGAAGTAAGACAGCGGAGGAAAACGACCGACCTTCTGCCCTCTGTTTATCAAAATGCTTTACACACAAGGAGTTGGTGCCAGAGGAGTGCAGAGGTCTAGAGGGGGAATATATAGTAAGAGAGAGTTGCAGATAATGTGGTCGCCGGCCCCAGACAGCCTTGTGATATACAGAGGGATTTGAATTTAATCTGTGAAGCAACAGGGAACCAGTGAAGACTTTTTAGGGCAGGAGAAATGCGGTCTCTGTGCTTGAGGCCAAGGATAAGTATTGCTGCTTTATTCTGGATTAGCTGGTGGGGTTGCAGAGTGGAAGAAGGTAGATTCATGAGGAGGCTATTGCATTAGTAAAACCTGGAGAAAGAGCTGAAAGTGGGACTTTTTGTCAATCTCCTGAGTGTGAGGGAGGAAGGAGAGAGAGGAGTCGGTCTTGGTCTTGGTACTTGTAATTGTAACAATGTTGCTAATAATGCTGCTGCACCAGTATTCTGCCTTCGTGATCATGGGGTCATTATAACTCTAAGTTCAGCCTGACTGCCAAACCTAGTTACTTGAATTGATCTTCACCATTTTCAGGGAACCATTACAGAAGATGCCTTGGGACTCTGCGTGCTCTCATCACCCATTGAAAAGTAGACAGAGGCTTCTGGGGTACCGGCCTCTCCGAACTGATGCATGCTGAGACACATTCTGACTTCCTGTACAGAGTGAGGATACACTTGGAGTGGATGTCGCACCCTGGTTCACACTTTGTGTAGGGAATCTGAAGTAATATGGAGTGGTTGTTGAAATATCCACTGAAACATGGTTTCACACTTCAGCACTCTGCTGGCTCTCACATCAGCACACTTTTTCACTTTCAAGTAACATGTTTAAGAAGGAGGTCTACAGAAGTAATATTGCTTTGCAAAGTAAGCAGCACAACTTAAATTGAACTCTGCCTACGAAAGAGAGCCAATGTGGCGAAGACAGAATGTTGAAGATATGATTGAGTTGTTATTCTCCCACCACCAATCTAGCCAGAGACTGAAATGCTGATGAGGAGAGTACAAACGCATCTAGGAACACCCAATAAGATGGCATCACTCTTCGAATTTTAAAAAGGGTAAACAACTGTTATATCAACTGCTAACCTCAAATCACAGTGTTCTGTGTAAATTGAATTATAGTACTAAACCAGTGAACAACACTGGGATACCCAAGACTTTATCCTCCCCACTGAGCACCAACTTGTTAAGATGGATTTCTAGAATCGGGCCTGGTGAGCAGATTATAGGAAACCACGCTAGTTATAGAGAACAGGGGAACTTTGAGAGGCTAGCCAAAACCCAATCAAGGTAAATGTAGAGAGCAGTCAAAGCTATTCTCAGGCGATTATGAATGGGGTCAAGGTTCCATAATGAGTCCACACAGTGATGGACAACATTATTCAATTTAGACAGAAATGTATAAAAATGCAGTATTTATTTTGGGCCTTAAACAAAGACCAAGAAATTAATCAAGCATGTGATAATATCTCACAACACTCAGTAATAAACACATATGCAGTCACCATAGATTCTTAAAATGTATTCACTGACTTACAGTCAGCAAAAGAGATAAATAAAGTGATGCATTAGAGATTGAACTAAGTGACACGTGATATTCACTAGCTTCGGTAGTCCAATCGCTAAGTGGGGCCTTGTGCCCAAAAGTCAAAATGCTTCTCCTGAGAATGTTTCTATAGCAGGTAAGTTACTTGTATTGGTGATTGTTCAAAAGAAGAGATGCATCAAAGTTACTAGGTAAGTAAAATGTGTTCTTATCCTTCACGCTTTACTACTCATGTTCCACGACCAAAAAGCAGTGGAATAGAAGGATACGAAGAGAATAGTTTTTAATGTTATCCTGTGGATGACAGCTGGAGACAAATGCTTTTCATTTACTTTCTTGGATATGTCTACAGCCATTGATTGTGTTGTGCAGGAACTTTTATGGACCAAATTCCGGGGTATATAGTTCATCTTATTGCCCTACTTCACCAAAATGCCATGTTCAGAATCTGCTCAACTAGGGAAGGGGCCCTTTCTATACCCACTCTAACTCAAGTGGGAGTTAAACAGGGTGGAAAGCTCAGGGGCAACGTGCTCACCTTGGAAACAAGACGGCACAAAGCAACACAGGTTCGATCCCCGGGTCCGCGCTTAGAAACCTCTGGGTATTAAGCGCATTATAAATAACCTATCATATCATATCATACTCTTGCTCCCACATGTCTGAACAATGCAGCCCCCCCATACCTTAGGGATAGAATAATAAGAAAAACCACTGCACAACCAACCAGAACAGCCAACTCTTTCTGCCTCCAAACCCCCAGATTCCGACAAAAAAAAACAGGAGGTAATAGCTTCCCTGTGCAAGCAGCCCAGTACTGGAATGCCCTACCAGTTGAACTAAGAAGGGACCAGCCCTACAACAGCTTCAGGCACCATACCCGCACCTGGCTTCGACGCAACAACCTCTGAAACCGGTGACCCTGAGCATTGTGATCTGATGACACACGTACCCCTCCACTCTTACATGTATATAATTTGTTACATTTCCACCCTTACATGTAAAGAATGTACATAATGTAATTACTGTATACAATTTATGTTACCAACAACCTGTAATATGCAACCTGTAACCAAGTTCGAGGCATTCTTGTTATTCTGTGCGCCCAGCTACCCAAGGGTTTTCTGGCGCCCTATAAATAAACAAACAAACAAACAAACAAAACACTCTTTAATCTATATCTGAGTTATATTGAGAATTTGTGGTGCAGGAATGATACTTATCCTGCTAGACTAGGTACTCTTAAACTTCATTGGCTTGCATTTGCGGATGATCTTATCCTTTTTGACATTACACCAATTGGCCTACAGCGTAAATTCCACATCTTTATGCAATTTGCAATTAAACACAATCTTAAGGCCAATGGTTCAAAATCTAAGATCATTGTTTATTCTAAACAAAAGCAGCCTAAACGATGACCTGGTGTTTGGGTACCAAAGCAATAGAATTATTTTTGTCGGTTAGATATCTTGGTTACATTCTTGTTAATTCGGCTTCTCTTACTATGTGGCAAGATTCACTGAGGGGCAAGCTTTTTCTCCTGGCTCCTCATATGAAATGATTCATTCACAAAGTTTGCAGATTCTCGATCTTACCAGCATTGCGTTAAAACTTAATGAAAGTAGAACCTGTGCTTTCGAATGGTCTGGATCTTTCCCTTTTGTATCTGGGGGACTTTTTGAAAAACCTACAGGCCCAACTTTGGAAAGAGGTGCAGTCTCTTGCAATGTCAATTCTGAACTCTGTAATATGTCATGAGCTGGCTCTTACTTCTCTTAAAGCCAGATATCAATGGAGACAGCTCCTCAGCTATTCAAGATTTCTCAAACCCATAGAAAATTCACTTTATGCTGCGTTAAACACACTTATGAAGAAGAAACAGATTCCTTCTATTGATAAGTATGTGAGTAAGATGACAGACTTGCTTGATAACATTGGGTCGAATGAGGAAGAACTACTGGATTGTCCCGGGGAACAAAAAAAAAAACTCTTTAAGTTTGATTGGATGTGTACTCTAGAAACTATTCCATTTTACTGCATATATATGGAATATTCTAAATCTTTGAGGAAAAGGCAGTATTTTTCAATGTACTTGGCTCGTTTCCCCTGTTCAAAAATGGACTCTCTGTATATGTGCTTTAAATTAAATAAGCTTCTGACTATGGAACGGACCCTCTAATGTGGAGGACAATCGTTATCCTCTGTCAAAATGGCAGAATGTCGGTTTTGCCTTGGCACAGATTCTATCGAAACTCTAAAACACTGGCTATTAGATTGCCAGGCTCTTATGCCCAAGAGAGATAGATATTTTAAATATAGTATAGAGTATGCACAGACTCTATTGTTTTTAAATAATTATTCTGGTCCAATCTTATGTGGGGGGAAAATCTTTCATGGATGCTCTCATTATGTGCATTTTTGCCTGATGTTTTGGTCCACTTAGGAGACTAACACTTTGATGTACGAATTATACATTTTTAGATTTACATTTTTGTATGTAAGTTTATGTGAACTGATTGTTTTTATGCTTAGCTATTTTGACATTTTCAAAAATCTACATTGTGCATGGTTTGATTAAAACGAAATTGCAATAAAAAATCTGTTTACTTACCCACCTGGCTATGATTTTCCCAGATGATTAAATCGGTCAACTGGAGCTTGCTGGAGGTTGGATTTCCCACCATTGGTTCCGGTGAAAAGTGCCAGGGAGCTGCGGGTTCAAGGATTCTTCCGGTCAGGTCCAGGAACAGAGTGCAATCCTTGCTGATGAAACAATGCCAGTTTCACCAATGCATCCTTCTTCAGGACACATCACAGGGTGGGGGAAGGCATGCTCCAGTGATGGCCACCGCACATAGATGTCAGCAGACATCCTTCCAGTCACGGTTGTAGTAGTCCTTCCAGGACAGAATCCCTTGAGGTTGGAAGGCTGAACTTCCTTTGTTTTACCGACAGGAATTACTTTCAAGTAATTCACTTCGAAGTAATTCCCTTGAAAAAACTATTGCAATATGTACGGAGTGGGGATAGGCTTGGGGTAGGGATACTAGTATAGGGAAAGGGAGGTTTGGAGGGAACCACTCCAGATTAAAAATAATTGGATGCATTTTTTCAAAGAAATTACTTCGAGGTAAGTTACTTCTAAGTTATTCCAGCCAGTAAAACCACATGGAACCCTTCGCAGATCAGGAAATTTAACAAGCCATGGATAGAAACAGTTTACTGAAGGCACTGGCATTGCTCGCAGTAGGATGACAGAAAAGTGTATGTATGCGCTTGACAAACAGACCACAGGCATTAAACTAGCAGTAGTTGACATGAAAAGCTTGTTTTCCACATTACTAGCGGATGACATTTGGAAAAAGGCAGGCTACCCAGGAATACGAATGGGCGATGACAATCATGATGTGGCACATTTTAACGATTGTCGGGCTAAACTGAGGGCTGCCTTGAGAGCAGTCTATCCCAAAATAATGGATATACATTCTATTAAAGCATGCACTATGAAAGAAGGTGAAGACCGGGCATAGTACATATTACAGATTCATGAAATGTGAAGGGCTGATTCAGGGGAACCATAGGATAAGGCTAAAGTGCTTTGAAACTGTATTTGCTTGCTGTGCAAGCACCTAACAAGTGAACAATAAATTAACAATATTCTTCCATATGTTAAATAGGGACTTCCAAAAGAGGTGCAGAAGGATTGGGACAAGGTAGAACGGAGCGAGGCTAAGGGATGGGCAGAGATTCAGGCAATTATAGTACATCATTGCAGGTGGCAGCAGGAGAAGGAAAAGGAAGTGGTGGAAAATGTTCTAAAGGTTGAAGCGAAGTTATTATAGATGAAATTAGCAAGTTCAGCATGGAAGAAGCAGTGATTATGGGCCAATCTGTACAGCAGGAAGAACCAAGAATGGCTCAGTTAGAAACAAGAGTAGCACCGGAAATAAACAGAAGGGTACCACAGTTATCCAGACAATCGAGGTAACAAAGTAGGTTATATGGGGTGTATCCATGAGGAAGAGGGGCGGTTCCGTGGAGGGTGGGGAGTTAGAGAATGAGGATTGGGAGGGATGGAGCCACGATTTGGTGGACCAGGACCATGTTGGTCATGTGGGAGACTGGGCCATTTTGCATGAGAGTGCAGGAGCATGTAAGCACATGGGTATGATCCCCATGCATATCAACCTTCTCCCATACACATTAACAGGTCCATGTGTACGTATTTACGGGAGGATTTGATAAAGGTCCCCAGCCCTTTATGGACACACAACCCCCATGATGTGGGGCTCTTGGAGAGCATAGGAGCAGTATGTATCAAGTTGAAGCAAAGAGCAGTGTTACTCAGAGTGTGACAGCATCCATTGTCAGGGGAAGCAGATGAGGGAATACATGAAACAATTGTGGCATTATGGCAGAAGGGCATCATAATGCCCTCAGAGTCCTTGTGTAACATGATGATATACCCTGGAATAAAAAGCAAAAGGGCAAAGTTGGAGGAGGGTACAGGATTTACGCCAATTGAATAGTATTGTGGAGGCTGATTTCCCATTAGTACCGAATCCTGCCACAATCCTTTGCAATAATATACCTACTGAGCCTACACATTTCACTGTCAATGGTTTGAAAAATGCATTCTTTTCCATCCCATTACACCCAGATTCTCAATATCTCACTGTGTTTACCTATTGCGGGCAGAGGTTCCAACCCACCAGACTTCTTCAGGGATACTGTGAGACCCCCAGGATTTTCAATAGAGTACTCCAGATGGATTTAGGCAACATACATGTAAAGAGTACAAACGTTCAGTATGTAGATGACCTCCTATTGTGCAGTACGACAGAAGAAGTACGCAGATCAGATTCAGTTACACTGCTATCATTGGCATTACTCTCTTCCCTGCTATAATATCATCAGCAGGGAAGAGAGTAATGCCAGAAAGAGCAACTGCAGTACAGAAAACACAACAGCCAACCATGGTTAAGGAAATTCAACAGTTTTTGGATTTGTGTAAATACTGTAGAGCATGGATTTTTGACTATTCTAGTTGGATAAAACCTCTACTGCAGGGATTCAAAGATGCACATGGTCACTCACATGGACAGAAGTTTACAAATTCCATAAGTAGCGCACCAGTATCAGTAACCCCTGACTACACTAACTAATTTAGTTTGTTTTCACATTCCAAGGGCAAGGTCATGACCACAGTGTTGGTTCAGCACACATCTCTTGGACACAAACCCCTGGCATACAACATTGTTATATTAGATTCAGTGATGCAGGGTCAAGTTCCTTGTGAACAGCCATTGGCTGCTGTAGCCTCTGTCATTGAAAAATCATCACCAATCACTATGGGTTTCTCAGTGAAATTATAAATAGAGCATACAGTCTTCACAATTCTTGAGCAATTTAAATCCACTCTAACCACACAGAGGGTCTCTGCATCTGAAGTAATTCTATCAAATCTGTCCATTCACATTGTGAGGTGCCGTACAGTGAACCCTGCCACGTTTATTGTAATACCTGTTGAGAAAGGTGAGGAAGTACACAATTGGGCTAAATATGATGGTCCTGAAGATGATTTAATATGAGCAAGGGAGGATGCACTTTAGAAAGGGGAGGTCCTCTTCATTGATGGGTCATTGTCATGCATGCCCCTCACATATAGGTAATACCCCAAGTTCACACCTCTCACCGTCCAGAGCTACAATCAGGAGTAAGCGTTCTGTTACCTCACAGCAGCTGGCATGTCTATTCATGTACCATAGATGGCGCTTGCCATGGCGTTTGTGCAGACATGGTGGACCACGCTTTCCCATAAAGGGATGATTGCTGCAGCGCCTGACAGGCGATACAGTCTCCCGATCCTCGGCACGCCAGCGAGCACGTGACAAGGCGTCCCGAACATCCACACGCTCATCGCCAGACTCAGTAGCTGCTATCACTTCCTTGTTCCACGGATCATCACACGTGACACTCTCATCTGGATCATGTGGCATGGCTCCAGCAGCAAACCAGGAACTGCGAGACCCGACACATGATGCACGCCATCAGGATCACGTGATTCGGGTCCCGTTGTGCTGTGCATAAAACAGCTGTGTTCCTGTTGGTCGGTGCTTCTCAGCGGTTCTGACCAGCATTTGGCATTTCCTGATTTTCTCGACTTCTGTTATCTGGATTTTGACAACAGACCTTGCTTTTTGGATTCCCTTTTGCCTCATCCTTAATGGCTCCAAGCTCTACCTAACTGCTTTTTCGGGCTTGACCTTGGAACTGCTATCACAGACTGCATTTGGACTTACCTTTTTTGCCTCAGAAGTATTGGTATCACATTCTGCTTCAACCTCTGGACTCAAGCAGTTCCACACTCTCTACACTGGTTCAGGTGTTTCCAGTGGGTTCATTTCTTGTCTGGCCATTGTGATATTCTTTCTGCCAGCTGCCGCTTGAATCCACTGAGGGAACAGGGTTTACTCCTGAATATTCTACCATGCTTCAGTCCTCCTCCCAGTTAAGGTTTCCTGCATTACACATCCTGGTAGGTGTCCTTTCCCATTTCTTTTCTATTTATCCCTTTGCTCGTGAGCGTGCTCCATACTAACCTAACCTGCTGCTTCTTCCACAGCAGCCCCTTGGAGGACCTGGTGTTCCTGTTCCTGCCACCTGTGGCCCTAATCCTCGATCAGCAAACATTTTGTGTCTTGCTGTTGGTTGCTTAGGGACAGAGGTATTCATACTCCACGCAGGCGTCAAGTCTTGACAATCATCAATAATTGATCAGGAGACTGGCCAGAGACACACAAGTGCAGCAGTGTTGCCCTTTGAAGATGGGGAATATGATGTTTTAGTTCAAAAGAGGTTGCCAACACATTATCTGGCCCAGGCAGCAGAACTGATTGCTTTGATTGAAGCATTAGAAGAATTCCAAAGATGCCTAGTGGCCTTATATTCAGACTCTCAATACGTGACCACCACCGTACCTTCAGGGTTGTTCAGATGGAAAAGGAGGGGATTTCGGAGGTCAGACCCCACACCGATACAGCATACAGCCTTGTAAGAGAGATTGATTTATGTCTTGTCCCACCCGATATTAGTAACAGTGGTTAAATGCACCACCCGCACTCAAAATACAGACCCTGTTTCCATTGGCAATGCCACCAAAGAAGCAGTGAATTTGCAGCAAGCAATTCCATACACTGCCATCCCGACTGTATTTTCTAAAAACACTAATGTACTTTTTAAGAAATTAGCCATGGTCAGTGGGCCATGCCTTCGGCCATGTCCACTGTCCATTTTAGAACACTACCAAACCACTAGCCATGGCCTTCATCCATAGACATGTCTTATATTTTAAATCACTACCAGGCCACTAGCCATGGCCTTTGATCATTGTTCATTTTAAAACACTACCAGTCACAAGCTATGGCGTGGCCATTGTGTTTTCAACCCCGACCTCACTGTATCTGTTAAAATTACTAAAAACATTTTTTTATTAATTTTTTGCAATAGAAGTAGATATAATCATAATTATTGTTTCCTATTTTCAGTGTTTATTTTGTTTACCTTATAAGGTGTTTTTCCAATATTTTCAAAACATTTCAGAATCTGTGTTTTTCATTGTTTTCCAGTGTGCCCACTTTGAACAATCACAGTTAACTTTTTTCCAGTATTAACACACTAATATAATTTTGCTGAAGGCCATGACTAATGGTCTGGTAGTGTTCTAAAATTAACAGCCATGGCTGGTGACCAGGTCGTGATTTAAAAAATTCGCTCACTATGGCCAAAGGCCTTGCCTAGTGGTCTGGTTGTGATTTAAAAAATACAGATGGCACGGACAGAGGCCATGGCTAGTGACCAGGTAGTGATTTCAAAAATACATTGGGCTCGGCCAAAGGAGATGGCTATTGGTGTGGTAGGGATTTAAAAAATACAGTCGCCATGGCCAAAAGCCGTACCCTCTGGGCATGGCTAAAGGCCATGGCTAGTGGTCTGGTAGTAATTTAAAAAACACAGTGGGGATGGCTTAACTTTAAAAGATACTAGGCATTTTAAATACAATCCTATGCTTCCTTGTATCTAGACAACATAATTTATTTCAATTATAACATTTCTGCTTTTCACCCAGTATAGGCATATATCTCAAAACACTTGATTTTCCTCAGTATTAAAAACAGTGTGGTATCGCAGAGAAGCTACTTCAACAAATAGCAATTGGCTACTGTTTCCAGATGGGTTCAGTTCTGCTCCTACTGTCTGACCAATCTTCCTCTCCCAATACTCTCTTCTTAATCCTCCTCCTCCCTTTGTGCATGCTATAATCTTCTTCAGCTACTCCCCATATCTTGTGACAGAGGTGTGGATTTTGCCAGTCCCATGATCTATAACTCCTTCCTAACGTAAAATGGCAACTTCGCCTTTGGAAGCTAACATTTGATTTTAATGTGTGAGATTAATAAACTCAGCATCACTGTAATCTGTATGTTGGAGGGAGCATTTCAAAATGTTAATTTGTGTGTTGGATATTTAGAGAGATAAATATTTTTCCCGTTTCTCTCTAAATGTTTCCCTGACACCCCATGCTAATTTTATATGAGGTGAAAAGACATATTATCTATCTACAGCTTCCAATGAATCTAATGTTTTTAAAAGCTTCCCTCGCAGAGATCTTAATTTTTTAAAGATTACACTTTCAATTAAAAATACTATCCATTTGTTTTCCTATTCAGGTTGGAAATGAAGTAATGCTGAGTTTGTCCATCACATGGCACTGATGATGCCTGGGAAATTGTCTCTTTTCCATTTTACTGACATAAAAAGACCTGTCATTTTTAATACAATGCACATGTGGTTTATCTTGTGACTTTCTTTTTTTTTTTAAACTTGTTTTTATTGTTTGACTTGACAACACACTTGAGAAGACAGGGCAAGGGGCGGCCACATGGCAGCTAAGACACCAAGAGTAAATATACATAAATATATATCAACAACAACACACGACTGTTCAACTGTGGGGCAGTGGAGCGGGAACTCATAGATCCAACTAGATATCAGCATATGAGACAATCAGACGTACAGATGAACATGTTATACACTTCATTATACATTTCTAGGAGAGACACCAGCTGTGCATGAAGGAGAAGGCAAGGAGGCCATGTAATCACAGAAGCTTTGCCAGACATCTGTTGGCCGACAGTGCGGATGTTGCATTGCGTTCCAGGTTTCCTCAGTGTCATGAGCCCACGTAACTGATCTAAGCCACTGTGAATATATAGGCGGTCTGGCACGGAGCCAGCATAACAGAATGCAGCGGACCGCCAGCAGCATACAGAGACCCGCAAGCCTCCTGGCTTTCCGGCCCAGCCGGGGGAATTCAT
Source organism: Ambystoma mexicanum (assembly GCF_040938575.1). Taxonomy (NCBI): domain Eukaryota; kingdom Metazoa; phylum Chordata; class Amphibia; order Caudata; family Ambystomatidae; genus Ambystoma; species Ambystoma mexicanum. The sequence goes on along the minus strand of NC_090927.1, from coordinate 1,267,762,023 downwards.
GAAAGAGACAATGTAGTGGGGTAGGGGCAATGGGGTGCTCCAGCATGTCTGATAGCGTGGAGCAAACCTCGATCCAGAATTGCGATAGGAGTGGGCAGTGCCAGAGCATATGGATGTAGGTTGCTTGTTCCATGCCGCATCTGGGGCAACTGGAGGGGGAATCTGGGAACATGCGGTGCAGTCTCCTAGGTGTGTGATGGTATCTATGGAGAATCTTAAAAAGTATAAGCTTAAATTTTGAGTTTTAGGAGACATTTTGAGTGCGAGCACACATTCGAGACCACCTCTCGTCACTGATCTCCACCTCGAGGTCGACCTCCCAGCTGTGCTTCAGCTTAGTGAAGGCCGGGACTGCTCTAGATTGCACCAGTGCATATAGTCTCGACACTTTACCCCTAAAGGATAGGTATGAGCAGAGTTCCGCAACTATGGAGTCATCAGGCGGTATTGTGGGAAAATCAGGGTATCTGAATTTGAGATTCCTGCGAAGGGAGGAAAATTGTAGCCATGCAGTGGGCCGGCGCTTGAGGGATGGGGGGAGGTCCGCCCACTCGACAAAGTTGCCTTGTTCGTATATATTTCGGAGCGACAGGAAGCCGGCTTCAGCCCAACGGGTCACAGTGGATGGCGGGATAGGTGAGACATCCGGGAGAAAGTTCCAAAGCGGTAGGTCTCCATGGAATGGCCGTGGTGTGGTAACCAGGGCCCAAAGTTTAGTGAGCGCTAAGGAGGTGCATGTCACTGGATCCGCCGAGTCGGAGTCAGCTGGTATAGGTTTAAGAATGAGGGAACCCAGCACTCGGTCAGCAGCAGATAGCCTCTCGAGTTGGACATGCGGGGGGGGATCGGTGGTATTAAACCAATGGGAGGCGAATTGTGATTGAGCCACCACCCAATACCTCAAGAAATCCGGTGCGCCAAACCCCCCAAATTCTTTCGGGGTGGTAAGCGTAGAAAGTTTAAGCCTAACCGCACCTGAGTGCCAAAGGAAAGAATTTGTAATGTGACGTAGTGACTTAAAGAATGTATCGCCTGGCCATACAGATAGATTGGTGAATCGGTATAAAAGTTGGGGTAATACTACCATTTTAAGGATGCTGATCCTACCTGCTAATGAAATGGGGAGCTTGTTCCAATTAGACGTCTTACCGGTCAGGGTCGTTAGATAGTTCGAGTAGTTGTCCTCGCGCAGCCTTATTATGGATCGGGACACCTCAACCCCCAAGTATGTGAAACTAGATTGAGACCAGGAGAAACCCAACAGATCCGGGGGAGGATACGTACAATCAGTAAGCGGGAACAGTGTGGATTTGGAACAGTTCACTCTTAATCCCGATATGTCACCAAATCTGGCGACGTCCGCAAGGATAGGAGCAAGGTTAAAGTCTGGTGAACGAATATACAGCAGAGCATCGTCTGCGTACAGAGAAACTATGTCAGCCTGACCGGCTGTGCGTAAACCCCTATGGGCATGTGCCTGGCGAATCATGTCAGCAAATGGTTCGATGGCGACGGCAAAAATTAGTGGAGAGAAAGGACATCCCTGGCGCGTGCCTCTGGCTATCTGGAAGGGGGCGGAGCATCTGTCCTCAGTACGGACTCTAGCCGAAGGGGAAGTGTAAAGCAGCTTAACCCAAGTTTGGAAATTGTGACCAAACTTACATTTCACAAGGACCCGCCACAAGTATTTCCAGGAGACCGAGTCGAAGGCCTTCTGCATGTCCAGAGTGGCTGCTACCGCCTGCGTGGTGGGGCTGACCCTGCTAATCACATTAAAGAGTCTTCTTAAATTTAAGGATGTGGACCTTCCTGGGACAAACCCTGCCTGATCAGGATGAATAATGTGGGGCAGAATAGGGGCTAAACGGTTGGCTAACAATTTAGCGTAAATTTTAACATCGCTGTTAATCAACGAGAGGGGGCGGTATGAGCTGCACTGGGAGGGGGGCTTGCCCTGTTTGGGGAGAACCATTATCACTGCCTCCCGGAGAGAGGGGGGGAGTATACCCTTATCGCAAGATTCCTCCCAGAGGCCCACCATGTGCGGGACCAGCAGTGACTTGTATTGCTTATAAAATTCAATGGGTAATCCATCCGGGCCAGGGGCCTTGCCAGACGCCAGTGATTCGATAGCTTCGGTGATCTCCTCAGACGTGATAGGTCTCTCCAGAGAGGCACCAGCCTCGGAAGATAAAACGGAGAGAGGGAGAGAGTCTAGGAAGGAATCTATTTCCGAAATGGGAGGGTCATTGGTCTCGGAGTATAGAGATGTGTAGAATGCAAGAAATTCGGAGTTGATGTCCTGTGGGGACAGAGCCATGGAGGTGTCCGATCTTGCTATGGGTGGAATATTGGGGGCACCGAGTTCGCGACGGAGCTGCCTGGCTAGCATACGGCCGGGGTGTTCACCTTCGCCGTATTTCCTCGCCAAACATGGGGACTCTAGGAATTTGACCTCTCGCTCTGCAAGGGCACGAAAGTTATCTAATTCCGATCCCAGGGCCGAAAGAGTGCTTGAGGAGTGGTTAAGAGCGTATTGAGCCTCGAGACCGGCAAGGGTTAATTCACTAACGGAGATGTCCGCGCGGATCCTTTTAAGAATGCCGCTTCCCTTGGAGATGGCCACACCCCTCGTGTATGCCTTGAATGCTTCCCAAAGCGTGGAGTAAGTTGTCACCGAACCAGTGTTGAGTTCAAAGAACTCTTCAATGGACGATTCGAGTTCAGCCGCAAAGGTCTGGTCAAGGAGCGTGCGTGAGCTTAACCTCCACAGCTTAGGTCTATTGGCGTCAGGACCCCATTCTAGCGAGATGACGACAGGCGAGTGATCAGATAGTGTTCTGGGAAGGATACCCTGGTGAGACAGTGACCTGACTAACCTGTCAGTGATGAGCCATCTATCTATTCTGGAGTGGGAGTCGTGGACTGCGGAATAATATGAGTATTCACGGGCATCAGGGTTTATTAACCGCCAGGAATCAACCAGTGTCAGATGTGGAAGAATAGTAAGTATAGTGTAGGCCGCTCTGGAGAGTTGGCGAGGCCGCGTGCCCGATCTGTCCAGGGTGACAGCCACTATAGTATTAAAGTCTCCTCCCCATATGATCGGGATCAGGGTAAATCCCTCCATGAGCGAGGCTAAGTGTAAATAGAAGTCCGGATCGTCAACGTTGGGACCGTAGATGTTTAGGATGGCCACCTCTTGGCACTGTAGTGTGCCAACGAGCAGGACATATCTGCCAAGGGGGTCTATACGTGAGTGATTGCACACAAATTTCAAACTTCTGTGTATTAGAGTGAGTGTGCCACGGCTCTGGGTAGAATAGTTAGTATAATATCTTTGGGAACCCCACTGTTTTGCGAACCGGTCACATTGTTCGGAGCGGGCATGGGTTTCTTGTAAGCAGAGAATTTTGACCCCGTGGCGTTCTGCGTATAATTGTATCTGGCGCATTTTTTTATGATTGCCTAAACCACGAACGTTCCAGCTCATGAACGTCAGGGCTTCATTTGCCATTTAATTAGGAATATTGATACAGTAACAGTAGTGCGTTATCAAAAAGGAGAAACTCTACGGATCCAGACGTGGAGGGATCTCCAGTCGTGAGTGTGTGATGTAGTGCTGTACAGCATGTGGTGCCCCTAGTGGTTGCCAAGTCATTTTCAACAATAACTACCCCTCCCCCCATTCCCCCTACCCACATCCCTCCCAAAACTTGAGGGAAGAAACCCAAACCCATTGACAACAACACCAACAAAATACTAGGCATCTACGCCTGGGGGGCTGCGAGTCAGCCTAGCGATGTCATGCTGAAACCGGGGAGAGCGTAAGGATAATACACAGTGCAATAGTAGTAGGTAACAAAACATAGTGGTAGTATACGGGAGCCGTATGGCCACAGAATATCAGGATCGGAACGGCTTAAGGTCTAAAGTGCCGTATAAGCTAACAGATCAAACAGCAAATCAAGGTGAATGCAACAGTCAAGGGTCCCCGGCAACCAGACCGAGGCGAGCTGAAAATCCCTCGTGATCAAAGTGGGACCAGGGCCCAGGCAGTCGGGTCCAGTTGCCCATGGTCAACAGCGCCACAGTCTATGCGCCGGGGGCCCCGCAGGGTCCAAGCCGCCCGAGCATAACAGAATCGTTTATCAGCAGATGATGGACCCTCAAGGGGGGGCACTGGAGACAGCGAGAGCATAACCGGTGATCAAGAGTTAGCTGTGGTCATGAATATCATAGGGGACCTGGCGGTGGTGAAACCTCCACTACCAACGTCATGTGCTGGGGGGCCACCACGGGGCGCCCCATACTATATAAGAGCGGAAACAGTCATCAACCGGGAAAGTGTTCATCAATGAATTTCGATGCCTCCTCTGGGATGGTGAAGAAGAAGGTCTGATTCAAGAGTTCAATCCTTAATTTCGCCGGGAAGAGCATGGAGTATTTGACCCCCAGGTCGCAAAGTCTCTTTTTTACAGCAAGAAAGGTTCTGCGCTCCTGTTGAACAGTGACCGAGAAGTCGGGGTACAGATGGATTCTTGCCGGGCCAAAGCGCAGCTCACCCTTGGCTCTGGCTGCACGAAGCAATGCGTCTCGATCCCGAAAATTTAGGATCCTGGCGATGATGGGACGGGGAGGCGCACCCGGTTTGGGCTTAGCAGTGAGAGAGCGATGTGCCCTTTCAACCGCAAAGTGTGAGGAGAGCTGCGGGGCATCAAGTACAGTTAAAAGGATACGCTCAACATAGTCCTCCATGGGCTCTTTGACACTATCCTCCGGAACGCCAATGATACGCAGGTTGTTTCGCCTAGAGCGAGATTCTAGGTCATCATTCTTCCTCTCCACCGCTGAGACACGATTAGTAAGTGTAGATACCGCAGCCCGCAGTGACAGCAGGTCATCCTCCGCGACACCCACCCTGGTCTCTACCTCGGCGACCCGGCCGTCCGTTCTTTCTATATGGGCTTTAATAGACGAGATGGTACCACTCATGTCGTCCAACTTGGTGTGCAGTGCGGTAAATCCCTCCTTCATGTACTCAAGCATCCTCTGTGAGTCATCTGAGGTTGAGGGCGTCGAGACCATGGGTGTCTCCTCAGGCGGATCGGGGGGTGCCTTGGACGGAGTTTTTGCAAACATGTTGAGCGAACTTTGTTTCTTACCAGCTCCAGCCCCCTTGGTCATGGTGATGACGGAACCACGAGTAGCGCCACCAGGGGAGCGCGTGTCCGTACCCGCAAAGACAGGGGGAGGCCCCTGCGTGGGAGGGAGTAACAACGGGAGCTGTAGAACTGGAGCTGGGACCACCCCAACAGGGCCGGCAACTGTGGGTCAGGGCCGCGTCCCTATCCAGAAGGGAGGCGCAGCCCGACAGCAGTACGGTAATTTACGTGGGCGTGCCCACCGGGTGTGTGTTACTGCAGGGAGGGTCAAGGGGTCCCAAGCCCCCGGCTGTTGTATTAAGACCTTAGCCACAGGCGGAGAACATCTGCTAGTATGGTAAGGCTGAACCCGTAGAGGCCCGCATACACATTGACACTGCAGGCACCCGAACCGGGGTCCGGGCCTCCAAGATTAGAGCCAATCCCAGGGACAGCTGAATTAACGCAAATATGGGGGAGCTCAGGGGCAAGGGACCATTATCCCCCGGCGGGCGATGCGGGGCCAAGTGGGGGGGGGAATGCCAAGTAAGAACTCACCAAGCCCCGAGGAGAAGGAGGCGCAGCATGTGAGGAGATTCCCAATTACCAAGGTATAGTGCAAGTCTGGGCCAGAGCAATCCGGTCACCAAAGGTCCAGCCCCTATATCTCTGGCTAAGGCAGATGCCCAACTCATACCTCGGGAAGATGAATTTGTTGACAATTTTATCACTGCAAGTTCATGGGTTCTCTTGGCGCCTTGACTGGATAATGGTAAGTTGCTTTCATTGGTGAAGTACGAGAGAGTTCAAGGCCACCTGGGCCGCCGTCGCGAGAAGCCGGGAGGGCAGTGCCAAGTTATGCCCCACAGCCACGCCGCCGGCCCACCTAGAGTCAGGAGAGCAAATCAGGGGGAGGTGGGCGAGCCAGCCGGGTAGACCCACGGGGCCAACACCGGCACAAGGAAGTTCTCAGGGATCGGCCGCGGCGGCCGCTGCAACACCAGGGTACGGCTCAATAGACCCTCCGGAGCAGGGCGACGGGCGGACCAGCAGGGCCGGCCGCCGCAGCACCGCGCCCCCAACCAGAGAGGAGAGCCGGGCCCGGAGGACCAGGCACCCGCCAGCCGGTCACAGCGTAGAGCCCCCCCCATGCCCCCCTACCTGGTCCTCGAAGCAACCATCATGGCGTCAGGAGGGGGGCAGCGGAGGAAGGGTATTAATGCGGCGGCGGCACCGGGATCGCAGTGAAGGCAGGAGTTCCACTGAAGCTGGAATCGGAGGTCCCGACGCCGCTCGGTGTCACAGAGTTCCGGAGGTGGAAGGTGCGGCGGCAGCTGCAGGACGAAGCGCCGGAGGGGTCCAGAGATACTGTCTGTGGCCGCACAGGGCCCGACTCCAGAGGAGGACAGATGGAGGCACAGCGCCCCTCCCCCACAGAGGCCCGCCGCGCCATGCTCAAAAGTTACGTGAGTGGGTCGAAGGCGCCGGAGCCGCGGGCCGGGGAGGTTAAGCGCCAGCGTCCGCCCTCAATGCACCAGGGTCATCCAGCAGCGCTGGGGCACCAGACTCAGCCAGGGGATAGTGGAAGGTTTCACACGTCCGCTCCGCGAGCGTGAGTCTGCACAAGTGCACTGTAAGGGTGCTGGGCGAGATCTTCAACTCTCCCGGCTCAGAGCACTGACATCAGGCGGCCATCTTCGTTCGGCGCAACAGCGCCCCCTTATCTTGTGACTTTCAATAGCTGGATACTGGTTAAAATATGATTCAAACAGGAAAATCATGCATTAACCTGCATTCTTTATGTGGGGGCTGCTGGAGTGAGGTGAACTAGGCATGTTCCATTTAGTTAAAAAGTATTTGGTGTGATTCAAAGTGAAATACATGCATGCCAGACCTATGATGGATCTTTATGCTGGTTCCTGTTTCTTCATTACATCTCACTTTATTTTGGTTGCACAAAATAGATAGCAAGTACAGTAATCAACTTCGAATATAGCCTTCGATAGTACACAAGTGCCTCCTGCTATCTACCTGGAACCAAGCGACAAATCCAGACTTTTGAATTTGTGTTACGTTCATCATTCAATTTTTTGCAACCCGAGAATTGTATTGGTGTCAAACACTCCAAAGGTTTAGTCTTTTTTTCACAGTAATGTAGAGAATTCCAATGCAATCATTTCGCAGCATTTCATCAACACTGATAAGTCTGTCTCTAAATTCAGTGGAAAAGGCCCTGGAAAAGGGTTGCAATCTGAAGTTCCCTTTTGCACTTTTGAAAAATGTACCTGGTATATTTCAGTGGAATCATTTTCATTGTGACAGCGAGCATGATGTGGATTCCAACAGTTGGAATAATTTGTGATTGGTGCCTCTCTCACTCTATCAGAAAGGCTTTTGAGTTCACTTTTAGCAAACTATATCTGCTGCATTTTATCTGACATGTCCATAGTTCCTTGCACAGTGAACAGTGGGTTATTCATAGTCCCCCAAATTAGTGCAAGAGACAGAGTTGAGCAGAAATAATTTGGGGGGGTTACATAGGTGTTCTTCCCCTGAGAGCATTTTTTGAAATAAATTGATGAAATGGTGCATTTTACAGGGCATTTGTAGAGAACGCTGGTAAAAACCATGCAATTAACAGTCAGTTCTATGGGGTGACACATGAAAAAATGAAATGGATGCCAGGTCACCAATTGTACACAGGAGCATTTCACAACCTGTTCTTCATACAACCCAGTGAAAGCAAGCCATGATACCGTTAATAAAATATAGCCTGGTACTGCCAATGTAAATCACTTTCATAATTTCATATTCACAATATATGCTAGCATTCACACTTCAAATTTGTTTCAAAATGCTGTGTCCTGGATATATGCCAACATTGACTGTATGTTATTTTCAGAAGCGTTGTTGGCAATGTCGAACAGCATTGCTAATGCATATTACTTTCATGATGCTGTACCCCAATATATGCCAGCAGTCACACTGTGAATCACTTAGATGGTTTTGCACCTACACTTTATACCAGCATTGCCACTGTAAATCACTTTCACAATGTTTTGCCCACATATTCAGGCATTGTAACAGTAAATCACTTTGATGACTCTTGATACCCCACAATACATAGCAGTTTCCTCTATGAATTACATTCATTGTGCACCCACAATAAAGTCCAACATTGCCTCTTTAAAACACTGTAATGATGCTGCAGCCACACTATATGTCAGCATACATGTTGTCAATCACTTTCATGATGCTGCACCCTCACAATATGTCATCATTGCCACTGAAAATCATTTTCATGAATTTGTGCGAACATTATATCCCAGCATTTATATATCTGTTTCATATTGCTATGTGGTCCCCATCAGCCACCAAACAAGCACAGGCTTTCATCACACTTGTACACATGTGCACACACACAAACACACACACACACACACACACATGCACACTGCTTAACATTTGATGCATACACACAAACACTTTTTTCTAAAACATACCTTTATACTTGGGTGATTGCCTCTCTGATCAAGGTGGGACAGCAGGATTAGATTCACTGCAAAGCATGGTGCCTGTAGTGGAAGGAAAATGTAAAATTCTCACACGGTGATTCAAAGCCTGCTTACCTAGCAACCTTTGGGCATTGGTAAGTGGATTGCTACTGCAGCACTTGCTCACTACTTTACCTTTTCTCTCTCTCTCGCACTTTCTTGTATTTCTTGCACTTTCATAGCTGGCTCTATGTGCATGTAGAGTAGGCATCAATCACCAAGTAACATCTAGCTCTGTAAATCTCTGCAAGAGAGAGTCCTCTCATCCCTTATCCAGTACATGAAGTATTTGTCATATGGGGTCTACTACCTAAAGGATGTCGGCATTATAACCTCTATAAAGTCTTGTAATAAACGGCTGTGGAAGGCACAAACTGTGCCAGGAAACACAAGCATTAATTAAAAAAAAAGCATTGAACATGTGAATGAACTGCAGCAAGATGTCATATTTAACCCAAAGGTCACAGTTACAGAAGCTTCCACTGACGTGCACTGATGTGTGTCTCCTGCATGTGCCGAATTATTCAATGCAATCTCATCGGAAAAAAAATATGCATCGCTGTGGTTCAGTGAGATGACTTTAATTTGCAAAATGATCTACTTTGAGGAATTGTACATAGTTCATGACTGAGCTAACTTAATGGTCTGTTTTATGCTCAGTTGCAGGTTTTTTAGTAGCCAGATTGGATTACAAAGTATTAGTGACACATGGAATTCATTGTGACTCATGCAGACTGGCCGACGTTTGCGCAATGTCTTTCTTTTATGCATCATGTTTTCCACACTGATATGAAAGGTGAAGAATGCAATTGCACTAACCCGCTCGTCATAGAGTTTAATGTCCTGATTGACTTATCATGCATAGATGCTGCTGGCAAATCAGAGCTGACGTGTCCTTTTTAGTTTGGACTATTAGGTGATGCTAAAAGAGCTACCTATAAACTACATCTATTGTCATGAAAAAAGAGCTTTAACATAAGAGTTCCAAATATGGGCTTTGAATGAGGGTCTGTAATGCTTTTCAAATGGAGGAATACACAGTTGTTGAACTCCTCCGATTCCCTGCCCCTAGCCATGCAAAATCCTATGGCTAATCCCACCCAATCCTGCCCATCTCAGAACTCTTTGAGCTCTTTGAGCTCTTCCATGGAGGCAGCCATCTTGGATGACTATCTCTAAGCACGTTCTCTGGAAACAAGCCAGAACTAGCGGCCATCTTTGAATGGGAAAGATACCATGCATCTTCCAAATAAAATGATACATTGAATTATGTGAGCATAACTTTTTTTTAAATAGCTAAATTAATTTACAATATTTTCGACAGCAGTAATTATTTCTGTCCTTTCTGCGTTTCATTTTCTTATTTTTTTAAATATAGCTAGGGATGTTGCTCCTCCTTTTTAAATCAGCTTTAATATTTATCCATATCCTACAGCACAAAATCGGCAAAGTTGTAATACGTGTCATATAGTGCTAGAACCATTTCTGGCTCAATGATGGCATCTGTTAACTGAGAATGGTCATGCAGATGCTTGCTCCGCATGGTCATGCAATCAGACTGGTTGTGCTCGGCTTCACACATGAATTGTCTGGGTTGCTTCACCTCTTTTCTGTCCATCGATGCATTCCATCTCCGTTGTTTTCATTCCCCGCCGCTTTTAAACCAACTGTAAAGTGTTAAAATAAGAAACGTGCAATAAGACATGAAACCCCACAGTCCTCACGTCAGAAAGGAGCACATGGTCTTCAGCACTGTCCTATGTGTGTTTGCAAGATTTTTCTCACATTCAGGATTTTAGCCCGCTGCCGGCATGTGCAGAATTGCAAACAGCGGGGAGCTAGAAATCTGAGTGCGAGCAAAATCCTGCGAACACAAAGTGGACAGTGCTCACAGATTTTGGGCATTGTTCTCTGTGTGTTCGCTGGATTTTGTACACATACCACACTGTAAACTGACATGACAAATATATAAATACTTGGGAAGTGCTTGGAAAGTGCTGCTGGCTTTCCTGCTGGTCCTGCTTGAGAGAAACGGCACAGAAATTGTGTTTTTAAATTAGCCTCGCCCCCTAAACTCCAGAAGGGCCCTCATATAGAACTGACTGTGCTCATTTGTGCGCGCGCATTTGAGAAGTGCTTGGAAAGTGCTGTTTGCTGTTCTGCTGAAAAGAAGGGGCACAGAATGTGGTTTTGTAAATTAGCACCACCCCCTAAACCCCAGAAGTGCCCTCATATAAAACTGACTGTGTGCATTTGCACGAATGCATCTGAGAAGTGCTTGGAAATTGCTGTTGGCTGTCCCGCTGGAGAGAAAGGGTGCGTTTGCCTCGACAAACTAAATAGGAATAAAGGAACCCCTGACAGTGTTTTTAGACTATCTATGCTGCTGGGACTTAATAGACTTGGTTACTAACCCTATATATGTTTATTTTTATTTTTTAGGCACAGAAATTGGATTTACGAATTAGCTGCGTCCCCTAAACCCCAGAGGTGCCCTCATATGGAACTGGCTGCGCATTAGCACGTGCGCATTTGAGAAGTGCTTGGAAAGTGCTGTTGGCTGTTTGCAGGGTGTAGGGTGTCGGGTGACCGGTCTTGAGATATTGCTGCATCCTTGTGGTGCACAACTTCACTCAAGCGATTAACTCAGACTTGTGCATTGCCCTGACAGTCTGTTAGACACTGCTGGGAGTTGCGATTCAAGAGACCAAAAGCAGATGACTGGATTTAGCTTTAGTTTGAGACTCAGACCCTGACAGTATCATCGGGCGGTCTAAATCGAATACGCAGTAGGAGGGTAAGGTGCGTACACAAGAATAAAGATGGAAGTAACTGTGTTTGTGAACTCCGGGTGGTGGAAATGGCATGTGAGAATGAAAATCAGGTGATGATGGGTGAAAATACCTACTGTGTTGAACACATGGTTAGCATAGAACATGTTGATAAAAGAGGCAGTAACAAGAAATGTACTAAGCCCCCACTGCTGCTGTCCCCGGGGTGTGCCTATCCGAGAAGGGCTAGTAGAACATGTCCACCTAAGACAATTAGTAGGCCGAAAAAATGACCTACTACTTTGCTAAAGTGGATGGCCACTGTCGAATGGGTTCCATTTATGAGGAGTGGGCAGTGAAAGAGATTGAGGCTGATTTGAATGCATAGCTACCCTGTCTTGGTCTGAAGCATCTTGAAAGGGTAACAAGTCCCCCAGTGTTACGGGACAGAGAAGTAAACAACATAGAAGATCCCACACCACCTAATGAATGTTTGACTATTGAGACAATGTTTTTTTCACAAAACTAGGAACAATTGCGCAATGATGGCAGAGCAAGTTTAAATCCATGTGGGAGTGAAGACAATGTTTTTGAAGAATTCAATGATAATATAACCATGGGGGCGGTGGCAGTGAAAAGCTAAATGTGTGTCATGTTGACGCCATAGTTGTTGGCAACAGTGATGGGCCCGCCAGTCACCTGATTAGCAGCGACAATGTGGGGTGTGGGGGAAATACAAGAATGTCCACTGCGTGTGACAACTAGGGAATATCAATCACTCAAGGTAGCAACTGGACTAAGGCCCAAAGGTTCTCTAATGCTCTTGAGCCCTTGATGGTGGACCCTGCAATCAAAGCTGACACCACCTCCATCTGCCTGAAGATGACGGTGGCGAAATGCTAGGCCCAGTAGTAAATATGGGTGAGGGTGGGCAAGTAGTGAGATAAGAGGATACAATGAATCTAGACTTTTCCCAAGATGCCAACATCAGTGACATGAGTATGTCGTTGACTGTAATGTTTGCAGTCTTTGAAAACCTCTTGACCACTCTGGTGAAACAATGTGAACGGATGGAAAAGAAACTTGATAATCAGTCACTGTCATTACATCAAAGCATAACTCGGGGCAGGAAAGCATGTAGAGATTGTGCAACGAGTACCAATGATGATCAGTGGCAGCATGGTGGAAACAAGGGTGATGACAGAGGTAGATGTGATGAGGCAGTTTCAAGAAACCAATCCCAGATTAATGCAATGACTCAGTTGACAACTGCAACCTTACTAGTCATTGGAGATACAGATACCCCAATAGCTGAGAAAGAGCAGCATAGCAAGACCAAAAAACAAGTATTGGTAAATAATAATAGCTAGAAAACAAAGAAAAAGAAGAAGAAGCAAATTGCACAAGCTGTAACATCTGATAAGAGGAAATTATTGAACATTAGAAATGGATGTATTAACATAAGTTATAAAAAATAAAAAAATAATGCAGGAGAGGAGGGTACACAAGTAATCAGTAATGTTAATCAGGTGCGAAGGACAGATCTAACCGATTGAGAGATGGAGCGCAACCACATCGATGTAGCATTAGGTTGAAAGAAGCCTCTTGAAACAAATTGTATTCGACAATATTTATATGAACCTCTTAATGTTTATTAGAACTTGCCCAACAATGTGACGAATGATGGGAATCAAAGTTTGGAAAGAAGTAGAAAGAACCAACAATCACAGGTAGCAGATATTAGAGTATTGTGTATTGGAATCAGTACAGTGTCTGCTTGGTAGTGAATGTACATCTGAAGCTAGTGACATTAGAGAAAATGGTGGGGCTAAACACGAAGGAAACTGGGTGCACCAGAGCGGTGGGAAAAGGAGGTGCAGTTGTGACAGTTAAAGTAGCATCGCAAACTAGCCCATGGAACATGAATGAAAATGCAAAGAGCGTGTGACGAGAGCAGTGGTGCAGAGCACTAATAAAAAAAACATAGTAGACACAGATGAGTTAGTATGAGCCCTAGCAAATTAGGTCCATCTCTGGCATAGATAGCCATCCACCCTTAAACAGGGTTGTAGTGCTTACCGTATTTCATGGAATTGTGCCATTTAGGGGGATTAACCCTGATGACATTCTGGTGGTAGACAAATTGGAAAATAGGAACTGAACCCAGGGTTCCTTAAATCAGTAACACCTCATCCATGGATGGGATGCAGAATAGCTGTTGCATAAAATAAGACTGACTCAGGAAGTTGGCAAAAAGTCTCCTCCAACTGTTTTATTATCAATTGTCTAAAACAGGGAGTTACAACAGACATCAACAGATGGTCGCTTAAGTTCACTCAAACATTTTTCATAAAAAACCTGTCTATACAGCAAGAAACCCATCATACGTGATGTCATACTATGTGGCAAACAAGAAAACCCTACGGGGGTTGTGATACCCTCAAAGGAAACATCTAAGATTGACTGTGTCTCCCCACCCAATTAGCCCAACATCTCTCATCGCTCATACCTTCTGCCATTCTGATTGTCTTCGAACTTGGCCTTGCAAAGAAGTCTTGCTCCTGGCAATATAAGGAGAATAGGCACATTCTTATCACAATTCTGGTCTGCACACCCAAATCCTATTTCCATCCTTGGCTAACGAGACAGGAGACCGCAGTTTGACCTGTTTTGCAGCATTTAATTATCTTCAATTAATAAACTTGGCACTCATGGTGTTCTTTCTTTGTACCTTTCAAGGGCTGATTCAGCATCTCACGTTCACTGTTCTTCAAGGATAGATTACCAGTTCTTGGCTACTCCATCCTTTGACACCAGGCCAGACAGCTCTTCTAGGCCTTTCCATACTCTTAGCTTCATGTTGCTGTGACACAGCTTTCCGATCCTTCTTTCTCTGTGAGTCTGAGCTTACTCATGGGGTAATTCATAGAATTCAGCGCACAAGTGGCGCACGCGGCTGGTGCACAGTGTGCGCGTGCGAATCCCTGCGCCAGCCGCGTGCGCAAGAATCCATTTCCGCGCACAGCGTATTCATGGATTCCAGCCACCAAAACCAGCCGTGGCGCACAGTGGCGCAGCGACCCTGCAGCAGCGCCAGTTACACCCCCAAGGACGCCTCTCGCGCAGGGAAAAGCCATCAATAAACCCAACCCAGCTCAAAGGGCTGCGCTAACCCTGTACCAGTACAGCAAGCGGGCTACGTGTATCACTGGGGTGCGCGGGAAGTACCTCACGCGATTGGCCCCGTGCGAGCAGGGTACGCGCATTTCAGGGGTGCGCGGGAAGTTCCACACGCGATTTCATCATGGTACGTGTATTTCAGGGGTGCGCGGGATTTTCCACACGCGATTGGCCCGTGCGAGCAGGGTAAGCGTATCTCAGGGGTGCACGGGAAGTTCCACACGCGATTCCATCAGGGTACGTGTATTTCGGGGTGTGCGGGAAGTTCCAAACGCGATTCCATCAGGGTACGTGTATTTCGGGGTGCGCGTGAAGTTCCACACGCGATATCAGCAGGGTAGGTGTATTACAGGGTGCAGGGGAAGTTACACACGCGATTTCATCATGGTACGTGTATTTCAGGGGTGCGCGGGAATTTCCACACGCGATTGGGCCCGTGCGAACAGGGTACTTGTATCTCAGGGGTGCGCGGGAAGTTCCACACGTGATTCCATCAGGGTACGTGTATTTCGGGGTGCGCGTGAAGTTCCACACACGATATCAGCAGGGTACGTGTATTTCAGGGTGCAGGGGAAGTTACACACGCGATTCCAGCAGGGTACGTGTATTTTAGGGGTGCGCGGGAATTTCCACACGCGATTGGGCCCGTGCGAGCAGGGTACGCGTATCTCAGGGGTGCTCGGGAAGTTCCACACGCAATTCCATCAGGGTACGTGTATTTCAGGGTGCAGAGGAAGTTGCACACGCGATTTCAGCAGGGTACGTGTATTCCAGGGGTGCGCGGGAAGTTCCACACGCGATTCCATCAGGGTACGTGTATTTCAGGGTGCATGGGAAGTTCCACACGCGATTTCAGCAGGGTATGTGTATTCCAGGGGTGCGCGGGAAGTTCCACACGCGATTCCATCAGGTACGTGTATTTCAGGGTGCAGGGGAAGTTCCACATGCAATTTCAGCAGGGTACGTGTATTCCAGGGGTGCGCGGGAAGTTCCACACGCGATTCCATCAGGGTACGTGTATTTCAGGGTGCAGGGGAAGTTCCACACGTGATTTCAGCAGGGTACGTGTATTTCAGGGGTGCGTGTGAAGTTACACACGCAATATCAGCAGGGTACGTGTATTTCAGGGTGCAGGGGAAGTTCCACACGCGATTTCAGCAGAGTACGTGTATTCCAGGGGTGCGCAGGAAGTTCCACACGCGATTCCATCAGGGTACGTGTATTTCAGGGTGCAGGGGAAGTTCCACACGCGATTTCAGCAGGGTACGTGTATTCCAGGGGTGCGCGGGAAGTTCCAAACGCGATTCCATCAGGGTACGTGTAGTTCAGGGTGCAGGGGAAGTACCACACGCGATTCCATCAGGGTACGTGTATTTCAGGGTGCAGGTGGAGTTCCACACGCGATATCAGCATGGTACGTGTATTTCAGGGTGCAGGGGAAGTTACACACGCGATTCCAGCAGGGTACGTGTATTTTAGGGGTGCGCGGGAATTTCCACACGTGATTGGGCCCATGCGAGCAGGGTACCCGTATCTCAGGGGTGCGCGGGAAGTTCCACACGCGATTCCATCAGGGTACGTGTATTTCAGGGTGCAGGGGAAGTTGCACACGCGATTTCAGCAGGGTACGTGTATTCCAGGGGTGCGCGGGAAGTTACACACGCGATTCCATCAGGGTACATGTATTTCAGGGTGCGCGGGAAGTTCCACAAGCGATTCCATCAGGGTACGTGTATTTCAGGGTACAGGGGAAGTTCCACACGCGATTTCAGCAGGGTACGTGTATTCCAGGGGTGCGCGGGAAGTTCCACACGCGATTCCATCAGGGTACGTGTATTTCAGGGTGCAGCGGTAGTTCCACACGCGATTTCAGCAGGGTACGTGTATTTCAGGGGTGCGCGTGAAGTTACACACGCGATATCAGCAGGGTAAGTGTATTTCAGGGTGCAGGGGAAGTTCCACATGCGATTTCAGCAGGGTACGTGTATTCCAGGGGTGCGCGGGAAGTTCCACACGCGGTTCCATCAGGGTACGTGTATTTCAGGGTGCATGGGAAGTTCCAGACGCGATTTCAGCAGGGTACGTGTATTTCAGGGGTGCGTGTGAAGTTCCACACGCGATTCCATCAGGGTACGTGTATTTCAGGGTGCAGGGGAAGTTCCAAACGCGATTTCAGCAGGGTACGTGTATTTCAGGGGTGCGCGGGAAGTTCCACACGCGATTCCATCAGGGTACGTGTATTTCGGGGTGCGGGGGAAGTTCGACACGTGATTCCATCAGGGTACGTGTATTATAGGGTTGCGCGGGGAGCACCACACGTGAATTGCACGTGTGGGCCCTCCCAGGTGTTCCCTCTACACCTTCCACGGCACCTGCAGGTGGCTCACACCACAGGGGCCTACCCTGCACATGTCCTGCAGGCACCCCATCCACCATGGCCATGCCCCCCAGCCAACCCACATGTCAACTTGCACTACTGCCCACCAATGCATGTCCCCTTGCACCCCCAGCCACCAGGGGCACCAACCACCAGGCCCCCAACCATGTCTTCCACCACCCCCACCCCCCAGCCACCAGGGGCAGCCTCCACCAGGCCCCCACCCATGTCTCCCAGCACCCCCACCCCCCAGCACTGTGGGGCACCTGCCAGCAGGCCCCACCCATGTCCAACTCATGTTCCCCACCACCCCCACCCCCCAGCACTGTGGGGCACCTGCCAGCAGGCCCCACCCATGTTTCCCACCACCCCCACCCCCCAGCAGTGCAGGGGCAGCCTCCACCAGGCCCCCACCCATGTCTCCCACCACCCCCACCCCCAGCCACCAGGGGCAGCCTCCACCAGGCCCCCACCCATGTCTCCCAGCACCCCCACCCCCCAGCACTGTGGGGCACCTGCCAGCAGGCCCCACCCATGTCCAACTCATGTTCCCCACCACCCCACCCCCCAGCACGGTGGGGCACCTGCCAGCAAGCCCCACCCATGTCTCCCACCACCCCCACCCCCCAGCAGTGCAGGGGCAGCCTCCACCAGGCCCCCACCCATGTCTCCCACCACCCCCACCCCCCAGCCACCAGGGGCAGCCTCCACCAGGCCCCCACCCATGTCTCCCAGCACCCCCACCCCCCAGTACTGTGGGGCACCTGCCAGCAGGCCCCACCCATGTCCAACTCATGTTCCCCACCACCCCCACCCCCCAGCACTGTGGGGCACCTGCCAGCAGGCCCCACCCATGTCTCCCACCACCCCCACCCCCCAGCAGTGCAGGGGCAGCCTCCACCAGGCCCCCACCCATGTCTCCCACCACCCCCACCCCCAGCCACCATGGCCAGCCCCCACCTGGCCCCCACTCATGTCCCCTATCACCCCCACCCCCCAGCCACCATGGGCAGCCTCCACCAGGTCCTCACAATCCCCAATCATGTGCGTTATGGTCAGCCTCCACAGCCAAAAAGCCCTACCAAGTAACCCATTCACCCACATGGAAATGGAAATTACATGTTACATCCCCAATGTTCATAAAGCAAATGAACCCATGTCCGTCACACACAATGGTTGCAATTGAATGGGAAAACACCCAACATGACATGCATGAAACCAATGAGATGATACCACACAGTGAAGTATGAAAACAAAATTGTATTAAAAAAAAAGAATGCAAAAGAAATGAAACAAACTACAATGGCAATGAAAAAAAGATAAGCTGCATGTCCGTTTAAAAAAATAAAAACACCAAATCCTAATCCAAATAAATGTTGTCCAAAGTCAAATGAAAAATAAAATCAATCCAATGAAGAACTATGTACAAAATTTCCAAGGGTCCATGAGCCCAACTGAACAAAGGAAACCTACAAAAAACCCTAACTAAAATGCAACTATATACAAAAAGTGGAGCAGTGTCCGTCCACTCCAAATCATAAGAACAAACAAAGGAAACCTAAAACTAAAGAACTATGTACAAAGGCGGCGGGCAAGTCCAGCGGCTCACTCCGTGGTGTTCCAGGCCAGGGCATCATCGAACTCCTGTTCGATGTCCCGGAGGCGGTCCTGTTCCATGGCCCTGAGGGTCCGCAGGCACGACGCTGTGTCCTCCTCCAACCCCCTTTGGATTGCCTTGAGGCACTCGGCCCGCCTCAGGGCCCTCCGCATGGAGTTCTCCGCCCTGACCATTGTGAGCCGCGCCTCTTACGCCCGCCGCCGCTCCGCATCTATGGCGTGGCCCAACCGCTGCCACACGGAAGACACTCTCTGTCCTGGGTCCTCCTGCCCTCCGGCCGATGCTTGCCCCTCCGATGTCGAAGGCCCCGAGCCTTCATGGCTCCCACCATGTTGCTGCTGCTGCTCTGCCTCTGCCCGTGCACTGCCTCCTGCTGCCTGCACATCCTCTGCCGGCTGGGGTGCAGTCGTAGATGTGGCCACCCCTGCTGGACGTCCGACTCCCGACTGTGGCAGGGATGCCTCCTCCACCAGCCTGGCCGCACCGTCAGAGGCAGCTCCACAGGGCACCCAGGTGACTGATGGGTGGGAAGATGGCACAGAGGACGACTGGTGCGTAGGGGGTTCCAGTTGAGGAGCGGGTCAGAGCAAGCCCCATCAGACAGAGGAATCCGGCCTGGGTGACCTGTCCCAGCAGGCTGACGTGGTCAACGAGCCATTCGAGATGACGTGCAGTCTCTCCATGAAAAGACTGCAGGTCACCTTGCATGGCCCGTTGACGCAACGCCACACCAGCCAGGATAGGCTCAACCCTGACCTGGATAGCCACGTCCGCAGGCAGAGGAAGGCCAGTTGACGTCAGCTCATCCCCTGCCTGAAAACGGGTCTGGACATAGGCATCCCTGCTGGTGCAAGATGATGCAGGGACAGGATTTGGGACAGGATTGCACACAGGCACCTCCGCGGCGGCCTGTGCTGCCTCCTGTCCCTGGTCCTGCACTGCACCACTAGCACCAGTGGGATCCCCACCTCCAGACCCCGTCTCTGGTGCTTGCACAGCCTCCTCCTCCACCAAACCCCCCACCAACCTGGATGACTCCATGCCATCTTCCCCTGTTAGGCCCTGTGGGGTCCCAGCTGCCCCTTCTGCTGCCGAGGAGTCCAACTCCAACCTCCGCCTCTTGGACCTCCCCCCGGCAGCTGCGGCCTGGGATGCGGCACCGGACTCCTCACTCCCCGACGAGATGACAACATGGGAGGGGAGCCGGGCCTTGCGTCTCCGGCTGGCGGTGGGATTCCCGCCGCTGTGCTCCACAGCACCTTCTCCGCCCTCTTCATCAGTTGACGCTGCAGAAAGGGAGAAACAAAACACAGGCATCAGGGCACTGTACAATGGACACATACACACATGACAGTTGCACATGAGTGGCATTGGCAAACCTCAGACATGTCATCACAATCCCCAACACACATGTCATTACAACTCGCACACATGCGCCATACCACAGCCATATCGCAACTGCCACCACCATCCATACACATACAACAGCATGAGCAGCCAAAGGTGAGCCAGACATCACATGCAACACACGAAGTGCACCACACATGTACACACACCACCACACTTGCATGCATGTGTACACCTCTGCCAAGTGTCGCACTGTTCAGACGGGCATCCATGTCACATCTGCCAATCAGGCTTCATGCGTGACATCACGGACATGTCTACTTACATACACATTCATCCAAACATGTGTGCCCACACAACTGCATTTGGCATGCAAGCCTACACACACAAGCACCATCCATGTCTCACACATTACAGCCCTCGCATGTATCAGCCCCACGGCCCTGTACACCCCCACCCATACTCGACCCCATACAAACAGATGTGCAACCTGCACACTACCGAATAATCACCACACGCACTGCTCACAATCAGGATGCATGTACACTCACCGCTCGACTCCAGACGGGTCTGCTTCTCTAGGACCTGGACGTGGAGCGCTGGGGATATGCGTTCCAGGACCCTCATCTGTTCTTCCGACAAGTGGCCCCGGCGCCCCTTGGCATCCGCTGCCTTCAAGAGGCGCCGGGCCTTGTTCAGGGTCCTGGACCTGAAGTCCTCCGAGCGCTTCCTGACATGTTGTAAGTCGCGGACTGCCACCCCCTCCGCGTTGATGGCAGTCACGATGTCAGTCCAGATCCGAGTCCGTCCTTCCTTGTCGGCGCGGGAACTTCCGAAGAGGGCATCATACTGCCCCAGGACTTGCTCCACCAGGACACCAACTTCAGTGGCACTGAAGCTGGCGCCCCTCTGCTTCTCTGGCCGGGGGTTGTCAGTGGTCACAGATGGTGTTTGCCCCGACATGACAACCCCAGAGGCAGGAGTGGGTGGGCAACTGGGCCCTGGGGCTGGTCTGTGGAGCGATGGAATCCCAGTCGGGAGTCTTCGGTTCCAGCAGGGGTGGTCACAGCAACAGCACCCCTGGCTGATGTGCAGGCAGCAAATGGCAGTGCACGTGGGCAGCAGGCAGTCAGGCAGCAGCAGATGGCAGGTGGGAGCGTGCTCGGGGCTCTGGGGGGCAGTAGTTCAGCCTTCTGGGCAGGAGCATGGTCTTCCGTGTGCTTACGCGTGGCCAGCTTGATACGGAGTGAATTGGCACGTGAAAAATCTGCACGTCAGCGTGTAATTCGAGGAAAGGCCCTTAGCGCGTAAGCGCGTCTGCACGCATATGCATTTTCATTGGACAGAAGGCCCCTCAAGCGCAACCGCCCCTGTGACGTGACGCGTACAGACGTGCATGGGCATTTCAGCGCGCGTGAAAAACTGCACGTCCGCGTGTAATACGTGGAAAGGGCCCATGCGCGTCTGTACGCGTCACGTCACAGGGGCGCTTGCGCTTGAGGGGCCTTCTGTCCGATGAAAATGCGTATGCGTGCAGACGCGCTTACGCGCTAAAGGCCTAGCCTCGAATTACACGCTGACGTGCAGATTTTTCACGTGCCAATTCACTCCGTATCAAGCTGGCCACGCGTAAGCACACAGAAGACCACGCTCCTGCCCAGAAGGCCGAACTACTGCCCCCCAGAGCCCCGGGCACGCTCCCACCTGCCATCTGCTGATGCCTGACTGCCTCCTGCCCACGTGCACTGCCATTTGCTGCCTGCACATCAGCCAGGGGTGCTGTTGCTGTGACCACCCCTGCTGGAACCGAAGACTCCTGACTGGGATTCCATCGCTCCACAGCCCAGCCCCAGGACCCAGTTGCCCACCCACTCCTGCCTCTGGGGTTGTCATGTCGGGGCAAACACCATCTGTGACCACTGACAACCCCCGGCCAGAGAGGCAGAGGGGCACCAGCTTCAGTGCCACCGAAGTTGGTGTCCTGGTGGAGCAAGTCCTGGGGCAGTATGATGCCCTCTTCGGAAGTTCCCGCGCCGACAAGGAAGGACGGACTCGGATCTGGACTGACATCGTGACTGCCATCAACGCGGAGGGGGTGGCAGTCCGCGACTTACAACATGTCAGGAAGCGCTGGGAGGACTTCAGGTCCAGGACCCTGAACAAGGCCCCGCGCCTCTTGAAGGCAGCGGATGCCAAGGGGCGCCGGGGCCACTTGTCGGAAGAACAGATGAGGGTCCTGGAACGCATATCCCCAGTGCTCCACGTCCAGGTCCTAGAGAAGCAGACCCGTCTGGAGTCGAGCGGTGAGTGTACATGCATCCTGATTGTGAGCAGTGCGTGTGGTGATTATTCGGTAGTGTGCAGGTTGCACATCTGTTTGTATGGGGTCGAGTATGGGTGTGGGTGTACAGGGCCGTGGGGCTGACACATGCGAGGGCTGTAATGTGTGAGACATGGATGGTGCTTGTGTGTGTAGGCTTGAATGCCAAATGCAGTTGTGTGGGCACACATGTTTGGATGAATGTGTATGTAAGTAGACATGTCCGTGATGTCACGCATGTATGTAGTTTTCGGCTGCATGTATCAGCACTGTGTACATGTGCATGTGTGTGTATTTGACAAGGGTGCAACAGTGATGCAACATGGATGCATGTGACAGCGGTATGTGGAAGCCTGATTGGCAGATGTGACAGGGATGCCCGTCTGAACAGTGCGACACTTGGCAGAGGTGTACACATGCATGCAAGTGTGGTGGTGTGTGTACATGTGTGGTGCACTTCGTGTGTTGCATGTGATGTCTGGCTCACCTTTGGCTGCTCATGCTGTTGTATGTGTATGGATGGTGGTGGCAGTTGCGATATGGCTGTGGTATGGCTCATGTGTGCGAGTTGTAATGACATGTGTGTTGGGGATTGTGATGACATGTCTGAGGTTTGCCAATGCCACTCATGTGCAACTGTCATGTGTGTATGTGTCCATTGTACAGTGCCCTGATGCCTGTGTTTTGTTTCTCCCTGTCTGCAGCGTCAACTGATGAAGAGGGCAGAGAAGGTGCTGTGGAGCACAGCGGCGGGGATCCCACCGCCAGCCGGAGACGCAAGGCCCGGCTCCCCTCCCGTGTTGTCATCTTGTCGGGGAGTGAGGAGTCCGGTGCCGCGTCCCAGGCCGCAGCTGCCGGGGGGAGGTCCAAGAGGCGGAGGTTGGAGTTGGACTCCTCGGCAGCAGAAGGGGCAGCTGGGACCCCACAGGGCCTAACAGGGGAAGATGGCACGGAGTCATCCAGGTTGGTGGGGGGTTTGGTGGAGGAGGAGGCCGTGCAAGCACCAGAGACGGGGTCTGGAGGTGGGGATCCCACTGGTGCTAGTGGTGCAGTGCAGGACCAGGGACAGGAGGCAGCACAGGCCACCGCGGAGGTGCCTGTGTGCAATCCTGTCCCTGATCCTGTCCCTGCATCATCTTGCACCAGCAGGGATGCCTACGTCCAGACCCGTTTTCAGGCAGGGGATGAGCTGACGTCAACTGGCCTTCCTCTGCCTGCGGACGTGGCTATCCAGGTCCGGGTTGAGCCTGTCCTGGCTGGTGTGGCGTTGCGTCAACGGGCCATGCGAGGTGACCTGCAGTCTTTTCATGGAGAGACTGCACGTCATCTCGAATGGCTCGTTGACCACGTCAGCCTGCTGGGACAGGTCACCCAGGCCGGATTCCTCCATCTGATGGGGCTTGCTCCGACCCCCTCCTCAACTGGACCCCCTATGCGCCAGTCGTCCTCTGTGCCATCTTCCCACCCATCAGTCACCTGGGTGCCCTGTGGAGCTGCCTCTGACGGTGCGGCCCGGCTGGTGGAGGAGGCATCCCTGCCACAGTCGGGAGTCGGACATCCATCAGGGGTGGCCACATCAACAACTGCACCCCAGCCGGCGGACGATGTGCAGGCAGTAGGAGGCAGTGCACGGGCAGAGGCACAGCAGCAGCAGCAACGTGGTGGGAGCCATGAAGGCTCGGGGCCTTCAACATCGGAGGGGCAGGCATCGGCCGGAGGGCAGGTTGACCCAGGACGGGGTGTGTCTCCTGTGTGGCAGCGGTTGGGCCAGCAGATAGGTGCGGAGCAGCGGCGGGCGGAAGAGGCGCGGCTCACAATGATCAGGGCGGAGAACTCCATGCGGAGGGCCCTGATGCGGGCTGAGTGCCTCGAGGCAATCCGCAGGGGGTTGGAGGAGGACACGGCGTCGTCCCTGCGGACCCTCGGGGCCATGGAACAGGACCGCCTCCGGGACATCGAACAGGAGTTCGATGATGCCCTGGCCCGGAACACCACGGAGTGAGCCGCTGGACTTGCCCGCCGCCTTTCTATATAGTTCTTTAGTTTTAGGTTTCCTTTGTTTGTTCTTATGATTTGGAGTCGACGGACACTGCTCCACTTTTTGTATATAGTTGCATTTTAGTTAGGGTTTTTTGTAGGTTTCCTTTGTTCAGTTGGGCTCATGGACCCTTGGATGTTATGTACATAGTTCTTCATTGGATTGATTTTATTTTTCATTTGACTTTGGACAACATTTTTTTGGATTAGGATTTTGTGTTTTTATTTTTTTAAACTGACATGCAGCTTATCTTTTTTTCATTGCCATTGTAGTTTGTTTCATTTCTTTTGCATTCTTTTTTTTTTAATACAATTTTGTTTTCATACTTCACTGTGTGGTATCATCTCATTGGTTTCATGCATGTCATGTTGGGTGTTTTCCCATTCAATTGCAACCATTGTGTGTGACGGACATGGGTTCATTTGCTTTATGAACATTGGGGGTGTAACATGTAATTTCCATTTCCATGTGGGTGAATGGGTTACTTGGCAGGGCTTTTTGGCTGTGGAGGCTGACCATAACACACATGATTGGGGATTGTGAGGACCTGGTGGAGGCTGCCCATGGTGACTGGGGGGTGGGGGTGCTGGGAGACATGGGTGGGGGCCTGGTGGTGGGTGCCCCTGCACTGCTGGGGTGTGGGGGTGGTGGGAGCATGGGTGGGGGCCTGGTGGAGGCTGCCCCTGGTGACTGGGGGGGTGGGGGTGGTGGGAGACATGAGTGGGGGCCTGGTGGAGGCTGCCCCTAGTGACTGGGGGGTGGGGGTGGTGGGAGACATGGGTGGGGGCCTGGTGGTTGGTGCCCCTGGTGGCTGGGGGGTGGGGGTGGTGGGAGACATGGGTGGGGGCCTGGTGGTGGGTGCCCCTGCACTGCTGGGGGGTGGGGGTGGTGGGAGACATGGGTGGGGGCCTGGTGGAGGCTGCCCCTGGTGACTGGGGGGTGGGGGTGGTGGGAGACATGGGTGGGGGCCTGGTGGAGGGTGCCCCTGGTGGCTGGGGGGTGGGGGTGCTGAAAGACATGGGTGGGGGCCTGGTGGAGGGTGGGGGTGGTGGGAGATATGAGTGGGGGCCTGGTGGAGGCTGCCCCACACTGCTGGGGGGGTGGGGGTGGTGGGAGACATGAGTGGGGGCCTGGTGGAGGGTGCCCCACACTGCTGGGGGGTGGGGGTGGTGGGAGACATGAGTGGGGGCCAGGTGGAGGGTGCCCCACACTGCTGGGGGGGTGGGGGTGGTGGGAGACATGAGTGGGGGCCAGGTGGAGGGTGCCCCACACTGCTGGGGGGGTGGGGGTGGTGAGAGACATGGGTGGGGGCCTGGTGGTGGGTGCCCCTGCACTGCTGGGGGGTGGGGGTGGTGGGAGACATGGCTGGGGGCCTGGTGGAGGCTGCCCCTGGTGACTGGGGGGGTGGGGGTGGTGGGAGACATGGGTGGGGGCCTGGTGGAGGGTGCCCCTGGTGGCTGGGGGGTGGGGGTGCTGGGAGACATGGGTGGGGGCCTGGTGGAGGGTGCCCCTGGATTCTGGGGGGTGGGGGTGGTGGGAGACATGAGTGGGGGCCTGGTGGAGGCTGCCCCACACTGCTGGGGGGGTGGGGGTGGTGGGGGACATGAGTGGGGGCCTGGTGGAGGGTGCCCCACACTACTGGGGGGTGGGGGTGGTGGGAGACATGAGTGGGGGCCAGGTGGAGGGTGCCCCACACTGCTGGGGGGGTGGGGGTGGTGGGAGACATGAGTGGGGGCCAGGTGGAGGGTGCCCCACACTGCTGGGGGGGTGGGGGTGGTGGGAGACATGAGTGGGGGCCTGGTGGAGGGTGCCCCTGCACTGCTGGGGGGTGGGGGTGGTGGGAGACATGAGTGGGGGCCTGGTGGAGGCTGCCTCTGCACTGCTGGGGGGTGGGGGTGGTGGGAGACATGAGTG
Source organism: Ambystoma mexicanum (assembly GCF_040938575.1). Classification (NCBI taxonomy): domain Eukaryota; kingdom Metazoa; phylum Chordata; class Amphibia; order Caudata; family Ambystomatidae; genus Ambystoma; species Ambystoma mexicanum. The sequence goes on along the minus strand of NC_090927.1, from coordinate 1,267,735,760 downwards.
GGGGCCTGGTGGAGGGTGCCCCTGGATGCTGGGGGGTGGGGGTGGTGGGAGACATGAGTGGGGGCCTGGCGGAGGCTGCCCATGGTGGGTGGGGGGGTGGTGGTAGACATGGATGGGGGCCTGGTGGAGGGTGCCCCTGCACTGCTGAGGGGTGGGGGTGGTGGGAGACATGAGTGGGGCCTGGTGGAGGCTGCCCCTGGATGCTGGGGGGTGGGGGTGGTGGGAGACATGAGTGGGGGCCTGGTGGAGGGTGCCCCACACTGCGGGGGTGGGGGTGGTGGGAGACATGAGTGGAGGCCAGGTGGAGGCTGCCCCTGCACTGCTGGGGGGTGGGGGTGGTGGGAGACATGAGTGGGGGCCTGGTGGAGGCTGCCCCTGCACTGCTGGGGGGTGGGGGTGGTGGAAGACATGAGTTGGACATGAGTGGGGGCCTGGTGGGGGCTGCCCATGGTGGCTGGGGGGAGGGGATGGTGGTAGACATGGGTGGGAGCCTGATCGAGGCTGCCCCACACTGCTGGGGATGGGGGTGGGTGAGAGACATGAGTGGGGGCCTGGTGGAGGGTGCCCCTGGATGCTGGGGGGTGGTGGTGGTGGGAGACATGAGTTGGACATGAGTGGGGGCCTGGTGGAGGGTGCCCCTGGATGCTGGGGGGATGGGGGTGGTGGGAGACATGAGTGGGGGCCTGGTGGAGGGTGCCCCTGCACTGCTGGGGGGTGGGGGTGGTGGGAGACATGAGTGGGGGCCTGGCGGAGGCTGCCCATGTTGGGTGGGGGGTGGGGGTAGTGGGAGACATGGGTGGGGGCCTGGTGGAGGGTGCCCCTGCACTGCTGGGGGGTGGGGGTGGTGGGAGACATGAGTGGGGGCCTGGTGGAGGGTTCCCCTGCACTGCTGGGGGGTGGTGGGAGACAAGAGTGGGGGCCTGGTGGAGGCTGCCCCTGCACTGCTGGAGGGTGGGGGTGATAGGGGACATGAGTGGGTGCCTGGTGGAGGGTGCCCCTGCACTGCTGGGGGGTGGGGGTACAGGGGGACATGAGTGGGTGCCTGGTGGAGGGTGCCCCTGGATGCTGGGGGAGGGGGGTGGTGGGAGACATGAGTGGGGGCCTGGCAGAGGATGCCCATGGTGGGTGGAGGGTGGGGGTGGTGGGAGACATGGGTGGGGGCCTGGTGGAGGGTTCCCCTGCACTGCTGGGGGTGGGGGTGGTGGGAGACATGAGTGGGGGCCTGGTGGAGGCTGCCCCTGCACTGCTGGGGGGTGGGGGTGGTGGGAGACATGAGTGGGGGCCTGGTGGAGGGTGCCCCTGGATGCTGGGGGGTGGGGGTGGTGGGAGACATGAGTGGGGGCCTGGTGGAGGCTGCCCCACACTGCTGGGGGGTGGGGGTGGTGGGAGACATGAGTGGGAGCCTGGTGGAGGGTGCCCCTGCACTGCTGGGGGTTGGGGGTGCAGGGGGACATGAGTGGGGGCCTGGTGGAGGGTGCCCCTGCACTGCTGGGGGGTGGGGGTGGTGGGAGACATTAGTGGGGGCCTGGTGGAGGCCGCCCATGGTGGGTGGGGGGTGGTCGTGGTGGGAGACATGGGTGGGGGCCTGGTGGAGGCTGCCCCTGGTGGCTGGGGGGTGGGGGTGGTGGGAGACATGAGTTGGACATGAGTGGGGGTCTGGTGGAGGGTGCCCCACACTGCTGGGGGGGTGGGGGTGGTGGGAGACATGAGTGGGGGCCTTCTGGAGGGTGCCCCTGGATGCTGGGGGGTGGGGGTGGTGGGCGACATGAGTGGGGGCCTGGCGGAGGCTGCCCATGATGGGTGGGGGTGGGGGTGGTGGGAGACATGGGTGGGGGCCTGGTGGAGGGTGCCCCTGCACTGCTGGGGGGTGGGGGTGGTGGGAGACATGAGTGGGGGCGGGGTGGAGGCTGCCCCTGCACTGCTGGGGGGTGGGGGTGGTGGGAGACATGAGTGGGGGCCTGGTGGAGGGTGCCCCTGGATGCTGGGGGGTGGGGGGTGGTGGGAGACATGAGTGGGGGCCTGGCGGAGGCTGCCCATGGTGGGTGGGGGGTGGGGGTGGTGGGAGATATGGGTGCGGGCCTGGTAGATGGTGCCTCTGCACTGCTGGGGGGTGGGGGTGGTGGGAGACATGAGTTGGGGCCTGGTGGAGGCTGCCCCTGCACTGCTGGGGGTGGGGGTGCAGGGGGCCATGAGTGGGGGCCTGGTGGAGGGTGCCCCTGGATGCGGGGGGGTGGGGGTGGTGGGAGACATGAGTGGGGTCCTGGTGGAGGGTGCCCCTGCACTGCTGGGGGTGGGGGTGCAGGGGGCCATGAGTGGGGGCCTGGTGGAGGGTGCCCCTGGATGCGGGGGGGTGGGGGTGCTGGGTGACATGAGCAGGTGTGCAGGGTAGTCCCCTGTGGTGTCGGCTGCCTGCAGGGGCCGTGGAGGGTGTACAGGTAATACCTGGGAGCACACAGCCAAATCGCGTGTAGAATTTCCCACGTACCCCTGTCATACACGTACCCTGCCAAATCGTGTGTGGGACTTCCCGCGCACCCCTGAGATCCACGTACCCAGCCAAGTCGCGTGTGGAAATTCCCGCGCACGTACCCTGCCAAATCGCGTGTGGTACTTCCCGCGCACCCCTGAAATCCACATACCCTGCCAAATCGCGTGTGAGACTTCCCGCGCACCCCTGAGATCCACGTAGCCAGAGAAATCGCGTGTGGAAATTCCCACGCAGGTACCCAGCCAAATCGCATGTGGAACTTCCCGCGCACCCCTGAAATCCACGTACCCTGCCAAATCACGTGTGAGACTTCCCGCGCACCCCTCAGATCCATGTACCCAGACAAATCGCGTGTGGAAATTCCCGTGCACGTACTCGGCCAAATCGCGTGTGGAACTTCCCGTGCACCCCTGAAATCCACGTACCCTGCCAAATCGCGTGTGAGACTTCCCGCGCACCCCTGAGATCCACGTACCCAGACACATCGCGTGTGGAAATTCCCGTGCACGTACCTGACCAAAACGCGTGTGGAACTTCACACGCACCCCTGAAATCCACGTACCCTGCCAAATCGCGTGTGAGAATTCCCGCGCACCCCTGAGATCCACGTACCCAGACAAATCGCGTGTGGAAATTCCATCGCACGTACCCAGACAAATCGCGTGTGGAACTTCCCACTCACCCCTGAAATCCACGTACCCTGCCAAATCGCGTGTGTGACTTCCCGCGCACCCCTGAGATCCACGTACCCAGACGAATCGCGTGTGGAAATTCCCGCGCACGTACCCGGCCAAATCACGTGTGGAACTTCCCGCGCACCCCTGAAATCCACGTACCCTGCCAAATCGCGTGTGAGACTTCCCGCGCACCCCGGAATACATGCACATGTTATTTTTCAGTCAGCGGGTGTCTGTGTTTGTGGGTACCCCTTTGCACGTCATTTGTCCTGGAGGACCACAGTATAGGGCATTCATTATGGCTGTATATAGGTGCTATTTGTTGGCGCACCTTTTGGCGCACATTTATTACAGGTGCAGAGACGCTACCACCTGCTTTCTTGTGGCGATCGTGTTTGTGCCTGTGCGCTGGTTTGACCGTGCGCTTTTTTGCCCTATTCGATTCCATGAATACGGGTTGTAGGCGAGCGTGTGGGCATTCCGCGCACTTGCACCCTGTACTTCCCCCGTGACGCCCACATTTTGGCAAGTTGTTCCCCATTCCGAGTGTTACGCCCCGTGTTCCGCCTACTTTTGTTGTGTGCGCTGCGCTATGTGCGATTTTCGCTGTGGCCTGTGCGATTTTCACTGTGACCTGGCGCACGCCGTTAGATGGCCTGTGTGCCAACGTGCGCCACGCACTTTTTTAGCGCACATCCGATGGTTTTCTCGCGCACGGCCTTCCATGAATCGATGTGCGCTGCTTTTCGTGCGATTTTCGCACTTGCACTGCGATTTTCGCTATTCCACTGCGAATCGCACGTTTTTGGCCACTTGCGCCGCGCTAATTATTCCATGAATAGGCCTGTAAATATGTGACACTGATGTTCAGAATTCTATATAATGGCGGCACCGCCTGCAGTCTATTCACTACATATAGCCAGCCTTAAGATCACTTAGTCTGCTTGCATTGCTACATCTGTGCAGTACAGTTATAAAATGGCTTGCAATTTGTGCAGTGCTCTTCACATGTGCAATCTTTATTCCGCATATGAAAGCCTTTCAATTCTTTATTTCGTCATCAATTTCCATAAAGTCTATATATCCTTTTCTTCAGCCACTCTTCTCAGTGCATCACGCTCGCTTCTTGTGATGTCACCACTTCTCTTTCTCTTATCTTTATATTCCTAAGGGGATTTCCTCCAAGAGATTGTCATCTCTATAGGAATACATCAGATATGGTTTTCTCAATGGATACCTCTTTTTGAAGGCTCTCCTTGGAATAGGTACGATTACTGATGTTGGGCATGTTGCATTCTCTGGCTTCTAGCATATAGGAAGGATAGGGGCGGGACTTCCTGAAGAGGCATTCAGCTGCTCCTCTACAGAACAATGTGACATTGAATATATGGTTTAAATCCGAGAGTATTATAGATCATATGCTCCAGTATGAATTTAACCTGTTTAAACTGGGATATTGCTGTGCCAAAATACAGGTGCCCATTGTCAAATATAAAAGTCTTGACAAGCATGACTATGAACATCGGTCACAAGAAACTCTAATAGTGAAAAAGATTGCATCTCGGAGGAAAAATCCAAATTTAAATGTTGTCACCATTAATGATGATAAGAATGGCAAGCAACTAAATATTGAGGAAATAACAGAAAATTATGGATATTGGCAGTGGCTTCCTAAAGATTTTAAGGCACACTTTAAAAAAATTGTCGGTAGTAATAGTTTAATTTGTTCCTGGAATAGCAGGTGCAATTGCCACCTAACTGTTAAGAATGGCCTTCTGGCCATTATAAACCTCTACAGTATTGTGGCCCTGCAAGAAACATGGATGTCCTCTTAGTGTGAAATTGATGGTTGCAGCACTCACCAGATTATGGCAACAAAGGGACCCATAGAGAGAGGGAGGATTCTTAAGTGACAGCACAACACCCATGGGAGGTAGCGGACAATAAGCAGTCCACAAGTATGGTACAGGCAGTAACTTTTAAATGGCAACTGTTAGTGCAGGAAAATCTAATATGCATAGACACATGTGATCCACCAAGCCTTGTGGCACACACTCAGAACATGAGGAAAGTTGTAGACATCATGATGCAGACCTCACCCATTATTCCTATCATAGTTGTGGGTGATTTTAAAGCTAAAATACCAGGAAATGTGGAAGACTTATCTGGTTAGAGAGTATATGCCTCATGTGAGTTGGGGGAGTGCAACAAACAGGGTAATGGGTAAGGGGTGGGCAGAGATTTTGTACTCATACAATATGATCATGTTAAATGAACACTGTAATGGAGATGCCATGAAATCCCATACGCGAGTTAGTGGTAAGAGGGCATCTACACTGGATTATATATTTGTGAATGAGTCTGCTCTTGGTTTGGTAGAGGACATGGTGGTGTTGATACATGATGATAACGATCATATGCCGATCTGTGCTCTACTCACCATACAGAGAGGTGATGAACGGTTTGAACAAAATGTGGACATTTTTATTAACAATGGCTCAAACAGAATACAATGGAACCCCACTAAGCCAGAGAGAGCTAAGACTGTAGGCGAGAAAGCTCTGCCTGTGTGTTATGAGAGATGGCCAAATTGAAATGTGGACAATGTGGAACTCCTCATAACCGATTCTGAATTGTCAATCTCCAGTATCAAAAAGGTGACACTCAAGAAATGAAATCATAAGAGCACCAATGAGTGATGGCACTATAAGCATGATCATGAAAATGGTTTTGATAACAGAATACAGATTGCAAAAAAGAAATTCAGAAAAGATATTGCAAAGACAACACAGAAAATTAGGATCTGCGATATCGAAAACCAATAAATAAATAAAATCGAAATATTGAGGGTGGCTAAGAGCACATCATGCAAGGGTAAAGCGTGAAGGGTGGATGCAGCTAGCCCATCATGCCAGATCCAACAACAATATGGGCTTATGGTCTGTCTTGAGGGGCACAACAAAGAAACACCTACCAGTTAATAGTGTGTCAGAAGATGTTTGGGCTATGCATATTGCAAATACACTGGGCTCTGTTGCACCGATAGATAAACCACACACAAGCACCAATGCTAAATGGATCTGTAACTCCTCCATTGCTGAAATGAGTTTGATGATTGCCAAATTACCCCTACCCGGGCCTCAGGACCAGACGGTACATGCAATGGGCTGGTAAGAATGTCCCCACTACTGTGGGCACAAGCAGTACAAATGTTTTTGGGGATTGGAGAACATGGCCTGATTCCTAGATCATGGAAGGCACCATCCTCCCAGACCACAAAAAGGGATGTTGGAAATATCACACAAACTATCGTATGCAGGAAATGCTGGACAATCCAGGCAAAATATTTGCACATGTGCTATTAAATTAACTTAATAAATGAATAACTAATAATACAATTCTCCCCCCCAACCAGGCAGAATTTAGATGCAAAGCAAGCGCCACCCATAATCTTCTAAACTTGGTCACCACCATTGAATACGCTTGGACGAGGCGACAACTTCCTGTTTATGGCACATTTATAGATTTTAGCGCAGTGTTTGACACAGTCATGAGGAATAGACTTTGGAACAAACTAGTCACATGGAACATTCCTCATGGCTTGTTCAATATGATCAAACAACTTCACGTGGACACTAGTGTGAGGGTCCAACTGGATGAAGAGAGGAGGGTTACAAGGTTGATGGCGACCTCATTCTGGCATCCACCCAGTTTAACCTCTACCTCGCTGACCTGGCTAAGAGTTTACAACCTTCAGTAGCATGTCTGGGGAAGATTGGTGCACTAAAGATTGGGTGCCTAGCATATGCTGATGACTTGCTCCTTCTTAACTATACTCCGAGAGGGCTGCAAGGTATACTTGATGTGTTTGTGGATTATGCTAAACAAAATGGGCTCTGTATTAATATCCAAAAAATAAAATAATAGCATTTAGAGGACAGCCCAATAGTAGAACCTAGCTAAATGTCCAATGGACCAATGGAAGCTGGACCAGAGGGCTGTTGAGGTAGTAGGCTGTTACAAATACCTTGGTATACTGATTGATAATAAACTTAAATGGACAGCTCAATGGGAGGAAAACAAAGTAAAATGTATGAAAATTACTAAGAGAATGATTGTGTTCATTAGTGAGCAAGGTGGCTGCTCGATGAAGACCATCTTACTCCTGTATACAGCCAAAATAATAGAAGGCTTGCTGTATGGAGTTGAAGTCGGGGGAGCCTCCCTGATCAAAGAGGTGGACAAGTTTGAAAGCAAGATCCTCCACATCTTGCTTAGAATGCCAAAATCCCTACCCGTTGAATACATAATGCTGGAGTTCAACATTAAACAAATCTCAACTGTAATTCAGTACAAATCTGCCCTAGGATATGATAAGTTGTTAAAAATTGATGATGGAACAATAATGGTTGAGATGTTATTGACACATTGAACAATATATGAGCATGAGCGTTTTGGCACAGTGGGAAATATGCTTTCTAAATATAAGGCTGCGTTGCTCCGTTATGGACAACAGACCATGACAATACCACACAGGAGGTTCGTAAAATTGGTTAAGGCAAAAATCTGGGAGCTTGGCAGGGAAGCCGATTTTGTCACCTTGGCAACTAAAAATAATAGTGGTCCTTGTATTAAGTATTGCATGGAACGGAGTGCAACAACAACATATCGTGCAGCCTTTCCTAACAGTGATATCATTAGAAAGTATTTACTCTTTAAATTCAACAGCACACAGGTGTTAGAAACAGAAGGAGCAAAAAGAGGAATACCTCTTTCAGAGTGAATGTGTCATATGTGTGGGGAAACGAGCATTGTAACAGCAGAGCATATAATATGCTACTGTCCGAGTCTGAATAATTTGAGGACAAAACATATGAAAGCCTATTGCAATAAGATCAATTGTCATGATATTATTCTACTATGGACATTGTGATGGAGGGCAACAATGTTAATCTGATTTATCATATAATAAAATTGCATAGCTCAGTGATGGAGATTTTAAATGAACTGTCTGCAGGGATTTTATAAAGCTCTAATATGACTAAGCTGTACATTGAATGTTTTACGGCATGCAGATATTTTAACTAAGGTTTTAACATTGTAAATTATTTTGTTTTGTTTGGACAAGTAGACAAGGTGTGCTTGTCTTGTATTTTTTCTGTTGTAAATACAAAGCCTAATATTGGCTATAAGTATAATAAATAAAATAAATAAATACCATAAATAAATACTTATGTGAACCAAAAATAGTATGAGAGTAACTTCTTTTCCCTATTTGGAATATATAAGTATATATCTTTTCCCTATTTGGAATATATAAGTATATAAATGCAAAATTATGACAGCCTAAAAAGAACTTCTACGTGTTATGCAGCTTTTCAGTCAAGTCATAAAGACACACAAAAAAAACTTTGTGGCAATGCTATCTGTTAGTAAACATCATGGGCTTGATTTGAAAAATTGTTTCTCATTGGGTAAATCAATGTCAATGCTTCGGTTATTTGCTCACCCACTGATTTACCATGGTCATGCTGCTAATCCCCATGGCCATTCCCACCCAGTTCCTGCTGAGCTCACTTTAGCTAAGCCTTACCATCAAACGTTGCCCTTGAAGTGCCTGCCAGTGTTTTTTCAAAGCAGTCTTCTAAGAGTTAATGGGCGTCATTACGAGGTGGGCGCAAAGGGATAAGGACACCGGTGCCGGTAATCCCTTTGCGCACTATTCCGAAGTCCCTTAGCGGGTCCCTTCCTTAACACCTGGTTTAACCAGGCGTTATGGACGGGCCCGCTAAGGGACTTCAGAGCTAATAACGGTACCGCAATTTGCGGTACCGTTATTAGCGCCTTCCCATTGAGCCCTAAGGGGGCTGAAATGGGAATGGGGAATGGCTTTAACAATGGGGACTGTAAGGATATTTGGCGTGTTACAGCACAGAGACATTTTTACCAGGGGAGCTCTCTCAAAAGTAATCCAAAGGAAGAAAAAATAATCCAAAAAAGTAGTGTACAACAAGCAAGAAGTAACGCAAATGCCTTGGCCCAAAAAACAGGAGGGAAGCACAGCTCAGACAGTTCTGTGGAATTGAACTGACACAAGAAAGCTGTCAGCAGCGCCCACTGCGGCTAAACTTTTGATATGCATTTTTAAAACTATAATACAACATTTTGGTCACATTTTTAAGGCAGTCTACAAGAGCTGATTGGAGGGACTACGTCAGTGCCCATTATCCAGCTACTTGCTCTTTTCCGTTATTATCCACACTCTTGTCACCCTCTGCAAAGACTTCACTTGAGCCTAGGACTCCTCTGGTGATCAACCCGTTATCATACAAGCCTCCCCATCAGCTGAACAATCAACCCAAAAGGATTCATAGTTCTTTATCCAGGGGTGGCATTGTAATCATTCCCAGTGGTCCATATTAAGGCATTTATATTTGTGTTTGTGTGTGGTGTACATGGTGCATACTTTTTCCGACCCAGTCAACATTCAGGGGATTCATTTATTTCCCCCTCCCACTGTTTAATTTCCAAATTCTTACCCCTAATTGGCATGCACAAAAGGTGATGAGTATCAGAACGAGTATTGAGACCTCGCCAGCTACATGGGAACTCAGGCAAATAGATTGTTGAGCCAGTTGTCTGATGTTACTGTGCTTGTTTCCCTCGTCATAGTCTCGTGGATTATATGCAGCTCAATAGCCTCTTTTCTGTTTACGGCATCATTCGCAGGCACAAAAGTGCTTCTGATCTTCTTGCATACCCCAGCGCATTGCTGTTAATAGGTCCAAGATGTACTTATTCTGGAGGCCAACTAATCTGACTGCCCCCAATTCTTCCCTCACAGCATTCAGCCCTTTCTCCATTGAATTAACCAATCGCAGTATTTTGTATCAGATGATTTGCAGCTACTTTGCATAGGCTGTGGTTTGGACACCTGGAAGCAATGGGGATGGAATGAGTAAATAGTCTTATACAGCATTCAAATAGCATCCAGTCTGTCCGATTACCTGTGGGTCCAGTAATATTTGTCCCTACACATTGTCTTCACATTAAAAAATCGTGCTGGTCGTTTATGCACCCCCTGCTCAATGCTTTATTAATGTGTAAATCTTTATTCAATTGTGCAGGATGATTGTTGGACGGAATGAGTTCTGAGCAGTGTTAGGAATGATTTTCTATACTCAGGCCTGGTGGACAGATGTATAGAAGGCCAACCTATATTGTGACAGGAACAACCATGGGAAGCTGTAGCCAAACCAGTTTAGGAACCAGCGACAGGCAGTCTAGGCTAAGTTCTTCAGAGGGGGTGAGCTTGTAAAGGGTCCACAATGGGAATTACAGATTACACTTATATAGGATGTATAAAAATACAGTTATTTAATTATGGCCTAAACACACTGTAGAAAAATGACTACAAGCAGGTGGACATTTCACACAACACTATCAAACTAAATGCCCACTTACATTCACTTGGTTATAAGGCATAATACAAATCAAAAACTCCTGCAAAGGAAAGGTTAGACAAGCATTATGCACAAAAAGGTGCACAGAGATGATCCCTGTCTAAAATTGTCCAGCCCTATGTTGCCTGGGACCAACTAACACAACAAGGAGGTATGAGTGAAAGAGCTGCTCAACAAGCATCAACCTTCACAATAGGTGATGAACCTTTAACAAAACACACAAAAGCTTGTGAGCAGCACTCTAATTCAGAGAAGAGCACTATACCTTCACAATCTCAAGGGAACAGTCTTAAACAGTAAGTAAATCTGATAGTCTATAGGAGAATTCAACCTGATATCAGTCACATGTCAACAAATAATGAATTTTATTCATAAAAATGTTAAATACAATTTGATTAAGGACCAATACAATTAGAACTTAATCTAATAACTATATAATCGTACAAGTTAACAGATAAAATATAGATACATGAAAGAATAAATGTAGAAATTGACACTTGTTGCTTCTTTACTCCAAGGCTAAAAAATGAAACGAATACAGCCTTGCCGATGGAAACAAATTTCAATTCACAATACACTTTTACAAATTGCTATCAATCAATTCACAGTTAAACCAAAGCATATGTTGCCTGGGGCCTTGTGCCCAATAGTTCAGGTCACAGTTTCACAGAAATTAGGATGCAGGAATAAATGCAGGTAGGATCTTTGGGGTCCAGTAAAGGGTTCTATGGTTAGGGTTCAAGTTAGACTAATGCCCAAAAGTAGCCCTAACAGTCAGATGTCTTGCTTATAGAAGTTATGGCAAAGCCAAAGTGTCAGAATTACGCTTCATTATAAGCCCATTGACTTATAATGGGAGAATAGGGGTAGTTTATAAACTCTGTAACTTATCCCCCTTACTCTGATTCTTCCCCAGACTTAGTAGAACAAAGGAAGGATGTCTGATGTTGCTTTTCCTGCTGAAAGCTGCAGTCCTTGATTCCCAAAGGTTGCAGGTTCGAGCTGATCTCTGGTTGCTGTCTTTTACTATTGTAAGGAATTTCGGTTGAAGAATACAGAAAAACTCTATGCAGCACCCGTCTCAGGACTGAACTCGGGTCATTTAAGCAATATTCGAACAGTGCACATAGTGCATAGTGATGCAAATGGATTCAGTAGCTGCAGTCAGACTTTCCCTTCTGTCTCGGGTCCCCTTGATGCTAGGATGCTGAAATGTGGCACAACATAGTTTTGCAAGGCCAGCTAAGGATCCCCCAAGTTTTGGTACAGTGATGTCGTCAGTACGGTATCCCAAAAACGAAGCTGGTCAGACACAGGATGGTTCCAGTGCACTTCTGAAAGCTTCCATTGGCAGGGCACTGAGCAGACATCAGGAATGGATGGTCCCTCCACTCCAAGGGTCGTAGCTCCTTCGCAGGACGACTAAAGATCAAGAGCAAGACATGGCTCCTCCAGGACAGCAGCAGAAGTTGGTTGCCAGGCCTCCTTCAGACTGGTCTCAGGTCTCTTTGCGGGTCTACCAGCTGGAGTGGATACTTGGTTCCTTCAAGTTCCTCCAGGATCTCTGAAGAATGGGTGCAGGGGTCCTCTTCTTATCCTATACGCCAGGTAAGAGCTGAAACTCCCACTAGCCAATAGCAGGACTAGCCCACACATACACCCCAGCAGTGGTCCAATCAAGATCACTAGCGGGAACATTCATGCATACCACTCAGACACACTGAAACCAGTTTGTCGATCGGAGTCAGACTGACCCAGCCGACATCCTGTCAGCAAACACACACAGCCCTCCAGTAGCCCGCCAAAAGCTTCTGCTTTCCTGGGCACTGGAAGTCCTTATATGGATTTTCATGGCCTCTGAGGCCAGGAAGAAGGCTAAAGAACAAGATGGCAAAAGAACAGGTGAGAAATCTCATGGCAAGGCCATGTTTGACCAATAGGCACAGTTAGTAGCCAAACGCAGTAAACGCAGTAAAGCTAAAACGAAACCCAAAATCCTCTGAGTGTAAGTCTAGGGCAAAACAAAAATGCACCTCATTGTACTGCAGTGTACACTACTGTGCACAATGATAAAAATGTACCACAAGTGATACAAAAGTAACAAAAGTAACCAAAAGTAGTAACATAGTAACACGACTAAGGAAAACGAGGTTTCCCAGTACTGACAGCGTGAAGGACATATCAGTTTTCCCATAACATATGAGCAAAGGCCAGAGCAGCGCTGTGCAGGGTGAAGAGGGAACACGTGCCTCCCCAATCTAGATGGAGCTGGGCATATGCCTGAGTTCTGCAAGCCCACCATTCATCGATATTGACTGCAGTCCCGCTCCTCAGAACCGGGATACTCATCACCTTAGTGCATCCAGTATTGGTCCACAAATATACTGAGCCAATCTATCGAAACAAAGAAAAGCATGTGGGTTCCTTTATGTGTAAAGGTTGTTTTTTCACGTCAATCCATGTTAAATCATAAACAGGTTTGTTCCAGACTGTGTGATAGCTGGTATTCATTTTTCTCACTGCATCTTCTTCAAACCATACCAATCCTTCCACCCTACATTGTAACAACCCCCCCTGTGATTCCCCATCATGGATGACTGACCCCTCAATTCACATTAATGGTCTTGTGTGGCACGATGGAATTATATGATATGATAGTTTACACGTATAGCACCTATACACAATGTGTTTCAAAGAGCTTCAAGGCAAACGAGGGAACAAGGGTAAATACAATAACATTCTTACAGGCCATGAACAATAAGAATTTGAAATTAACTATCATACTCCGCCTGTCAACATTTCAGATAGTGCAAGAGCTAAGACATAGGTAAGGAAGGGAGGGGGAGAGTGGGAAGGAAATGGAAACAGAACAGGCAACTACAGTACTAGGCCTGATGACATTTCTGGCAGAGCCGGAGATTAACAAAATGTAAGAGAGAGGGGTGCAGAAAGGAAGGAGAGGAACAAAGCAAGCGACTATCGTGCTAGGCCTAACAACATTTCAGATTGTGCTGGAGGTGGGGGGACAAGTAAGGGGAGTGGGAGGAGACAAACAAGGTTGCTATCATACTAGGTCCAAGGACAATTCTGATAGAGTAAGTGCATAGAAGAAAGTAAGGGGAGGAGATAGAAAAAGGGAGAAGGGAGAGGATAGAACAGAGACTAAGCAGTGAAAAAGAGTGGAGAAGCAAGAGTGAAGAGCAAATACAATTGCAAAAGTCAGTAGTAACACATCATGTTGCAAGCCAGGATTCAAGACGAAGATGGGAGCAGCATGATTCAGGGCTGCCATGATTACAAGATAGAGGGGAAGTCCATCATGAGAGTTGAGAAAGGGTGACACACCGTAAGTCAATGAAGTTCATAAAAATCAAATCCAAGCATTGGCCACAAGACGGTGATGGTGAAACCAGAATGTATCAGGACAGACTCCTGCAGAGTTCAAATGTAGGGGGGAGCAGAGGGCTGAAAGGGGGTAAGGGGGAAGCAGGGTAGAAGAATCAAGCAAAACAGGCAACACCTGTATGCGAGAAGGGGGGAACAATGGAGCATTTCATAACTGACAATTCTACTGGCAGGGGCAGTACCTCTATTATTCGGGACAATAACTCTGAGTGTTATACAGGGGAGTCATTGCTCCTCCTGAACCCCTCCTTTCTCAGCAGGTCAATCTCAAATGCACTGTGGAAACAACATAGGCTGAAGCAGATTTATTTTGTTACTGCATGCCCCTCTGACATATTTGCAGCTGTTATTAGCACTGTCAGTTCAGCTGCCTATGCTGAATAATGTAGTGGCAAACTCATCTGAGCCAATGCCTGAAATTCTCTTTCGTGATAACAAACCACCGCTGTACCCATCTGCTGACAACCAATGCTCACATCATTTGTTGATGGCCCATCAACAAAGAGCATTTCTCCTCCTTCTATGGGCTCTTTGTATATCTGGAGGTCGCTGCCCAACTTGTCCATAAAGCACAGTCGTGCACATATTCCTCTACCTCCATCGGTTGTGACAACTCGACATCTCACTACCTCAACTGCTTTATTGGACAAAATGACCTTGTGCCCTGATGCTCTATGAGTTGTCAATGTGGATTTTGATTTTTCCAGTGTCGCAAAAGGCAAATGCTCCACATAGACCATAACTGTGCAGTCCATCATTTTTGTTGCTGACTATTCAATGGCAAATGCTGCTGCGTCAAGTGCCTATTCACATGGGAAATGGCCTTGCATTACTGGGTCTATAAGACCACTGTAATAGGCCATGGGGATTGTGTCCCTGTGACGTCTTTTGAGTGAGTGCAGCTGTCATCACTGTGTCATTAGAATGTGAAAACAGAAATAATATTTCTTTATAATTTGGGGTTGCTAAAACTGGTGAGTGTGCTAACACTTCCTTCAATTCAGCAAATGACTCATTCATCTCAGATGACCATTCTACGGGCCTTTTACCGTCTGTGATTCCTTTGATCCTTGAAGGAGGGACTTTGTAAAGGTGGAATAATCGAAAAGCCAGAGTCTGCAATCATTGCACAGGCCTACGAACAGCTGCATCTGCTTGACCGTTAGTGACTGTGGTGTGCTGTGTATCGCTTCTGCTCTCTCTGGAGTTATCTTCCTGCCATCTACTGATATTATCTGTCCTAGGTACAATACTTCTTTTTGGGAGTACTGGAATTTCTCCTTTTCTACCTTGTACACCTTCTCTGCCAACAATTTCAGAAGTGTAACTGAATCTTTCCTGCACTGATCCTCCTTTGCGCTACACAGCAGGATGTCATCCAAGTACTGAATGACTGTTCTATGCATTTGCAAGTTGCTTAGGTCCATCTGGATCACTGCATTGAACACACTAGGTGACTCACAATACCCTTGTGGTACAAAAGTATATTGTAACCTCTTCCCATGATAAGTGAACACAGTGAGACACTGTGACTCTGAATGCAATGGAATGGAAAAGAATGCATTCTTTAAATCAATAACTGTGAAATACGTTGTTTCTGTGGATATATTATGTAATATTGTGGCTGGGATTTGCACAAGTGGAAATTTGGCTTCCACTATGTTGTTCAAGGGGCAGAGAAAACCTGAATTAATCTCCATTCCACCTTTCAATTTCTTGACAGGTTAGATGTGTGTGTTATGTGGGTATTCTGACATTTTTATTATGCCTGTTGCTATAGTGCGAGGATTGTGTCATATATATATACCCTTGTCTGCCTCTCCTGATAGTAGGTATTGTTTCACCCAAGGCAACATTGCCCCTTCTTTCAATTTTATGTGGACCATCCCTGCCCAATTCAACAACACTACATCATGGGACCCACTGTTCCATAGTACCTCTGGTACTTTTTTCAAATGTTCCTGCAAGTGTGTTGATGCCTTGCTTACTAACTGTATCCTATGCGACACCTGTCTCACCCCGATGTCTACTTGACATGGGATGCATATCTGAAATACCATTTCCCCCTCCACTTCGTCCTCTCAGAGTACCTGTTTGTAGTCAAGTCTGTTAGTCTTAATGTCGGATCAGTACAGAGGACTGTGTGCCACTCTGTATCATCTTCATCTGTCCCGCACAAAATTACCTTTTCCTTCCTTGTATGTGCTGCTTAAATGTATGGCCATACATGTATGGCAAGTGTTGTTCCGGATACCGTTTGTTTGTGTACTGCTGGTCTGAACAATATTGTGTGGCCAATCAAAAAATCCTACGTTTCATTCTGGGCACCCACCCTACTAATTCTTGTTCCCCCGTAAAGGAATACCTCGGGTGACATGGTGGTGCACAGAAAGTGCTGTGAGCATAAAATACTTGCTTGATGGGTGCGACCCGCTCAATTAAGAAACAGCTTGTCGAGAATACTATACACGTTTCTAAAAATAAATTTGTCATATTTAATTTGTTCATTATATCTTTCCCTAATATGCTGATTGGGGTGTTTTTTTAATATAATAGGGGCACTAAAATCCACTGTGTGCCTTTTGTGAGTGGTAAATCTTCAGTGATAGAAACCGTTATAATTTTCCCCAGAAAATCCCGGTTTCTCCATACTTTGTTCGACCGGGGAAAGGCACCGTCCTTAATACAGGATTTGGTGGCTCATGCGTCGACCAAAGAAATCTTTTTGTCCAATTTTCACTGCTACTGCTGCCTGTGTGGACACATTCATGCATAGTGTACCATCTGCCCACATATAAAACATGGCCTTCTAAATCTGGGTCCCTTTCCACCATAACCAAACCCTCTTCCTCTCTGTGAGTATATTCTGCCCTGTTGGTAATATCCCATCTGTGGGTAAAACCCCCCTTGCTGATAATATTGTTGCTGCTGATACACTCACTGTTGGGGATGCCCTCCCTGCTGCTTGCCAGGTAAAGTACAAGGGAGAGAAAGGCGTATATGCATTAGACAGAAGAATAACTGTAGGAGTACATGTATGTGTGGGTAGTTGAGCAGGGTTGTTTTCACTGACTCCATGTCCTGTGCATTCATGATTCTGGCGAAATAGACAGTCTGCTAGTGAAAAACAGGATTCACTGGTTGACAGATAGGGTGAGGAACAGGATTACGTTTCCAAAATATTGGCATTTGGCATGATTGAGCCATCTCGCAGTCCATGGTGTAGTCCTGTGGTATTGTTTCCAAAGACATCTAGACAGAAAGGGACAATTGACATTTGCTTTTGTACTGACTACAGTCTCAATTATGTAAAAAAAAAAAATCTAGCTATCACAGTATCACAGATGACCTCAGTGACAAGATATGATCTACCAAATGTATAAGAATGTTGACCCTCACAGTCGAGTTCTGCCAGGTAGGCTTAACAGACAGCATCAAAGACAGTTTAGCATTCTCCACAACAGTGCAGCATGCCAAGTTTGGTTTGATGCCCTAGTTTAGAAAATATGCCTGACACTTATAAGAATGTAGTAAATAAATATGTGATGGGGCTGGAAGAATTTGTTGGCATTCCTCTGTTCAGTCACACTTGGGAGGAGTGTCTGTCCTACTTCAAAGAAGTGATTTAGGCCATTTGAAATCATGCTTGACTCTCAAGGCTTCTGAATGCCATAGAACACTGGGGGCTGTTTTTGTACCTAGGGAACCAGGTTAGTTGTGTCAAGAAAAAGCCTCTTTAGGTTAAAGACAAACTTCTCTGGATTGGGACATTTCTGTGGCAGTGCAGTTGCTATGGTGCCACACACCCCTAATATCAAAAGACAGGGGACCGTTGACAATCCTTGAAGTTACTAAAGATGCTACTTTGCCCCCCTCCACCCCCATCGTATAGACATTCAGACTTGAAGGATGGTGTGTGCAATGCATCGGTTTTAATAATGCCTGTCTGTGGTAAGGAAGTCATTGTCCAAATGCAGGACTGTGATTTTGGGATAGGAGCAGTTTTCTGCACATCTTCATTCTACAGGGGCAGAACAAACCACTGCCCTTATTAGCAGAAGGCTTACAACGAGCAAGAAAAGCTGGGCCACCATTGTGAAGGAGACAGTTTCTGTTGAGTGGGTTGTGTGCAAGTTGATATACCCCACATTCTTGAGTGCCACATCATGTTTCTGAACAATCACACACCTCTAAGGAGCTCAATAGGAATCCACAGGAAATAATAAATAGTGTTTATGCTTTGCCATATCCCTACAAATATTAAATATGGTCATCCAGCACATGCCTGAATATGATCACTATGATGTCAATGAGTAGATGCTGTCACTTATAAGATTGAGCCCGACTCATAGGAGGATTTTTACTTGTTTTTTTCAGCTGGGCGACATGTGACTGAATGCAGGATGCAAGAGTTCATTGCACTTCCATTTTGTCTATGCAAATGAAAGAAGGTTTCACTACAGGAATACTCTTTCTCCAAACAGGCATAGTTTTCATATATGCAAATGACTGCATGACAAACAGTAGTTTAATTCTTCAAAAACATTCTTCTCCAATGGCAATCTGCCGCTCTAGGCCACTGCCTAGTTGGCCTAATTGTAAGTACAACACTCGGCCTCCAACCACCAAACCATTGAGGCTCACTATCAAGAGAGACCACTCTTTCTTGTGATATATTCCCAAAAATAGAATACATAAAAAAAAGAAATAAATTAAAAAAGACTGCCTGCTATCAACTGACACTTCTCTGAAAGAAAAACCTATTTCTACCACCAGAGGATGTCAGAACTATGCTCCAAGACCCAGTAATGTCACACCTAGATAGCGAGAATGGCCATCTTGCTGGTATCTCGGCCACTCTCCTATGCCCTGAAGGAACTTTCAACATGCAATGGCACACCTGATCACAGAGTCAAGGAAATGTGACCACAAACTTCCTGTGCTCAGAGAAATTCACATGTTACCTATCCCAGCTAGGATATGCTTCAAAGAAGCCTGCATCACATGCAAAACAGCTTCGGCCTGAACGCCCACTCTCCTCGCCACAAGCCTTACTGGGTGAGGTGTAATTCACAACTCCAGGAGTCAGACAGCACGTGAAAAAAGAATTCTTATGCTACACACAACATTCTTGAGCAATATTTCAGTTGGAATTAGGATTATCCCAACACTCTTGCAGTTCCGGAACGGCTTTAAGACTATGCTCTTCACAATGTAGCTAGGGTACACCTTGGAGCCTCTCCTCTTCATCCCAGAGAAAAACCACCACTGTGGCCAGGCGCTCCCACAATCACAACGTAGACTTGTACGCTTTGAGGCTGGCTTACAATTTTGTTGTAATCTGTAACCAACATTGTACAGCTCTCCATTGCTCCCTAGCAAGATGTCTCCATAAGCACAAATGCAAATGCAATACAAATACAAACTGCAAAACAAGGCAAAGACTTTATGAATGGTGTATAAAATGATTAAACCAACGTAATGTCCCATAATGGTAGTGCTGGGTGTAATATGGTGGAAGGAAATGTTGACAGAATCAAGTGCCAAGCTGGTCAGAAGAGAATAAAGGTAGTGCGTATCATTGTAGCAACACAGTGTACATGGTAAATTATAGTACATATCTGGACAAGCATATATCTGGCAGAGAATCAGTGTGGTTGTGGCCCCCATTGCATCAGTGTGTATACTACAGTATACCAGCATGGAAAAGGCCAAAATGACCAAAATAAATTACTGAATGGGAGATTTGGCCGAATTTCGGCCGTACACAAAGTTCACATGGCTGGAAATCTCAACCAAATCCCCCATTCAGTGGCATTATAGTGAACAAGGGCAGCGGGGTCTGTGGGGATGTCCCCTGCACCCTTGTTCACTATAATGTCAGCAGGGGTTTTAGTGGGGTCCCCCGCAGTGATTTGCGGAAAGTAAAAGAAAGGAAAAAGAAAAGGACCCCCCAACGCTGGTTATCAATCACAGAAGTAAATGGGAACAGGCGTCGCAGGGATCCAGTGTGCCTCATTACAACTATGGAGGTAGCCATGCCGCTTTTAGCCACGTGGCTGCCCCCATACTGGGTACCGGGTCCGGATTCCTTGAATGGGGAAATACCGGGCCATTCCGACCTTGGAAGGCCCGGTATTTCCCCATTCATGGAACCCAGACCCAGTACATCCCCATTCCCATTGAGCCCCGATAGGGCTCAATGGGAATGGTGAGGATGCTAACAACGGACCCGTTAATGACGGGCCCGTTGTTAGCACCCTTGTCTGCTTGCAGGACTCGCTAAGGACACCTGGTTTTATCAGGGGTCCTTAGCAGGACCGGCAAGCAGACCTCGTAATGAGGCGGTAGTAGGTTAACAGCGCCGGCAGCTCTACTGGCACCGTTAACCACCTACCTCCAGGGTCGTAATGAGGCCCAGTAAGTTGGCGGCACACAGCGAAGTGTGCCGGTCCAAGGTAAATGAGGGGGGGTGGATGGGAGTGGGTAATGTATTTAATTTGGGTTACTTTACCGTAATGGCCGAACCATATTTTTGTCCAAAACTACTATGGTTTTTTCAGCCACGGTTTGTTCCATTATGGTAAAACAACCCAAATTCTACCAGTATAATCAAGTGAGGAGATTCCCTGGAAGATGGGATTCCAAAAGAATGGATGAAGAACCTCAGGGAACATTGCTAGCTAGACCTCAACAATGACAAATGGGGATGGTGTGCTTCACACTATTTAGTGCACTGTTTCCAGTAAATGGATTAGACCAAAGATGAATATCCCCAAAGCTATTAGTTTTGACACATCTCTGGGCAAAAAAACTTAAATTGTTCATGGACCTCACAAAGCACCATGCAAAATCTGTTCCAAAGATTTTACAGATGAGTAAACCTGATGTTGGCTCCTGAACAAACACTCTAAATTCACATGGGGAGAGGACTGGTAAAGGGCATTGGCTGATGCAAATATGTACAACCCACACTGTGTTTTAAGCCATTTGCTTCTTAATTAGACACTTGAGAACAGTAGTGGCAGCTTGTATTGGATAGGTGCCACAGTGATGCCAAAAGGAAACGGCATGGAGAGTGTAATAGGCTTTGCTTCCAAGACACTCTCATAGTCAGAAAACAATTATTCAGTAATCAAAATGGAGGAGGAAGACTATGCACAGGCCACAGCATAATTCAAGACATACATATGAAATTAAAAATTTTGTTTATTGATCATCGAGAGACAGCAAAACTGGGACTGGTGCAATCAGCAGCTGCACCCCAAGGACACATCCACCACATTCTTGGAGGATGAGTGTACAGTAGCTTTGATATATTATGTGGTGAATTGTCAGATTTATTCCCTGCCACTTGCTTTTTCAACAATTTTTAGCACAGGCTAGGTTAGACACCAGTAGGCGTTGTACTGCGCCAGACACCCACCATATTCTGGACAATTATTTATTATGCATTGGACATTAGACAGGGTGCAGAATAAAACCAGACACAATTATTGCAAACACACGTTTTCACTTTTCTGCACTTAGGCATTTTAATGTTCATTCATCAGAGACAATTGCACATGTAGTCAATCAAACAATCTCAAAACTGAGGCAGTGGTAAGCACAGAAACATTGGAGACAAACATTGGCAACACATGAAAAGAAAAGGAAATCATGTGTGCTTTGGTTTAACACAGCCCTAAAAACCCAGGATGTGCCTTGACTATGAAAGCAAATGCGTTATAGATACAGCTTCAATTTTCATGTACTCCTTGCCCTTAGCTAAAGTTGGGTTAGCCTGCATTGAAATGTTATGGACTTGCTTGCATAGCAGAATAACCCCAATAATCAAGTTTTATGAGGGCAACCACCTTCATCTCTGGGTACTTTAGAAATAAAAAGAGTTATGCCTGTTGGGTCAGGTTGAAACCTTGCCAGATTACCCCTGCAAGAGATACACAGCTAATTGTGTCCCTATTAATACTCACTCTATTTCACTTGAGACTTTGGTGAACCCACCGCTTCAGGCCTAGGTTTCACTGTGCTGCACTTGGCAGCTGCCCCCACCATCCTTCCAGCGAACAGGATCCCAGGACATTGCACTGCTCAGAACTTTGTCGCACTGCCAGCTACCCATATACAGCCAGCTCAAAGATGGGTCCCATCAAGTTTCAAGGCCTGTCTGCAGTCTTTTGATCATGCTCGAAGCCACACACCAAACAATCCAGCTCAATGTTCTCACTTCATGCAAATAGAGGTAGCAAAAAGCTTTCTGATAATCCCCAAACCTCTCTCAAGATACGACAATCAACAGCCCCAGGCCTTGCTAGAAGTCAGAGTGTGTTAAAACTCAGCCCAGTATTAACGTTTTAGTCAGCCAAAGCCCAGTTATGGAATCTGTGACAGCATAAAGCAAGAACAGCCTCAAAAGCCCCTTCTTCCATCTGACAGCCCATTATAAACCCTTCTCCAGAACCATCCCTTTCTCCAATATCACACATGGATTCTGAATGTTTTTGCCCACCTCTCGGATGATGTCAGCTGTTACCTCCTTAAAGCTCAAGCCCCTTTTTTGTGTCAGTCCTAATTTCAACACATGACAGAACTTTCGAGAATCTACCAGCCTTTCCTACACCCATCTCATGTCATTTTTCAGCCCAGCCACAAGAAACCTTTGGGCAGCATTCAGCACATCTCCCGATAATGTAACATATTAATTCCTTCCTCTTTTCTGCTCAGAACAATGTGCATTTATCTACAAGGGTGTTACACTCACCTGGTCTCTGCAGAGGTGTTGGGGCACAGTTGCAGTCCTCCCTGGCGTTAGATCACCCCTTCTGGTTTCGTCCCCTGCGGATCAGCTGTGGGTGGTGACAATCGATGGCACTGCTCCTGCGTGGATATGGGAAAACGTGAATGCGCTAATAGGTGACTGTGGTATCTCCCAAACCCTTCGACCCCAGGTGCGATTTCAGTGGGCACTACCGGTCCATAAGGATCACCTGGTAAGTGTGAATGATGAGCTCTCCATCCTGTTACTTCTGGCAGGGGCACTTGTTAATGGAATCGAGTTCCTTCACTGATTCCTGAATAACAGTCCAGTCCAGCTGTGACTAAGATCCTCTTTCTGCTTTCTCTCAATGTCTCTTGTCTTTTCCCCTCTTTCTGCTTTCTCTCAATGTCTTGATGTTATAGCGCTCAATGTTGTTGTTTTTCACTGAATAATGTTCCTCTCTGTTTTCTTCCAAATAGATTGAAAGGTGGCCTAACTACGGCTGTGGAGGCGCAGAATTTGGCTGAGTGGAAGATGTATGTGATTGCAATGTCCGGCAGCAGGTGAGTGATGGTTTTAGGGAAGGCGCGAGGATTAATGGCAGCACGCCCTTAACGAAATGTCTGTTAATGTGTCTAACCTTGTCTTTTGCATTTCTTTTGCAGGTGCTGCGAGTTCGGATGGAGTGCATTGTGCCGCGTTGCCCAGATGATTCTGTCTGCGTTCCGAGATGTTTGCAGGTGAGCCACGTTGCCAGGAAGAAGATGTCTGCACTCCGAGATGTTTGCAAGTGAGCCGGGTTGCCAGGAAGAAGATGCCTGCGCTCATAGATGTTTGCAGGGGAGCTGCGGTGCCAGAAAGAAGCGTACAGGTGAGAGCAGGATCCTCCGGATGTAGGGTATGAATGTAGATGGCAGGAACTCTCCAGGTAAGTTGAATCCCAGGTGACGGTGAGCGTTACATTGCATGGAGGTGCAGAATAACATGAAGCGTGTGCCTTGGGGTTGGGCTGGCTTTTATAGCTGAGCTCTTAAGACCACACCCGTTAGCTTAGTCCTGCTTGCCACACCCTTCCACTCCTAGAAGTTGCACGTACAGATGCAGATGGAGGCCACACTAAGTTCTTCCATGAGCCTGGCGCCAAAGGCGCCAGGACTGCGTCCAACCAGGCCCCCTATGTATAAACGTCACAAAGGGACGTGCGTGAACCATGATGCCCCCTGCTCCCTCCACTTGATGGTGCCGCTCCTGTGATCCTGGGCAAGTGGCCATGACAAAGGGCCCTTTTTCACAGCCTGACAGCACAAGCTCTGAATCTCGCCTTCAAATGCAGTTTTCACTCTTTGCTTTATTCACTATAACTGGCAAACCACAGCTAGCATATTTATTCATGCACCTGCCGCAATGTTAGTATGTTAAGGCCTGCAACCCCCACATCTAACCCCTACATCTGCTGTTTGATTCAAAATCACCCCATTTCACTTCTTAACTCTACAGTCACCCCACTTGTTTTTGATCCATATTAGTAATTCATGTCGGTAACCCATGTATTACACTACACAGTACTTAGCATGTGCTGCAATATCAGTATATTTAGAAATGATTGCCACACAACCTCCATACATCTCCCCACTTCTTTTGCAGAGGACACTGCCTAAACATGGGGACTCTGCAGAATCATGCACTACATTCAACTGTATGTTTCTTCTTTCAACGGCCGTCAATGCCAAAGACACTGGAGGTAGCCTTGCCGGTAAAACCGGCAAGGCTACCTCCAAACCGGCAAGGAAATCTGGCACAGGCAAATAGGCAATTACTGGGGTATTCCAGCCCCGCTGGACCTGGTAATTGCCCTTTTGTGGGTGCCAGTGCTGGTAGATCCCCATTCCCATTGAGCCCCATAGGGCAACCCCAATAATCAAGTTTTATGAGGGCAACCACCTTCATCTCTGGGTAGGGCTCAATGGGAATGGGGATACCTGTAGCATCGGCATGGTTCATTACCGTGCCGGTGCTACTGGCTTGCTGTGCTCATGGGTGCCTTTCATTCCGCCAGGCCAGGCCTGGTGGAATGAAAGGCACCCGTGAGCACAATTCATAGTTTGCCGTTCCAGATACAACGGTACCGGCAAGCTTACCAGTAAGTACCGTTGTATCGAGACTGGCAACCTCATAATGAGGCCCACTGCATGCATCTTTCTTGCAAGCCCTATAAACCATATCTGATGGATTCCAATCCCTTCCATGTCCATTGCCACATTCCCCATGCCTGAACACCCCAGTCTGTCAAACCCAAGTCACTCATTATGAAAATTATCACTGTGTATGCTCAACTTAATTGTATGTATATTTTTACGCTTCAATAAATACTCAATGTCATGGTCTAGGGGAAACTTATTTTTTGGAACAACTCAGGGGCCGATTCATGGAACAAATGTGCGCCGAAAAATGTGGCGGAAGCTGGGCAAGCAGGTGCAATCCTGAAACAGGAAGCCCAGGCGCACGCGTGCGATTCATGCAAGTCCTTGCGCGTGTTTTTCTCGGGATGTGCGCCAAACCCGTGCGGGACGTACACGGGCGCACACGTCATTGCAACATCTCAAACGCCGTGCGCGACGCGCACAGGGAAAGCGCACAATGCCTGCGCACATACCGAAAAGGGGGCGGGACACGGGGCGTAACGCATGGAATGGGGAACAACGCATGAAAAAGAAGGCGTAACTGGGGAAGTACTGCAGGGAAATACACGGAACGCCCACACGCACGCGAACAACTCGTACTCATGGATTTGAATACGGGAAAAAAGAAAGTGCATGCTAAAAGACGCGCACAGGCGTCAACATGTCCGCCACAGGAAGGCAGGCGTAAGCATTCCTGCGCACAGTATAAAAGCACGCACAAACAACAAACACGTACATACCGCTACAATGAATGCCCCATTTGTTGCAGCACTGATCGTGGGACACCGCAGGAGGAGAATAGCTAGGGCCCGCATTTTTTCCCCCCGGACAAGCCTTTTTGGGATGCCTGATGACCAGATCTACTGCAGGTATAGGTTTTCACCTCGTATCATCCTAGACCTGGTCAGGGAGTGGGAAGATGACCTTACACCCCCCACCCTCTGCTCCCAAGCATTGAGCCCCTTGGAGAAGGTGCTCAATGTCCTGCATTTTTTGGCCACTGGGTCATTTCAGCAGACTACTGCCATAGTGGGGGGGGGGTCTCACAGGCCACGCAGTCACGCTGTCTACACCAGGTGTTGGCAATCATGACTGCGCGCCCCTCAGTCCGCAGGCACATATACATGCCCAGAACACCCGCAGAAAGGCAGGCCGTCGTCCAGGACTTTTACAGGGTGTCACACTTCCCCAAAGTGCTCAGTGCCATAGATTGCATCCATGTGGCCCTACGTCCACCTAGGGCCACTGAGCACATATTACCGAAACCGCAAGCACTGGCATTCCATCAACGTGCAGGTGGTATGCAATGCCAAGGGTATCATCACCTCTGTCTATGCAAACTACCCTGGCTCCACCCATGACAGTTTCATATACATAAAGTCCACCCTGAGCAGGGCCCTGGAAGCTGGGCAGTATGGCGACACATGGCTCCTAGGTGAGTACAAATGACCGTGTACATGCATGCATGTCACACACAGACAAATACACAAACCCCAATAATCACAACCATTATCACCTCTCCAGGGGACAGTGCCTACCCTCTGAGCAACCACATGATGACGCCAATCCGGAACCCCACCATACCACCCCAGGTAAGATACAACGCTGCCCAAATTGCAACCAGGGCCATAGTGGAGCGCACATTCGGAGTGCTCAAATCACGCTTCCGCTCCCTTGACTGCTCTGGCGGCCAGCTACTCTATTCACCCTCAGTAGTGTGCAGGATCATTGTGGCAGCATCGGTCCTGCACAATGTTGCAACACGGCAGGGTGTACCGGTGGACATGGTGGTGCCCCCACATCCCCAACCACAGGCACAGGCGCTGCCCATGGGAGGGGATAGGGCAAGTGGCGAGGAAGTCCGGACCCAGCTTGTAGCCACATTTTTCACCTAAACTCCCACCCCTGCGGAGTGCTCACAGGCCTGGCACATACCAGGTGACAACCGATGATGACAAAGAGACAGTCAACTGTCACAACCTTACCACCCTGCGAATGTTGCCATTGAAGTGCCACATTGTGTGCATCCCTAGCTTCTCAAACCTAACCAATACTGTGTGACCAAAAGGTACACATGCAAGGTGTTTATCACACAAACGTGCAAAACAGCCCATGACAATCACTTGTATGTCACACAAAGCCACCAAAACCACAACATGACATGGCAAGCAATAGCAAAACACCAACACAATAACAATAATGTACACATTGACATGTGAAAAATGCAAAGTGGTGTCAGACAATGATGCCTGACATGGAATCAGATGAAATGACTGACCAACAACCTCCCACACGAAGCAAGTCATACCCAAATGCATAACAACAGCTGTAGCTTGAACATAACAATGAATGCCTATTCACATGCACATTGTACACGGCAAAATAAACACTGCATAATACGTGTGCTGTGTCCATCTCCTGCAACACACTGCTCAGCACACAGCATAGTGACAAGCCATTGTGTGTGATGCACACCCTGAGCATCACATGAAAATGACAAACTAAATAAAAAACCAAATCACGCATGTACAGGATCCACAAATAGATCATGTGCTGCAGGTCCCCAGAAGGCTAACTGTGTGCACATGTGGACATGGAAGGGTGGTTGTACATGTTGTGGATCATAGTGCAGGTGTGTGTGTCAGTAGGGTCATGCACTCAATACATGCATGTGCAATCAAGTGACCATCAGTGTCTTCAGTGTCTTCATCACATGTGAACATTGCCCATGTGTACACCCCAGCATGTCAAACCACAACTATACCCTCACACCTGAAAGGTAAACACAACACATGAACAGCCATTGCTCAGCAGAATACATCATGTACAATTACAATGTCAGGGTGCCCATCACACTGTGGGGCAAGGCAACTGTCCAACAACAAAATACCCCCCTCCCTCACATATCACCATGACCCACTGAACAACTGCGCATGGGGTATTTAGCCTTCATCCTTGAAGTTCACCTGGCCACAGGATCACCCTTTCCCTTTGTTTCCATCTTCCACCTTGCATGTAAAAAAGTGTCCAGCACCCTCAGAGGCCACCTTGACTTGCAAAAACACCAAATCAAAGAGAACTCAAAGCAAGCCAACACAGAAGCCAAGCATAAAGCCTGCAGGCAGCAAAACAAACCAGAAGAGCCTCCACTAGATGACTTGAAGTAGCAGTACGTCACAAAGCCCAAGTACTAGCACAATGATGGAACAACCAAGGTAACACAGTAAAACAATGTCACAACAGGATGTGTACCATGTGTGGTACATAATATCAAATGATGCACCACAAACTGATGTGTACTGTCACAACTCCCGTGTACAGGCGCAGGAGTGGCACGAACCAGCCACCCCCACCGTGGTCTGGATGCCTGCAAGGTCAAACTCACACAGGCCTCTGAGACCCTGGTGGGGAAGGAGGGTCAAGGATATGCAGTCGGGATAGGCATTGGTATACTGGATAACCAGAATGAGGGGCAGGAGAGGGGAGTAGGATTGACAAGGGAAAGTAAGGAATGTACAAAAACATAATAATCCCATTTACACATACACAATCAGACCAAACGTGTACATCATGCACATAGTACCAAATTACTCAAATTGAAGTCAAAGAGAAACTTATCTCTGGGGTGAGTGCTGGCCTCCTGCCTGCGCACTCTCAGGTCCGGTAACATGAGCAGTTCAATGCTGCAAAGAGAGCCAAAGTCACTTATCTGTGCGTGCCCATAACACACACACACACCACCATGCATGCCCCAAAGTAACAAGATACTCTACAAACTATCTGGTGTGGTGCTTCGTACCCATACGTAAGATTCCCCCCGTGATGGTTCATACACAGTCAATGCAGTAAGTAATCGCCGGTGGGTGCGTGGCAAATGTAAGACCAATGTGTCAAGATTCACACAACATCCAATGTTCCCTGGGTAAGTATCCAGACGTATTTAGCAAAGTACGACTTCAGTACAAGTCGTGTTCCAGCATAACCTAAATAAAGTAGGTAGTGCATGTGGCAATTCAAACCTGTAAATGAAATGCACTGTCTTGGAACGCTACATGGCTAATACAACTGCCTCAATGGACCATGTTGGACCGGAGGATATGTGCCACTGCCCCTGCATGTGCCCCTGACAACTTTCCCATCAACTACCCATTACTCCACCAACGCATCTTAGCTGTACTGTGCGCTTCAGCACCAATATCTGTCCAAGCTCACCGTCAGTGGTGCTACTTAGCATGCATGTGCAACTGTCCTGGTGGACGGTTGGCTGCGGTGTGGCTCCCTTGTGCTCGCACACATGTGCATGTCTGCACCACCGAACGTGGCGAGCTTCCAGACATCCAATGGGCCATGTCTGCTGGGAAAGGTGGTCTGGAGGCTCATCCCCCTGCAGAAAGGGCAGAAAACACATTATTAATGCATGAAATGTGCCTATGTGTGTCTCCTCAGGCATGTCATGAGTGGACCATGTCAGAGACGTACATCAGAAATCACTCCATCAGTGCAACATTCCCAGCCAAAGTGTGTCAGCCACTGTCTACAGCATGAATTGCATGAAGCACATGTACAGCAAAGATAAGAAACACACTACACAATGTATAGCAATTAATGCACACACGAATCATGAAACCACCCATCTAGCAAAGGAAGAACTGTGGTCAAAATCACCCCTATCATCCCCACTAGGGGTGTCAACACAAGTAGTACAGCAGCAGACATGCCACAGATATGACAGTCCAAAGCCCTTGTGTAATAGGCTGTAACACCGAACCATCCTTGTGAGCCCATGGATAAGGGAAGCAGAAGTGGCATATGTGAGTCAGGACCCTAAGCTGCAAACACATACACGAGACAAGCTTGAAGGGACCAGCTGGAACAGAAAGTGAATGCTTTCAAAAGCCACAAAGCACCACACAATCACATGAAAGCACAACAGACAAGCAATTTTAAACTATATCAACTAATTACACTAACTATCAAAAACCTACATTACCTAATTAAACTAACTAGCAAATAGAAACTTAACTAACTAAACTAAAAGAAAAATCAAAAATGCCCACATACGACCCGGTGGGGGCGGGGAGGCACCCAGGAGGGGGGAGGTACAGGGTGCTGCTCAACACCCACATGCGATGATGTTGAGGAAAAAAAAAAACCTCCATGGGCTCAATGCCTGCACAGCCGAACCTATATGGGAGATACCTCGTCGTCCGAGTCTGGCTCTTCCTGGAAAGGATGACGTGGCACAGGAGCCTGGCCGCAGCTTGCCCCTCATTGGCAGCAAGTCTGCCAGATGGGGGAGCCTGGTTCTGTGTGGCGATGATACGTAGGTCTGTATGCAGAACCTCACGTGATACGCGTTCTTCCTTTTGCAAGGTAACACATGTAACACGGAGTTCCTCCTGCAAGGTCTGGCTGGACAACTGATGCACCTCCCGGCAAGCATGTAGCTCAACCGAAATGGTACGCTCAAGCTGCGCAAACCTCTCCTCTGACTGCTCCCTCTGGGACATCAGAAGGACACGCAGAGTGGATCTGAGGGAAGCATACTTCTCCCTCAGGGCCTCCATGTGTGCCTCTGCGTGAGCAGCAATTGCTTCACGCAGAGACAACATTTCAGCCTGGCGTGCCCTGTCTGAGGCCGCCATGCCCAGCCTGAGCGAGCGGGCCATGGACTGTGCCGCCTGCTGCTGGAGAAGCACCTGCCTAGCAGGGGGGAGCACGGATTGGGCCACACGCTCCATGCTCACAGCGATGTTCTCAATTGCTGCCCCCTGGCTTTCAGAATTGGCAGCCTTGTGTTGCTCCCACTCAGTATACAGCGGTTGCACGTGGCGGCCGCGTTGCTGGGCTTGAAACCTGCGGGACCCAAGGACCGGGTGTCCTCGTTGAGTTGGCACTGCCCACGGCTGCACGACTACATGGCCCCGTCGACGTGATGGCCCAGGCACATCAGTGACTGGTGTGGAGGGTGACCCTGCGTCCCAATCCACCACAGGCGGAGGTTCCAAGACTGACCCCTCAGTGCAGGTGTCACGGACAGAGGAGTGCCCACATCAGAATCACTCACCCCTGACATATGGACCTGATGCACGTCCAACTCAACATGGACATCAGAGTGGTCATCAGGGCTGGACTCATTGCCAGCCAAAGACAAGATGGACTGAAGCACATGTGGGTTTTTCGTGGCCTACCACCCCACGACCCCCACTTGTGCCGGGTTTCTGTAGTGATAACAATCCTGTGCCTGGCATGCCCCCACGTTCCTCTGGCTCCATTGCGTCATCATCTGAAAAGTAGAGAGAAAAAAGATCACTGCACATGTTAGAAGCACACAACACACACACACATAGACATCACACAGACACCAAACACATGAAGCAGACAAGTCACACACAAAAGAGAACCTGCCATGCATGCTGGGTCAACTTGACATTGCTTCTGTGATTAGGGATGTAGAAGGGTGTTATATCGCTCTGAAGTGGTTCGATGCAGTGCAGCACATTTGTACGTTACTCACTATCCACATGTACAAGTACTTCATGATGTATATCAGAAAATGTGAAGGCAGTGCAAGGTCAACTTCAGCCATCATGTGCAATGTGCATGCAATGGGTAGCATGGCTACAAGCGAACCACCCCTCCCCCCAAGTGCAAATGCAGGGATGCCTTGCATGGTATCAAAAGGATGACCATAGACCTGTGTATTGACAGACAGTGTTGACTAGCATCAATTGCATCATGTGAGTCAAGTGACAACACAGCAGATGATGATGGGACAGTAAGCAGGACACATGATGAAACCTCTGGAGTACACCCACGTGTGAAGAAGATACTACACCAGTTGGACAGAGTCATTAGCCATGAAACAGGCTGAGGCCTGTGACCCACACAGACTGTCACCCCCTAAACATGCGTGCAATGCAGGACTGAGCCACAGTGGCCATGGGAAGGCTGATGAAATGCCATGCAATGTAGGTCACCCTGGACACATACTACAATTATCATCCAGTCAAGGACACATAGGGGCATGCATGGAATCCACACGGAGCATGAATGGGCACTCATGTCCCTGTGGGGCATCTGACCTCTGCACAGTCCAAGTGAGACACCCTGCATCAAGTACAAAGGATGTACCCCACAGCATATGTCTGGAAGATTGGCTGGTGGAAGTTAGCATGTACACAGGACGCATGAACAGGCAAGTACTCAACGGCAAAATTGAGGCCAACCAGTGCAAAGGTGAAATTGGGGTGCAGAGGGGGGGGTGGAGGGGCAAGGGAGCATGCCTAATTGGAGTACTCACATGCAGGCAGGGGACACATGCACGTCAGTCATGCTATGACATAGTCCCAGGGGTGAGAGCAAGGTCACCCCAGGCTACATGCAGAAGGGCCAGTGAGCTGGAACATGGACTGGAGGGGCATCCTGGTGACCAGGATGTGAGTAGGGTACAATAGTGGTGATGCGGTCAGTCCCCGTCCGCTCCACATGTCCACCATCCTGCAGAGCAGCCATGCATCAGTGAAGCATTGCATTACTTGCATATCAGAACTATGTACACATGACATGTAGTGGCAGTCATGCACAACACATCACACAAGTAAAACACACATGCCCTCAACAAACACGCAGCAACACTCACTGGACTGGGCATCAAAGTCTGGCATCTCTCCCACTCCTTCGACCGATTCAGGTGGTATGAACTCCGTAACGAGTGACTTGTGCGGAGTGAGGTCTTCCTCCTCAGGTCCAGGCCCACGGCCAGTCACCAGAATCAAGTTGTAATCTGAGGCACGCTTAGCCTTAGCGCTGTGTTTGAGGTCATTCCAACGCTTTTTGCACTCTTGCGCTGTGCGCACCTCATGGCCGAATGTACTCACATGTTCCGCAACTTGCTTCCAGTGGGTATCACGGTGAGCAGCCGTAGTCTGACAATTAGGCCCCACTACCATGTCACGGCTGTGGTCCAGCACATAGTCCACGAGGAAGTCCAGTTCCTGGTTGCAGAAAGGCTTCTTCCTCGACATGCAGGAGGTCGTGGCTGTGTGTGGGGTCCCAGCCTGTGGTGCAGGTGCAACCTTCCTCCTCTTGGATTGTGGCGCAGACCCTGGCTGGAAAATGCTGCCCTGATCAGTATGGCCAGTGGCACCGGTGGATTGAGCCAAGGGAGTGGCAGGTGGAGGGACGGCCAAAGGCCTGACTTGCGTCAGTGGCAGCTGTGTGCCCTCTAATGGACCCTGCGCTGCAACATCCACTGTGGCAGGGTCATTGACCGCGACTGTCCTGGATGGCAGACTCACAACCAGGGTGTTGTTTGCTGCATCTGCCCCTGCACTTGCCAACACCCGGCTGGTCAGGGCAGCAGATGACATTACTGCCCCAGGGATACTTGTCTCGGTCAGGGCAGCCCTGTGTGCACCTATGGTTTGCCTCCTGCCCTGTTTGAAATCTTCCAAGGACTCTTTAAGTGCCAATGCACCCTGCGCTGGCAGACCCTGAGCCTGGGTGGTGGTGTCCACAGCTGCATCTGCAGCTACCACTACCCTTGGGCCCGTGGCAGTCGATGAAATGGACTGCCGGGTCACACAGGCACCAGTGCCATATGCAGAAGCTACATCTCCCTGAACCACAGGGGGTGGCGGCATGACTGCACCGACACATGGCACAACATCGTGCACAAGTGGCGCACCCCTGCCTCTTCCCCCTCTGCTGCTACCCTGGTACCCTGGAGTCCCCCTACTCCCTGGTCACCCCGGCCACATCCCTGACCACGCCCGCCACGAGGATTACGCGCAGCTGAGGTGCCCCTCACCTTTGGTGGCCTCCCAACCATGGCACAGATGGAGTAGTGCCGGCACAGATTGAGGAGTGCCAGTGATAGGTGTACACCACAATAGTTCTGGGCAATTGGGGTGAAGGGGGTGGGATGCAAGATATTAACAGCACCCCTGCACCTGCAAGGCTGTATGTGACCCCGGTGATGTAGTGACGGGTCACGCAACACTCAGGCGGCCCAAAACTGCAGTAAAACCGTGCACGCAACCCATGCAGCCTACGTGCGTGGAATTAACCCCCCACAGTATACGGTGGCACCCAGGAACACGAAAAACACATACGCGTGGGACACACAGGCTACTATGACCTCGGAAATGGGTATGCGATACACAGGGGCACACGCCATGGGAAAAATAGCGTGCGTGACTCACCGTCAGACTAGCGCGATGATGAAAAACACGCGTAGCCAATACCCCCACCAAAAGAAGAGATACGTCCTTGATCCGCTGTGAAGTTGTGATGGCGCGCGAAACAACACGAAGTAGCAACACACACATCGGTCTCCACGAAAGGCACATACAGCAAACTGCTGGCCCCGCTCACCTTTAACCCGTGCTGAGGGAAATGCCTGCGCGCGCGTCACATCACTTACGCACGTAGGCCCTTTCCTCGGATTACACAGATTCATTACACGCATTCACACGCAGACATGCAGTTTTTTCACGCACTGAACCACTGTGCACACGTCACGAGGGAAACACCTGTGCGCGTAACCTTGAATTTCACGCTGACGTGCACTTTTTTCAGGTGCCAAATCACTCCGTATCAAGCTGGCCACGCGAAAAAAAAACAGAAGACCACGCTGCTGCCCAAAAGGCCATTTTCCTGCCCCCAAGAGCCCTGAGCACGCTCCCACCTGCCTTCTGCTGCTGCCTGCCTGCTGCCCACGTGCCCTGCTATTTGGTGCCTGCACATCAGCCATCTGCAGGGGTCCAGTTGCTGTGTCCACCCCTGCTGGAACAGAAGACTCCCGACTGGGATACCATCGCTCCACAGCCCAGCCCCAGGACCCAGTTGCCCACCCACACCTGCCTCAGGGGTCGCCATGTCGGACCAAACACCATCCGAGACCACTGGCGACCCCCAGCCAGAGAGGCAGAGGGCCACTAGCTTCAGTGAGAAGGAAGTTGATGTCCTGGTGGACCATGTCCTGGGGCATTATGATGGCCTCTTCACACCATCGCTCACCGACAAGGAAAGACAGAGGAGGATCTGGACGGGCATCGTGGGTGCCATCAAGGCGGAGGGGGTGGCACCCCGAGACCTGAAACACGTCCAAAAGCGCTGAGAGGACTACAAGTCCAGGACCCTCAGGAAGGCCCAGCGACTCTTAGAGGCAGAGGATGCAGTGGGCGCCGGGGCCAGGTTACCAACCGGCAGATGAGGGTCCTGGAGCGCATTCGCCCAGTGCTTCGCCACCAGATCCTCAGGATGCAGGCCCATCTGGAGTCGAGCGGTAAGTGGCCATGCATTGCTGTGTGAAACAGGGCATGTTGCAGTGTGCTGGTAGTCAGACACTTGCCTGTATGTGTAACATAGGCCATGTATGGATGTGTGTGAGCCGGGACATCATGGTAGTGCATGTGAGACCAGTAATGCGTGAACCACATGGATGGTGCATGTGTTCCAATGAGACATGGGGAGCTGCATGCGGAATGCACACATGAATGCAAGCCAGTCCCTGTTCTTGGAAATGGGTAGGGTGAGAGATGGGTGCTGCTCTCATGTACATGTATGGTGTGCTTGTCTGTGTGTCAGAGAAGCGTGTGTGTGACTTTGAAACGCCATGGATGCATGACACATGTCCGTGATGATGTGTAGATTCACTCATGCAGTCTGGTCACTGTTGTATCCACTGTGTCTGTGGTGTACGAGCCATGATGCATGACCCTCCGGTGAGCATCAGTTTGAGTGAGTTTGAAGGCAACATTTATGTCCATGGAAGGCCTTGTACATGGATGCTGATGTTGATTGCATGTGTCGTGCCTGTTCCTGCATGTGTGTTGCGTGCTTGACCCATGTGTTCTGGAGGGACAGGATGGAAGTGACGTTTGACAGTGCCAACCATGTGTTATTGCTTCCTGTTTAGGGGACTATTGTACAGTGCCCTGATGCTCGTGTTCTATGTCTCCCTCTACGCAGCGTCGAGTGTAGAAGAGGGCGGAGACGGCGCTGTGGAGCCAAGTGGCGGGGATGCCTCCACCAGGCGGCGACGCAAGGCCCAGCCACCCTCCCAGGAATTGCCATCATCTGGGAGCGAGGGGATTGGTGCCGCTTCTGCCACTACGGCTGTAGCGGAAGGGCCGGGTGAGCCCCACAGGGGCTTGCAATGGCGGAAGATGGTGCGGAGACATCCAGGTTGGTGGTCTCCACATAGGAGGAGGAGCCCGCTACTGAGCCGTATATGGGGCCTGGTGGGGGTAGTACCACTGGTGCAAGTGGTGCAGTCCAGGGCCAGGGTCAGGAGGCAGCAAAGGTCACCGTGGAGAGGCCTGTGCATGTCGCTGTCCCTGGCCCTGTGACTGCACCACCATGCACTAGCAGGGATGCCCCGTCCCAGGCCCGTCCGCAGGTAGGGGGGAAGGCCCACATCATCTGGCTCTCCACTACCTGTGGACGAGGGATCCCATGACCGTATGGGCTCTGTCCTGATTGGTGTCACGTTGTGCACGCGTGACATTCGTGATGACGTGCGTGCTTCCTGGGGAGAGCACGCACGCCATCACAAAGAGCTGCGTGGCAACGTGGCAATGTTGGGAGGGACCCTGGTCGGTGGGTTTCTACATGTGTCACGCACTCTGGCAGACCTCTCCTCCTCTGGGGAGACTATGCGCCAGTCTTTCTCCCTGCCGTCTTCCGGCCCAGATTCCAGCAGGGCCCCCTGTGGACCTGGCCTGACCAACACAGCCAGCTTGGTGGAGATCCCATCCCTCCCACAGTCGGGAGTCGGCGGTCCAGCAGGGCTGGACACGCCAACAACTGGAGACCAGCAGATGGAGGATGTGCAGGCATTATCGGACAGGGCACATGGACAGCAGCAGCAGCAGGCTCTAGGTGGGAGCCATGATGGCTCGGGGCCATCAACATCAGAAGGGCAGGCATCGGCCAGAGGGCAGGAGAACCCTAGAATGGGAGTGTCTTCCATGTGGCTGCAGTTGGGCCAGCATATAGATGCGGAGCGGAGGCGGGAGGAAGAGGCGCGGCTCAACATGGTCAGGGCGGAGTTCTCCATGTTTTGGGCGTTGAGGCGGGCTGAGTGCTTCGAGGCAACTCGCAGGGAGTTGGAACAGGCCATGAGTGCATCCCTACGAGACCTCGGGTCCAGGACAGAGTCCCGCCTCCAGGAGATAGACATGGAGTTCGATGATGCCCTGGCCCACAACATCACAGAGTGAGCTGCAGGACTTGCCCGCCGCCATTTTATTGAGTTAGTTAGTGATAGGTTTCCTTTCTTTTCATTTTTATTTTGGGACGCTTGGACAATGCCCTACGTTTTTGTATATAGTTGTTGTTGTTGTTTTGTTGGGCTCATGGACCCTTGTTGCAATATTTGTACATAGTTGGACAGTGGATTTTTTTAATTACATCATTTACCCTCACAATGGATCAATGGATTTTTTGGATTTTGGTTTCCTTTGGATTTACTTTGGTGGAGAAGGATTTCTGACAAACTTTATTTTGGATTTATTTGGATTGTGGCATCATTATTATTTTTTTGGTTTTGGACATGCCTCTTTTTTCTGGTTTATGTTTATTTACATGCTTTGAAACATTTTTTATCACTTTTGTGCACAATACATTTTGATTTCTTACTTCCATGTGTGGTATTTGCTCTTTGGTTTACTGCATGTCACAATGTGGGTTTACATAATCACTCGCACACATTGTGTGTGCGTGACGGGCATGTGTTGATGTGCATATTTAACTTTTGGTTAGTGACAAGTAATAGGCCTTTCAGTGTGGGGTGGATTGTGTCTAAAGACTGGGGTGACGTGCAGTGGGAATTTTGTTGGACATGAGGCCCATGAATGTGCATCTTCATGACATGTTGAGTGGGAACCTGAGTCGGGGTCTGACCCTCAATGCTGGGTGGATGGGGGTGCTGGGGGACATGAGTCGGGGCCTGAACCTCAATGCTGGGTGGATGGGGGTGCTGGGGGACATGGGTCAGGGCCTGACCGTCAATGCTGGGTGGATGGGGGTGCTGGGGGACATGAGTCGGGGCCTGAACCTCAATGCTGGGTGCATGGGGGTGCTGGGGGACATGAGTTGGGGCCTGCTGGCAGGAGCCCATCAATGCTGGGTGGAAGTGGGTGCTGGGGGACATGAGTCGGGGCATGCTGGCAGGTGCCCGTGAATGCTGGGTAGATGGGGGTGCTGGGGGACATGAGTCGGGGCCTGAACCTCAATGCTGGGTGGATGGGGGTGCTGGGGGACATGAGTTGGGGCCTGCTGGCAGGTGCCCATCAATGCTGGGTGGATGGGGTGCTGGGGGACATGAGTTGGGGCATGCTGGCAGGTGAGGTGCCCGTCAATGCTGGGTGGATGGGGTGCTGGGGGACATGAGTCGGGGCCTGAACCTCAATGCTGGGTGGATGGGGGTGCTGGGAGACATGAGTCGGGGCCTGAAACTCAATGCTGGGTGGATGGGGGTGCTGGGGGACATGAGTTGGGGCCTGCTGGCAGGAGCCCGTCAATGCTGGGTGGATGGGGGTGCTGGGGGACATGAGTCGGGGCCTGAACCTCAATGCTGGGTGGATGGAGGTACTGGGGGACAAGAGTCGGGGCCTGTTGGCAGGTGCCCGTCAATGCTGGGTGGATGGGGCTGCTGGGGGACATGAGTCCGGGCCTGAACCTCAATGCTGGGTGGATGGGGCGCTGGGGGACATGAGTCTGGGCCTGTTGGCAGGTGCCCATCAATGCTGGGTGGATGGGGGTGCTGGGGGACATGAGTCAGGGCCTGACCCTCAATGCTGGGTGGATGTGGGTGCAGGGGACATGAGTCGGGGCCTGACCCTCAATGCTGGGTGGATGGCGGTGCTGGGGGACATGAGTCGGGGCCTGAACCTCAATGCTGGGTGGATGGGTGTGCTGGGGGACATGAGTCGGGGCCTGCTGGCAGGTGCCCGTCAATGCTGGGTGGATGGGGGTGCTGGGGGACATGAGTCGGGGCCTGAACCTCAATGCTGGGTGGATGGGGGTACTGGGGGACATGAGTCAGTGCTCACTTGTGCGTGGTGACATGTGGGCTGGCTGGGGGGCTTCGCCAGGGTTGATGGGCTGCCTGTGTGTTCCCCTGTGTTGTGGTCTGCCTGCAGGCCCTGGGGAGGGGTGAGAGGCCACACCTGGGAGGACACACACTGCCAATTCGTTGGGGCACCCCCGTGATACACGTACCCCACTCACACAGGGCCAATCGCGTGTAACATTGCCGGCACACCCCAGAAATACACATACCCCGCTCGCACAGGGCCAATCACGTGTGAAACTGCGCGCGCACCACAGAAAAACATGTACCCCGCTTGCACAAAGCCAATTGCATGTGAAACTGCCCGTGCACCACCGTAATACACGTACCCCACTCGCACAGGGCCAATCGCGTGTGAAAATTCCCATGCACCCCAGAAATACATGTACCTTGCTCGCACAAGGCCAATCGCATGTGAAAATTCCCGCACACCCCAGAAATACACGTATCCCACTCGCAGAGGGCCAATCGTGTGTAAAACTGCCCGCGCACCCCCGTAATACACATACCCCACTCGCACAGGGCCAATCGCGTGTGAAACTGCCAGCGCACCCCAGAAATGCACGTACCCCGCTTGCACAAGGCCAATTGCATGTGAAACTGCCCGCGCACCCCGAAAATACACGTACCCCACTCGCACAGGGCCAATCGCGTGTGAAAATTCCTGTGCACCCCAGAAATACATGTACCCCGCTCGCACAAGGCCAATCACGTGTGAACATTTTCGCACACCCCAGTAATACACGCATCCCACTCGCAGAAGGCCAATCATGTGTAAAACTGCCCGCGCACCCCCATAATACACGTACCCCACTCGCACAGGGCCAATCGGCTGTAAAACTGCCCGTGCACCCCCGTAATACACATACCCCGCTCACACAGGGCCAATCGCGTATGAAAATTCCCGCGCACCCCAGAAATACACGTACCCCACTCGCACAGGGCCAATCATGTGTAAAACTGCCCACCAACCCCTGTAATACACGTACCCGGCTCGCACAGGGCCAATCGCGTGTGAAAATGCCTGCGCACCCCAGAAATACACGTACCCCGCTCACACAGGGCCAATCGCGTGTGAAACTGCCCGCGCACCCCAGGGATACACGTACCCCGCTCGCACAAGGCCAATCGCGTGTGAAAATTCCCAGGCACCCCAGAAATACATGTACCCCGCTCACACAGGGCCAATCGCGTGTAAAACTGCCTGTGCACCCCCGTAATACACGTACCCTGCTCACACAGGGCCAATATCATGTAAAACTGCCTGCGCACCCCCGTAATACACGTACCCCGCTCTCAAAGGGCCAATCGAGTGTGAAAATTCCCACGCAACCCAGAAATTTACGTACCCCAAT
Source organism: Ambystoma mexicanum (assembly GCF_040938575.1). Taxonomy (NCBI): domain Eukaryota; kingdom Metazoa; phylum Chordata; class Amphibia; order Caudata; family Ambystomatidae; genus Ambystoma; species Ambystoma mexicanum. The sequence goes on along the minus strand of NC_090927.1, from coordinate 1,267,695,351 downwards.
CACACAGGGCCAATCACGTGTGAAACTGCCTGCACACCCTAGAAATACACGTACCCCACTCGCACAAGGCCAATCGCGTGTGAAACTGCTCACGCACCCCCGTAATACATGTACCCCACTCACACAGGGCCAATCGCGTGTAAAACTGCCCGTGCACCCCAGAAATACACATACCCCGCTCGCACAGGGCCAATCACGTGTGAAACTGCCCGCGCACCCCAGAAATACATGTACCCCGCTTGCACAAGGCCAATTGCGTGTGAAACTGCCCGTGCACCACCGTAATACACGTACCCCACTCGCACAGGGCCAATCGCGTGTGAAAATTCACGTGCACCCCAGAAATACATGTACCCCGCTCGCACAAGGCCAATCGCATGTGAAAATTCCCGCACACCCCAGAAATACACGTATCCCACTCGCAGAGGGCCAATCGTGTGTAAAACTGCCCGCGCACCCCCGTAATACACATACCCCACTCGCACAGGGCCAATCGCGTGTGAAACTGCAGCACAGCCCAGAAATGCACGTACCCCGCTTGCACAAGGCCAATTGCGTGTGAAACTGCCCGCGCACCCCGTAATACACGTACCCCACTCGCACGGGGCCAATCGCGTGTGAAAATTCCTGTGCACCCCAGAAATACATGTACCCCGCTCGCACAAGGCCAATCCCGTGTGAACATTTTCGCACACCCCAGAAATACACGTATCCCACTCGCAGAAGGCCAATCATGTGTAAAACTGCCCGCGCACCCCCATAATACACGTACCCCACTCGCACAGGGCCAATCGGCTGTAAAACTGCCTGTGCACCCCCGTAATACATGTACCCCACTCACACAGGGCCAATCGCGTATGAAAATTCCCGTGCACCCCAGAAATACACGTACCCCACTCGCACAGGGCCAATCGCGTGTGAAACTGCCTGCGCACCCCAGAAATACACGTACCCCACTCGCACAGGGCCAATCATGTGTAAAACTGCCCACCAACCCCTGTAATACACGTACCCCGCTCGCACAAGGCCAATCGCGTGTGAAAATTCCTGCGCACCCCAGAAATACACGTACCCCGCTCACACAGGGCCAATCGCGTGTGAAACTGCCCGCGCACCCCAGAGATACACGTACCCCGCTCGCACAAGGCCAATCGCGTGTGAAAATTCCCACGCACCCCAGAAATACGCGTACCCCGCTCACACAGGGCCAATCGCGTGTAAAACTGCCTGTGCACCCCCGTAATACACGTACCCTGCTCACACAGGGCCAATATCATGTAAAACTGCCTGCGCACCCCCGTAATACACGTACCCCGCTCTCAAAGGGCCAATCGAGTGTGAAAATTCCCACGCAACCCAGAAATACACGTACCCCAATCACACAGGGCCAATCACGTGTGAAACTGCCTGCACACCCCAGAAATACACGTACCCCACTCGCACAAGGCCAATCGTGTGTGAAAATTCTCACGCACTCCAGAAATACACATACCCCACTTGCACAGGGCCAATCGCGTGTAAAACTGCCTGCGCACCCCAGAAATACACGTACCCCGCTCGCACAAGGCCAATCGCGTGTGAAACTGCTCACGCACCCCCGTAATACATGTACCCCACTCACACAGGGCCAATCGCGTGTGAAAATTCCCACGCACCCCAGAAATACACATACCACACTCACACAGGGCCAATCACGTGTAAAACTGCCCGCGCACCCCGTAATACACGTACCCCGCTCGCACAGGGCCAATCGCGTGTAAAACTGCCCGTGCACCCCAGAAATACACATACCCCGCTCGCACAGGGCCAATCACGTGTGAAACTGCCCGCGCACCCCAGAAATACATGTACCCCGCTTGCACAAGGCCAATTGCGTGTGAAACTGCCCGTGCACCACCGTAATACACGTACCCCACTCGCACAGGGCCAATCGTGTGTGAAAATTCCCATGCACCCCAGAAATACATGTACCCCGCTCGCACAAGGCCAATCGCATGTGAAAATTCCCGCACACCCCAGAAATACACGTATCCCACTCGCAGAGGGCCAATCGTGTGTAAAACTGCCCGCGCACCCCCGTAATACACATACCCCACTCGCACAGGGCCAATCGCGTGTGAAAGTGCCAGCACACCCCAGAAATGCACGTACCCCGCTTGCACAAGGCCAATTGCGTGTGAAACTGCCCGCGCACCCCGTAATACACGTACCCCACTCGCACAGGGCCAATCGCGTGTGAAAATTCCTGTGCACCCCAGAAATACATGTACCCCGCTCGCACAAGGCCAATCACGTGTGAACATTTTCGCACATCCCAGAAATACACGTATCCCACTCGCAGAAGGCCAATCATGTGTAAAACTGCCCGCGCACCCCCATAATACACGTACCCCACTCGCACAGGGCCAATCAGCTGTAAAACTGCCCGTGCACCCCCGTAATACACGTACCCCACTCACACAGGGCCAATCGCGTATGAAAATTCCCGTGCACCCCAGAAATACACGTACCCCACTCGCACAGGGCCAATCGCGTGTGAAACTGCCCGCGCACCCCAGAAATACACGTACCCCACTCGCACAGGGCCAATCATGTGTAAAACTGCCCACCAACCCCTGTAATACACGTACCCCGCTCGCACAAGGCCAATCGCGTGTGAAAATTCCTGCGCACCCCAGAAATACATGTACCCCGCTCACACAGGGCCAATTGCGTGTGAAACTGCTCGCGCACCCCAGAGATACACGTACCCCGCTCGCACAAGGCCAATCGCGTGTGAAAATTCCCACGCACCCCAGAAATACGCGTACCCCGCTCACACAGGGCCAATCGCGTGTAAAACTGCCTGTGCACCCCCGTAATACACGTACCCTGCTCACACAGGGCCAATATCATGTAAAACTGCCTGCGCACCCCCGTAATACACGTACCCCGCTCTCAAAGGGCCAATCGAGTGTGAAAATTCCCACGCAACCCAGAAATACACGTACCCCAATCACACAGGGCCAATCACGTGTGAAACTGCCTGCACACCCCAGAAATACACGTACCCCACTCGCACAAGGCCAATCGTGTGTGAAAATTCTCACACACTCCAGAAATACACATACCCCACTTGCACAGGGCCAATCGCGTGTAAAACTGCCTGCGCACCCCAGAAATACACGTACCCCGCTCGCACAAGGCCAATCGCGTGTGAAACTGCTCACGCACCCCCGTAATACATGTACCCCACTCACACAGGGCCAATCGCATGTGAAAATTCCCACGCACCCCAGAAATACACATACCACACTCACACAGGGCCAATCACGTGTAAAACTGCCCGCGCACCCCGTAATACACGTACCCCGCTCGCACAGGGCCAATCGCGTGTAAAACTGCCCGTGCACCCCAGAAATACACGTACCCCACATGCACAGGCCCAATCGCGTGTGAATCTTCATGCGCAGCGGGGTACGTGTATTCAGAGGGGTGCACAGGGAGTTTTACAGATGTTTTCGTGGTTGGGGGGCTGTATGCTGGTCCACTGGCCTGTGCGCCATGTATGGGATTTGTGCACTGTTCATTGTGCACGGGGGGGGTTGGGGGCGTAACTGGCGCTGCTGCAGGGTCGTTGCGCTACTCTGCGCCACAGCTGGCTATGAATGTTGAAATCCATGAATACGCTGTGCGCAGAAATGGAGATTGGCGCAAGCAGCTGGTGCAGACTGCAGCAGCGCACACTGTGCGCCAGCCGCGTGCACCACTTGTGCACTGGATTCTATGAATTACCGTGTCAATGTTTTCCACTTTACCTTCCCACAAGTCCCCATCCACATGAAATAATGTTAGCCCCCCAACTAAAACTACGGTATCTTTGGGTATTGTCATATAGAAAACATTGTACTGTAGTGGTATGACAACACATCAATCATGATTGAGATGTGTAGCTGTATAATTCATTGCACAAGTAGTGACCAGCCACCTGTATTTAATAAATTTGGCATGTGCTAGCTCTTCATGTTTTGGGTTAATTATAGACACTGTACACCCTTCGGCAGCACTCTGATCCGCCTGCAACCCACAAATTGTACTTGGTGCATCAGGCACATATGGTTTCCCTGGGTATATGTAGTTCTGCTCTTTGAATTTTATACAGTTGTTTAATTTTGGAACTAGATATGAATAGGGCTCAGAGTTTTGAAAAGTCACAATTTCGGCAGTTACAATTTTTGCATATTTGTCACTGTGCCAGAAACCTGCATTGTGCACCAACTTAGTCTGAAAAATTAGTTCCAGGGTGATATATGGAACGCTAAACAGAAACCCCATCTCCATTATTTCCACATCTATATACAGTGGAATCACACTTTCCATTGCAAACACAATTCTCTCCTGAATTGTTTCTATCTCTCATTGTGTGCTCCAAGCCATCATTTGCCGGACGATATCAGATGACACAAAATACCAAGGAATGTGACCCTGTACCAGCTGATACACTCCGTTTTGAACCTCCAGCAGGAACAGTGTCAACAAACATTCCATGGGATTCACAACATTCTCGATGTCCTCCAATAACCCATCGTGCTTAACTATGATATCTACACTATCATCTATTAGTGTTGTTTGCTCGTTGACGGTCAAAACAGTTTGATTTATATATTGAACTAACTCCTTTCTCACTCTTCTGATATTATTCAGTCTGCTGTAATATTTTCAAGCACTGTCCTAATTCCCTGGCCTTGTCATCCACATATTTACCTTATATGGATATTGATTACTGTTGGGTGAGACAAATAACTTCATATTTTATAACTGCTGCACATAAACATGTTATGATGCCAAATCAATATATGGACATACACAGTTTGTTAACTCTGACATGTAAAGATGTTATGCCTCTTAGTGCAACTGTATGGATATACATGTTGTGTCCTCATGCCTGGTTTAAAGTTGCATTTTTCTGCTGTTGCCATGTCTTTGGTAAATCACAATAAACTTGATTTGTAATCTCCTTGGAGACATAGAATCTTCACACGGTTCTAATTCACTGTATATATGTGGGAGCCCACCTTATGGGGCTGAAACCAGCTGCAGGAGGAAGTCTTCATTCTTTATGAAAATAAATACTTTTGTTGGAGAAACCTACCTGGCTCCTGGATGTCCCTCACTTCAAACACATTGGCTGTTGACATGGTTGTCCCAAAATGGACCCTATTATTGTTAGTACAATCGCTGTAATCAGAAAACCTGTCATCCTTCGCCCCCTTTTTTCTTTTAACATTAGGTGAACTCATGAAAGTCTTTTCTAACTATAGCAGGTCCTCCCTTTCTTCTCTTTGAACCCTTTATCTATGCATTTGCACCCACTGCTTCACTTGAGCAGACTTAATCTCAGAGGCATTACAAATTATTTTGTAAAACCAAATCTGGATTTACACTGGTGTAAATGTTCTGATATAATAGTCTCCCGTTTTCCAAAATAAAACCTGCGGCCTCCTCCACCACAATTCCTAATGCTTGCCCAGCTCTATTAGCCTGCCAAATTCCTCCTCTTTTGGTCCTGAGGACTCCACTTTGCCCCATCCCGAGACCTCCTCCATGGACATCCTACTCCATGGACCCTTTTTTGGGGGGAAATTAATTAGATGTTCTAAACCAGAAGAGAGAGAGAGAGACAGGTTATGTATTAAGAATTTATAGTTTTTCATTTGGGATCTCCCCTTTCTTCCAACTGCCTAGAACAAACATTAACATTTCTTTTTTATACATAGATTTTCGGTACTAGTGTACATCCTAAATTCTCATTTCTTCAGACACACCACACCAAACACAGCTACTTACCTGCTCTGATTTACCCTTTTACCCCTTCTGTGAGCTACCCACCTTACTGACTTACTCACCCCGATTCTAATGTGACTATTACACCTTTTACTCCCTACTGGTTTCTCCAGACTGCTACAACCTCTGTATTTCATGTTTCAGATGAAATGGTTTTATTTGATTCACGTGGACAAACTGTTCCACTGCCAGATCCCTTCCTTTATAATTGTTATGTACACTACAGGCAAAACCTTATCCACAATTTTGAATGGGCCACACCAGGATGCCATTGATGTGGCATTCCTACTCTTGCCTTTCGTGAAGTTGAATTTATACACCTGGTCACCCATTTCATACTCCTTGACAGATAACTTCCTGTCATAATATGTATTTATGTATTTTAGGGTATTTAGAAAGCGCCAATACAGCAAATGGTGTTTCAAGGGGCCACAAGCCAAAAAAGGGGAGGGCAGGGGGGAAAAGAACAATAACGGCCCTACTAGGCTTTGTGTCATTTGGATTGAGCAAGTGCAGTAACAAGATGTGCAGGGGGGAGTGCGCAGGGGGAAGTGCAGATAGGGCGGAAGGGATAATGCGAGGTTGGGAGGGAAGTGCAGGGCAGGGTGGAGGCATACAAGTGCAGAGAGGAGGGGATGAAGATGGCCCCTGGAGTAGGCAAGTGCTAAGGGGAGGCCAGGTGGGTAAATGCCAGGGGATGCAGGGAGCACAGGGAGTGAGGACCACATGCCAAGTGCAAGGACATTGTGGACCAGGCTTGGTAGGGATGCACAGCCCACCAGGCTAGTTTGGGGAAGGGGGCCCGTAAGTGCAAGTGCAGGTAGAGGGCTGGGGGTTAGGGAGACTGAGGTGCTGGGGTAGACTGGGTGAGGAGGGCCTGGCACCCTGTAGGACTCAGAAGGGACCAGGCAGTCAGTCAATGCGGCAGAGGGGGGGATTAGCAGGGGAGGGGGAGAGGTCAGGAAGAAGAGAAAAGGACGGTCTTGAGAAGCCTCCAGAACATGAAATCCGGCTCAAGCCTGAGAGGGGCAGGGAGGTCATTCCAGCGGGAGGCTACTGCCGAAGAGAGAGATCTATCCCCCACTCTCTGCTTGGAGAAGCGTCTGATCTGCAGAGAGTTGGAGCTAGAAGATCAAATGGCTCTAGCATGGAGGAATTTCGAGAGAGGGAGTTGGATGCAGCGGGATCCCAGGCCCCAGAAGGCCTTGTGGATGATGCAGAGGGTCTTGAGCTTGATCCTCACTGCCACCAGCAGCCAGTGGCAAGACTTTAGAGCTGGAGAGAAGCGGTCTTTGGGCTTAAGGCTTAGGATAAGTTTTGCAGTCCTATTCTGGATAAATTGAAGGGGGCGAAGGGAGGATAAAGCCAGACTGAGGAAGAGACTGTTTCAGTAATCAAGCTTAGAGAAGACCAGAGCTATGGAGACATTGGGCCTCATTACACAGAACGCGGTAAAATACTGCCCTTACCGGCATGGTGCTATTAACGTGTCCGCCTTGGCAAGAGGCTGCTAATTGCGTGCCATTACAAGTACGCGGACATGAGCACAGCGCCATGTCGGTAATGACCCTACCCCCATGCCGCTAAAGACCCCAAAAAGACCCTTAGTGGTACCGACGAAAGCGCTGATAGCACTTCCGACCGCCAGCAACATGCAAATAGCGGTCACCGCTATTAGCAGTGACCGCTATACCGTAAAATTGCGGAAACGGAAATAGCATCATTGCACAGGAATGGGAAAGAGCACGGCGGCCATCTTTAAAAACACAATCCATTGCCATCCTCTGCCCCCAGGACCTGTTTCCACACCAGTGCCATACCAAAGCATCAAGGATCCCCTCACAATGCCCAAGGCAATCAAGAAAACCGCAGATCGCCAGCGCAAGGAGAAATTCACAAATGAGGAGCTGATTATGCTGACGGAGACCCTTGCTGCAAAGGCGGATGTTGTCTTCGCGATTGACATGCGGCGTGAGACCCTGATAAAAAAAAAGGCCATCTGGGCAGAGGTGGCACAGAAAGTCAGTGCGGTGGGCACCACCACCCGCACCGTTAAAGACTGCAGGAAGCGGAGGGACGATCTCCGCCTCTGGGTCCGCAGCATACTCTCTGCAAATCGTAAACTGGCCATGGCCACAGGAGGTGGCACTGATTCCCCCATCAAACTCAGGGAGTAGGAGGAGACCTGCGCCAGCACGATTGGCGTAGAATCCATAGAGGGAGTCGGGGACATGGAGCGTGGTGCGCCCACAACATCAGATGGAGGTGAGTGTACACATGAAACAATGCACTGTGAAAGGTGAGGCACCCCCCAAATGTGAGCCCAGAATCACCTCATGGATGCGGCTACAAACATACATGCACACAACCCTGCCCATGTGAGTGTCACACCGCAACACGCACACATGCAGCATCACCACAGACACGTGCCACACAGGGAGGAGTGAGCACCTGCAGATGGGCAAACACAGTAAGAGAGCCACTGCACCAAGACCTGAAGCTATGGCTGCAATAATTGCTGCACCCGCTGCTGTGATCCCCCCAACACAGGAAACACCCACGGAGGGCCCACTCTCTGCTGCCACCAGTTCGACTGGTGAGGCAGCAGCCACTGCGCCGCTGTCTGACGTGGACAAGACCAGTGACTTGCCCATGCAAATGCAGACCCCAGCCACCCAGGATCCAGAGAAGCAAGCCCACGGCCAACACCACTATCCAGTAGCCATGGCCAGTCTGGCGAGGAGATCATGGCAGGGTGCTGGAGCCCACAGGTGCCCTCATCTGATGGCCGAGACATAAACCAAGGTGCAGCAGCCACCCCACAAGCTGAACACAGTGGCCATGACCTGGCCACCATCAGGCAGCGCCAGGAGTATATTACAGCGCTGGTTGGCCAGCATGTAGATGAGGCAGCCCATTTGAGGGAGGAGTTCAGGGAGAATGCTAGGCAGTCGAGGGATAGCATGGAAGCCTGCACCAACATGTTCTGCGAGGAGATGGCACAACTGAGGCAGGTCCTCACCCGCATAGCGGACGCGATGGACCGACAGTACCCACCGCCACCACAGGAACAACCCGGCACCTCCTCCTCTGCAAGTTCAAGGCAGACAAGCCCCTGCCGCCGCTCCTTGCACACCATGAGGCGCACACCATCCCAACCTCCTAATGGTGGTGGTGGGCATGGGAAGTAGGGCCAGCAGGATCTAGCTGGCACATGTGCAGCAGGACACCAACGTTGTGCAAGCCACACATGGGGGTGTTGTGGGGGGAGGGGGGAAAGGGTGTTTTGGGAGTGTTGTGGGGGAGAGGGGAAAGGGTGTTTTGGGAGTGTTGTGGGGGGAGGGGGGAAAGGGTGGTTGCATATTCAGGGCCATGCACTTTTTCTTCTCAAAATTTGTTTAATACCCTGGTGACAAGTTAAGACACAGGCTTGGACTTCATCATTGTGTATGTGAACTTTATTGGGGGACAGGGCCCATTGTGCGCTTCACCACAAACACCAGTGCACTAATACCGACATCCATCCAACAGAGTTGAACCGTGTGATTCAGAATATTTGGTTGATCAGATGCTGACGCACCTCTCGTCCCTCCTGGGCATTGCCTCTTGCATTACCTGCAGCCCCGTCCCCTCCCTCCTCATCCCCATCATCATCATCCTCATCAGGTGGTTGCATTTTGACGTCAGGGGGCAGTGGCACATTACGTCTGATACACATATTGTGCAGCATGACACATGCCATGGTGATCTTGGCCACCTTCTCATGGCTGTACAGGAGAGCCCCACCCAACCTGCTTAGGCACCAGAACCGTGTCTTCAAAAGGCCAAATGTCTGCTCAATCACGACGCGGGTACGGGTATGTGAACGATTGTATTCCTCTTCGTGCCTGTTCTGTGGGTTCCGTACAGGGGTAAGGAGCCACCTCTTCAGAGGATAGCCAGCATCACCTGCATGGGTGGAACAATGGGGACTTGTTACTGTTCACCTCAAGTGCAACCTGTACATATCACACTAATCCAGTTTGCATTGTGATTGGCATCCACGAATCCCAGCATGCATGGAGACAATATGTGTAACTGCAATGTGAGAAGGTGAGCTAGTCCCTGCAAGTGGACATGCACCATGCATGCCTCCGCCAATAATTGCTATGTCCTGGGTGTGGACAGGTCTTAGGTGTTTCTGGGCCCAGGCAAAATTGGTACCACACTGCTAGTGTACTGCCATTCTGAAATCGATGTTGCCATGCTGTGAAGCGTCACTTCAGTGGTGGTGTGGGGTGTGGTTCAGTACAATGGACAGAGGTGATCTCCTTGCATGCACTGAAGGGCGCATAGCTGTAGTGATGTTGTGCAGCGCAAATTTTCTACTCGCATATTGGTGCCATGTTGCTGATTTGTGTCGTATGGGGTGTGGTATGATGTGCAATGTGCATGTGTATGGATGTGTCATGTTTGGCATCTTGGATTGTTTTCAATGTTGTGCTGCTTCAAATTGCACGTTGTTTTGTTTTCGGTCAATTGTGGCCTGCCTTGGTGGACATTGGCCTACATCTGTATGTCCATTTGTTCTACAGATGACAGTCCACACCCAGTTGGAGTATGCATCCCCCCCCCAATCACACCCAGTTGGAGTATGCATCTCTTTCCCCCCCAATCACACCCAGTTGGAGTATGCATCTCCCCCCCAATCACACCCACTTGGAGTATGCATCTCTTCCCCCCCAATAATACCCAGTTGGTGTATGCATCTCCTCCCCCCCCAATCACACCCAGTTGGAGTATGCATCGCTTCCACCCCAATCACACCGAGTTGGAGTATGCATCTCTTCCCCCCAATCACAACCCACATCACACTGCCATGTGCTTGCCCTGCTACTCACCAAGTAGCCATGAACGTTGTACAGCTTGTCACTCCATGTAGCGTGGTATCATTGAGTTCTGCAGGACCATTGAATCATGGGTTGATCCGGGACATCGGGCACAACAATGTGTGATTATCTTGTTTGAGTGACATACCATTTGGACATTGATTTACTGGAATTGCTTTCTGTTTCGGTAGACTGCTTCATTGTAATGAGGGACCACCAATTCCACATGGGTGCCGTCGATGGCCCCGATGCAACTTGGGATGCCTGCCAGTGAATAGAAGCCAACTTTGGTGTGGGAGATCTCCTGGGCAGTCCGTGGCAGGAATATGTGTTCACTTGTGTGCTTGAGGAGGGCATCAAGCACCTGAGTCAGCGTGCGTGAGAATACTGGTTGTGAGATGCCATGCATCTGCCCTACTGTATGCTGGTAGATGCCTGTGGCCAGGAAGTGGAGCACAGTTACCACCTTCAGTAGAGGGGGGATGGCAGTTTGGATGTCTATGAGGATCACAATGTCGTCATGTATCATGTCCACGAGGCTGGTGATGGTATCCCGGTCCAGACGGTACAGGGTGTGTATCTGCTCAGGGGTTAGGTTGAATGGACTGAGTCGGATCCTGGGGATTGCTGGCTGCCTCTGTGGTATTACTAGGTGCACTGGTGGGGCTTGCTGCACCTGTCTCGCCTTCATCCTCCTCCTCCTGTGTCTCCTCTGTGTTGCCTGTTGTTGTTGGTGCTGCAATGCAATCATGTCCTCCAGCCCATGTAATGCTGCTAGTATTGGAACCATCTTGTTGTGGGAAGGGGTGTGGGAAGGGGTGTGGTGTGCTCCTTTTGTGCTGCCACAGTCTCCATTGCCTCCACCTGTGCTGATTGTGTCCACCTGTGGCAGGTGGGTACACTGCTCATTTCTCTTAGCGGGTGGTTCGCGTTGCCGGTATTTACGCCATGCCGGTATGGGCTTTTTGGGGCTGTTCCATGCCGCTATTAGCATGTCTGCATGGCTTATGATGGTATGCTAATAGCGGCATGCCACTATTTACGGGATGAGGGGTCGCGTGCCCCCGGACTAGCCGCTATTAGTGGCACCGTTCTTAGCGGTGCCGCTAATTGCGGTTGGTCGTGTCGTAATTGGGAAGGGTTTTTAACGATGCCGGTATTCCCTTACCTGTATCGTTATTCCCTTACCGCAATCCGTGTAATGAGACCCCTTGAGTTTCTGCGGGAAGGTGAGGAAAAGGAGAATGCCTCTGAGAAAAAGTGGTCCTTCCTACTTGACAAGATCCACAATGTGAGGAGAGAAGGAGAGAAAGGAGTCGAAGATAACGCCAAGTTTGTTTGCTTCACAAGAGGGTGAGATGAGGGGACTCATGGAGGGTGGCCAGAGAGTAGGCGGGAAGGAGGGAGCAGGTTCCCATTGAGAAGGATCTCAGTCTTACTGGCATTAAGGCAGGGATTGTTAGCAGTGCACCATGCCTGAATAGCAGTTATACAGATAAGAATGTGGGAGAAGAAGAGGAGGACATGGAGGGAAGCTTGAAGGAAAGCTGTGTGCCGTCCATATAACACTGGAAGTGAGGAAACAAGGTGGAGATCAAGTGGGCCAGAGCAGCAATGCAAATGTTGAATACCAATGGCGAGAGGATAGAGCCCTGAGGGTTGCAGCAGGTGGGGAGTGTGGTGGAGGAGGGGAAAGGGCCCAGTTGAACGTGTAAAGGTTGATCAGATAAGAAGGAAGTGAACCAGTCCAGTGCCATTTCTGTGATGCCAAGGTTATCTGTAACGCTCACCTGATTCCCGCAGAGGCGCCGGTCTTGACTGGGTGAATGCCGTATCTTCAAAGGTGATGTGTAACACACGGTTGGCTCTTTGGGCTGGACCTCTGTGCGCTGTATGTCTGACTCGAAGAGTAAGATGTCTGCAGATAGAAAATATGGGATTAATGAACTGGGGTTATTGGGTGCCTCTCTCCTCTTCCCTTTATCTTCTCCTGTAGAACCCCAAAGGTTAACGCCCTCACCTTAGGTAAGTGAACGCCGAACTCTCCATCTGCCTCGGGGCAGGGTGCCGTAACCAGTTTCTTCACTGGATAAGGGTGCAGGCCTCTTGACCTCAGAGGACTGCTGTCCGTCGTTATCTGCACGAACGGTAAGTTCTGGGCACTTCAAATGTCTTAAAAGTCTTTTGTAATGATATCCCTTGTTTTGCAGGGTTCCGGCGATGGCGGATGGCGGGCTGATGAGAGTTGAGGATCGAACCCGCGTGAGGAATAGAAGCGCCTGGAAGCACGTAAGTAAGCGCTTGTAGCCTGCTTCACGATGCGCACTAACTGTCCCTTTTATCTTGCAGGTACAAGTTCGGAGCTTTAGAGAAGCTGAAGGGTGCTGGAATACCCACTGGATTCGGCGTGGGAAGGAGTAATGGCACGTGAGTAATAAAGTTGCCCAATGTCTTTAAACGCACCTTCTTTTGTCTTTCAGATGCGGGATGCAGCGCCGAAGGCCTCCGGAGCGTGCGAAGAGCTGGTAAGCTTTTGTCTTTCAGATGCCGGAATGCAGTGCGAAGACCTCAGGAGCCTGCGAAGAGTAGGTAAGCCTTTGTCTTTCAGATGCCGGAATGCAGCGCGAGGCGTTGGTGACAGCCGATGGACCAGGTAAGAGATGCGCTGCCACTGAAGACCGTAGTGCTTACCTGTTCTTTCTTTGTCTTTAAAGGTGCTGCTGAAGACTGGATTCCAGGATGGTAAGCCTTTGTTCCCTTAGGCCCAGGATCAGAAGCAGAAGACACGATGAGCGTTCTGCTGCAGAGAATGCAGAATAACGCAAAGCAAGATTCATCCATCGGGTGTGGTTTAAATAGCCTCCTGTAGTGCTTAGGTGTCTCCTTCCACAGCCACGCCTAGGTAAGAAAAGAGTTCCTGCTTTCCAGAAGAGTTCCAGTGTTCTGAACCTAGGGAGTGGCTCCTGCCCCACCCAACAGAAAAAGTAGTCCCAAACAGAAGAGGATCAGGGGTTCAACTGGCAGGTAAGTAAGCAGCATGGTCTGCTGCAGGTAAGTCCACCCAAGCATTATGAGCCCGGCGCTTCCAGCGCTGGGACTGGGCATCTTTATGAGCCCGGTGCCACTGGTGCCAGGACAGGGTCCAAAAGGTCCCAATTGGGACTGGCTGGCACTCGGAACCGGGGTTATGGGTCTGCTTCCAAGGGAGTCGGGCAAGTCCTGATCTTTTGGAAGCAGAGATCATGACATTATCACAGAGCTGATTTAAAAGGGTGGCATGATTGACCATATCAAAAGCAGAGGAAAGATCGAGAAGGATGAGAATGGAAGGAGAGTTGGAATCCAATCAAGATTTGAGAGCAAGTCTTCACAAATGTTCAAGAGAGCAGTTTCCATACCTCTGGCTGCTCTGAGGCCAGACTGGTGGTCGTGGACACAACCAACAGATTCAGTCTGGTAGACAGTTGGGAGAGGATCAACTTTTTTCCAAGAGTTTGCCCAGGAAGGGGGTAATGGAGATGGGACACTAGTTGGCCAAGCAGGAAGGGTCTTCAGAAGACTTATTAAGGGGAGAGTGCACAAGGGAGTGCACAAGGGGTAGTGCGAAGGAGCCAGGTGAAAAGGAATGATTGCAGAAATCAGCCAATGCTAGAGCGAGGGAGGCAATATTGTCCTTGATAGTTCTGGAGCAGCAGGGGAGAATCTGTTTGGAGGAGACCTTCATACAGAGGGCTTGTTTAGAGACCTCATCAGGTTTTATGGGTGAGGAGGGGGAGAGAAGGAGGGAAGGGGAGAGGGGAGCTATGGGATGTCTGAGAATGGGTGAGGGAGGAAGGAGGGGAGTAGAGGTGAATGAGGACAAGATGTCCTGAGTTTTGGTAGTGAAGTGGGAGGCCAGTGCAGTGCAGAGGGCCTGGGATGACAGAGAAGAAATGGAGACTGCACTAGGCTTGGTGAGTTTCTTACAGATTTTGAACGGTTCAGCTGTGTTGTTAGTGGCCCAGGGATGCGGGTTGGGATATGGGCCCTCTTCTTTGAGTGGATGGAGAGTCTGTATTGCCTTTGAAGCAGGTGGCAGGCCAGTCTGACAGTGGATGGGCTTGAAGCCTGCCACTTCTATTTAGCAACTCTGCACTTTTTTTCTGCATTTTGGAGTGGCTAGCTTCATGTGGATCCCATGCGGATCTGCGTGACAGGGGCAAGGATGTCCAGGGTGTTGGAGATGTAGAGGTGGAGGCTAGCGAGGGCTGTGTCAGTGTGAAAGTCAGTGGCTGGAGTGGGAGGGGGAATAAAAGTGGTGGCAAAAGCAGCAACTGACAGTTACTTCATTGGTCAAATGACGGAGAAGGAGACTGGCAGTGCAGGCAGAGGCTTAGACGCGATGACCGAAGAGATCCAAATGAGAGGACAGGAGAGCATGGTCACACCAGGAGAGAGATGTAGTGAGAGGGTTGGAAGGGCAATGTCTGCTGAGATGAGAGCATCCAATGTGTGTCTGGCTGAGTGGATCAGACCGGAGGGTAGAATGGTAAGAGAAAGAGAGTCACAGATGCTGCGCAAGAGTCTAGTGGCTGCAGCAGGAGAGTCAAGGTGAATATGGAAGTCTGTCTCAAAGGAGGAGAAGCTTGGAGGTACAAGTCAGGAAAGAAAAAGTGAGGTCCAACCACTCCGAAAGGCAGTGAGAGACCTGACCAGGGGTCCTGTAGATGGTGATGAGAGTCAGCGAAAGGATAGGACAGAAACCAAGCCTGCAGATGAGGCATTCAAAGGAAGAGTAGGACTGAGTTGGTATGATAGTGGCAGGGACCCATTCAGGGAAGATCAGGGCCACTCTGCCTGTAGACTGATTATGCCTGGCTTATAGCGAGATCCTGTAGTCCTCAGGGAGGATAGTGTCAAAAGCAGTGAAAGAGCTGTAAGTGAACCATGTCTCAGTGAGAGCAAAGACGTCAAGATCAAGGTCTTCAAGGAGGTGAATGGTTGCCAAAGGAATGTTTAACAGCAGAGCAAGAATTGAGGATAGCTAAGGGGAGTTGGTTTGATATATTTGAAGTTCTTCTGAGGAGGGGTACATGGATGTGGCTCACCCATTGGAGGTGGCAAAGGGGCCAGGGGTTTTCAGGAGGTAGGGGGCAGGGTAGGGAGGAAGTTGATGAGCAATGGAAGGCACCTATCAAGAAGTAATAGTTTGGACTGAGAGCCCTAAGCCAAGACAGTGACATTTTACTAGACATTAATGATGTACTTAGAGGATTAGAAGTGTGCCAAGAGTACTTCCCATCTGATTCCACCATAAATGGGCAAGCAAGAGAAAGGGGAGAGGACTGAGACCATATGGGGAGTCCATAGGTCGGGAGATGGAGCGACAAAGAGGATGTCAGTGACTGTCTACATGGAAGAAGCATTAACATAGGTGTCAGCGATAAGCAGTCCTGGGTTGGAGACTAGGAGATCATTATTGACATTTTTTATTCCAGGATTCGAAAGAGCGGCAGGAAAGGTAAAAGAGTAAAAGTAGGAGTAAATATGATGATGGGGAGCACCATGGAGGGAGAGGGCAGAGAGATGGAAGGGCAGAGCGAGAGATGGAAAAACTGCACAATGAACTCACCAGGCTGCCTAGCAGCAAGACAGGCACAGACAAGTCAGGTGCACAAAATCACACAGATCACCAAAATGGGGTATTGCGCTGCTCCAGCAGCAGAGGAGAAAATAAGGGGACTCGACACCGGTAAGACGCCAGTAAGCTTTGTACTACACCAGACATACACCATGTTCTGGAAAATGATGAATTATGCATTGGACATTAGACAGGTTTTACAATAAAACTAGACACAATAATAGCAATCACACATTTTCACTTTTCTGCACTATGGCATTGTGATGTTCATTGGAGAAATATGCACAGGTCTACTTTAGTGGATTGTCTACTATCCAACAATCTCAAAGTGGATACACTGGTGAGCATAGAAACCTTGGAGACATGCGTTGGCAAAGAACACATGAAAAGAAAAGGAAAACACGTTGTACTTTGGTTCAACACAGCCCTTAGACCCCAGCTAGTGCTTTGACTATGAAAGCAAATGCATTATAGATACAGTTTACATTTTCATTTACCACTTGGCCTTTGCTAAAGTTGGGATTCATTATTATGGACTCCCCTGCAACGCAGAACAACTCCAATAACCAATTTTAATTCAGGCAACCACCTTCATCTCTGGGTACCTTAGAAATAAATGGAGATATACCTTTTGGGTCAGTTGAACACCTTGCAGATTACCTATGCAAGAGATTCCCAGCTAATTGTATTCCTATTAATACTCACTCTGTTTCACTTTAGACTTTGGTGAACCCAGCACTTTTGGTCTATAGTCTGTGTTCCACTCAGCAGTAGCCCCCACCTTCCTTCCAGCTGACAGGATCCCAGGACACCACAATGCTCGGAACTGTGTCACACTGCCAGCTTTCCAGATACAGTGCACACTTAGGCCTATGGGCATGATGAGCTTTATAAAAACGTAATAATAATAATAATAATAATAATAATAATAATAATAATAATAATAATAATAATACAGTCAGTTCAAAGACCTGTCTGCAGTCAGATCATGCTCAAAGAAACACACCAAACAAGTCAGCTCAGTTTTCTCACCCCATCCAAATAGAGGTAGCACAAAGTTTTCTGGTAAGGCTCAAATCTCTCTCAGGATCTGACAATCAACAGCCCCATGCCTTTCTAGAAGTCAGAGTTTGTTAAAGCTCAGCCAAGTTTTAATGTTTTAGCCAGCCAAATCTCTGCCTGGGACTCCATAACAGCACACAGCAGAAACAAACCAAAAAGCCCATCCTTCCAGCTGACAGCCCCTTATAAACCCTTCTCCATAGCCATCCCTTTCTCCTATATCACATTTGGATTCTGAAAATATTTACCCACGTATCTGATGATGTATGTCAGCTGTTACCTCCTTCAAACTCCAGACCCTTTCTTGTGTCAATCATAGCTTCAACACATGACAGAACTTTAGAGAATCTATCAGTCCTTCTTTCACCCTCTTGTGTAATTCTCCAGCCCATCCCTAAGCAAGCTTTGGGCACCATTCATCACATCTCCCAATAATTTTAATATATTCCTTCCTTCCTCTTTTCTGCTCAGAACAATGAGCATTTATCTTCAAGGTGGCTTTTCAACCTCACCGCACAAACTCTGAATCTCACCTGCAAATTCAGTTTTCATTCTGCGCATTATTCTCTGAAACTGGCATAGCACAGCCAGTGTATTTGTTGATGCACCTGCCACAATGTTAGTATGTTAAGGCCTACAACCCCCAAACATCACCCCTACATCAGCTGTTCAGTTGAAAATCAACCCCATTTCAGTTCCTAACGCTACAGTCACTCCTCTTGTTAGTGATTCATGTTAGAAACCCATGTATAACACTACTCAGTACATAGCATGTGCTGCAATATCAGTATATGTCAAAATCATTGGCACACAGACTCCCTACAGAATGAAAATGCATGCAACCTTTATTTATTTTATATTAGGTTTTTTATAAACTGCCAACAAAACACTGTACAAGCAAAACATACATTTACAAAATGAAGCTCATTTACAGATAAAAAATGAAAACACATTAAACAGAGTACCTTAATTACAAAGTTCCAAATATTTAGAAACAGAATTCCAAATCCAAGTCTTCAACTTTTTCTGATATTGAAGATAAGTCAACACAAGCAAGGATGGGAGTGGTTTGTTCCAAATCCCTTCACTGAACCAGAGATATAACATTTTTTAGAAGGAGAACAACGAAATGCAGGATTCTCCAACATAAGACTGTCCTTGATATTGTGACATCTCAATCCATCAGAAATAACCAATTTATCAGACAATACGCTAAGGGAATGTAAATGCACGGCTTTAACACTTAACTAGGGAGTGGGCAGAGACTATAATTATTTCCTATGGGAATTCAGGACGATCATAGATGCCCTGAGCACTTAAGAGGTTAGCCAGAGGAGCAAATGGAAGCTCTAACCTAGCATTTATTAGATGACCGGGAAATTGTTTCAAAATAGTGGCCTATGATCCAATTTAATTTTCTGGCTCTGACACCAACCTTTCACCAGCATAATGAGTTGCCTTTAATGGAGCAAAAGTGGATTAAGGAAGAACAACCAAATAAGAGGTTCCATAAACTGTTTGTGAAAGGACAAGAGCCTGAACTAAAAGTCGAAAATACAAAGAAGAAACAAAATAACCAATTGCCTTTAAACAAAACAAATGGAAATTAGCTGACTTCACTGGAGAATTAATGAGTTGAATGAAAGAAAGAGGAGAGTATAACATAACACCTATAAATTTAACAGTGGACAGAAATCAAATGGAACCCCTAGAAAGGATGATTCCACATATCGAGACAGAACTGGAGATTTATCTTCAGCACTCCAAGCCAACAAAAGCTGAGTCTTCGATGTACTCAGCTTAAAATAACGGGCTGTCATCTTAGACTCAATCCCGGTAGGAAGCCCCAAAGACAATGTAAATCGTCTACAGAAGAAACTCTTACGGATAACTGACTGTCATCCATGTGCTATGGTGGAGGGCTAACGTCAACCCCCCACCTTCCCACAGTGGTAATCATATCCCCCAGCAGATATAAAATGCAGAGTAAAAAGAGAAAGCATAGTAAAAAGTGCAGGAGACATGATCAACCCCTGGGACACACCAAAAGGCAGTGGACCTGTATGACACACCCATCTTCTGATGGTTGGTCAGCATGGAACAAAGCCATTCCGGGAACATGTCCCTATTTAGGAGTACCCCATGGTCGATCACGTCAAACGTCATGGAAAGATCCAGCAGAACCAGTAAGTAGTACCCCTCCATCAACCAGCCCTCAAGGCACAACATCCAGCAATTTGAGGGTGGCAGTCTCTATACTTCAACCCTAGCAAAACCCAGACTTAAATAGAGCCAATAATCATCATACAGCCAGCAAATTCAAGTACTCCAAGACAATTATTTCCAACAACTTATCTAATAGTGGTAAAGAGGTAATTAGACAAAAATTGGATAAACAGTTAAGATCAGGTTTGGCTTTTTCAACAGCATGAAAGCAAGCTCTACTTTTAATAAATTGGATACAATGTCTTGTCCAAATGAAGAATTAACTAGCTGCAAAACAAACTTTACTGAACGACAGTGGAACATGGCTTGGTAAAGAGACATAGCACAGCACATAATGAATGAAACAGTTTACTAGAAGAATGGTGAGATGAAAAACATCTAATTCCTTTAAAACTATGCAGGCAGTGGCAGAAAACATATGGGACATAGGAAGTGCTATTCAGGAGGTAAAAAGCAAAAGCGTACTTGCTGGTCCAGGTGCCACAAAATCTCCAAACCTCATGAAGGGCATTTGGGAACTATTTTAACGAACTGCAGAGACAGAGAATTGCATTGTTGGCCTCTTATGCATAGTGATATGGTCCTGCCTCAGGACATGTACTGAGAGTGTAATGCTAGTCAAAGGATCTGCAGGCTACTCCCCTTAGTGCCCAGGGGAAAACGTTGGGCTTGACTTCATAGGCCCTTGCAGCAGATGGAACCAGACAGTCATTTAAAGGTTTGTGCTAGTGGATTACTTGTTCAAATAGCCAGAATTACACTTTGTGTCTTACATTTTCACTTTGACAACCATTGTTATATTTAATGACATTTTGGACGAGAAGGTTTCTCCAAAGAATTGATAATGGCAATGGTGGCCCGTGACCGGTTATTGTCACAGACAATTGTGAACTTCCTAAGAAACTGTAAAAATCAAGGACAGGTAGGAAGGATGAATAGATTCATTAAGGCCAGGTTGCATTTGGTAGACACATCAAGGAAAGATGACAAGTGCACAGATTTGGAAGAAGAGGCGGCACATACACTGACATTCAATACTGTAACAGGGTGGCACCATTTCTAGTGAGGAGGGATTGACAATGATATGCAGGTGTGAGTCCACCATGGTAACCAGACAACAAATAAGGTCCCAACATGTTGGTGGAGGACACTGACTACTAAGTCAAGATGAACCAGAAAATTATAGTAAGTAAGGCACAATATCAGATACACTGTGAGAGAAGTGAATGTACAAGTCGGAGATTTGGTAATGCTATTGCTAAATCCAGGAAATGGACACCCTTTTGAAGTGTGATAGTTCCCTAAAGGTGATATGCACAGGACAGAATTAGATGCTCAGAGAAGGCAGCAGATTGTGGAACAAGGAAGGAGTGGGCCTGTATGAGAGACGAGAGAACACCAAACTGGCTTTCACAGAAATAACTGATAGAAGTGAAAGAGAGAAAGAGAATATTAAAGATAGTGGAATTAATTCAGAAAGAGAGCGAAAGGAAGACTGAAAGTTAAGTGTCTGAACCATCTCATGACAATGATGGTGATAACACAGCACTGACACCTGACACCTGATGCCTCTGGGCCTGATGGTTCGCGCGTTATAAATAAAACAAATACATCTACACAATGCTGATGAGAAGTGGTATCATCCCTCAGTCTCTGAGAAATGGGCTGCTGTTTCTGGACATTATCGTGAAATGCTTGCTAGATACAATGAATGTAAATTATATGGCTACAAGCAATCAGCACACCCAGTTATGGAACCAAGTGTGATATGATGATGCATGGCGCTGAATAGCGCATGTTTAATGCAAAGGCTACACACCCTCGTTGACACTGGAGCCCTGTTGACCGTGGGACACTGTTGACCGTGTGAGATCCTGATTACCCTTCTGATTAAACAAATTGCACTTATGTTTTATACATCAAGCAGTAGTTTTCTTATTTCAAGCATCATGTGTTTAAGGCATTCCGTCCAACTGTAACTAAACATTTTTGCAAACCGTTTGCAAGCCACAACATAAATTAGATGTCTTTTTTTTATCGTTTCATGTTTTATGCATGCTATGCCTTTTAGTCTACGGTTCAGGTTTTTCTTTTTCAGGTGAGAAGAAGGTTCATGTAAAATCAAGAACCACTTGCAGAACGTCCACATGCTGTTCATATGCTTTTTAGCTATACTTATAACCATTAAACCCCTTCAGGCCAAGAGGCAGTGCACCCACCTTTGTGGCAACCTTCGAGGGTTGCACACAACAACATTTATCTTTCCTGCTCCTCATCTCATCGACCTCCCCGTAAAAGGCCCTTTGCAGAGTTTCATCATCATTCTGAAATCACAGTTCTGAAGCTACCAGAATACCAGTTGCTAGGGCCCTGTGCCAGAGAGGGTGAGGGTGAATTCATTATTGTCATTTGGCTGTTTGGACTGTCTGAGCGGGGCTTGAAGCTCTTTGGAGATATTGCCATATACTTCATAGAGAACAGATAAGCGATGCTGGCACCTGCATTGATTGCCTGGCAAAAGCCTGACTAATGTGGTTCAATGCCTGTGATGGACCAAAGTCCCAGAAGAACCATTGAGAACCGCACAATGATCAAGTTAGAGTGAGGTCTACAGGGGAGAGCGGGATACAGGGTGTGTCAGTAGCAAAGTTAGAGAAACGCGAGCTGTCTGAAAAGGCCAGTGGCTGGAGGGCCTCATATACTGTGCGTAGCCTCCATATGTACATCGTTATTCTCATATCTGCCAACTTTGTCATTTGTATGTAATAGAAAATACAAAGCACCATGTCATGTTTTTTCCCAGCAAGGCAATTTTCAATTAATCATGTAAGGACAGACCATGCCAATTCAACCATCAACATGCAATGTTGACCCGATGTGATTGTAATGAGCATGTAATGGTTACCAAATGTGCATGCAGTATGCATGTAATGAGCCTGTATATTATTACAGAGCCCTCAGCAACAACTTGTTGTTTTAGGGCTAGATAGTCTCTGTAACACACATTGCTCACCTCCCCTTTTCGTGCAGGGTCCACATGTCACCTGAATGAGTCCCATGCCAAATGCTTCCATGCAGCAAATTACATTTTTCTGTGACATAGCAAATCACAAAGCACCCTGCACCCACCACACAAATCATCTAATTAAAACCGTCAGTATGAGTCATGTTTGCAAAAAATTGTAATTTCCATGTCTTCCAATGTCCTTCTCATAATATGTTATATTTTGTTATCTAGATGTTGTTTACCGGCTCCTGACACAGATTATGGTGTTGAAGCGATTTGCCTCTCACAGTGGCAAAGGAGGGGTATGATTGAAAATGTGGTGCTGGAAGGAAGAAGCAAAGTCGGGTAGATAATTGGGATGAGGTCGGGGATAATTAAGAAGCACAGGAAGGCATGAGAAGGAAAAGGTAGAGGAGCTATGTGTACAAGTGGATGAATGCATTGTGGGACTAAACACCAAGCGAGGAGATAGCGAGAGAGGAGGTGTTCTCTTTGCAAGGGGGTGCTATATCTGTAAATTACTTACTGCATGGTGAGCCTGGGCATGGCAACATGCCCAAAAAGACACAGATGGCAAAGCCCTTACGGTTACTTCTCAAGGCCCCAAACAACATTTGTGGGGAGGGTTTGCCAAGTTTGCAAAAGCTCCCTGAAAAGCTAACAAAAAACATTCCCATTTTTTGTTTCCTCTTGTATATCATTGTTAACAAAAGCCTAGGCTTTTGTGCACTGTGCTTTAGGGCACAATGCCTGTCAACGGACAGATTTGAGCATTTCACAGTATCATGGTTTGAGTGCAAAGCCCCTTCTACTTACTACCTTAAGCTGCGAATAGCCACAAACGGCCAGGTTCCATGTAGGGGAAAACTGAAAAGAAATATGGGCACAATATGAGCTGACAGCATTTTGACCACTGCTTTCTTGGGATCAGAAGCCCACTCCGGCCTTCCTGGAGTTTCCTGAGTCGTGCTAGTGCCTTTAAGGAAATGGTAATATTGGTGTGTGAGGCAGGAATCCTCTTAGGCTGAAGTGGTCACTTATTTATTTATTTATTTATTTTATTTATTTGTACAATTATGGGAGTTAATTTACATAATCCACCCTTTGCATGGTTAGGGGGTTGCTAACTGCTCTGTTATGGCTGCTTCAAAGGCGCTTGACAATTAGACATTTAAAGCAAAACATTACAATGAAACCTCAACATAACCTAACCAGCATTTTATTCAATGTACTGTTTACCATATTCAGCCTATAGTCTGCAGTACTCGCAGACAACTCAGGGCCTGAATCACAGAACGTTTTCCTATGGGATTGCGCCATTATAAAACTGCCCTTAGTGTTTTGAACCCATACACATACCACATAACGTAATATCTACTATAGTGCCCACAATGGTAATGCTGTTACCGCTATTTCCGAGTTAAAACATGTATTTTTTCACCTGGAAATTTGTGGATCTGATCAGGATAAAATGTGGCTTTTGAAAAGATTGGTTTTGACAGTCTCCTTCATTTTCGCGACTGACAATGTTAATTCTGGATAGTGTGTTAGGTCCATAAAATGAAACTAGTGCTAACATATACACAATAGCTCTATAAGTAATTAAACAAATACTTACAAAAAAAAACACATGTTCCAGATGGCTTACAAGTTGTGCCTAAAACAAGTGTACCATCTGGGATATGTTTCCTTTACTGTTGGGTGTCCTGACCCACGTTTGGACTATCATGCTGCAACATTTGGTGCTGTGGGCTTAGAAAATCCAAGATGGCCAAAAAGCCCACAAGTGCGCCAGAATCCAGGAGAACCACGCAGTTTGTGTGCACACCAAAATGGTCACCTAACTTGCCAACCACCAGTGTAAAGAAAGATCTTTGTTAACAAAATCCACTGTTACTGATGTCAAAAAGTTGCTGAAATCGTGGCTCATTGGACCACTTTAAAGATTCAACCCTTTTGTGGGGTTCCACATAACCATCTTACTGTAAGGAGCCCCATCAAAACAATGTTAAGCAAGGATTTACTACCATGTAAGAACCATTCCTGTTTAGAATGCATTAAACCAAGAAAGATCCCAAAATTGCATGCAGTACCAACAAAATCCTCAAGGCGGCGCTAGCGGTCTAAACTCTGACAGGAGAACTGAGTGCAGTTGCTGACAAAGGGATTTGACTCAGCTGACTTCAAAGGCTGCATTTTAATTAAAAATTAGCCACCTGCTGTTCCCAGAGGCCTGAAGCCTGGGAAACCCTCTCACCTCTAGAGATTCACACCAGGAGTTAGAATCTCACATGACCTCTTGATTGATAGAAGGCAGACTGGCTGGGAGCCTCCTGGAGACCACACAATAGGCTCTTGCAATTGAATAGGATATGTTGATTTTGACTGTTTCCTGTCAACAAAGGCCTGCCTGCCAGAAGACACATGTGACTGACCCACCCAAGTCTTGGAGGCGGACTCCAACACTCTGAGAACTGAATTGAAAGCAAAATATATATTTTACAGAAACACTGATACCTCTTTGTAATCAAATGACAGAAATGTATAACTTTGAGAGCCTTAATTTAAAAAAATGTACCTTCAATTCAAGCCCAAACTCCAATTTGTGTGATGTTCTGGGGGCAAACTAGCAGTTAAGAGGGTATTACTTACAATGTCTGCATGTGAAAAGTCTGATACTTCATCAATCAATGCCTGCATGCCTTGCACACATTTGGGTAAATTTGAATAAGAATCTAATATTGGTAACTTGACCAAAAAGTGAAATATGTTTCCATTTCTGAATGCAAGCTCCCAGGAAGAGCAGATTTGGACAGGGTATACCTCCTGTGATATGTGATGGGTGCATGTAATTTTAAAGAAATATGTACCTGTGCAAATATGTCTTTTGGGTCAAAATATAGATTGTGTGTAATTTGACAGGGGTGGGTTCTCTGTGCCATAAACAGACCTCATCATGATGACACTTAATTTCATTCCCCCAATCAAGGGGAGGAGGAGGAAGTGGCCAATGACAAGTGGAGAGGGGAGAGCCTAGTGATGCTGCACACACACCCATTTTCAAAACACATAAAAGCAGACAGACAGGACAGATAGGGACCTTCAAATCCATTTGCTGCGGGACGCTCTGCCGGGAAAATCCATACTTTACCTCCATCAATCTCTAGAGAAAGCTGAGCAGAAAGATCCAGACTTCAAATCTATCAATATCCAGAACCAGAGACCCAGACCAGGCCAGCAGAGCAGAGCTGACCCAGATCACTGTGAAGTGCCGAGACCAGACCAGAGTCCAGTCTAAAACCTGACCAGATCCGTGGCGAGGCCCATTCTATTTCTAAATATATTGTGAGTACCTAGCAGAACTGTGCAGAACCAATCTCTTAGTTAAAATAATATAATTCAATCTATTTTAATCTAACCAGAACTGTCTCCTAGAAGTTGTCACCTGTCATTTGCAAAGCTGTCACTTGTCTTTTTGAACTTTAAAATTTCAGATCTGAAAAACGACCTTTACCATATCGCTCATATCTCCGTGACCGTTTGTCTTAGAGACTTGCAGTAACTTTCCTCTGAAAGCTGGGAATCGTGGCTTTCCTGCGAATCTAGAACCACATTCCTACCCCCGATACAATCGCGAAAAATGCACTCACGAATTTGTCACGATTTGCAAATTTCTCCACGTGTGAAAACAGCAGTTCTTGCTTTCCTTGCTAAAAATTTGTTTGCCTCTTAAGAACCATCCCTGAATCATTGCTAGAGTGAGCCTGGACTAGTATTAACTAGATACCACTCACCCTGAACCTCTAGAGGGAATTAAAAGCATTTTAGCATATTTTTCACTTCATTGCCAGCACATGTAAAAGCATTTTGGGCCTGTGTTTAAAACTCCGATCTGTAGTCTAAGCTTGCTGGGGTGAACTGAATTACATTTGATTGCATTTCTGAGAACTGTGTGCTTTCCTTCCATTTCCTTGCATTGCATAAAGGGGGGAGGGGATAGCCAGAGAAAAGTGATTACCTTGTTTTGTTGAAATCATATTGAGTATTTTCTGTATTGCATTTTCATTCAACATTACATCCATCTGAACTTATATAAAGCATTCTCTACCACCTTATTCTTCTGTTCCTATTCACAAGTGTGCTAGTGCCAGACTAACCATTATTGATTACTGCTCAGATTCAGTGTGATATTCAATTATTAATGTATTATAAAGTGTGATATATATATCTATTGTTTAAATTATCAAATAAACCTTTTAACTTGCAAAACAGAACTACTTCTTGGCTCAGTGGGGTCAGGGGGATTCCAAGAGAGAGGTGTTATATAGGGGTAGTCATCCAGAATGCATGAACTGGACATAAAGATATATCAATAAGGGTTTCCATTCAGTATCCCAGACTAGGCATTGACTTAGCTGTAGTGTTGAATTGAATCCTCTTAGATTACCACATTTCCAAAATGGCAGGTGCTTCTGCTAACACTTACCCTGAGAATCTCCCCAGTAGTTCCATCACTGAGGATATGTGTAAAGTGAGCGTTCAGCTGTTCGGTGCCTGGAAAAGCCCAAAGGTCCTGTTAGATTAATTCGTTCTCAATGGTTCAGTCAGCATTTTTGAGGGGAACAGGGACGTGGGTAGTTAATTATAGGATCTCTGGAGCTTTAGGAAGGCTTTTATGTGTTTTCACAACGTAATCTTTATTCAGATGAAATCTGACCATCAAACCTTGCTCAGTTGGGACACCTCGTAGGTTTCATTGATGTAATGGCATGCACGTTATACCTGTGGTACACATGCTGGTTATCACGTATATCATCACGTCTGTAAATGCTCAATGGCAGCAGCTGGGTCAGAAGTACACTGGAGCCACTGGAAAGGGGTCAATGCCCACCCTTCTTAGCAGTTTATTCTCAGTGCCCATTTAGCCCAGCCTCCCATTCTCTGCATTTAGGTATGCGCCTGGAGGCGAACATGTCTTACAGCTGGTCTAGCCACATAGTTACCAAAGATAGAAATCCCAGTCTGTTAATGAGACTTTGTCAAGTGCCTCTTCCAGAGTAAGCGAGTGGGCCAGTTGGCACTTCCACTTTGCATGTACGCATCTTTCTATAATGTTATTGATGATAGTAGAAGTTAATTCTTTGTGGAATGTTTGTGTAGCCGCACACAATTGCGCGGGGGCAAAGAGCCATGCGTTTCCTAGTAGGGCTCGTTTGAAGTGTAATGTGTAGTCCATGGAACTTCCCATTTGCATAGCCCTTTCAATTGGATTGTCATCGTGTGTGTTGGGGCAAACAAAAGGCATCGGATTCTGGGCAGTTATCAGGTTCCTGTGCCTTTTCTACCCAGGACACAAGTGGCATCCTGGCTGGCATGCATGTGCATTTACTAGGAGCCCCTAAGTGAGGTGGAATGTCTCTATTGGGAGAGTGGAACATGTATTTATTGACAGGTGGAGGCAAAGTGAATGCCTTGCGCAACCACACATTCACTACATTTGTCAACGTCGCACAAACAAAGGTGCTTGTGACTTATTCCCACATACAGGCTCACACTCAAACCGGACTTCAATTCCATTTCATTGCGCCTTTCCATTCTGAACTGCACCCTCGCGTATAACCCGCACTCACATGTCAAACACAATCCCACAAAAACTACTCACGCGTACAGATCTCATGTCCTATACGCACGTGTGACACTCAGATGCACACATACACCTTTTCGAAGTAACAGACTTCACACCTATGTCCAATACACAAATATTTACCACATCGAGAAGTCACGTACTCGTGCGCATACGCACTCACATTCACATACAGTTTTCAGTGCCAGACTGTAATCACTACCACACCGTGTTTTTTCGCACATACGCTCAACTAAATGAAACAAATGTGACTCTGCGCCGGCCAATCCCTGAGCACTGCCCAGGCACCTCTGTGATATCCGTTTCCGGCTCCCATATTGCAGGGGCATTGTTGTCCTGTCTCATTCTATAAAAGGCACTCGTTCTCATTCCAACCTATGAAATCAGGCTCATTATCCCCATGGAACCAGAGCACCCTGGCCCGCGCTGCCGAAAGAACCGGCAGATAACAGCACATTAGAACATAGAAAGTCTCAAATCCTGCAACTCATGGAACAACCCACAACATGGATCATGCAGAATGAGACATATGATGGATGTCCAAGAAAATAAACTATCCCCATAGAACACATATACAAATAAAATATTCAGCACAAAGAAATAAGGCAGATTGCAGTGATGGTGCAGCCAGGCCGCATTGTACATTCGCCTCCTGGGCTAAACTGACTACTTACTGCCTGTCCACTACCTCCATTGACCAATTCTTGGGTGCGAATTGTAATGGTAGCCTAGTCCCCCGCCCCCTTCCAACTTTGCTTTAGGATCTGCTGTATGCATAAAGATCTATGCGGCATCAATATGTCCCCAGAAGCAATTTCTTGGGCCTTTAAGGTGGAATTAAATCAATAAGATGATTTAGACAAGACACAATCTGCAGTCTGACTTGGAAGACCCTTCATTCTGACCCTTTCATCAGGATTGCGACTGATGGGTGGCGTGCAGTGGTAATTGTAATTTGGTAACCAGGGACCTTTGATGGAAAAGAGAAAGGCCTATACCCTGAACTACTTTGTGCCAATTAGAGTTGGATTGCAAAGTAAAGTCGTGCAGCTCTTCGCTTTGCCAAACTTTAATCAATCCATTACAGAGATCAGGAGGCTCTAACTTGCAGGAATCCTGCATGGGACTTCAACTCTGCATGGCAGTCAAAGACCGTCTATAATTACACCGGTGTTCCTCAGCATTCCATCCTCTTCTTGTTTGCTCTATATGTACTATTTCACTGTTTTTAGCAGTCAATGCTTAAATCAAAAATCTCTTAACTCACTCATTCCACCAAAGGCAGCTCTGGTTTTGAGCACGGAACACTTTCCCAGCTGTTAAATCGTTTACAGATGTGTGTTATTCAGCTTCATGACTGTAAACTTTCTAATGTTTCCAGGGGCTGCACACCTCGCTGCTAAAGATCTGACAAGGCTTTCCATATTATCCGGAGACAACCGCTATGTGCAAATGAAGATCCAATTTTTTAGGTTTCACAAGGTCTCAGATGTGCACCTGCGTGAGTCCAGTAATAAGATACATTGAGCCTCATTAGGAGGATGGCGGCCGCCTAATGAACGGTGCCGGTAAGGGACCGGCATCGTTCATTCCGGGACGCCACATTACGAGGTCTGCAGAGTGTTCCGCTCTGGACGCCTGGCCAGACCAGACGTGCAGAGCGGGACCCGCTAGCAGTACAAGATGCTAACAACGGGCCCGTCATTAATGGGCCCGTTGTTAGCATCCTCCCCATTCCCATTGAGCCCTACAGGGGCTGAAATGAGAATAGGGATGTACCGGGTCCGGGTCCCAAGAATGGGAATTACTGGGCCCACCAAAGTCGACATGGCCCGGTAATTCCCTATTTTTGGGACCTGGTACCCGGTTTGGGGGTAGCCATGCCGGTAAGAACGGCATAGCTACCTCCAAACTCCTAATGAGGTCCAGTGACTCATTGAGCTCCATGCTCTGATTTATCTCTGTTAACTATATATATATATATATATATATTTTTTTTTTGTGCATGGTTTTACTTGCAGTCCATATGCTAGTCCCTTTAAACTTTGCCACAGACAGCCCATGTCAGTTGTGTTTAGCGTTCCTGTATTTACATTACTTAGGACTGAACTTCCCAGGTGTGTATGTTTTCTGATGGTCAAGTTGAGCTATCCCAGCCTTGAGACGAAGGATGAAGTAAGTCAGCCATAGGTGAATTTTCACTCTCAAAAATCTTCAGTTCAGAAGCCCCAGCCACATTTTGCAAAATTGCCCCAATACTCCTTTCATTAACTTTTGTTCCTGTAAAGCTGCCCTGCAGTATTAACCTGATTCACGCCAACTATGAAATGCCTGTACCTGTTTTAATGTAAAACTTAACATTGTTGATCAAAGAAATAAAGCATTGCACACAACGTGGCTAGGTAAATGTGACAGAGACCTCACTCAGTGACGAGTACCAGGGGCGGCAGGGCACCCCTTTATGTCTAAGGGATGCTGCAGCCAGATTCACGAGGCACTGGGAGCACTCCACCTTTCCCATCTAATGCTCCTCATTTCACCATGAAGAACCCTTCCCACAGGTTTTCAACATCATTCTAACACTGACATTTTGGAACGGCTGCAAATCCAGGTGAGGGGTGAGGGTTGAGGGGCTTAACTTCCCTTCATTTCCTTTTGTGATGGGCTCTGTGCAATGTCTGAGAGAAGGTTCGAGGCTATGGGGAGAAAAGAGCAAGTATTTTGCCGGAAATTACGCAACATTTCACAAAAGGTATTGAACCGCTAGTTGTGTCTTCTTGACGTGCACTTTTACTCTCTTACCAGGGGCTTGATCATGAGTACAGAAATAGCAAATAAAACACGCGCTATTTGGAATACATCCTAACTTTAAAAAAAGCCTAATTATGAATGGGATATTTAATACATGGTTAACATAAAAAGTACTCCATGTGGCAAAAACTCATATTTACTTCATGCATCAATCTCTATGTACTTGATGCAGTAAATATGGCCTCAATCCCAACTCATCATTAAGCAATAATTATCTGTTGGGACTTCACCAGCAGCTAACGGCCTGGGGCCCAAGTCGTAGGCCCAAGCAAAGCCAGTGAAGCCCTCAAATGGGTCATTATTCAAACACAAAACTACACAGTCCATGTGCTCCGCTTGCCAGAGACCTTGGACAGAAGATGCAGCGGCTTGGAGCCCCTCTTCCATTTCCATGGCAGATGTGGAACCGGCGGTGTTGGAGACTAAGTGGAGAGAGGCGAAGATAAGAACGCAGCCCGCAAAGGACGCGCAGCTTAGTCCTAGAGGTGGCAAGCATACAGGGACAAGACAAGAGGGTGGGAGGCAGAAGGTAGGAAGCAGTGGTGATGGGCCAGCTGTGGCTCGCAACACGGTGGGTGCATCCAGCCAATGTGTTGCTCCGAACACAGGCTTCGATTGCGTCACTTACTCAGCCTAGGATTGTATCAGTGTGATTGGCTGACAAGGGTGCTACTGTTATTTTAAAAATAGGAGTTATTGCAATTGCTACTTTTTGTTTTTGCTATTAATTCCATATTCACGTTAAGGCCCCTGCATTTCTAAAATAGCAGAACTGAAAAACACAGCCGTCGCCAACCCCTTGACATGCTCAAGACCGCAGACAAGCTGTTGCATCTTCTGTTTCTTATAAGATAGCAAACCTTTGACCCTGGCAGAGAACATTTTGTGAGTTTTGATGAAGAGCATGGAAATGTAGGAGATTCGGAGTTTACCCAAAAAGCTTCATGTGGGACTAGTAACAATGTAATTATTGAGACTGATATACATCTGTGTAAGAACATAGTGTTCACTTACTGCTGAGATGAGATGAGCAAGAACCTCCTACGGAGGTACAGCTGAAAAGAAGGACCTCCAATCTGGACGACTTACTCAACTTTTCATCACAATATTTTAATTACTATTAGGCTTTTTTTTAAATTTCAGCTGCGAAGAAAGTTTCACGTTTAGCTGTTTAAAAAGGATATGATGACAGCTGCCTGAGTAGGATCAGGTTCTGGATCAAATATTGGGAGAATTTACAATGGAACTTTCAAAGTTGCCATATCAAAACTCTTCACGTGCAGCAATTTGCAATGGCGTGTCTGTTTCTAAGGTGCTTGACAACACCTCCTGCAAACTGGCTCAACGCCATTTGCCTCTGGTAAAACATGGGTTCATCCCAAATACATTCTTAACTATGAGTGAATTATTGCTCGGTACTGACCCCAGCTACAACAGGGACATGTTTAATTCCATAGCATATCCAAATAACAAGCACAGGAGTATCAAGTTAAACCCTTCTCATTGGGCAGAGGTGCCTCCTGGGTGACTGCTTGTCATCCCTGAAAATGTCTGACCTCGTTCCATTCCACAACGTTTGAAGGTCAGAAAACAAATCAAACCTCATAATTTCTTTACTGGTGCTCAAAATAAGGGCCATAGCCTGCTCAAACATCCCTATTTATTTAAATGTAATGTGATATAATTTTTAGAGATTAAAAAACTTTACACATATGCGAAATCAGAAGGAAATAAAAAAAGAATAAAAATACATACATTCTTAATTAAATACATACAATATTCATAGTGGGATAAATCTCAAGTCTAAAATATAAAATATGAAATATAAAATATACATAAATAAACAATTAATTTCCTTAGATACATAAAAGGGAAACAGACCTAACCCATAAACTCGTGAGCATAAAATGATATAAAGAGCTTAAAATGGGTTGCATTACTTTCCTCTGCCTTTCATATATATTATGTTAAATACTGTGCAATTTATTGCATGGTTAATAAAATTACCAGGACGAAAAATACGTCAGGCAAGCAAAAGAAAAGAAGGGATATTGTCACTTCTGTCCGACAGGTGAGTTGGAAGTCCATCACATAATTATAATTATAATGATTTATCACTGTTCAGTAGCATAGGCATATTATGTTAGTCTGGGCCAGTGTTTTGGTTAAAGTGGACTCATTCTTTGGTTAAAGTGGGACAGTTTTATGAGACCAGTTTGATGATTTACTTCACCGTGTAGCTAGTTGCATTGAACTCTGTTATCGAACAAATATTCTTTAAAACACACATTTTATCCCAAAACTCCCACTTCGGTACAACTCAAGCAGTCTCTCATAAAGCACATTCATTTCCATTCAAACTTTGTGCCACGTTTTCCCTGGTGCCTGAGCCAGTGTTTGCTCAAGTCCAACCCTATGTCAAAGACGCATTCTCTCATTCAAGAAAGGAAAGCTTCAGACCTGGTATTTCACCAGTCCCAACATAGAAGAGTAATTCAAAACGGGCCCCAACATGTATCTGACAGTATATGACCAACAACCACAGTCCAGCAAGCACCTCCTGCAAACTTTCTATGAAGCATTTTTAAATGAGATGTAATTTTTTCTCAAGTCCTATGTGATTCTTGCAATGCTGCTTGAATAGATAACTTTTCATGTGTGCCCTCTTGTATGGTTTATTTCCACGTAGCAAGATAACCTCAAATACACCCCTCACCCGCAGGATTCACACGACGTGGTACCAATCTAGCTCAAACTTAAGGAACGTGACATTGAGACCAATGACTCCATGCCAAAGAAACATAACTGGATGACGGCAAATGTCAAAAAGGGAAACATGCAAAACCCATTAAGCGTGCCTTCATATTTCAGGTTTAAAATAACTGGGATGTCAAACAAAGTCATATCAAAAAAGCAAATATTAGAGGCTGAAAAGAAGCAGAATACCTACTAACTTGTTAAAACAATAAATAGACAAACAATGAACATGTACATTGAACAACTACAGAACCGAGATAGGATCAGTCACCAACATTCTTGTGAACCAGAATACAAGTGGGACATTTAATCAGTAAGCTTGTAAACAATCATACAGGTTAACTGGAAGCACGTCAAATTTCTGAAGACTCTGTCAGATTGAACTTTCCAAAACCTCCTTTGGGGTTGGGTGGGTTGATTTGAGAAGGTTCTGCATCATATGTTAAGTAAGGGCCGTGAAGTTTGAGTCCATGATCACCCTTATTGACAGACCCCGGAGTCTGGTATAGATGTTGGTGGGGAGATAGAGAGTTGAAGTTAGATTGGTGGGTTATTTTTTAAAATCCCTGTGCTTGTTGCTGGCAGGCAGAAGTGTGGTCCACAGAGGACCCCAACTTGCTTTTCACCTAGGCATGTGACATCTGATGTTGACAGATGTGAAAGAAAAGTTGGTTGGAATCAGAGGATCCTACTCAGTGTCTGTAACTGATTATGCCCCAAATATGCAATCATTATATGACTAGTAGGGAGAATAACACACATGCTACCTATTTTATCAGTGAAAACTAGGGAGGGAATGATCCTTGAGTTGGTTGGAGGGAGTATTACCTGAAGTCAGGTTGATACTGTTATATTTAGCTGCAACACATGTGCCTGGAAATCATTGATACAGAGGGGAAGAGGAGGCCAGTTCCGAAAAGAGGAGACAAAGCTTCTCCCCCACCTGTGTACAGTTTCTTTCAAACAGAGACTGGGAGACCTGAAAGTGTAAAGAGGAGTGTGTGGCAGCTGCATAACCACAATCTTTGCTGACAGATGATCACTGGACATGTTTTAGCACAACACACAAATCAGAACCATGACATTTCATCATAGAAGACAAAGAATGACAATATGATATGACTTACACTATATGAAAGAGAACTATGTGTTGGAGAAAGGATAGGACAATATATATGAGAGGAAACTGGTTACCCTTCCCTTTCACACTAACACAATTTGTGATGGCACAAAGTCTTAGCTTGATGCTCAACATGTCATTCAGCATTCATCAACAGAAAATTGTATTATCAAAAATGTAAATTCATTCATTGATGTGCTACCACCAGCCTAACATGGTGAACATGCTATCTATGCACCGTTTGCAATATTTGTTTTAGGAATAGCAGGTTGTTAATAGGAATAGTTGATCTCCACTGGGAGCTTAATAGTCACCATTACCTTTCTTACAAGGATGTGTGCTGGAGTTGTGGAATGGTGTTCATTTCACTGAAGGGGAGGCACTAGAGTAGTCTGAGGTCCAGAAAGTTGACTACACCATAGATATATGGAAATGTGGACAGCGCACTGGGTGGCCTGCCTTCTCCTTCCAAGGGAGTCCTGTAGTAATTCAATTGCGCAGCAGGTGCATGCATTTCTGGCATTGGCCACTTTGTACATGCACGGTTTTGATGGCAGGGGCTTCAGAAGATTTGACATCTGGAAGAAGTTGGTTGCACAGTAGCTAAGCCCCTAACACCTACAGCTGGAATGTGCTGCTGCTGACAATTAAACAATCCTTGCTGCCCTTCACATTGGCAAGACCCTGCTTGTTTCTGCTAAAACTGACCCTGCCCAATATGATAATGGCCCATGATTTGTCTGGTGGGGTGGATGCAACACAGCTGATAAGGGCCGTGCTGTCAACATTGTGTGCGGAACACCCTAGCCACAATGCCATGAAACATTGAATATCCTTGTGGCGTCATTTCTTGACCCAAGTTTCAAGGTATAAGTGGACACCTTACAACCACATGTGATGCATGATAACTTAGCCTGCTGAAAGCCTAGGTTATCCCTCTTGGTGGAGAGGTCTTAAACTTCATGTTAGTGGGGGGATATAGCCCACTATAAGTCTATGGGTTCACCAGGTTTTATTTGACAACTGTGGGACCCTGCGTTGTGAAACACTGTCTTTCCTTCTCCTCTGTAATCTAGGTCGATGATCTCGATGGCTATATACAAGAGTGTTTCTTAGTCAACCTTGAATTGGCTGCTAACTGTGGGGTATATATTCAGCCCTGAATGATATGAACTGAGAGGCCAAGCAAGCCCACTACTGCGAGATTAAACCTGGCGAGTGGATGAGACCCATCGGAACATGCAGGTGAGCCCAACAAAATTACTTTCAAACATGAGGTCTAGTGAATGCGAAAATGTTGCCTCGCTCAGCATTACCAAAATGGGAAAGCACCCAGGTGAAGAAAAGAGTGCCTTAGAACTTAATACTGCTGAATGAGCCCAATGGATGTCAAAAAACATTTGTTGCTGCATATTCTGACATTAGGTAAAATGGGGAAAGGCAACTTTTGACTGAGAAAAATAAACAGCACCATGATACATGAGACTGCCATACATTAAAATGCTGTATATTTGGAAATGAAAAGGAATAGTGACTTATATGTAAAAGTGAAGCCAAGTGTCATATTTCATTTGACACTTTCAGAAACACGTAGTTTACAACATGAAAACTGACATTATTTAAATGGAAAGGCCTTTTGATTTCAAAATACACACCGGTTTTCCGTGTTAAACTGTGGCCCATGTGTGGACCATTCAGAATAAAAACTCATGTCTGTTAGATCAAGGAAATAACTTGTCAGGGTGATTTTCCGGGGGCCGGCAGAGCTGTCTACGGACCTCCGGGGCTGGGGAGGCCCCAACTCCTCCCGCGTCCCAAAAGGAGTATGACACACACACAAGAGAAAGATAATTACTTCTGTTTATTATAGTAACGGTAGGGATAGTTCTGAGCTCGTATGTATCCGGAGAGACGCTCAGCATTAGTGGGGCTCGCAGGCCCTTTTACCGTAGTATGACGCGCTACTTGCGTCACCTGGGAAAACTGTCCCAAAACCTAACGTCACTTCGGGTTGGCCCCCCAAGTGGTAGGGTTAGTATAGTTACCTATAGGAGGGAGGATTATTGGATAAGGACAGGTCAGGTGGTACACTTGGGTTGTCCCTAACAGTCGCTATACCGAAATTGCTACAAGGGGGCACTTGGTGATTGGTGAGCCCCTCGTATTCTGATTGGTTCTCTCGCGAGCCTCCAAGCCTGGGACCATCTCCGTTCCCAGCTCGCGATGTACCTGGTGCTGGCAACAATGTGCAACTATGTGTTAGTGGCGGACAATGGACAGGTCTGACTAGTGGCTGATGTGCATGTCTTTCCCATCGCTGTAGGTGTCCAACTTGTCACTTCGTTGTTGCAACCTGTGTCCCAGACGTGGGACTCCGGCGACTTTCTGTCTCGTGAGCTTGGCATCTTGTCAGTTCGGCTTGGTCACGTGTGGAGAGACCGTGGCTGGAGCAGAATTATGAGCATTTGATTTGTCTTTTGGCTCTGAGGAGCGCTTGGTGATGGCAGGTGTAACCTTGGTGCTGGGAGCGCTGCATGTGGTTTGCAACATCGCGGCCTTGGCTGTGGGCTCTCGTTGGGGCTCGTTCTGCGTGGTCAGCGCTTTGCATTTTTGTTTGAGAGGGTTTTCGTCTGAGAGTCTCCTGCCTGGGGGCTCTTGCTGTTTGTTGCCTACTTTGGGCCTATCTTCTGGGTACACAATCCGTAATATGGGATCGTGAGGGCCGACAGAGTATCACAAGCAGCAGTAGATATATAGGATGGTGTCTTCATAAGGATAGGTGGCGAGAAGCATCTGCAAGCATGTATACACGAGCTCTTCAGGCGTCTTGTGTTTCTGTGGTGCTGTAGGAGGCCTATGTGAAAAATAACAATGATACGTGTCTGTGAGTGTACCAGTCCGCTGCGTCATGGCACTGAGTATGTCCTTCATGTGGGTTGGTGTGTGAGTGACCAGTGTTCATGGTGGCACATGTATTCTTGTCTGTTGGCTATGTCGTAATGGCATCTCTAACGATGATGGTGTTTGTGGCTATTGTCTAATCGAGTTGGTCCATGAGGCACAGGGGATCTGGGCGTTCGGCGTGGCTGTGAATGGGTCGAACTCCTCTCGCGGGGGGTGCTTGGGTCTTGATGTCCTGGGCCATGGTTTGGATGAGAATGGGGGGAGTGTATTTTCCCATTTTCCCACTTCAATATTTATCCATGGAAAGAATGCCCAAATGCAATGTATTGAAATAAAATGTATGACATGTAAAACACATCTTTTTATTTAAAAAGACACTGCTTTCAGCTTGCAAATGTGATTATAGTTTGCTTTTGCAGCACCCCATTGAACTGCTGGACTGTGTATCTGGCTCTTTAACCCCAGAGACCTTTGGGGTGATGCATACCAGGAATGCAGGTCTGTTTCAGCAAAATGTTAAGAAATACAATTTTGGAGATTGAATACATGGAAGGGGTCAGATAAAGGCATACTGGCTTGACATTTCAGACTACTTATACATTCCCAATAAACTGTGCCTCAATTTTAAACAGGCGCCTAATGGACTAAATTGCAGAGCTGGAATAACATGGAGCCAAGCAGATGCCTATGTCCTGTGAGTTTAGAGAAATGAAACTGCCTTGGTTTTCTGAAATGTGACACTGAAGACTTCTATATTAATGTATTGCTATGGAATAACATGCAACTCAATTTCCTTGATAACAAGAGAATTGTGTGTCCTATTAGGCTCATCAAGGACTCATATTAAAGATCACACAAAGGCAGTCAGTTCTATATAAATAACAACATCATGCAATATGTGTAATTTGAGCTAGAGATAAAAATGTGATTGTGACACTCCTATAAATGACAGAAATCCAAAACTTGGTGCGCTGATAGAAAGTACAATCAATATGTGTTTTGTGAAGTTTGATGTTCGAAACTATTTGGGTGTATGAATAAACTGCGAAAAAATGATAGCTCACTCCAGGATGGTCATGCCACACTCAAATTAGTGTCCCCAGACCCGGCAATAATTATTTGAATCTGAAACTATATATTGTATGGTTGTTATCTGTACATTGAAGAACGTTTTCATGTTGTGATTTTCTGAGGAAGGAAAATGCAACTTTAAATGTCATTTTTAAAAGATGCATTTCTCTCCTCCTCTCATTATCCATAATCTGGACCTCCTAAAATCCTTGCCCTATAGGCTGGCATAGGCCAGACTAAAGAGGTGGGGGAGAAAATGAATGTCCAATCCAATGCATGAGAATATTCATAATTGTGGATGTGTCATAAGTACTATATAATAGCATTACCCTATGACACAGGGATCAAAGGGGGACTAGAGAGACAAAACAGACAGAGAAAGAGAGAAAGAGATAGAGAGAGAGGGAGAGAGAGATAGAGAGAGAGAGAGAGACACGAGAGAGATGAGAGAGACGAGAGAGCAGGGGAGAGAGAGATAGAAAGAGACAGAAACACAGAGAGAAAGAAGCTTTCCATGCCTGTGGTGTGAGCTGACTCCTACCTGTCCCCAAGAGAGGGTCCTAATATCTGGCTGGCATCCTGAGCTAAGAGCAGATATCTCCCATGTAAGTAGATATATCCCAAAGCTATCAAATGTGTGAGGAAACTACCTGCCTTAATCCTTTCCCTTAAAGTGTGGGTAGGGGGATACTGTGTAGACCCTTATCCCATTTGATTACAAATAATTAATTAATTCTCCTATAAAAAGATCACGGGATGATTCTTGTTAACATTCGAAATTGACAAATGTCATTCCCAATGTGTAATAGTCACTATAGCCGATAAAGTAAGTGGCTGACCCTATTTTCCGTTAACCCCTACCTTCCTTACAGAAGAGCGGTGTCCCTGGTCCAAAAACAAGAATTACAAAAAACATGCCTTTCACTTGAATGTGCTGTGTTTCCAAACACATTTTCCCATTGATTTAATTTACAAAACCCTGCCTTCCAAATAAAAAGCCAAACAAAATTCCCAATATATTCCCCATCCCTAAACCTTGGCTTTGAACTGATGGGTGTCACATATAACTGATGGCTGGGGGGCAGTGGGGTAAAAATAGAACTTTGATAAATAAATTAATGACCGTGTGTTTTCAAAGTTTCTGATTTGTTATTGAGCAGAGTAATCCCATGTCTGATCTGATTTAAAATTCAACCAGTGTTTTGTTGTTGCAACTTAAAGTTTACTAAGAAATAAATGCCAGTCTATTAAAGCGAGTACATTTCATATGTGATTATTGTGTTGTACCACAGAGTGGATGGCTTGTGTTATTGTGGTGTAGCTATTATTAATTCTGAAATTTAAATACATTGATATTACCTTCTTCTATACACCAGCCTGGTTATTGGCTTATTTGTGGCACAGTGGGAGGAAGCTGAGTGGTATTAGACAGGTTGGAAACCTGACTAAGTCTGAATCTGTTAAGCGTTACTGTGTGACACCTTGATCAGGAAGGGAAGAAACTGTACGAGTTGAGAGTGGCCATCCAAGAAATCGTTACAGAACCAGCATCGGTTCCTTTCGGGGGTGAGATGGCCAAGCCCATAGACACTCATCACCTTTCCTGGGTGAGGATCTCCACCGCTATCAGGATAAAGAGATCAAACCCAATAAACTGGGGTATAGTTACTTCAGGGAGTCTAGTTCTTGGGTCTAATCTCTTGACCAACATGCTGGTCAACCCTGTGTCAGGTGTTTTGCATCCCAATTCTGATACCACTTGTGGTAAGCCAGAATCAGGAGACAGGCAAGAAGGTATGATTTCCAAGCATTTGTAATCTTTCTTTAATATAAAAAGGCCAAATCTATCCCTAACCCTATACTTAATACCTATGCTCTTTGCCTCTCTCCCCACACTGGGGCTCCGTGGTTCTGTCCCCACATCAGGGATGGTTTTTGACTCTCCCCACTGTGGGGCTTCTGTGTGCCTCTCTCTCTCTCTCTCTCTCTCTTTCTCTCTGTCTCTGTCTCTCTCTCTCTCTCTCTCTCTCTCTGTCATTCTCTCTTCTGCCCCCACTCAGGGATTTCTCCACCCCTTCCCTTTTGTGCTCCTCTCTCTCTTTCTTGCCTTGCTTCATCTGGAGCCATTGTGCACCTATTTGTGATGAGTTGGGCTACCTTGGTGGAGTGTGTAGTCCCCATCCCTCCTTTTGCCACAGAGCCACTTACATGACTTGTCAACTGGACTTTGCGTTGTCCGGCATCTCCTCTTTGTTCCTGCTTTCTCAGTGCAGGATCATGTGGGCAACTTCTTTTCAGAGCTCTGCCTTGGACCTCTGAGGTGCTCCATTCTCACTTGGGCTGCCGCACCACCCAGGTCTGCTTACTTGTCCACAGTCCCTCACTGCACTCTCCCAGTGCAGGTCTTCAGGCAGGATGAAATTCTGGAATTCTCTTTCTTCAACCAGCCACACCTCCAGTGTGCGCTGTGATGCAATTGACCTCCATGGGCCTTGTGGATAATTCCATTACGTGCCTCAGAAGGCTGGTCTTTTTACATTCTGCTGTTTTCCATAAGGAGGACTAAGTAAAGATTGGTTCAGAAGCTGAGCTAGCCATTATGAAAGGGTTTGTAGGGGTTTCATACCACTTAGCTCCTCCATAGCCCATACGATTTTAGTGTCTGGGGTGAGGGAGGGTGACTTAAGTCCCTCTCTTGAAATGTCCTGTTCCCAAACGTTGAATAACCTCCAGTGTATCCAGCTTACTGTGTCCTGTAGGGTATTTTGTGGAGATTTTCTTACCGCCGAAATATAACTTAGCAACAATCACTCCTTGTATTCAGATTGGGCCATGTACAACAATAATACAGTGAACATGCATTATTTCAGCACCCAGGCATGCATATTTGGTATGCATGGGTGGTAGGCGCGGTTGGTGGTATTTTGGTGAGCATAATTCCCTTGTTTTATTTGTGGCCCCAATGTCCAAAATCCCTTATCTTTGCTTAGATTTTTCGTGTAATCACTAGAGAGACCTCAGACCTACATTTTAGGAATACCACATTTTTCAGTGTTAGTGTGCCACCATGGGCGATCTCACTGACATATTTACGACAGAGAGCTATATATGGTAATCTTGTGGTAATTTCCACTACCTTATATACGGTAGGGAGCTATGTTCAGAGAGTCTCTCTTCCCGTTGACTCATGTACCTCCAACGAGCTATGCTACAGTCACTCACAACTGTTCATACTGAATCTGACATGCACACATCTGTCTTAAAATGACCATTGCACTGTTTAAAATCTCCCCACATCATCAGCATTGTAATGGTAAATAGTAAATACACCACCTGTCTGTTTTCAAATATTTTTCTGTATTATAAAAGTTGCAATTAAACACGATCTCATTCTTTACAGAAATAAATAAAATGGTACAGTAAAAGCATTGTCTATGACACACTGCAAAGAGAGTGGCGGAGAACAGAACTCAAATTGCAACATTAGCATTTGATTAAGGCATGCACAGGAATCCTACACTGACTGCATATTACCGTACACACTCAGCTCCCACACTTCTGTAATTACCTTATCTTTTTAGTTGTTCTCTTTGGCTGTTCTCTTTGTGAATGTGGCTCCCTTGAAGATTAACTCCAGTAAAAAGGAACGCTTGCCTTCTCAAACCGGGGTCATTGCCTGGAATTCTCAGCTTTTGCAGATAGGAACGCCTCAGCCAGTGGAAAGGTCCTTCTTTCAGCTCTCCCCAATCTCGACTGCCTTTCTCCTTTCTCAAAAACCCCCCAGCAAAAGCCTGATCACTCCCTCTAGCATGATACTTGCTATGACGCTGCTCCAATCAGAATTAATCACGCCATCTCCTCCTTCTCTACACAATGGCTCATTTTTATGGTAATACTTTGTAACCAACTGATTTCCTGTAGTTATGTGGACAGGGCAGCAGAGAGAACAGAAAAAAAAATGGATGTGCGTTTAAAAGTTCACTTTCAGAATAGGCCTAATTCTGCAGTGGAGACACATTTTTATTAGTGGATTATGTTTCATTAGTCATGTTAGTTGTCAGTAAGGTTAGTTATTATTTTCAAATGTGTCTCTCGCACCATAGGCATTTCAGGTGAAAAATAGTGTGCATTTTTGGGTGTGCACATGTGCTTTTAACTGTAAAAATAGATTTGCATCTTATATGTTAAAATCGTTTTTGACTGAATGGCCTGTCTTTCCTTGTTAATCTGGTAACACATATAGCAATGCACCGCACCCTTGTGGTGGTGCTGCAAAAAAAAAAT
This sequence comes from Ambystoma mexicanum, assembly GCF_040938575.1. Lineage (NCBI taxonomy): Eukaryota > Metazoa > Chordata > Amphibia > Caudata > Ambystomatidae > Ambystoma > Ambystoma mexicanum. The sequence goes on along the minus strand of NC_090927.1, from coordinate 1,267,652,154 downwards.
TTGCTACCTGTGCAGTAGTGCTGTACTCTGTGCTGTTTGCTAAATATCCTTACAGTCCCCTAAGGGGATTTAAGTGTAGCAAGCTAACCTCCCTAGTCCCAAAGGGAGAGGTGACATTCTCCTTAGATGTATCACACAAGATACTGAGCCATCACCAGTTCCATGATAGAGATGTATGGCTTTCTTCAAAGCAACCATAAAAAGTGGAGCAGAGTTGTTTGGTGGTGTCTGTGTTTCAGTAACAGAACACTCCAGTGACTAATTGGTGAATGTTTGAAATTATGAGCACATTTTTGTTTTTGTTATGTCACTGTTATGGTCCTAGGTCCTGCTATTGTAAAACTACAGTAATGAGCATTTTCCAGGTACTTCCTGCTATAAGAATGGTTAAAATGTTCAAATATGGAGAATATGCAGGGTGTGCAGTGATACCTGCTTGCCGTTAATATGAGAATGTCTAAGGTTCTCCCTGCTACACGAGAGGTATGAGCATTAGCAATTATAAGCAGAAGTCAAAAACCATATACCCATGCAAATCTCAGAACTGGCAATAGATCATAGAGCAAGCAAAGTGTAAATACTATTCAAATCATATTTGATCTTGCCCAAATGTGCCACTGGAGTTTTTTAAAGTTCTAAACAAACTTCGTTCTCCAAAATCTCTTTCCAGTTCTATTTTTCCATCCTATGCTCCATACAACCATACAAAAATTTAGCACATTATTTTTGGGATAAAATTACTAAAACCTATCTTGGTTTAATAACAATTGCACCTAGGAGGGAGTGAGGGGGCACATAACACTATACCTCCACTATGCCACCAATATAAGATGATCTTAACTCTTAAGCTTTGCTTGCACACACATTCTAATGCTGTAATCGATCCTATTTTCTCTCCGCTTGAGCCATGTCCAACAAGTATGGTAAAGGAAGTTAGATCACTGGTGGTGTCAGAACTCTGCAGGGTCTTAAATAAGTCCATAGGGAACTTATACCAGAACATCTTAAATATGCTATAGCAACACCTCTATTGTTGAAACTGACTTTGGACCTGAGCTCCTGCAGGTTTTCGCTCTATCTCTCAATGCCCTTATGCAGGTCAGCTGATGGAGATGGTGGCTTCATCACAACTGCAGCCATTTGTAGAGGAGTGCCATCAGCTGGATGATTCACAAGCTGGACTCAGACCCGATGAAATACTGTGCCCATGACGATCTCAGGTAGGTGTGAGATTGTGCTTATCTTAATAGATCGGTCTGCTGTCTTCCACACCATTGACCATCCCACTGTCCTGGGGCATCCTTGTGGGTTAGTTATTATAGGCAAGGTGTTGTCATGGCTTAGCTTATTTGTCACAGGCAGAGTTCAGTCTGTTTTTTGCCCACTTTGAATCATCCATCAAGTTGATCAGCTGCGGGGAGGGAGTGGTTCCACAGAGATTATCGTTCAGTCTTCTGTGTTCAACATATACATGAAGCCTCTTGTCGATCTTCTTCGCTCATATGACCTATTGCTTTACACGTATGCCCATGACACCCAGGTGGTCCCTCGATTGTGGGGGACCTCATAGGTGTCACACAGGACTGTTTTAAACAGTGTATGGAATGGGTTAGCAGGTGGTTGAAATTTAAACGGCTGAAGTTCAATTCCTAAAGACCAACATCTTACTGTGAAGCAACTCCTTACGAACAGCGCAAAATATGTTCTCATACCAGAACAGTTCTAATAGATTATCATAGTCCCAGATCTGGTCTTCTTACCAACCATTGACCTGTTTCCCTTAGACGTTGCCCTCCTCCATTGTAGAAGGTTGGACAGTTATGGGGTTGCTTGATTCATCCTTATGACCCGGCACCCAGATTAACTTGGTATCCAGGTCTTGTACTTTCCAATGTTGTTCCTCCAGAAGATGCTCAGCGTATTTTATTTTCTCACATAAAATGGAACTGGTCAATGCATTTGTTTCCAGACACTTTGGTTTGTGTAATACAATCTGTTTGGGATTGCCAAATGATTGCGTTGCATAATCTTCAAATAATTCAAAATGCCACTTGACCAAAGAGACTGAAACATGTCTTCTCTTTGAATATTGCAATTGTTCCAGGTGTGCAGGCAGTTTCAAATGAAGGAACTATGATTGGTGCCTAAGAATTACTATAATCATCTTGAAATGTGTTTAATGCAATATAACATGCAAGAAGATTGAGACTGGCATCTTCAGTCTGCTTTTTGTTCCCGAATTCAAGCTCTTTTTTGGTGCAGGAGCTAAATCATTGCATATTTTGCCAGCATTCACCTGCAACACTGCTATCTAGCGTGAGTTCAGACGCAAAACAAAGTCCCATCAGTTTCCACATTAGTAGTTCAGTAATGTGCTGTTGGGTAGGTTTTGTGTTATCCGGTTTTGTTCGCAGCACTAAGATCCATTTTTAGGTGAACGTGTGCTTTAGAAAACCTACTACCATACTATCATTCCAGCATTTCACATTCTTATTGTTCCATGAGAGCCGGAAAAATGAAAACGTTTCGGGGTTTCCTTGCTGCTGTAGAATCCTGCAGCTCATCGCCAAATAATCCAATAGGAATCTAGGCAGCAAAGACAGAGACACGGTTAATTTCCAAGCAGCTGAGCAGAAATGGAGAGAGACGGGCATAATAGCCCTCTCTGAAAAATGTGGTGCCTGAGCACGGAAGCCTCAGGGTTTTCATTGGCCCTTTACACAATGAACCTTCTACAGGAAAGTCAGTATGTGATACATTTTAGTCGGTTACATTACTAATGCACGTTTTAATAGTACATCCTCTGGCCTACCAGGGCATGGCTTTAGAGCACCATTTGGGACGTGGGCAATTCCGCTCTGTCTGCCCATATGTATATAATCACTGCTTCTAACAGGTAGTATTTCTATTACACATAATAAAGCACGATTCAACACCTAGGGTCCATGAGACTTTCAATCGAGTTCTGAGTCAGCATGGCCCACCTTTGATGATAAGATCGAGCTGACAAGTAGGCACACATGTGTGTTCTCGACACAGCCTGAGGTAAGAATTGCAAAGCCTTACGGGCTCCTGTGTGCATGTCAACCATTTGGCTTCCTCACGGCGCCACCCCCTAAACATGTGCACGGTTGCCATGTCACCTCATGTAGTGGCTGCAGCTTTGTTCTGCCCATGGCTCATACACAAATACATTTCTGTCAGCTTCAAAACTAGAAAAGAGTCACAAACTGCAAATACTGTGGGTTCACTCTGCAACGTCAGAGCTGCTAACTTGAGAATTCATTGGGTCATCTTGCTACACAAGAGAACCCTAGAATGAGAATGTTCTAGTTACTCTCTGATGACGAAGAACCACAAACATGAGAATGTTTCTGGGTCCAGTATCTTCGATCAGAAAAGAGAAATTCAAGCATTAACTCTATTACAATTTATAAAAACTTTATCAAGAAAATCGTATTGGTCATTTTTGCAAACTGTTCCAAAAGTTAAAGCACTAACAAAAGAGCTGCTTATGTTGGTTTCCAAGAAGATATTTGTTATTTGCAATTTATCAAGGACAACTGACACAGTAACAAGCAATCAACAGTTTTCATTCACATCCATAAAGATCACCTCCTGTTGTCTTGGAAGCACATAATGTACTACCATGATTACATCGGCTCACATTCTGCACTCACGGACTGGAAAATAAATGACTCCAAAGCATTACATTACATGCCTGACTGAGCTTGTAGTGTTTAGTTTACAGTGCCATGGTTGCAAGATATATGTATCTGTCAAAATACTTTATTCGGCAGAGCGCCATAAAAGTCAAAACACATATACAATAGAATGACATACAAATGTTTAGAACACAGCACAAAATAATATACGCAGACATCATGTCATAGATACAAGAAAGTGAAAGTGCATAGCATAGACTGCAATTCAATTCCAGATCTACCTTAATATGTCATACATATCATTACATTGAAATACACTGTTGATCATATCGTAGTGTCAATCTTTGTGAATCAGTGATACGCCATCTTCTCAGGGAGAGAATTTCGTAAATGCAGTTCTCTTCAACCAGGCTCTGTGAACACACTTAGCAACTGCACAAATAGCCAATGTGCAGTGGAAACACTTATGTATGTGCACCTTATAAATGCCATATATATTCATATATCATATCATCGTCAGACCGCCTACACAATGACATAGCCTCACCTATTAATCCGATGTCTAACCACAGAAATCTTGGTTTCAAGTGCATCCTTCTGTACTTAAGGTACAAGGGACATGCAAGTAGAAAATGCTCAATTGACTCAACTCTGTCCTGACAATAAGGACATTTATTTGACACATTCCAGGAATACCATAGAGCTGCCACCGGTAAAAAACGAAACCTTAATTTAATGTACAGGGAAAACAAAAACCTGGGTCTCATGATATCCAGCTCGCTCTCTCTCTCTCTCTCTCTCTCTCTCTCTCTCTATATATGTATATCTATATATCTATATATATATATATATATATATATATATATTTATATATATTTGTGAACGTTTGTTTGTATGTTCGGAGTTGTCTGCAGCCCCATAACAGTTGGTGGGCTGAAATTTTAGGGTGTACTGGCGATAGTGAAAACTGACTAACCCCACCCATTAGACCTTCACAGGGCAGGACCAAGCCTTGTGTTATCAGTATGGGCGATTTCAGGGAATGACGATTTTGCGATTTGTCACTCCAGCCCCAAAACAGTTGGTGGGCTAAAGTTTTGGACCAAGGTCGGCATACCAGTCTTGGGTGTACTGGGGATTGTGAAATTTGACCAACCCCACCCAATTGCCCTATACAGGGTGGGGTCTAGCGCTGTGCTATCAGTATAGGCGATTTCAGGAGACTGTCAACTTTGTGATTCATTCAAAAATAGGATGTTAGGACACACGGTCGACATACCTGTCCGGAGTGTACTGGCGATGGTGACATTTGACCAACCCCACCCATGCGTCCTGCACAGGGTGTAGAGGGATCCGGCCCTGTGCTATCATTATAGGTGATTTCGGGAGATTGACGATTTTGTGATTTTTCAAAATTAGGAAATTGGGACACAATATAAAATACACAAGGCTATTGTAGACCCCCACGTGCATGTCAGCTACAGACCCGGGCATACCCGGGCATACCCCCTGCTGCATTTATTGTCCCAATATATTAACATAGCATTAGAGGATGAGGCATTCCAAAGCAGTTCATCATCAATTTGTTGCCAATAGTCTGCTTTGACAATGAGGTTTGACTAACCCCTGATAGTAGAAGGGGAATGCGAAAGATCACTATGGCCTATTTTACACAACCAGTTTTTAATGTGGCAGAACCATTTTAGGGACAACACTCCCTGACTGCCCCAGAACGTACTTGGCAGACTCTCCGAAATTAATTAGCTCCTCTATACTTGATAGGTGTATCCAATACAAAACAGGTGCAACGGTCACAATATATCCTAATGCGAGTTATCCTTGTTTCGTCCGTTTAAAAAAGCAAAATCTGTTCTCAAAAGTCCCAAGCTTACTACAATTTAAGTGGCCCCATCATTTGGCACCATATGGTACAGACTGTCTAGCTTGGGCCGAAGGCAGAAGAGGGGTCAATGTGCCGTCACCATATTCATAAGAGAACTTGGATATTGCACCACAATATCTCAAGAGCGACCCTTCAGCCCTAGCCCAATGTTGCTCCCAACTACACAAAGACACAAATAGTACTCATAAATTATTTCAATTATTGTAGTGACTTACTTGTTCAATTTTCCCATTATTCAGGAGCAATTTGTACATTTATGTTCCTTTTCTTTGTGAAGGTCATTGATTTCGTCTTGCTTATATTTATTGATAGCCCCATATCATTGTGAAACTCATCAAATAGTTTCAATTGTTTTTCTAGCCCCAAAGGACGTTACGAAATTAAAATAGCATTATCTACACAAAGTAACACTGGGATTTTTTCTACCGCCAAGATATGAACATCAGAGGGTGCATTCACCAGTTTACTGATCAGACCATTTATATACAAGTAAATTAAAAAAGTAAACAGAGGGTTGGCACCAAGACACTGCCCTGGCCAACCCCAATTTGCACTGAGGTGGGCCGGGTAATCCCCCTTAGGCCCCCATCGTATTACCGCATTGTTACCCTCAGACAATAACATTATCACAGTCAGTAAAAAACGTGGGATATTATATGTCCTTATAAGTTCCCAGAGCTTAACCCCAGGCACTGTGCCAAATGAGCTACAAAAATCAACAAATAAAGCAAACGTGTTCACTTTCCTTAGCTCAATATACTTGTCTAAAATTAGCTTTAATTCAAAACAATGGTCTACAGTACTAATCCCATCTCTAAAACCTGCTTGATAATGATCAGTAATACCCAGAGAGACAATCCATTTCTTCAAATGTCCCAGTAAAGCTTTGGCAAAAATGTTACCAGTTGAACCTAGTAATTAAATTGCCCTATAATTACACAGGGAATTGTGCCACCCTTTTTATATAGGGGGACTATCTCGGCGCTTGTCCAATAACTTGGGACCAAATTCATCTTAGTTACTGAGTTAAATAATACTAGAAGAAATGGTGCACAGACTCCACGTTCTTCCTTAAATAAGTCTCCCGGTATCTTATCAGGTCCTGGGGCCTTATTTAATTTCTGAGTCAGAATGTTCTTACTGTGCCCTCCACTCATGTGAATCAGAGCCTCCTATCCTCTGGCCTGATCATGCAAGCACAGTGGGAGCTTCTTGCAGTACCTGATGGGCTGGAGTTGGTCTTAGGTTGGCTGTGCCTGTTCCTGCTTTTTGCAGCCTCTCACACAGTGTTGGTGTGGTTGGCACAGTATTCACATGGTCTGTGGAGCCGAAGCATCCAGAACCCACCTAAAGCTGCAGGCATCTGGAAGTCGCTTCTGCATTTGAGGTTGTCAGTCGGTGAAGGTGCAGGAGTCCCAGAAGCTGAAGTCCGGGGTCTTATCTCCTCTCTTTACACCTTTAAATCTTTTCACGAAAACTGGCAGTGGGGTGAAGGTCCTGAATGAACAGGCCAGCAAAGATTGGGAAGGATGTGCCCCCTCACCATCGGAGTACAATACCCATTCTACCTGCACACTACATTGGACTAAGTGGCTTCAAAACCACTGCAAAGATGTCCGTCACCATTCTATCCTGCCCTGGCTTCATCGATCTGCCTGGAGAGGCACTGAACTACATGCAGCCTTCTGATTGGTCTGCCGACACAGCAAATACCATGACCCAGCGAAGCTGGGCCCAGGTAAAAGGCCTGGGTTTAAGGCCCCTATCTTTCCCTTTCTGCCCTGGTTGACCTATTCAGGGTGCCCTTCCAACGCACGCAGTACCTTACTACTTGTCACGGGGCCCTCAAGGCCCTACCTCTGCATCATGCCTTCCCGAAGGTAAGAACTTCTCGAATTCCTACAACCCTTTCTTACAAGCCATCTGACATGCTATACCACCCAGCGTGTCCTATACCATACTTCCCTCACCTTCTATGCACACCATTCATGATCACTGCACCCACCTGCTCATAGCCCTCCCATATCTGTGTTGCCTTAAGGGCGAAATCGCTATCTCTAAACAGTCATTGAATACTGTAAAGGAACAATATCATTGGCAAGCATCCCGTTACCTGCAGACATTTAAACTTCAACGGCACCCACCCGCTACTACTCTGCGCTACTGATCTACGCCACTTTACCATCATCTACTTCAACTGTTTGGCCACCACTGGTCTGCTCCGATGACCGTAAAGTTTAACTCAACAACTGCCCCCGCGGTAATGCAACTGCTATGTAGTGTTACGGCTGCCAGGGCATTACCCAATGGTCTCCTGCACTGTGAGTGGAATTCCCAGCACTATATCCTGTCGTAAAGCACCCTCCAATTTGTTTCCAATGAATGAAAAAACGTATTTCCAAAACATGACAATGTTGACAAAAACCATGTAAAAATGTTTTCAAAGTACGTTTTTCAATTGTTAAATCATTCCCAAGATTTTTATATTTCTTAATATTTCTTACTTTTATGTGTATTTACTCAGTTTTTTCTCTTAATATGTTCTAAATAATAGACATGTTTCTTCAGTGCACAGATGTTTGACAAGGCTAAAACACAATTCAGCATTCTGCACTTCTAAATTCTAAACAAGAACACAATTACACATCATAAAAATATTTTCATTATTGTATCCTCACATTTGAGGTAACACTATATATAGTATTGTAATGTGTAGGATCATAGCGTTGTTCTCTGCACATATACACAGTGTGATGAAGTCTCGTTTGGGCTGGCTGATGAGGCTGGAGTAATTCTGGAGGCTGCAAGCAAACACCCGCTCCATGGGAATTTCTCCCAGATTCCCCTGCCCACCAACAGCATTAAATGAATATTCTGCCGTTGCAATGCAGGGAAACCCCAAGATAGGGGAAAACAGAGTGAATAAAAGCATGTCCTGTTGGGGGGAATTCAAATGATGTTGTCAAAAGGCAGGTGACATTTAAACAACACATGAGGAGGCAGGGAGAAGACTCTAAACACCCTAACCCCTTTGAAGTAACTAGGGAGCCCTTTGACCCCCTATAAAGGGGGGAGACCACGTTTTCCCTAGAAAACCGACCTAATTCCTTATTAGGAGGATCCTTCAGCAGCCCCTATATTAATTTAATACACCAGACATTTAAAAACCATTGAATTAACACAACTAGTAATTCCCACCCCCACATCATCCTTACTGATTAGAGCTGTTTTGTGGAACACCTGCAACATTGAGAAATGAATCCCCATCACAACGGGCCCTTCGGCCTTTAAGACCTGTTAACATTAACTGATTACTTGGTGCATTGCTTCAGTGATGAGGGATGGGAATGGCAGGTGGATCCATGGTAAGGTGTGGGCTTCACAGCTCCACAAAGAACAGTATACTTCACATTGTGAAAGGAATTGGGGACAGATGACGGCATCCCTTGACAAGCCCCCAGGACAGGTGGGAGAATGCTCAAAGGTTTAGAACTGGATCAACTGTTGCCTGTTATATGGGGAAATAACCAGACAGAAATAACTAGGAATGTGAGAAAATGATGGAACAACTCTTGAAGGCTGGGTCTGATGATTTGTCCACGGATTCATGCTGGTATGCATGTACCTATTAAAGGAAAGAGGAAACACATTTTAATTTTACAAGCTAATCCCCATGTTTGTGGGCCACATTACACATCTAGGTATGATCATAGTGCTGCATCCCCAGAGGTGGGTCTGGTTGGATAAAGAATTGGTTGGTGCTCAATGCTGAGTGAAGTAGTGTCTTGGAGAAAAGTGATGGTGTACACGAGCAAGAAGAGTAGAGCAGCAGAGAGCAAGCAGAAATGGTAGTAAGGCAGATGATCATAGACCAGATGTAAGGGAAGGGAGGAAGAGCGACTGGAGCAGGAGGACAAAGTGAGAAGAGGGAGAAGAGTGGTGAAAGCCCTAGAAGGAGAACGCTGAATAGGGGTGGAGAAGAAGGCAGAAATAAGGGTGGCATTAATAATCATGGTAAAGAAGCTAATTTTGATCCATGTATGTCCTTGTGGTGAATTGACTTCTGTCCTGAATAGAAGCAAAAGCGCATTCTCAGCCCTCACAATTCTACAAACCAAGAGCCAACACAATCATAAAATTAAAACAGGCCAATTTAAGAGATATACCTCCTTCTTCATCTGTGGTAGCATGGGCAGAGGGTAGGCTATTCTCTCAAGAGGAGTTTGAATGAGGTTCAGTAGCAGCTGCAACAGCACAGTATAACAGTTCAAAATAAAGGAACATCCAATTAAGGTTCTATACAAATATAAATACTTTAATCAAACATAACATGTATAGGAGTAACCAACAAAATAACACCACAAAAAACACACTTGCAGAATAAACACAGAATATGCAGGTTGCCTATAGTGTCGATTGCGCTGCACTCTCGGGTGTGAAAAGCATTAACATAACATAACATAACAAAGATAGCATATAAAGCACTCTGGGTAATGAGAAATGGGAACAAAAGTCAATTAAAGATCACAATGTTCAAAAAGGATATGTTCTTGCGTGAAAAAGGGATAAAAGTGACCTAACTAGTCTCTAGGCCAAAATAATTGACCAAAGGAGCAGTTAGCAGTCAATAGTACTGTTTTGCAGTTCTTGGTGGTCCAGTGGTGCAAAGCCAGACTTCTTGGTACTGGCCAAAGATCAAGAGTGCAAAAGCCAGCACCGGAGTGTCCTTTTGGTTCAAATGTGCGGAATGGTTCATGAAATATGGCTTCAAGAAGTTCAGCAGTGAAAAACACTGGGATCCCGGCTGTCTTGGCTCTCAGGGTGCTGTACGTCCCTATCCAGGGGCTCAGGAACAAGATGGGTCCTTGTTCTCGGGTTTCTGACACACAACTGTAGGGGTAATTCTACATAGTGAGGTCCTGGTTACTGCTGTGGCTGGTAGAGAGGTAGGCCTTGTTTCAACAGTAGGTTACTGCCCCTGTCCAATAGTTCCTGGGGATGGCTAGGGGACAGAACTCAACTCTGCCTTGGAACACCTGCCTTCACCTCACAACCAAAGGAATCTGGAAAGGACTGCTATCCCAGCAGGTGCCAAACAAAATCTTCTTCAGGGATTTGATTCCAAAAGAAGATTCAGAGAAATGGTGGAGAACCCTTCTCTTAAAATGAAAAGTCCACAGGTGATTGGACAAAAGCTATCCCGCCTTAGTGGTCCAAACACTGTTCTTAAAATGAGTGGACTTTGCCTGTCTGATATCATACCCACAATGCTTTGGTCTAGCAGAAATGGAGGGGGCAGAAAGGAGAGAGAGGCATAGAGAAACAAGATGATGGAAATCTTCCCCAACTGTACAGAGCCTTCCTGTCTAAACTAACCCTGCCCCTTTTTCTTCTCACTAGGACCAGAATCCATTAGAAATGCAGTACCCAGGTGTGAGGCTACTCCCTTTGAATGGGTGTTCTCTTTGGATGCCTACGCCCAGGACAGCTGCCTATTCTGCGGCTATTTCTGGGGAGGCCTGTACCTTCCCTCACTACAAAATCAGAAAGGAGGTTGGGCCTTTCAGGTTCATATCCTGTCAATTGGCAGGCTCAGCCTGTCTGTCCATAATACACATCCCCTTCCGCAACTGAGCTGGCTCACAGGAGCTGACACATGGGTGATATCAAATTGGATGCAGCTGTTATGATTAGAAGTAGTTCCATGCACTATGCCTTAATTTGTTTTGTTTGTTTGTTTATTTGTTTATTACATTTATAAAGCGCACCAGATCCAGGAGTAGCAGGGCGCAGAAGGTTATGCAAAGCTTACATATGTTACATATATATAGGCAAAACAAAGTATGAACTGTCGTCATTACAACTGGAATAATACAATATAATACAAAATACAATATACATGACTTAAATTACACTTAGAGGCAGAGTAGTTTACAGCTAGGAAGTTGGAACTATACACAATTTACAACCTTGCATTAGGTCATACTAACGTGCCCTAATTTCAGGGGAGTTAGTTCTCAGTCAGGTTAAGGTGGATAACAAGGTTCTTTCTGAAGAAAGAGTAAGGGAGGTCGGCTCTCAGCTGGTGTGGCAAGGATTTCCAGAGTTTGGCGGCCTTCACGGGGAAACTGGTGCCGCCAATCTTAGACAATTTGAATCTGGGTACTACCAGACAGTTTGTGTTAAAGATTCTGGTTGGTCTACTGGAAGTTCTTCTGGATATTCTGTCAATGAGGTAGCACGGTGCCACGTTGTGAAGCGCCTCATGTGTCAAAGAGGCAATTTTTAGTTGTATTTTATTATGTGTAGATAACCATTTATGATGACGTCTGATGGCAGAGATATGCACTCTTTTATTGATGCCTAGTGCAGCTCTAATGGCATTGTTTTGTAATATTTGGAGTTTTTGTATGATGGCTTTATTAGCACTACTTTGGAGTCAGACATAGCTTATATTCCTCAGAGTTCGGCTTAACGTAGCAAGAAACTGAGAGGTTTTGGCACAGAGAGGCCAAGGAGATTCAGCAATGAAACTATGTGACTGGTGTTCTAACCCGAAAGCTCGAACTCTGAAACATCTTTTAATGGACTATCAAGGAACCGGGCAAGTGAGATATCAACTGTTTACCAGATTCGGTCTTAATAGTGCTAACTTTATACCAGATATGTTCTAGGACTGGCTAATCACAGGTGACCACAATCCTCTAACGATTGCAGTTGTGCAGGTGCTCGCCAGTTGTAATATTGTTGATTAGCCACTGTATAAATGGATATTAAGGTCACATAGATTTCTCCTACTCCCTCCTTTTGCGTTAAATTCAAATCTAGCTATTGGGTCCCTTGTATGAAGAAGAAGTTTAAGTCATTCGCAATGTGTTTTGGATTTGGAAATTTTATAGAATTTTCCTTTTAGACTTTTATATTGCTTTATATTTCCTTTTTTAATCTTTGTTTTAGTCTGTTTTTTATTTAGTAATACTAGAATCGTTGTAACATGTGATTGTTGAACAAAATAATTTGCACATTCTTTTTTCTCTTTTGTAAAATGATGTAATATGTTGTGTCTTCTTTTGTAAAAGGTTGTTTCAACCAAATACAAATAATTAAAAAAATTAAAATAAATGCAGGCCCTGTGCAGAAGATACTTGGCTGTCACTGCAGGTATCAAATGGGTAACCTTGGCCTCTGAACCTGTTAAGTGCCACTGGTAGAGCAGGTCCTGCAAATGAGGATACTGATGCAGCAGGACACAGATACACATGGTTTTGTCATGGAGATTATGAAAGGGGAATTTGATCAGAAGATTACCCTTTCAGGGATGTAATTAACTGCATCATTTTATTAATACAAATGAAAAAAAAGGCTAGGGTTTTCTAGCCTTGCCAGGTGGCAATTCATCACAGTACTTCAATTGAAAGATTCGCAATAATGTCCTCAAGTCCCATTTCCAAATCTGCATGCTATGGAAGATAACCACGTACCAAAAATTGTCCCAACAGGTCAGCCTTGCTACACCTTTCGTCCTATGAAACTCTAGCAATAGGGTCTATGTGCCTACATGGATCAAAATCACAGCTCCTAGTGATATACAAAATAAAATCCTCATCCTATGTCTGGTAGCAGGTTGTGGGTACTAAACATAAGCCTTCAAGGAATGGAAGCAGTTGTAGAGTTTCTCATTCTTCCAGCACTGTTATTCTGATGCATCTTGACAAAAACACATACTTTTTTTTTAGTCTTATTCCTGATTTTTTTGCAGGTTTTTTAGGACTGTGTCTATATTATGATCAGCTGCATTTTTCCATATACCCGAATATCCCCTCGGAAGAAAAGCATTATATAAGTTCACATTAGTATTTGATCTGTGAGCCTTCTATTTTTATATTCCCATTTTTATTGAAGGAAAACTATCAGTAAAAAAGACATTACAAGTTTTAGTATTTAAACAGAACTTAAACACCCAAAACTCTTCCACAGAAGAATGGCAAACTTAAAGTGCAGTATTGACATTGTAAAAATAAATCGTTACATCACATTTTGAGCCAAACAGTCCACTTATGACTCCATAAACCTCTCCCATATTTCTTCATAAATGTTCCTTTCTTATTCCTGTAAAAACACCTTTTCCGTTATGAATATTCTCTATAAGCCCTCCAACCAAGCCATTGAGGAAGGTATTCAATCACTTTTCCAGTCACAAAAATAATTTTCTTCGCTGACAATGATGCTCTGAAAAACCAACACCTCTGTGTGTAAAACAAATCTGCAATCACATCCTCCTCACGCCGGACAATCGTTGTAAAATCATAGTCAATATCAAGTAACAGAACTTTGTTCATAGTTAATGTAACATCTTTCCAGAACACCCTCAACCCATTGCATTCCCACATCACGTGTTCAAACTAAGGCACCCTGTGTTTACATCTCCAACACATTTCAGAGTCAATAAAACCCCTTTCATAAATTTTTTGTGGTGTCCAGTAAACTGTGTTCAATATTTGTATCAGTCTAACTCGTTCACCTAGGTTTAGGGAAGTCAAATTAGCATTCCTGCATATACAGTTGCATCTATGTTCACTCATTTCTGAACCTAAGACTTCTGACCATTTGTCTAGCAGACTAACATTAACTTCTCTATATCCTGCCAGATGTTTGTAGACTCTCGAGGCAAAGTGACCTCTCAGCCCAATCTTTTGCTTCTTCAGGGTTCTTTACACTAACAGCCCTCTTCAATCTCCAATGCGCAGCAAATGTGCTGTCCTCCAGGCCCCTTTCAGATCTCAGGCAATTAAAAGACAACCATTTATTATGTGAAAAGAGATCACCTATCCATTGGATTACTCAAAAACCATTTTGGCCAGAAAAGCATTTTCCCATCCAATTTATTCTCAGGGTCCAGCAAAGAGAAGATTTTCTCAAACAGAACACTTCCACTTTGGTCCATTTTGCTAGACTACACCAACATTCCCTCAAGAATCACGTTGGAGCATGTGATTGGCAACCAGTAGCATCTTCCTAGGAGAGCATCGCCTTAGGTGACAGTGGTGCACACCTACTTGAGTCCAAACATCCTCTGAGTTCTCAATGAAAGGAAGCAGATGTCTTGCTCCAAAACTCAGATGGTAGTTCATGAAGACTGAGACTACCAGACCGCCTTTCTACGTTGATAATTGTAGTTTCCATAACTTCAGGCGTGGTTTTTTCCCATCCCCCCAAAAATATAAATCATACTCTCAATACTCTTGATATCTCTGTTCCGCACTGTCATAGGGATCATACTTAGAAGAAGTTAATGTGAGGAGCTGTAGTCATCTTAATCACATTCACCCTACCCCATAGACTCAGCCCCAATTCGCTCCATCTTTAGAAATCCATCTTCCTGCTTTCAATGATATTCTTCAAATTCACATTCATAATGCGAGCAACATCCTTTGTTAACCAAACTCACAAATACTTCATTTTTTTGGAGCACCAGTTTTAACCATATCTTCTCACTTGACGGTCGGAACATGTGTCTGAAGCTGGCATAGCTTCCGATTTTGACCAATTAATTTTGTAGCCTGAATGATCATGGAACATATCCATTGGTTTTATTGCTGCAGGGATTGATGAAACCACACTTTGTGCAATTAGCATCATGTCATCTGCATACATCTAAATATTCTGCAGTGCCTCCCAAAAACTGACTGCATGAATCTCAGGTTCCTTCCTAATTTTCACAGCCAGAGGTTCCATTGCTAGAACAAACAACAAAGGGGTTAGAGGACAGCCTTGTCTCGTACCTCTTCCAAGCTCGAAACTTACTGAAGACAGACCATTTGTGTTTACACTTGCAGTAGATTTTGAGTATAGTAGCTGTATCCAGTGAATTAGTTTCTCTAAAAACCCTAAAATATCCAAAGTTTCCCACAGGTAGTTCCATTCAATCTGGTGAAATGCCTTTTCAGCATCCAATGACAACACTGCCACATCTGCTGTTAACATTCAACTGTCATATAGAGTAAGAATCATCCTACGCATATTCTCAGATACTTGTCTCCCCATCACAAAGCCTGTCAGCTCCTGGCCAATTATATCGTCCAACAAAAATGCTCACCTCATTGCCAGAACCTTTGCGAATATGTTATTGTCTGTGCTGATTAGGTTTATTGGTCTGTAGCTACTCAGGTGCGATCATTATTTGTCTTTCTTCAAAGTCAATGAAATAACCACTTGTCATGTGCTCGCCTTAAGTAAACCCTTACTTCTCAGAGAGTTCAGCATTGCCAGAAACAAATCAAATACTATATCTGGCATCACCCTGTACAATTCTGTCAGCAGCCCATCTGTGAGACTTTGAAACACTGGCACAACCAATGGAAAGCTAAATGGCATGAGAGTGAAATGAAACATGCTCAATGGAGTTTTAAAAGCTTTAAAATGTCTCAATGACTTGTGTACTTATTCCTGGTGATATGTATCATGCATGTCCAGTTTCGAAAAGGTATTGAGATCTTGAAGCATACGGATCCATTCAGTGATGCCTGGTAATGTGTAGCTGTCCATATTTATCTCTGGGTTTATGTTGCACAGGACGATGCATTCCCTGAACTTGTTTGATGTTGCTTTCTAAGAGCTACTCAGATGAGCAGTTCCAAAGCTTCCATGGGTTTGATCAGGCCCTCTTCTTGCAATTTATGTGTTGTTCTAGCAGCGTTTTAGACCAATTTGATACCTGCAATTTTCTTAACCTTTTTCCTGCACACTTTGGCAAAGAATCCCAATTTGCCAAGACGTCACCTGCTTTGTGGTTTGCGGTGCCAAGTGGTCGTTGGCCTAATGTCTGCAACTGCCCCAGTTTTGGCATCCTTCTCCTTCCAACAGTCTGCATGTTTCCTTCACTTTGTGCGTGTTTCTGTACACTCTTTCAGTTTTGTTTCTCATTTGAGAGGAATAAAGTTTATATTATACTCTAGTATACTCATGTATTCTATTCTTTGGTGCTCTTCTGTAGCTCTCAGTATTGTCCAATGATAATGTGTTCTCTTGAATGCATTTATCTTGTGTATTCTTGTTATGGATGTGAACTGTATGCATGTCTTTCACCATGTCTTCAGTCCTATCACCAAAACTAAACATTGTCCCCAACTCACTGCATTTTATGTTGTAGTCAACTTTGAGTTCTGCATTCCCTTGTCTACCCTTGTAGAAATTGAGTACAGTGCTTCTGCCTATATATCATCATTATCAGGCTCACCCAGAAGAAGGGATGGTTTCATTCACGTGCATATTCTTTCCCTTCTGCACCAAGTGTGTCCCTCTGATGGCCTCTATGCATGTTTCAAAGAGCTGTGTCCACGGAATATGTGGTTTACCTCATGTGCCTAAGAATGGAGGCGGTGGAGTAGCTGCTTGCATATTAGTTCTCCTGGTAGCAAACTTGTTGTAACTTGCGGTGTACCGCTACTATACTAAACACTGGATAATGGTAACTCAATTATATGCTCTTTTATTTATTATGACATCAGTGTTGTCATAACATGTCTGCAAGCTGCATAATCATGGAGTCCTGCAAGCGGGAGAAGGACGGCGCATGGGAGCCTATTAGCGCTGATCCTATCTCCATGGTCTACATTTTTATTATATCATTCCCTTGCTCTCACACTCGCTTTGGTTTCTAAACTTGCAGAGCTTTGAGGCACACACCAGATCAAAACAATACAACTGTCCTCATTTAAGCTTGACTCAAACAGCTAAAATCAGTGAACCCTCGCTTCTCAAAGAAGGGGCTGAACCCTTGGGAATGTTCAGCATGATCCTGCCAGGGTCTGGCATTAAGACCAGACAAAGATGGACCAATATCTCATACTTATCGAGGAAGACTACTGCTTGGGGTCTAATGACATCCCTTTCGATGCAAAGTGGCAGAAAAACAGAAAGCAACAGAAAGTTGCCACCGGACCCATAATAATTTCCTGCCGCCTGATTTCCTGGTAACACTAGGGGATTACCACACCGGCGGTTGGGAAAGTCAGGCACCGGTAAATTGTAAGTCCCCATTCCCATGGAGTCCGATGGCAGTGTGGACCACGGAAGCACTGGCACCATTAATAACAGTGCTGGTGCTTCCGTGAAAACTCTGCAGGCAGGTACAGTTCCGCCTGGCAGGTCTGACCTACCGGGTGGGACGGCATCCTCCCGCAGAGCTGTAGCATGCCAGTCCGGAAACAACAGCGCCGTTAAGCTTACCAGCACCATTGTTTCCGGACCGGCAGACTTAGAATGAGGCCCAATGACTGTCGTTTGAAAAGTCAGAGGAAGCGTTTCATTTTGGAGTTCTGAGTAGATGTTTCCAGCACATATGATGGCAATCTGGGACTGAATCATAGCCAACTCGTAGCACTAAAATCATAAGAAGACAGTGCAGAATGTCCGGTGCTTCATATCTTTGATCCCCTCACATTAGCACAGGTGATCCATGCTGTATTGTATGTGCTTAAAACTCTGAACTGTAAAAGGCACGCATTCTTTCCACATAAATTAGGCGATGGTCTCTGAGGAACACTTTTTCTCTTCACTGCGAGGAACATTTTGTTCACTCTAGATCTATTAGATAAATGCTACATTTTAGAACAGTAGTGAGAATGGACGACTTGAAATTTGTATGGTATGAAAAAATAATTACATTATTGTGTTAAATTCATATTGTCTGCTGCCATAATATTCCACATCTGTTTCCTATATTCTTCATAACAAAACATTTAAATTGGACTTTCAGGAAAACAATAATTTTACTGCAGGGACATCTGCATTTTTGTGGATCACATTTATAAATTTAAAAAAATGTACTTTGAAGTTAGGTTCCAAAATCTAAGACGGTCAGACTGTGGAAATTAAAAACCCTCTTCAGATTTTAGATACTTTTTAAGGAATTGTTTCTTTATTTTATCAACTAACTTGTTTTGTTTCCAGTAGCAACAAGGCTCCCACTACATCTTTAACATACTATTATAAAAAGACAAGCAAAGCTGGGTTCACATGAGACAGCACATTGACGTAGCTATCTTGCTTCAGTTTATGTATATTTATTTAGCGCAATTGTGCAATCTAGTGTTACGTTCAGAGCGCAGAAGCAAGATGAGCAGAAGAGAGGGATGGAAAGTTAAAAGCAGGGAATGAAGGAGGACAGGTAAGTGGGAGTGGTAACGAGAGAGATGTGGGAGACAGCTGTGTCTGAATGCAAGAGCAAAAATGTATCTTCGGAGAACGCAAGAAGAGGTGGTAGTGCTCTTCAAGTCACACCTGAAGAGACAATCTTTTCCACAGCGTGGGAGTGTGTATAGCAGACCAACCGCCACCTATGTGATGGTTACAGAATTTTGCCATGGTTAGTAGGGCAGATGTCAATGATGTGATAGGTATAGATGGTTGGTAGTTCTTGATATGTTTCGATGCGTATGAAGGACCCTGATAATGGACCGTCTGGTGGATGATAGGAAACTGATAGCCAATGAAATTGAGCTAACGCAGGTTTAGGGTGCTCATGCTGATTTAAGGTTGTAGTCCAGTCTTGAAGCTTTATTTGAATATTGTATTGTTTGGTGTTATGAGACTTATGAAGGCCAATCGAGAGGGAATTGGCATGATAAAGAGGCCATGACGGAGGAGGATTTGCAGTAGGATTGACTAGAAGGAGTCAGAGGCAATGAGAGAGAAGGAGGAGGCAGATATAACAGAATGCAGGGTTAACCGTATATGTCTTCCGAGAATGCAGGAAGAAGTATTAGTTCTTCTAAAGATGAAGCTCTTCTTTTTGCCAAGCGTTCCTATTATTATGACCTTCTTAATTCTCATTCTTCTTATCCTTGTGTCTTTTCCAAACATTGTCTCGTACACTTTCTCCTCCATCTCTTGATCCTACTCTTATCACACCCCTCTTGGCTTCTGATTTTGCCTTTTACTTTTCTTCAAAGGTTACTCTTCTTCACTTCTCCTTCTTTCATTTCTCCTGTCCTGCCTCAATCTCCTGTTTCATCATCTTTTCTTCCTCTTTCGACTTCTGATACTGCGCTTCTTTTGGCTAGAGCCCATCCTACTGCAGCTCCATCTGCTCCTTTACCCTCTTTGCGTTTACCTAAGGTCTTTCCCTCTCTGCTGTCCTGCCTTACTTCTCTTTTTAATATCTCTTATTTCTTCAAGTTTTCCTACATCATTTAAGCATGCTACAAGTCTTTCCATTTCTCTTGACCCCTCTCTTCCGTCTGCCTTTAGGCCCATAGCTTTCCTTCCTTATCTTTCCAAGCTCCTAGAGTACCCTGTTTATTCCCAAATTTCGCTTTTTATTTCTGCTAATTTTATTCTCCCATGTTTCCAATGTGGTTTCTGTTCCCACCTTTCTACGGAGACTGCACTCCTTTCAATCTGCCATTCCCTTCTTTTTGCTTGATACTTTAAGTACTCTTCTTTATTAATTATTTTGGATTTATCTGCTGCTTTCAACACAGTCGATCCCTCATTGCTTCTGTCCTCTCTTTCTTCCTTTAGGTTGTCTGGTTCTGTTCTTCCCTGGTTTCATTCCTATCTATCGAACCGCACTTATCCGGCTTGTTGAACTGGTAATTCCCCTTCTATTTTTCCTCTTCAAGGCCCGCTATTGGGTTCTTCCCTTTTTTTTCTCTTTATAACTCTTCTCTTGCCTCAATTATTTTTTTCATTTGGGTTGTCTCACCAGTTCTATGCTGCTGACACCCAACTATTTCTATCCTTCTCTTCTTTTCCCCTACTATTCACAATACTCTAAATTCTCGTCTCTTGTCCTTCAAGTCTTGGGTGTCCGATCACTATCCGATCACTATCTTGTTCTTCATTCTTCAAAGACAGAAGTTATTTTCTTTCTTGCTACTACTATTCCTCCTTCCCTTCCCCCTGATTCTATTTCATTCCCTCCCTCTCTGCTCTCAATATCATCTTCTGCCCGTGACCTGGGTCTTTATTTAGATTCCTCACTTTCCTTTTCTCTCCATATCTCTTTAGTTTTGGATTCCTGTTGAGTCTACCGTTTTAATATTCGTAAGGCAAGGCCCTTTCTTACCTTCAGTGCAGCTGAGCTGCTTATTTCTTTGCTGATCTTTTCCCAGCTTTCTATTGCTCCTGCATTTTCTTTTGGCTTCTGGCCTCCCGTCTTACTCCTCTTAAATCTATCATCAACTCTTCTATTCCACTTCTCTGTTCTCTCGCGCCTTGTGATTCGATCTCTTCTTCTTTATCTTCTCTGGGTTGGCTTTCTTTTCACAATCATCTTAAATTCAATATTCTTTGTACTGTTTATTAATCCCTGATTGGTGTTCCCCCTTCCATACCTCTCTTCTCTCATACTCTCTGCTCTCAGTCTCTTTGTCTCTTAACTGTCCCTCACTCCCTACGTGCCCAGTCCTGATTTCAAATAATTTTCTCTTTTTCTCTACTTGTTCACCTTCACTGGAATGCACTTCCACAAATCTCTCTGCTCTATTTCTTCTTATCCGCTTTTTCATTCTGATCTTAAAGCCCATCTCCTTTAGTTTCTTGGTTAATTGTTAATGTGTTCATTCTGATTATACATTGATGTGATGACTTGTACATCGCTTTGGCATATTGAACTTAATAAATACAAATTAAATACAAATGCAAATCAAGTCACAATTGAACAGAAAAGAAAAGCAGCTCCAAAGGCAGGGGACTTGTATAGCTGAAAGACACCTTCATAGGGGATACTTTTTGCATTTTGTGATGGTTAGTAGGGCAGCTGTCAGTGATCTTTATAATAGATTGTGTTATGGGTGAGATTGTCAATTACCCTGGTCCATGCGTCCCTATCAGGCACAAATCCTACCCAGGCATGCTTCCTTAAACGCCTACCACGCCCATCCTGCAGTTGGTATCCACAGTTGCACTTGAGTGCATGTTGAGTCAGAGGATGGATGGTTCAGGTCATGAGATGTGTTGTGTCTCATGGGTGAAGCCATGTTTTTTCTCCATGCATGCACGGAGACTCAAATTCCAGGTTCTGCACATTTTCAGTGTGGATGGCGTCTATGGTTGCTGTTTGCTGCAGTAACCACACCAAAAATCACCAGCTCATGCCCACGGACACTGTTAAGAAAGCAAACATGGAAGATAAGCACATATTTATGTGCTCTTGTCAGTGGCCCTACTTCTCACCTGGCCTTCCTCCTGACCTTCACTCTGCCTATCTGGCCTCCTGTTTTGTTCCTCTGTTCTGTATTGTGCCAGCCATTTTCCCTTCTTCCTTTTGGGCTACCTCCTGCCTGCTGGCTGGTATTCCTTTACGCTTTTAAATACTTGTGTATAAGCGCATAATAAAAAGTCAATCTTCCTTCAGCAGGGCCCTTTTTCCTTTCTTGGTCCTGTTTCTATTTTGCCCTACATTGATTCACTTCCGCGATCAGCAAACATATTCCTCTGAGGTGGATTCATCTTCTGTCAACATCTGCCTGAGCTATCCCTGCCAGGGCCTGCAATGTTCTCAATCAGGTTTAATCAGGGAAGCTTCTTTGCGGTGTGGAGAGTCAGGGAGAGGGCAACTGTTTTTTCCTGGTTACCTAGAGCCGATACTCCACCTCGCTAATTGTCGAGGGTCCCTGTCCAGCCAGGATAACACCACAATGGACCACAAAACAGATCCAGGTGTGCAGCACATGCATGACATGGTTTATTAAAGAGACAAAGGGGGCCTTACAAGTGAGGCGGTAAGGGGTTAACGATGCCGGTAAAGGTGCCGGAGCTGTCAACACCTTACCGCCTCATTACGAGTCTGCTTGCGGGAATCTGCTAAGGATGCCAGGTTTTACCAGGTCCCCTTAGCGGGTCCCGCGAGCACAGCAGGGTGCTAACAACGGGCCTGTTATTAATGGGCCCATTGTTAGCACCCTCCCCATTCCCATTGAGCCCTACGGGGCACGAATGGGAATGGGGATGGGTTCCTTGAATGATGAATTACCGGGCCCTCCAAGGTCCGAATGGCCTGGTGATTCCTCATTCAAGGAACCTGGACCCAGTACCCAGTAAGGGGGTAGCCATGGTTACCCCCTAAATCATAATGACCGCCAGAGAGTTTCTATTTTTTTTTTTTATCTGGGAGCCAATTAATTTAATCTAACACATGTGATGTGAGATCATGTGTTTTTATGGTTGTGGATGAGTCTTGCAGCAATGTTTTGGATCCTTTCTCAATAAATGTCTGACAGAGCCAATCTAGAAGGAAGCAGGACAATTTAGTCCAGAGAGGGTGACAGATCCAATTCTACAAGCTAGCTTAACCTGGAGATTCTATGATATCATGTGTTGATTAATTTGCCTACTTATATCAGCTTCTTGACAAAGGGGATGACTAAGTTACTAAGGGACTTGGAAGGAGAGGGTAATATCCAAATTCTGGAGAGCAGAGGTGATTGAATGAAGTGGGGTATAGTGGTCCAAGGGTGAGAATTGTGAATGTGTCCCCATTGCACATGCTTGCTGAAGTTATTAAGCTATTTTGTAATACTTTGAGGCTGGTATTGGAGGGGGGGAGTCAAAACACGCTTTTTGTATGCTCTGGCAACATTTCGTCTGGCTCTCAATACTAGCTGGATTTTATTGGTGTACAGTCAACCGCAGAACCCGAGATACTTTACAAGTCATAGATATAGTTGAAGGGAATGGTGTGGTCAAAAGGGTTTCAGACCGCTGCAGCTCAAAGAAGGTGAGTAGGTTAGAGTGAGCATAACATTCCTCAGAGTGATGCTTTCTGATATTCAGATTGGCCGCCTGATCTCTGTGAAAACCTTACACCCAATTGGATCCTGCCATGGAGATTTTCACTTTCAAACTAGCTTCGAAATTATTTAATTGACAGTTTCTCCTCAACATTGTCATTTAATTAAAGGTTTGAAATGGGGCAATTTTCAGCAGGTAACATGAGAGCGAAGGCTTCACGAGGAGTGGGGTCACTATGCTGGTCTTGAGTGAAGGAGGAAATGCTCCTGGAATGATTTGTTAATAATGACTGTCACATATGATGTTAGAAGGTTGGTTAAGCGAATCAAGATAGCAGCTACACAAAAGTCTGAGAGGGCACCAGAATGACTTGCTGCATTGATGCGTTGATTACTTCATCAGCAGAGAAATGCCTCATTTGAAAGAACTGCTTGTGAGAGTGGGCTGGTAATTGGGGAACATCCAGATGAGGGAATTAGTGATCCAAAGCTTGAGGATGCAGCTCTTTCAAGTCCTGTAAATAAGTGCATGTATCTGATGAATGAGGGTTTAGACAGCTGGCCGAATTGGGTTTGATATGATTGGGGTGAACTTTAAAATGAGCAGCTCTGTGGTCTGCTTTGTCTATGGTTTGCGAAAAATATGAAAAGCATGAGAATGGGCCTCATTCCGACTTTGAAGGTAACCACGCTGCAATTTGCGGCATGGCTGCCTCCAAAATCGTTCGGACTCCACCCTGGTGAATGGAGTAATTACCGGTCCATTCCAAGGTTGGAGGGACTGGTAATTCCCCATACACCAGGGACCTTCCCCATTCCCATTTGAGCCCACTTAGGGCTCAATGGGAATGGGGAAGGCGCTAATAACGGTACCGTTATTAGCACTAAAGTCCCTTTGCGGGTCCCGTCCTTAACGCCTGCTAAAAGCAGGCGTTAAGGAAGGACCCGCAAAGGGAACTCGTAGTAGGGTGGTAAGGGTTTAACGGCACCGGTCTCGTTACCGGTGACCGTTAACCCTTACCGCCCTACTCGGAATGAGGCTGTCTCCTTACATTTACACCTCCTAAAAGCAGGCAGATGGATAATGACATTTTATTGCCGTGAGTTACGTTACAGTCCTGTTTGATGCAATGGTGAGGTGGATGGGGATGGCCAAGAGGGATAGAGACTGATAGAGCGGAGGATAAAGGCTTGGAAAGTGCACCAGGCCAGTTACCACCCATCATCACAGATACTGATACCCAAAATGTACTTTTTTGAAATAGTAATATCCTGACTGCTCTACATCGTCTTCTGAAATTCCTCATGCTCATATATTTTAGTATGACAGGGTCATTTACACCTCTGGCTACTTTTGATCACGGAATCGCACAACGCCCTTCTCCAAGAAACTGTAGTAGATTCTTGATTCATTGCTGCATTGGGTAGGTGAGATCATTTAATACCTTGATTACGAGCGTACTGTGAACATAGTGAAGGGGAAGCTGGCTTCACCAAATTGGTAGGTGTGCCGTTTAGTAAACTACACCCATATCCACTGCAAATGTTGCATGCAGCACAAAGCCAACATTTACATGCACTATCCATTACGCATGTGTGTTCATGTTTCCATGGCTGAAAGCACAACTTGATGATCCCGGAGACACATTTCCTGCAAGGGGTCATGAAGAGAAAGGTCCAGTGCAGAAAGTGGTTTGCTAGGTATGGAAGATGAATGAACACACTGAGATATGGCAGGACCTGGTTTAAATGCATGCATCTAAAAGACTTGGATATCTGATTGGCCAGCTTCGCAAGTGCCTGGTGCAAAGTACCATGTCCTGAAAGGAGCATTCCAAAGGAGA
This sequence comes from Ambystoma mexicanum, assembly GCF_040938575.1. NCBI lineage: Eukaryota > Metazoa > Chordata > Amphibia > Caudata > Ambystomatidae > Ambystoma > Ambystoma mexicanum. The sequence goes on along the minus strand of NC_090927.1, from coordinate 1,267,627,007 downwards.
GAATAATGTGTGTCTAATCCATATGCACACAACGGGATGTGGCTGGTTTCGCTCACTTTATCCCTGCAGGAACTTCTAGATAGATGGAACCAATCCTTCCAACTTTCAAGCATACCCGGAATGTGTGGTGAATGTCAGTTGAGGCACTGAAGTGTAGCAGAGCTGGTGCAGCAAGTTTGACGAACCCAGTGAGGTGGAGGAATACATACGTGTGTCCATTGGTGCATGAGGGTAATCACGGTCCTCTCACCTCCATTGAACTCGGACTGACATCTTTCCTGTTCTTACCGCTGTTGACTGTCTGGCTAACCTTACTATAGAGGCGCAGAAGGGCAGAGAATAGTGGCAGCAGAGAAAGGAGGAGGTTAGCTGGAAGAAGCCAAAGGTGAACGGGTGTGGTCTTGTAGAACATGCCCATAGATCAGGGCTTATGGAAAGCAGATTGGTAAACCAGCGCATAAGTTCTTCTACTTCCCTTTCAGAGTAGAGGAAGCCGAGCTTTGGGATAGTTTTCAACAAAGGATTTTGCAAGCCAGTTACTTTTTCCCACCTTTCTGCCTCATAAAATATCATACAACCCAATGGAAGTCAATGGGCACATTCAGTTCTTGCGGTAAGCGCCCACAAAGGTAATAGTAGTAAATATATGTTGAATACAAATAGCTATATTGCACGCAATTACGTTTCCAATTAAAAAAATCAACTTTCACAAAAATCAATTCACAAGATAATTTCGAATTATTGGTAAACAATACTATACAATACAAAATATGCTACACAATATTCCATAGGGACCATATAAGTCATTGGGCCTCATTACGACCCAGGGGAGGACCATGGTGCTATTAGCACCATGGTCCATGCCGGTGTCCGCCATGGTGGAATGGGGAATTACCACCCCATTCCGAGGTTGGTAGGGCGGTAATTCCCCATGCAACCATGGCCCTTCCCCATTAACATTTTTGCCCCATAGGGCTCATTGGGAATGGGGAAGGCGCTAATAACGGTACCACAATTTGCGGTACCGTTATTAGCACCAAAGTTCCTTTGCGGGTCCCTACTTTAACGGCTGGAAAAACCAACCGTTAAGGTCGGGTCGCGCAAAGGGACCTCGTAATCAGGCGTTAAGGGTTTAACGGCGCCGACACCTTTTACGGCGCTGTTAAACCCTTAACGCCAGGGTCGTAATGAGGCCCATTATGGTCATTTGGCAACACAGTTCAAAATGGTGTTATCTACTCTCAAAATGCACCATCAAGTCATCATAATTACATATATAGGCCAGATACCTAATAATTACTTCCAAAAGCTCAAAAATATGTGCAATCTGTTGTTTACGCATATAAAAAAACGAATGTACAATAAAAATGTCTTCTGACCATCACTTGAACCAGCGTCTTTTTTACTATGCCTACTACTCATGGTATGTGTGTTGAACAACTGCTTGCACTGATCCATCCATTGCTGCCTCCTGACATTGTGATGTTTGTGACACCACACAGAGTCCTCTTCAATGGTTATATGCAGCACGTGCAGGTATCTGGGTGACGCAACCAGGCTCAAACTATGAAATGGATGTCCACTACTAACACCGACCAGTATGTCTGCATCAGGGGAGTTCACGGGAGCTGAGGGTGGGTCAGCGCAGGGCACCGCATAATCAGTGGCCGAGCAAGAACCATCCCCTTTCGTAGGATTTCAACTGGTATAACAGTAATGAATGCTCTTATCCAAAGAATGCAGAGCTGCAAGGGCAGACAGGGGTTGGAAATCCAAATGACTCGGCATCCTTCTATATTTGAATAATGAAGTGCTCGTCAGGTGCTAATTACCGCTGTGAACCATTTTTTCAGATGTTACAGCATTAATAGAGAAGCACTCCAGCCCCTTCTCAGTAGTGAACAAGCACATTTACAAAAACAAAAGATGTATAATGCGAGTAGGCAATACATGATATATTTTGAATAGCATATTGTACTTGGTTAAATAGACGGTCACTTTACAAATGGTGCAAAGTCTCAGAATACTGGCCTAAATTGGCCGCGATTCATTTGACACCACCTGTTTAGTATTGTTCTGTGCCAGTGCTCTGCGCTTGCCCTCTTCCAGTGTTCTGATGGAGGTATACCTTTACTTTTCTAGCATTCACTTTGATTATTTTTGTATTTATTCGACAAATGGATGGGGGAAGATATGACTGGTTATTTATAAAACGCTTACTACCCAGAGGTTTCTAAGCGCAGACCCGGGGATCGATCCTGTTTTGCTCTGTGTCGTCTTGCTTCCAAGGCGATCACGTTGCCGCTGAGCTATCCTCCCGAGAAGGGTCGAGGGAAGGGGGAGAAGTGCAAGGGGCTGAGCAAGTGCTGAGGGGAGCCACAAAGGGCAAGTGCTGGGGCAGAGGGGAAGGAAGAAGTGCGAAGGAGGGGTGGACCCGATTCAAACTGGTATGGGCGGGATGTCCAAAGGCAAGTGCTGGTGGGGATGCTAGGGGGGACTGGTCAAGGAAAGGCTTGGCCCTGAAGGACTCATTGGGGACCAGTCAACAGTTGTAGCAGCTGAGGGACATTAACACAGGAGGGGAAGAGGAAGGAGGAATGGAAGAGGGAGGAGGAAAAAAGGAAAGTCTTGAGAAGTTTCTGGAACTTAAGAAGATCCAGCTCAAGTTTGAGGGAGCAGGGAGAGAGTTCTATAGGGAGGAACCTGTCAAGGGACGGGATCTACCCCCACTCTGCTTGGAGAAGCGTCTGACCTGCAGAGAGTTGGAGCTAGAGGACAGAAGAACTCTAGCTGGGATGGATTTAGGAAGAGAAAGATGGACATAGAAAGGTCCCAGGCCCCAGACAGCCTTGCAGATGTTGCAACAGGTCTTGATGTTCATCCTTTCAATCTCTGGGAGCCAATAGAGAGATTTTAGAGCTTTGCCATATACTCACTTCATCACACTCACCTCTTTAGACGTTTACTGCATCAGTCTTTCACTTCTTCTAACATTCACTCTGTCATTATAGGGGCAGACCCCCTGTACCCTAATTTTTTGACAATGTGAAAATGCAAACGAAGTGAAGATAAGAAAAAGTAAATGCATGAAGAAAGAAGTAAATGTCTGATGAAGTGAATGCTGAAGAGGTAGGTTTTAGAGAAGTGTTTTTGACCACTTAAGGGCAGCAGCGGGGGGTACCAGTCTGCTGAGCTCTGTATATTTGTTCTTATTTCTGTACATTGGCAACATAGACATGCATGTGAAGGTATTTCCAGTTACATTTTGAATCTGTGGCGTAAGCAGCTTTCGTTGCCAGGGAGGGGAGAGGAGAAGTGGAGAGGGGCTGGAGGGTGGGCACCAACATTTTAAACACTTCATGGCCAGTGGCAGCCGGTAGCCGATTACTATTTTAAATCTCTGAATTACTGTAAGAGAGTGACCTACAACTGGCTCCCATGGGTAACATGACAACACCCAGTAGATGCCCGGTCACCAACAGTATGCAGGACTGTTTTACATCTCTTTCTTGAAGCTGCACTATTACTTAATGGAATCATTGCCACTATATTACATGGCCTGTGGTCAAGGCAATGTAGTTATTGTTAAGTTGCTAAACCCATAGGAAGAGCACTTTTTGGGCGGCTTATAACTTCGCCCCCCCTGGACGAATCCTCACCAAACTTTGCAAAGAAAGTATATGGCCACTCTAAATTGTTTTGCAAAGTTTGGTGAGGTTTGGTCCGGGGGGGGAAAGTTATAGGGGGGTCCCAAATGTCTTTTTCCCATGGACATAATGGGAAAAAACGTTGCTCACGCCAACAACCCAAACCGCTGAATGGATTTTCACCAAATTTGTGGCAGGAGCGGCAGCTTGGTCCCGAAAGCATGCTTTTGTTAATTTGGTGTAAATCCGTCCAGTAGTTTTTTTTTTAAATTACCAAAACGTAAGGCAAAAAAAAATAGTGATATCTATGTCTGCTCCGCGGACACACTTCCCTGTTCGCTCCGTGGACAGGACACCGCTTGGCTAATTTTTGGCTAATCAATGACATTTGTGATGTCATCTTTGATGTCCTGTGTGTTAGTCTTAGCAGTGCACGGTGGTGAGGTGAGTTATGGTTGACTAGCTTACCATAACTGGCGAATTTCTGGGGGGTTTTGGTTTTACTTGTAACCATAACGTCCCTTTAACAAAGTTATTTAATTGAATTTCATAGGTTTTTATTAGTGCAACTTAACCATAATGTCAAACAAGGTTTTTTCATTGAATATATATATATTTATCAGGTTTATGTTGATGTGTCCAATATATTTGCCACTATTGTCACTTTAATTCACTTTCATTAAGCTGCACTGGTAATATATGCCAGCATTGTAAATCACTTCTATGAAACTAAGCCCACTATATTGCCAATCTTGTTAATTTCATGAATCTGTGTCCTTAATATGTGTAATGTTATGTGTTATCACTTTCATTAAGCTGTTTCCTTGCATATTGCATTGTTATTTTATGTTATGTTAATCTGCTTTTCTATTTCACCTGTCACCATGGTGGAAGTCTTACAGCACAAAACCTCTCCAAAGTGTGGCACATTATGCTGCTGCCAGGGTCCCCAGACATTTGGCTGAAGGGGTGTAGAAGCACTCTGCAGTGTATGTCACATACAGTACATGTAAGAATTGAGTCTGGGCTGAGTGTGCTCTTGGTTGATAAAGATGCCCCCTTTTCTGATGGTGACTGCAATTTCTCAATTGGCTGGGTGTAGCTTGTGCTGCTGATACAGTTAATATAATATAATTTGAGTCACCTGGGGCCGTGAGCCTGAACCATGTTTGTGGTCAACAACTGGATATTATGCGAATATGTCATGTGACAGTGCTATTAGGCTATGCTCAATTATCAGTTGTCTGGCATGCTGCTCTATGTTTTTGCCACTCCATATATCACAATACATTTTCTTCAATGCTCATCTTCCTTTATCTATCTGCAGTTTTGGACATGGTGACCACCCTACTCTGCTCTCTTCGCTTTCTACACTTGAGATGTCCACTTCTATTATTAACTGGTTTCCTCTCCTATCTCTCCAATCACTGTTTTTTCATATCCTGGGCTGGTCATACTTCTCCTCCCCAACCTATCCAATAGAGTGTTCCCCAAGGCTCAGTGATGGGCCCTGTTAGAGGTATTTTGGCAGTATATTTGGTTGGTGGTATTTTGGTATTTTGTGGTATAGTGGTGAGCCTAACTTCAGAGTATCGCCTTGAGGGTTCCCCAAGGCTCAGTGATGGGCCCTGTTAGAGGTATTTTGGCAGTATTTTTGGTTGGTTGTAGTTTGGTATTTTATTGTATAGTGGTGAGCCTAATTTCAGAGTATTGCCTAATAATTGTTCTTATACCAGGGTCACTAACGGTAAGCAAAGATTGTACGTAGTACATCTAAATGATGAATTCATGCCATTGCAGTATTTTACTTACAATACCACGTTATGCCCTTTTGGCAGTATTTCAGAGTACATTTATGATGTAAACCAAACATGAACATTTATTCAGAGCCTCTTAGAAGAACACAATTTTACAGTGACTACATTTGCTTTGCATTTTACCACATGTGATACAGTGAAATACTCCCTGCATGATAACACAAGAAACCAGGGCACATAAATAAATACCAGAACTGACTTGTTTCTTTGCAAGCAATGTATAGGTAATTGAGATTCATAAGTAAAATAAAATAGCACATGTAATGCATTAAAGACTGTTCAAATCCCCATGCTGAATTCACTCTCTTTTAGAATAATACAATGCATTTACAATTTCAGCAGCAATATTTAGCACACATTTTGCTCTCTCCCACCTCAGGCGATGATCCCTCTAGCAGTTCAGAGAATTTCTGTAGCCCTCTCTCCCTTCTAACTTGGCAGGGAATACTATGCAAAAACATTGTGCTACTTAGCTCTGGAAGCGATAACTTCTATTCTTTTCAATTATTATTTTTTGTCAACGAATTCCACCATAGAAAATATACTGCACTTCAGAAAAATCTCCTTCCAATAATAATAATACATTAGTATGTTGAGGAAGAATACAAGAGTATAAAAATGTTGCTCCTGCCACAATGCAATATAATTTACCATTCAAACAACCGTAAGAAAACCTTAAAAATAAACCTTACTAAAAATCTTAAAATCCCAATTATTAGTCAAAGAGAAGTACCAGAAAAGCTACGTGATCAGAAAAAATCAGATTCAATGTTAGCAGCATTTTGAACATATTTCCTAAATAACAGGGCGATCCACCTGTATATGTTTCAATGTTTCTTTTACTAGGGCTTATTTACTAAAGCGACAAGAGGGACTGGGGAATTCAATTTTATTTCTTATATTTAGAATTTGTCTAGTTAGAATAAGGCTAAACGGGAACCTCATGAATTGGTACCTCAATTTTGCATTGCAGAACTTTTCGAGATATGCTGGTAGAGTACAACATTTTTTATGGTCAAGCACCATCATGATGGAGCTTGTAATTGGAGAGAATGGAACATGCTGTCAATCAATCTAGGTCCTACAGACGTTGTTTAACCATATGTGGGCACTGTAGCAAACTATCCTGTTCATCATTCAGTTCACCCAGGATCCTATTACACTCTAAGGCCCAATCTCCCATACACTCACATCTAATTTCTGTTAATAAAACATGCAGGTCACAAAATAGTGATTCTTGCAGAGGGAGTAATACGTTTCTCAGTACTAGCAATGCATTCCACACCACTCTGATTTGAAGGTACAATAGGCTCAACTAAAAGCAAATAAAGGACAATTAGATGGTTGCAATTTTAATGGCAATATGATTTCAAGACCATCAATTATCTTTGCTACAGATTTTGTTTTTTAGTATTTACTGAAGCAAAAAAAAAACTTCCAGAAAGACGCTTTGTTAACAATACTGAAGATTGGAATACTTAAATAAATAAAATGTTTAGTAACTTCAAGAGGTGTATTATTTATTGTCCATATAAAACCCATTTTTTTTTCCTGCTGTGAGAAAATCTCATAACCTTGGTTTTAAATTTGTTCACCTTTATATTGCCCATAGCTGCATAGCTATGTAGTGCACCTAGCAGCCTCTTGAGGCCAATGTGTGTGTTATCTAAAATCAGAATGTCATCGTCATATGCTAGCCAATGTAGACAAACATTGCCTAAATGGGGGGATGTCTGGGAAGAGCCTCCTTGGAAGAATCCGAGCTCAGACACATAGCTATTAAATAAGCACCGTCCAGATACACAGCACAGTCTAACCCACCTATCTGTATATATATTTTACGTAAGGTTACCCTCAAGGTCAAAGCGCACTTGGGTACCGTTATCTGAATGTTAGTACACAAGGATACCTAATAAACCAGGCAGAAGCCCTCAATTAGACAATTTCTCCCCCAATCCATCACAATATACCAGATGAATGGTTGAAGAGAAATCAATTACAGCCCAAACGATATTTGGAGCATTGTGCCGATTAACCATATATTGCAAGATGCTCTTAATATTCGTATTAAGGGTTGTACCAAAGTTCCTATGGAGCCTGATTGATATTTGCATAGATGACATGTTAGTATTGCCCAGACGCCAATCCCTCTTAGAACCAATGAAGAGAGGATTTTACTCTGTACATTGTAGAGTGTGATGGCCCGAGGGAGGTACGGGTCTAGACGGTTCCCCTTTTTAAAAATCTGGACTACATATGAGAACAACTAGGACTCTGGTGCCCTTCTACATAAAATGATCTTTGAAAGTAAGATATAGGACCATAACACAGGAGAGGCCCGAGAGTTACTGGCTTTTTAAATTATGAACAGGATATCTTCATATTCAAACCTTAAGATCCACTTGTTAGCCCATACATCACCCCCTTCTTTGTGGGAGATGATCCCTGATGTATATAGCCCATTAAAGTGCTGGATTCAGATGCTATATAGGATTGGATTAATTTGAACCTCTAACTAGTTATGCTCTAAGTCATTAATTAGCATCCATAAGTTCATATCCTTTTTTGCAATGATAGTTGCTAGCATTGCATCAAAGTCATGTTGTAGCATCAGATGTTTTATGTGGAATTAACCAGTTTTTACATTTCTGTCAGCAGCACTTAGACATTTTATGTTTAGTGACCTGGCTCTAAGAACTCAGTTTGATGCAACTCAGTTCCTGCCTAGGTTCTCTTTTCTTCATTAGGACCATAGCATCAAAAGCACAGGTGTAGGAGCACCTGGTAGGCTTACTCCTAGAACAAGCACTGCAGAGCTTTTCTTGGATAAAGATACCCATTAATGATGGAGAACTAATCCGATAGATATTATTACTTTTCCAAGGGATTTGCAGATCGAACTGCTAATTCAGTTGGACCCTGGTTGCCCAAAGATCCAGCAGGTAATCAAAACTCTGCAGATAGCGGATTATGGTCACGAAGTTCCAAATCCATGATGCTAAATCTGGAACTTTCGTGGAGCAAGTAAGAACCCACACAGATATGGTCAGTACCAGACAAATAAGGCCCCTGATGCCAAGTGGCTGCCCTCCCCAGGTCTCTCACCACATTCCCATTAAGTATTTAGAGATCCCATCCCTTTAAGAATGCAGACCAAGCAAAACCACTAGGTTTTCTAGTCATCACCTCCCCACCTATCTCGTCCAATTTGCAATTTCTATATCTAGACAAGGAGAGTTGAAGTCCCCAGCTAACAACCCCCTATTTGTTTCCAATAACCAGTTTTCCACTGCATTTGAGAGTTCGATTAAAAAGGTACTCCCATTATGCTAGACAGTGTACCAATAAACATTGACCATCAAAAGGACAAGTTCAATAGAGTCACACACAAAATGATATTCTGTAGCCAATGGGCACGTTTTGCCACCCAAGACCTTCCAACCATAAACTCAAGGGAATTTCTTGAAGCTAATAACAGGCACCCGGACGGATGATGCAGTAGACCATGAAAAGGAGGCTGAAAGGAAACAAGGTAGCCACCCACATAGGTTGGTGTCAAAAGCCATGTCTTCTGCGAATAATAGAATATTCACATAATACTTCTCAGAACTTCACATTTGTACATAGTTGCCTATGGCCTTTCATATTCCAAGATACTACTTTGAAAAATTGTGATAAGTCTTAGTTTAGGTATATCATAAATGAAGGCTAAGAAATTCAATCTGTTCAGTAAGGGTTTCAGGTTTCACACATCCGTAAAGGACGTGTGGTCTGACCACATGTCCTTTACGGGTCCCGCTAAGGGCCCAGGGCGCTAATAACGGGCCTGCTATTCGTGGGCCCGTTATTAGCGCCTGCCCCATTCCCATTGAGCCCTATGGGGGCTCAAATGGGAATGGGGAATGGTTGTTTGAATGGGGATTTACCGGGTCCTCCAGGGTCAGAATGCCCCGGTAAGTTCCCATTCAACCAGACCGGACCCGGATCCGGTATGGGAGGCAGCCATGATGCTATTAGCACCATGGCTACCGCCCAACTCGGAATGACCCCCAGTGGCTTTACTAAAAAATGCAGCTGAATAAGAGACAGTGGCTATACTAAACAATGCAGCTAAATAAGGAACAGTGGCTATACCCAAACATGGTAATGCGTTGTATGGCAAAGAAAGCCCCGCTATAAACTGGTTTTGGTTGCAATTCATTGAGTTTTGTGCCTAGAAAAAAATAAATGAGTTTGAATGAATGATGATTTAATGGCAGAATATACAGCAGCTGCAACAGAAGTAAGCATGGGGGCAGAAAGTGTTCATTAATGTGGCGGGGATGGGCCATTGGCTGCAAGAAGAAGCAGATGACAGAGGGAAGGGGTTGTAGTGGTGATGCCTCCGAACCACAGGGAAATGTAAGTGGGCTTGTGACTGATGTGACTGATAAGTCAGTGTATCACTGTTGCAAACATGAGGGTCATTAGGAGGTAGAGTGCCCAAATCAGCATCAGCTCTAAGCAAGCAGAGGACTAGCTGCTGCACGAGCCACTGTTTTTCCAAGCATGGACACTAAACTCCTTAATGTACATAACATACAGCTAACTAAGGACTAGGAAAGACATGGAGAAGCAGATATCTTCATGCATACTTTCATACCCCTTGATCAGGAGGTATAATCGGTAGATTGCAAAGTCAATGAAAAAAGGGTGTCATGTCTTAATGTCATAGGGAAAATGACTTGGCAATGAAGATTAAAGATTGTTTGAATGTCACATTGTCTTCAGAAAAAGTGCTAGCTGTGGGGCTCCTGAACAATCCAGTGATTCGCCCAGTAACTACACTCTTAACAGTATCCATTGAAGCAATTTCAGATAAGCATCTGTTTTTTTTGGCTGTTGTCACGTGTACATTTGACCTATTGTTTACATTAGAATGTACAACATATTGCTCTCTGGGCAGAGTGTTTCTAGACATCCCAAATGAACATGAAAATTAAGTGATTTCTATGATGCAAACAGAACAGGTAGAAGAAAGAGAAAGACACGTAGAAGAGTCAAAATAGGTAAGTTTTGAACAGTTATTATGAAAATTGCTTGATGAATTATGATCACAGCATGCAAACGAGGCATTGCTAATCTGTGATACAGAACCTGTACACATTAAGGTAGATACTACAAAACCATTGCCCAGGGAACCCAAACATCCTCCGAAATAAGAAACAGAAGCAAGCATTTTCGTGGTAATAAATGTATTGTTAGTACAGGGACTAGTGTTGCATCACACTCAAATGAATCATGCAAACAACACATATTAGCACCCTCTGCGGGTGCGGGAGCAAATCAGTTTGCTCCAAACCCGGGCTGTATCTACCAATGCAAGCCTGGGTTTGGAACAACCTGAGTGCTCCCTACACCCGACCTCCACCTGGTGCTGCTCTTTTCCCCCTCCCCTGCCTCAAGTCCCCAAATTCTGCCCCTGAACACCACCCCAGATCCCTCTCCTTACCTCAAAAAGGATCTCCAGAAAGGGGCGAACCATCATCTTTGTTTCCTGGTGAATGGAAATGTGCAGAGGGGTCCCATCTTCCATTTCCATGGCATCCCTGGTGACAGCACAGCCTGGCATGGTCGGGGCTGCAAAGGAAAGGTACGTTTCTTTTTTTATTTAAAAAAGAAAGAAACATTAGCACCCATGTAGGGAACTAAATGGCTGCTACTGACGATATGCCCCTCTGTGGCAGGCCCATCCTGTAGGTAACAGCCCGCTGCCCAAGTTAAGGAGCCGAGTGATGCTCTGGCCCCTGCTGCCCAAGTTAAGGGGCCGAGTGCTGTTCAGGCCCTTAACTTGGACGGTGGATCACTAACTACAGGGTGGGACCGCCGCCAAGGGCATATGACCTCTTTAGTGTTGCTAAACGCTGCTTGCTTTTCTCCTTCATTTGCAATTAGATTATTTGGTCATGTGCTGCTGAATTCTTGCAAATCCCTAGCTCACAAGGGGTTGTGTTGCCTTGCCCTCAAATCAATGAAGTCACAGCTCCTATCATTGCTAGACGTAGCACTGTGGGGTCCTGCTACGATAGTTGGCAGTTTATCTTGGTGCATCCCATTGTTCGTCTCAGAAACTTCAGGCTTTCAAGTTAATAGACCTGCGACAATTGACTAAATGTTATTAATTTCTACCACTTATATGTTGGAAATAAGAAACTAAACGTGTGTCAAAGTTGAAGGAAAGTGTTTTAAATATTCAGACATCTAGGTATACTATAAAACGAAGAAACAAAGGTACAAAAAAAGGTAGCAGGCGCCCCTCTCTCGAAAGAACAATGCATGATAACCTGTTCAGTGGTTTGTAACCACTTTGAGAGTTTACAGCCATCTGCTTTTTGCTCACTGTACCTTTCACAGACGGGAAACATCCAAAAGGCCAGCTAGAAATGAACGTTCACTAAATGTTTATTAGATGTAAATAATTAACATAATACTAATAATAATAATAATCGAGAGACAAAGAAACTTTATTCGGATGCATTATATCCATTGAAGTACAAACATCAATAACAATAAACAAATCATTACTTTTAAACAAAAGCAATAAAAAAAGACATTTACAAACACATCAAAGTCCTAAAATATAGTTCATTAATGACTCTCTCAATGTCAGAGCACGATGCAAGTAAAATAGCAATGACCAAGCTACTACTGGCCTATCGGCCAATAAGATAAAGAGCAAAGATGCTCTGCATTGTGCAAAGGGCATTTTGCGGAGTAACAATTGTATACTTTTCCCGCATAATAATAATAATAATACGCATAATAATACACACAATAATAACAAGAATATTACAAAGAATAATAGTAATCAGCATTATCTGGTGGTTTTGGTTGTTCTGGTGAAAAGTGCAGCAGCAAGTGTGGTCTGCGGTGGCTGTTGCTGGAGGAACGCTTGGTCTGGGGCACACATTTGGAAAGGGGAAGCCCCTTTATAAATGAGCTTGCCGTGCGCAGCACAGTGCAGAAAGTGTGGGGCCAAGTGTGGTCTGAGGCGGTCTGCTGTGAGATGCTTTTCGCTTCGCTGTCAGCATGGATTTGTCCCAATGAGGCCATAACTCTGAGGTGACTGCACTCATTTAAGAAGCTATGGGTTAAGGAGTGTGATTGTGGCAGTCGGAGGATCAGCTTTCTGATACTGGTACCATTTCCACCTTGTCTTGATCATTTTATCCCATTCATTGTGGTAAGAAACTGTTCACACAGTGTATGGCTGTCTATGTTATTGGTGTGAATAAAGACCAAATTACAGCATGACTGACAATAAACCCACATATAATCTAAGAAGCACTACATGCCTGGTGACTTTAACCACGCCCCTGCTCAATCCACTGGAAAACCAGGAAATTACTGCAGACACATATTTTTCACCTACTGCAGAATTTAATAAAACTCAGCAAGAGGGGAATAAGAGTAACATTACTGATTATTATGCTCCAATTGCCACACTAAATCAAGCGCCCGCGTTAGAACCACCTACTACCTCCAATGACTTCCAGACATCAATTGACAACATTGATAATAGTTCTTTGCTCACACTTTGTTATAGTTTGCAAAAGAACATACATGGTGGTAGCCTCGATTTGCTGCAATCTGTGGAAGAGATAATGGGTACTAAATTAAACGAAACTCACAATCTCTGTATTTCACCATCACACGACACCACGAAAAGTAATCTAACGCCTACTGTGGGGACTTTCTTTAGTATTACTTCTCATTTACTGCAACCAGTTCTGAATAATCTTGTGGAAATATACCAAAGGATCATTAATGAACTTGCCATCTATAAACAGATCTTGCTTCGATTTGACAATAATAACACTGATAATAATAATGCACCATTAAGTAACATAGAAGTCAATTTAATTAATACAGATGCTGATATAGAAATAAATGCTCAGTCAAGCGTTCCCATTATTGTGATGCCAATTAGCATTGGAGGGAGGGAAGATCATGAGACAGGCTCTCCAGCTGCAATCACAGTGAAGCATGAAGGTGCTGAGCATGGAAAAAACTGCTAAGACAAATAAAAAAAGAAAAGTAATAAAGCATCCAAAGGTAAATCTAAACCGCCTTGTATAGAAGGCTTATGGTTATTGAGTCTGAAATCGGTGCTTATACCCTGTTGCACTCCCCAAAGAATAAAATCAGGCATAAAAAAGCCTACAAAGGAAACAAAACTCGCAGGACTTTGACAAATTGGCTGGTGGAATGTGTTGATATGCCTGAGGAGTGAGATGTTATGAAAGTGGTAATTCAATCTTAATAAAATCTGCTCCCAGAATACGCAGTATCAAGATTGTGGAAGAGCGGTGTCTCTATAGGAGTAATCTGAGGAGAAATCATTCGCTGACATTTGAGGACAAGGTCCAAGTTATTAATAAGTTAAGATTAACTTATAAAACTGGCTTGGGGAATATAAACGCAGCACCTTAAATGCACATTGGCAGGAAATTATGAATGTATTAGGGGGCGGGATATGCATAAATGTTTTTACTTATTTAATAAACATAATGGAACAAATACATCATCTCAAATTGACACAATGAGTGAACTTGATTGAGAAATGTATATTAAGAACTCTTAAGATCCTCCCAAAAATATCGAAGTATGCACAAGACTAATGTAATGTGATACATTAGATTTCAACATAGAGTTTGCGTATATTTATAAAATAATAACCAAGTAAAAAAATCCAGACCTCCTGGAATCTATGGCCTAACCAATATTATACTGAAGATGGCCCACACGTAATTCCTTTGTTATAAAAAGGTGATGCTAACTCTCCAAAGAATTACAGGTTACTGGCCATGTCCGATTCCATCAGTAAAAATGGGCAAAAGGACAGGGCATGCTTAACACCTTTCAAATTGGATTTAGGAAAGGCTCTGCTGCAATGCACAGCTTATTAGTATTAAATCTACTAAAGAGCTTGGTTTATCCTCAAAGAAAATATGTTCCAATATACATGGTCTTTATAGACTTTGTCATAACTTTTAATAGTGTCTATAAGCACTATTATGATCTAAACTAATTAAGTTGGGTACAGATCAGGGATTACTCAGATTGATCCAAGTGATATTTACTGACACAAAAATATGGGTCAGAATATATCATTCTGGCACTTTTACATCTAAAATAACTTCTTGTGGGTTTAAACAAGGCTGTGTTTTGGCACCACTACTTCTTAATCTTTATCTTGCGGCCCCCTCAGATGCATTGGGTGCTATCTGCAATGTTTCCCTAAATTAGGCCTTTCTCCTGTAACATGGATGGCCTATATAGATGGTGTGATCTTATTTGATCAAACAAATGTTGGTCTTTAGTGATCATTAGATGCGGTCAAAAAGTACTGTTCAGATCATGATATGACAGTAAATACAAATGAAACAAAGATCATGTATTTTTGTAAACATAAAAGACAAGATATTTTATAGCATGTGGGTAATTATAAACTTGAATTAGTCAGTTAATGTGCATACCTACGATTGATATTGAGTATCAATAAAAGAGTTGATTCATTAATTAGTACTAAAGCAACAAAAGACTTATCTTTAATGGTGACTATTAAGAATGATATTTTGAAAACTGGTGGTTATAACCCAAAAGGTGTATTGTTACTCTATTCTTCCAGTATGAGCCCTAAATATATTGTATGGGTTAGAGACTCTTCTTTGCCCATGCAATGGTTCAAAGTACTTCAAGGGAAACTTTGAAGAACAGCTCTGGGTCTTCCCCATTGTGTGCCAATTGAATGTATACGCCTGGAAGTGGGTATTACATCATTAGAGACATTATTAGCAATAAGAAGGGGTTGTCTCTATATAAAGAGTTTGCCAAATCCAGAATGTCCTTTAGTCAAAATCCTGAGACATACTCTTAAAATGGATCAACAACAGGAGCCCATGGGCCTCATTACGAGTTGTGTGGAATGCATTTAACAGTGCTGGTAATGGTGCCAGTGCCTTTAAACTCATTCCGCACTTTTAAGAGGTTCCCTCGTGGGACCCGATGTGGACGTCTGGTTTATCCAGACGTCCATAGCGGGTCCCGTGAGGGAACCAGGGAGATAACAACTGGCCCTCTTGTAATGGGCCCGTTGTTAGATCCCTCCCCATTCCCATTGAGCCCTATGGGGGCTCGAATGGGAATGGGGAAGGTCCGGGTTCCCTGAATGGGGAAATACCGGGCCCTCCATACTCAGAATGGCCCGGTATTTCCCCATTCAGGGAACCCGGGCACGGTTTTGGAGGCAGCCATGGCGCCAATAGCACCATGGCTACCTCTAAAGTCGTAATGAGGCCCCATGAGTTTGTGGTATAGAATAAGCTATTTTTTGGAAAGACAAGATTAGACCCTAGACTTGACTGAGAATCCTACTGTTTTAGTTCAACTATTAAGCAGAAGGTAAAATGATGGGACTGGTGTGCAAATTATGATTATGTTAAATGAAAGAATCATTGATTAATTATGGTGCTTATGTGGTTAATGGCATGACACCCTAAAATGATCTGCTGAAATTACCTTTCATGAAGTTTTGGAGGCTTTTCATGCCACTCAGAATGAATGTATTGCCAACTTTATCTGTAATGGCCCTGAGGATTAAAACACCAAAAGAAAATCGATTTTGCAGATTATGCTGGTCAAGAGTAAACTCTACAGCACTTATTGGCACAATGCTTAAAGGTGTCTTACTTGTATGAAGGATACCTTGGACAATGTATGTGTGATATAGAAAGAATTGAATCTAAAGAATTTTGGAGGTGATGCTTGAAGAATTCTCAAATATTGCTATCACTAGCATTAATTAACTTGAAGATATGAGTTGAATGTTTACTTGATAACACTGGAATTATTAATTGAAATTGTATCTTTTTTGAGATGTTAAGGTTGTACTGAAATTATAACGGTTTTTGCTTTATTTTAGGGATTGTTATTACACTCTTAGCAACTATTAAGTGTGTCAAATTGCAATATGTCTTTTGTAATTGTATGAATTTATGCATATACAAAGTTGAATTGCCACGAATGCACACTTTAATAAATAAATGAAAGATTGTCCTTTACATTATCCGGCCAGCACCAATGTAGATAGCAAGCATTGGCAAAGCCAACAATGTTGGCTTTTGGACCGGCATTGGCTAGGCATTTAAAATATTTCGTTCAATGACTCTATGATTTAATTTAAGCAGAGATGACCACAAGAGAGTTGACAATACGAATCGGTAAACACCAGATATAAATCTGAAGTGGACATAGTTGCACAAAATGAATTAACCATCATGAGGAAAAACAACACACAATGTTGGATGTGAAATGCCGGCTCATTGAGAACCTATATATTTGTCATTTAAAGGCTACTCATAACAAATGCTTTTGACAAAAGAATAATTCTGGATAATTTCTTTGCAAGGTGTGTCTAATGTGTTGCATGATATTTGTGATCAATCAGCTTGTTAAATCTAATCAGTAATTGTTAATATATTTTCAAATCTTTTATGCAGTTAAATTAATCCATATAATCCAATTCCTAATGAATCGAGAACTACCATCGAAGATTCATGATAGAGCAAATTATATGGCATGGAAATGATCAAAGGAGGAGGATTCTAGGAGACGTTCAGTTTCAGAAAGATAGGGCAAATGCTGGCACACCAAATATGATTTGCATATTGAGCAGGCTGGTGGTGAGCTTTGATGACCCTGGAGATATATGTCATGACTCCATTGCCCTAACTTATAGATTCATTACATTGAAATAACAGATCAGTGACTCATTGGCTACTACTGAATGTGGTTTAGTGACTTGCACTATATCTGCGTACCTGCATAGGGCATGGACCATTAGAGCAAAACATCTTAAGCGCAAGCAGGCATAACAATCATTTACAGGTCTCTGCTGATGTCAGGGGAACATTTGTACATAATGTTATAATTATATTATCATCAGCAGGTGCGATTCCCTTAGAAGAATGAGTTGATAGGTTGGATGAAGCAGTACTCTGTATTTGTATTTCATTTTGTTGAGCATTTGACCATAATGGATCCAATAATTGTATGTTACCATGATTTTGTCACGCTGAATCTGTCACGTATTATTGCAGGAGTTCCATAGCCTGGTGGGTGCAAGGGCATCCATCCACAAATACTTTTAATTAACTATATCAAACTGTTTTAATTAATGATAATTTGTTTGATTTATAAATATGTGTGTATTGATATGGATTGTGATTGTTTTATATTGTGTTTTAGATGTATGGCTGTGGCCGAAATAAAGTTTTAGATGTTTTGTTGTTTACGCTAACTTAGACATTCTCTACCATTTCTTTGCAGAGAAGCTTGAAAGAAAGACAATTTGGTTAAGTGAGTTTACATTAGCACATCAACATGCTCGATGTGTAGAAGTAGACTCTCCCAGGCATGACACTAAGATATTTAATATCTGAGAATCGGACACAGGTAATCCTACCACCGATTTCCATTGATATATCACAGTCAAAGATACTTTTTAGTGATGACTGTGATGCCCCCATTTTAATTTCAGTAATCTTAAATATCAAGAAACGTTAGAGAGCAGGGCAAAGTGTTTTAACAATATTCAACTGTTATGGGGGAGGGATGTATAAGGGTTGCACCAGGTGATGCAGTGGTGGTCTGTCATAATTGAGACCAAATAGTTAATGACAATCTTAATTAATTTAGAATTTTTACTTTCTGAGCCATACAATCACAGCAATAATTGATGCCGGCTCATTTGACATGGAGGGTTAAAGAAGTGTTATGCTAATCATCTAGAAATGTTTTATAATACTAAAGAAATACATATTCCTTCCTTACTTTACAAATTATAACATACTTGTTTATCTGTAGTATCTTTCAAAACGTTAGACACTGAGGCTACCATTTCCAGTACAAACGTACTACCTTTTCTCTCAATAAAGGACCGGTCTAACATTACCCTTTTCTACTGCTTGCAATATGTCAACAATCCAGCAGTAGTTACTTTGAGCACAACTTACCATGCTACTTGATTTCAAAGATATGTGATTGTGAATTGTGTACAATTACATGTAATTGGGGTTAGCACAAAATTACCTAAGTCGAAAAGTCCTACCACCAAAAGTCTGCCCCCCATTTGTTCGCATATGTATATGTGGGGAGGGGGTAAAGTTAATAAAAATGTATAAGTGTAAGGTGGAGGGGAGATGGGGGTCTCCCCCCATCCATATATATGCAAATAAATTAAGAAAAAAAAGAAAACAGGCTTTTGGTGGTCTGACTTTTCAACTCGGTAATTTCACGCAGATCCTGTAATTGTACACATTACACATTACACAGCACTTGCCTCGGCACCCACTGGCCTACCCCCAAAGTAGGCCTGCACTTACCCACTTATTGCAGCTCAATGCTCCCTAGCACTTACTTTACTTGCAACTTGCATCTGCTGCTCAGCCACGAGCACAGACATTCCAGCATTTACACCTACTCCCTCCTCCCCTCTTTTCTTTTTGCACATGAACGTTCTGAATACTCACAAGGCCTAGTAGGTCTATCCTTATTCCCCAGTATATATTGTTTTCAATTCCATGTTCCTTCCCTGTTGCCATGTGGGTGCTTTGAAACACGATTTACTTGTTGTATACGTGCCTAAAAAATGCACAATAAATAAATAAATAATCAGGTTTTGCTGAATGTCTTTTTACACATTTCCTTGAAACTGTTTTGTTGTACAATAAAGATAATTGTATTCAAGACTGGAGTATCATCATTTTCCAGTATCTGGCTTTCATGGTTTCAAGATTTTGAGTTTAATATATTTTCAGCAAGAGTTTTCTGTAGGTCTAATGTATCAATATAATTAGATGCTTTTCCTGACACTGCCCTCATATATCTTGTAAGTCACACCATTTGCCAGCGGTTGCCAATTTACAGACAGTTTGCAGCTTTACTTGCCATATTCTGTCATGATATTCCCAGGTACTCACACTATATAGCACATTCCATCCATCTGATCTATGGAGCAAGGGCAGGAGCCCTCCCCACCACGACAAGAACACCTGCTTCAGGAGAAGGGAAATTCCTGATGATCTACATTACGGGTGAGACGTGGGAGCATGTTAGCCTCTCCCAACTTCGACCGGCTCTACCCTGCTAAACTCTTTCACTGAACGGAGCATCAACCTTCTGATGCTAAATGCTCTCTCATCCTCATTGCTAGTTTAAATTGCAACCTTAAGCCAATTTAAATGCTTCTTAATACGACTTCAGCACCATTCAAAAATGGCTGCCACATTTTCTCTACCACGGTAAAGGTTTGCCCGATTCCTCTGCACCGCCAGCTGATTGGCTGTCCTTCTGTATTTTGGCTAATCGCCTTCGCCAGAAGCGGAAGCTGGCCCTTTGTTACAAGGCCTGTTCCATAAGGCCCTGTCTGAGCCTCTTACTTCATTCCATTCATCTGATCCATGGAGCAAGGGCAGGAGCCCTCCCCGCCATGACGAGAACACCTGCTTCAGGAGAAGTGAGATTCCCGATGATCTACATTATGGGTGAGACGTGGGAGCATGTTAGCCTCTCCCGACTTCGACCGGCTCTACCCTGCTAAACTCTTTCACTGAACGGAGCATCAACCTTACGATGCTAAATGCTCTCCGATCCTCATTGCTAGTTTAAATTGCAACCTTAATCCAATTTAAACGCTTCTTAATATGACTTCAGCACCATTAGAAAATGGCTTCCACATTTTCTCTATCCCGGTAAAGGTTTGCCCGATTTCTCTCCATCGCCAGTTTATTGGCTATCCCTCTCTGTTTTGGCCAATCGCCTTCGTTGGAGGCGGAAGCCGGCCCTTTGTCACAAGGCCCTTTTCATAAAGCCCTGTCTGAGCCTGCTCGAGCCACCTGATGCCGTCAGCTTGAAACTCTGCCCCTCTTATTCGCACCTACTGCCCCTACCTCCTACCTACTAACATTGTCATCCATGACTGGAAAAAACACCCTGCTCCATTGAATGTGCCAACCCTGTACATCTGAACTGTGCCACAAGCGGTCGGTCGCACTGTTGCAGTAAGCACATTCCAATTTCCCTAGGCATCTAAACGTTCACTGCTAAGAAAGAGTTATCACGATCAGTGACCTTGTCCTTATCCCATACAGCCATGCAAAACATTGAACATCAAACACCTGACATTAACTTGCACAGTCTTTGTTTCTCTTCTACGCTGATAATGTTTGCATTTCCTACCTATTTTCGTATGCTATTCTCTAATCGATATACCATCGAAGGCATGCTAGGAAACCTTTGTTAGTAATCAACCTATCACCCCCGCTTCCATTTTAAATGTTAAATATTAAATGCCACACTGTCTACCTCGCTTCTGAGCGTGCTAGTCTTCATGCTCGCTGCTTGCTGCCCTTTTGATGCTTGCAACAACTGATGTCCGAGCTCCGATCTGTGCCAGCTTGCATCTACTGCTGCTCGCCTCCTCCAATACGCGCACCTAATATTGCTCTGAGCTCCGACTTACAATAATCTGCCTTACTTTCTGCTGCCTTCCAACCGCGCATGCAAATTGATCCTTCCGCTCTGGATCGCACTAGATTGCCTTACTTGATGCTTTACCTCCATTGTTTATGTAATATTGCCTTCATTTACGCAAGTCATATGGCCTTCCAATTATGCTTGTCATATTGCCTTCCATTTACGCATATCATATTGCCTTCCATTTATGCTTGGCATATTACATTCCTTTTACGCATGTCATATCGCCTGCTGAAGTCTGAACTGCAGTAGGCCTCACTACTTCATGTGTACATCCCCTTTGCAAACGTAATACTATTCTTGAACTTGGATTGCCCCTAACTACATCAACTACTGCTTGCGATCCTTTCTGCATGCACATTATTGCCGCTCTCAGCCCTGATGTAGTACCTGCTATACTTGTTTCACCAAACTGTGCCGTAACGCCCAGATTGCCTAAGTATGCCACTTCTTAGCCTGAACCACCAATAGCCTAAGGCTCAGCAAGCCTATAGTCGCTCTATTCTGACCATCTACTCATCAATACCAGTGCCACCTGGTTGAACTGAAAGCCAATCCCACCTTGGCCAACTGATTAGCGCCTCAGCATACACCTATACCAGTACAATCCTTCTAGTTATGTACACATACACCACTAATACTGCACATAGACTGTTCGCTCTTAGCTCTCTTCTACTACTCACATTTAACCATACATCATAGATGCCATGCCTAATGCAGAGAAACACATCACCTTGTTGGCAACTAATGCCTCCCCCATTAAGCGTTGCAAACCTTGCATTGCTCTCACTATGTCCACCACATTACCACTATCAGACAATTTAACACCTACCAAATTCCTGCCTCCCTGCCAATTCAAGTTAACCTTACCTACTCTGTCCAGCAGGACTACAGCAAGCATTAACTGCCCGCTTTCTCCACTCCAATGGATCCAGTTATATGCCACCTGATCCACACCTAACCAACCGTGCCCCACAAACACCAGAAACCTTAGACTTGGATCTAGACTGAAAAACGTTAATTGACCACTAATTAATGGTAGAGTAAAATCAAGCACTTCCACCCCGTCCACAAGGAGAAACAAACATAGGTCAGTCAACGGCTTAACCAGAAACAATCCTACCTCACAAACAATTGAATCTCTACAATCTAATACATCTGACAGCAACACTCTGGTTATCAAGGGAGCACTGATAAATACTAGATCCTTGACAGCTCGCGCACCAGACATTGCGGACCTCATTCTCCTAAACCAACTTGACTTCCTTGCCATAGCAGAGACCTGGCTACACACTGCAGCAGATCCAACTCTCTCACTAGCCATACCGGAGAACTATACTATCCTTAGACTAGATACAGAAACCTCTAGAGGCGGGGGCATCACCTTTATTGCCAAAGCCAAGCTTGGACTAAGGGTCCTACTAATCCTCCTTCCCCTTCGGGAGAACTCCTGTCAGTCAAACTTCCACTCACGGCCTCTCGCACAATAACCACCCACCTCATCTATAGACCACCTGGCCCCATATCAACCTTCGAGGAAGATATCACAACACTACTCACTGTGAACACTAAAACAGGGTCACAAATTATGCCGCTTGGTCTCCACGATATGAATGATGCCAATGCCCTAGCACTCGCCATAACCATCACAGAATTAGGCTTCAACCATTGCATTAACATGCCTACACATAACAAAGGGAGAATCCTGGACTGGTTAGTAGACCTCAACTCCAACACCAATATCATATCCAATGAACTCTGTGCCTGGACTAACCATCACCTTATATCCTTTACCCTAAAAGATAGTACACAACCTCATCTAGCTAAGTCCCTCCAGCTCTCACCAGAAACAACCAGATTATAACTGTAGAAAAACTACTACGTCTACTACAACCCATCACCAGTCACCCTGACACCAGTACTGACCCCTTAGCTCTAGTTGAACTATATAACAAAACTATATAGCAAACTATTGACAAAATAGCGCCTCTAAAAATGTGCAAAGCGAAGCTGCATGCACACAAACTCCTGGTTCACTCCCAATCTCAAAGCCTTACGTAGTGCAAAAAGAAGTGCTATATCAATCTGGAAAAATAACGCCACAGCACTGAATAAAGAAAAACTCGCAAAAATCTCAAATAGCTACAAAACTGCGATCCACCAAACAAAAAGTGACATTTATAATGATAAAATTAACAAAGCTAATTCACGCACTAAAGAACTATTCACTATCCTTCGAGATTTAAAATCACCCATTCCTCCGATAGAAACCTGCACAAAAGACTCAAGTTGGTGTACGAATATTCAAAATGCACTGTTTGATAAAATCTCGCTTCTACAAGCGAAAATTGAAACAAAAAACTGAGTCTTACAATGGACTTGCCTATTCAAGAGACTAAAGCTCATTTAGCAAATCCATGCAACCTTTTCAAATTCGCTCCTTTCTCCATCAGGGAAGTAGATGACATACTAACCAGCCTCAAACCGTCAAAATGTCCTGTGGATACTTGACTGGCAACAATCATCAAAGAGGCAGCTAGGGGCCTAGCACCTTTCATTGCCACTCTAATAAATGCATCATTGAAACCAGCATTGTCCCTTCTAACTTAAAAGATGCGTGGGTCCTCCCACTATTAAAAACACCTAGCCTTGATCCTAACATTCCTACTAATTATAGACCAATAACCACAGTACCATTCCTACTGAAAATTCTAGATAGGGCAGCCTATTTACAAATTCAGACTCATCTCGAATCCAATAATCTTCTTGGCCTGAGTCAACCTGGCTTTAGACCTAATCACGGCACAAAAACTGCCTTAATTGATCCAAAAACTCAGATGGACAATCTAAAAGATAAAGGTAACTTGGCTCTCCTCCTGCTACTAGACCTATCGGCCGCATTTGATTTAGTCAATCACAATGTCCTCTGTAATCATTTGACAACAGCAGCCTATTTTTTCCCCAAAGCCACCGCTTGGATAAATTCCTTTTTAGACAACAGAACCATGAGGTTACTTGCACCAACAACATCAGTTGAACCTGCACTGGTAACTTGTGGTGTACCCCAGGGTTCCAGTGTCTCTCCTACGCTCTATAATAGCTTTACCGAGCCCCTGTTTGATGATCTCGTCAATTTGTGTGTCACCTACACTAACTACGCAGATGATACCCAAATTCTCATCCCCATCACTGGTTCCTATGGCACGGACTCAACTTTGCTCAATAAAATCTATCTTGCTATCCAAGCTTGGATGGTCACACATGGTCTCTGTTCCAACAATGACAAGACAGAGTTACTCCTCATTGGCTCCCAAACAAGACTCAATAAACTAGGTAATCAGTTAAAAGCATTTAATATAGACAGGATCAACATAAAAGTTTCAAAGGAAGTGAAAACTCTGGGAATCTGTCTTGACTCTGTCTTAACTCTGACTAGACAAGTTAATGCAACAGCTTCGGCCATGGCTTACATGTGCAAACTAATTAATGCTTGTTAACCATTCCTGTCAATAGCAAGCTGCATTACCCTGGCAAGAGCCCTCATCTTGTCAAAAATAGACTATTGCAATGCCCTGTATCTAGGGACTAGCAAGCACAATTTAACAAAATTGCAAATAATACATAATAATGCGGTAAGAACCACACTCAATAGACCAAGAACCCAACACATATCAGCGGCAAGACGCAGCGCCGTATGGCTCACAGTCAAAGACAAAATTACATTTAAAATGTTATAAATCATCCATAAATGCCTTTCCAACTTAACCCCTAAATATCTAGCTTGCAAATTCTCCAGGAACACTTCCGACCGACCGACCTACTAGATCCCAACACCTACACTGTCTCAAAATACCTAGATTCAAGCTTCAGAAAGCAGGGGGCAGTAGCTTCCCCATTTTATCAGCCAAGCTATGGAACTCTTTGCCGGTCAACTTAAGGGCTGAACCATCTTACTACAGTTTTAGGAAAATGTGAAAACTTGGCTCTTTTCTCAGGAAGCATGACAATCACATCAACCTGCCAATTGTACATATCCGAAATGCACTTTTAATTCCTTCATGTAAATGATTATCTTTGTCCAGTAACTGAACTTTCTATGTTGTAATGCACCTAGATACCTGAGGGTTTGGTGCGCTATATAAATAAACAAACAAACATTAAATGTCTGGTATTGTAACAATATACGAGACATTGCATCATTTCCAAGGGTACTAATAGCATTGCCAGTGATTGCCATTGAAACTCTGGCGCTCAGACCATTGCAATCATGATCGCCAGGGGATGCTCATCTGAATGACAATGTGCATTTAATGTTGTAAAATTACTGTACTACCATTTTATTCAGGGGTTGCACTTATTCCTCATTAATAGGTCCACTCAATACACCATCACCAGATATTAGCACAAAGGTTAAAATGTAAGGCAAACCTTTCTCAGTAGCTACTGCAAAATTTTCAGAAAACCTTCTACTAATGATGTCCATCTCCACTTTTGTAGTCATCTTCAGGCACAAGTTTTTCCCCAGTAAAGAACCCTAGGAATATCTTAAACCTTTATCTTCTGGTTAGTCTTTCCCACCTCAGGGATAACGGGTCCCAATGGAAATGTGGACAAATATATACGACCATAGGGAGAAAAGGAAGTAATTTAGTGCAAGTATTCATCTTTTAATCAGACAAAAGCTTAAAGTTAATGAGACATTTAGAGAGGTTCATACTGCCCTTTAGAGGTGATTTGTATTTTTATCAGGTAGAGTCTCCCCTAATTCCAGCAGTGTTACCATAAAGGACACTACCATGAGTACAATTTGGTGGTGTTTGAGCACTCCTTACCGGAAAAAACTATCAGCCAAGAATCACCCTTTAATACAACAACATTGAACCCGTAGAGCAGTGCATATGTTCATGTAGTAAATACATGCTTTAGAGTTCACGTGCCTCCTACATGCAGAAGCAACTTGCTGAAACATGTCATGGCGCTGTGTATCTGACCACGTGTCTCTGATGGTGCAATGCAAACTGCGGGCACCTGCAAACTCAGATAATTGGCCTGCGAGATTTGGTGCCATGGGACATGTAAATTGCACAGCTGTACATTGAGCTACCTTGCTTGTTTTCACTGAGTGACAATGAAGAACTTTGAAACACTGAAGCATCAAATAAGTACTCAGATAAAAATCCATAAGTGCAACAAAAAGTGTTCATTATTCTGTGCCACAAGTGTCAGACTGGCAAACCGGGTTCTCCACAAATTGCAATCCTCCAAACCAAGGCTGATGGGCAAAGGATGCCAAGTCATCCGTCGCAAATCAGAAACCAAGTTAGAGTGCCTAATCTCTGCACATTTCCACGTCTGCTCCTACCACGGCCCTAATGTGGGTTCCAACTTTACACCTGTTTTGCAATGGGAGGTGCTGCTCTGTGCCTCTACACATTTCCACTTATTTGGATAGGAAAAGGTTCCCCAAAAGCAGAAGGCAGTCAAGGTTCCTAGAAAAATGTCAACAGATTCAGGAAAGGAACAGAACATTAATAGGAACAGACATTGCACTGAAGCCATTATGGGCCTGATTCACAAAACGGTTTTCATGGGTATTTTCCAATTGACAAATGCTTTGTGAACCACGGGCTGCATATTCCTGTTATTGATACTCGAGATGCTTGAGGGATGGAGCGATGCTACATGTTGAGAACAAGCCTTATGATTTTATAGGGCACAATTGATATGAACAGACAGGGCAGTGCACACCTACAGTATTGATAACACTCGCCCTACAATATCTGTTTGGCACTGACTGTATGATATTGTTTTACAGCAGTAATGCTGACATTTACCATTCAACACAGGCACCTTGAAAATACATGTTTTAAGGCATCATTATCATATGCTGTTAAAACATCCCTAATTATTTTTCTTTGGACACAGCGAGCACAGAAATATGACAAAGCTAGCATAGGTTATTGGCCACTGACCTTGCAGCATGAAAGAGGGGCACTACTGACAAACTATGTTCACATGCCTCATAGCCTGCACTGGATAAAGACACTATGAAAATATGTTTACAATGAAAATGCTGGCATATAATGGTCGACAGAGAGACCATGGTCATGTGTTTTACAAGGGCACGCTGGCATATGTTGTGAAGACAGATCTCATGATTTTTTGTTGGGCACAGCCTTCATCGAAATGCATATTATATGGGTACACTAGCATATATTAATTTGTGAACTTGGCTGCCAGCCTAAATTTAGGATATTACTAGTATTCTGTGTTGATAGGACTTATTGTATGCATTGGGAACAGGAAGCAGGAACACATGTTTTTACCGCGAATTGGTGGTATAGGCTGTTGAGATGCACCTTCTGATTTTTCATTGGGTAAAGCTACCATACAAAGGGGCGTGAAACTGCCCCTGTGCAATATTGATGACCTGTCATCGATTTGTGGTCTGTACATGTTTTCCCACAGCACAACTTGTACACGGGATGCTTGTTTTACCGACTTGTTCTGAAATGAGCTTGCCCTTTACACCAAGTATTTACAAGAACCTCTAGGAGTTAACCCTCCAGAACCTTTTTAAATGGTTTGCTCTTGCTGGCTAAGCTCACCCGGGCCTATTTGAGTATACAGTGACACTACTCCCTTTAAGAATTCACCAGCCATTTCTCCCCACAGAACACAAAATAGAGCAGCTGGAGCAGTAACCAAATTACAAAATAAAATCAGCAATTTCATAGATTGTAATGGCTAGTGGCTACCAGTGGAAGTTAGAAATTAGTATGAAATAACATTTGCAATCCAAAAATGTGATCTATGTATTATCATTATCATTATTATTATTATTATTATTATTATTATTATTATTATTATTATTATTATTATTATTATTATTATTATTATTATTATATTATTATTATCAGTAGTGGTATTGTAAGTATTTGTAGTGAAAATAATGGTATTAATAGTAGCACTACCAGTAGTAGTTGTAGCAGTAGTAGTGAAGGTAATATGAGTAATATTAATACTATTGAGAGCCATGCTGGTAGTGGTAGAAGTGGTTGCCGAAGTAGCAGCAGTATTAGTGGTGGTAATGGCAATACTAGCAGTAGTAGTAGTAATGGCCGTAGTGGGCTGTAGTATTAGTAGTTTTGGCAGTGCTAGTAGTATGCATAAGTGATATTTGCAGTGTGAATGGCAATAGCAATAATAATAGTATTAGCACTATCATGATTATTACAGCCACACAATTCGCTAAACTGTGTTTGTGTCTTTGGGTCCAACATTTGAAACGGCCACATTCACGGTCTACAGAATAGGAAACATGTTGTAAAAAAATAAGATTATTTATTTTTGTCTTTTCCAAATGTTTGTATTTACAGCACATCAATAGGAAGCACTTGGATATCTTTGTACCCTTATCAAATGTTTTGCTTTTGCTTGGCCATCTGTGGTGAACCCTTATACTTACGCTTCTCAAGCCCCTGCAAAACAAGTTATTGGACTCAGACAAGCAAGAAATCACACTTAGACTAATCGCTTTAGTAAAAATGAAAATGGCTCGTTATAGGTCCTTTATTCACTCAATACATAAACTCAGCATACATAAACAAACTAAACAATATTATCAAATATAGAAAAACATATAGTAAAATGGCATCAGAATTAGCAAGGAAACAGAAGACACCTTCATCTTGGCCACTATGACAGTGCTTAGACCCAGAGCAGGTAGGCGAAGCGATCACTCATACTAACGGGATCTGTGGTGATGCGTCCTCCTTCTCAGTGAGACTGCATCCCCCGGGGGTCCAAATTATACCTGCTTGCCACAGAATGCCCTCTTCTCTTTATGGGGGCATGTCCCAGCCCTTCTCAGTTGTGACTACCCTCGGCCGAAGAGCAGATCACAAGTGGAAGGGGCATAGAGTGGAAAAAAAACAGTCAGGAGTGGGAAAACCAGCACCCTTCTTCTTGCATTGATTCCCAGAACCCCTTATCATGCACCTGCAGGACTCTCCAACTCCCTCCCCATATTCGTCCTTCAGTGGGCATTACAATAACTATTCTCCACAGTAAGTCCACTCAGCAACAATATTTATGTAGTTATGTGACCTTGCTCTGCTTTCGCTACTAAAATGCTCATTTATTTTACGAGGCCCGCGGAAATGCAGGCTTTTATAACTGTGATGGGAGATGAGTGTCCAAAATGGCTGTGCACCAACGTCACGTTGTTCTAGCTCGCATTTCGCACAAGCCTTACACCAACCTAAGAAATGTTCATAAGACAAAATTTGAAAACACTCCACACAAATGCAATATAAAATGGTTTTCTTTACAGCCATTCTGCCATGTTTTTTGGCCTCACTGTGCATAGCTCGGTAAGAAAAGAGTGAGGTAGGACTGTTAGGGTCAGATTGGAAAACTGTGGTGTTGATGGGTTCAAGACAGAAGTACCTGAGACCTGAGTGCCGATCTGCCTCTATGAGATTGGCACAGAACTTTAGGTATATGTTATCTGGAGGGCAGATCCCAACATGGCTGTGCTTTCAGTCTTGTGTAGAGGAGGTCCCAAATATGGCCTGCACTCCAGCCACTCATGTCGAAATGCCAGAAGCATACTTGCCAAGATATGTGACATATAAGGAGCAAATGAATCAACAGAGAGCCACGGTGGGGCTCTGTCCAGTACCCATCAGAGGGACATGTATATCTATTGAAGCGCCAATAATCAGACAACCGTGGGCTGCAAGGTATCCACTAAGACAACCATATCAGCAGATGACACGATATGAAGACTACTTACAGACTGTCCCCGAAGAGGCCCACAGAGCCTTAATGGAAGGCAATTGGTGACGATATAAGAGCCTAGACGTGACGTACAGACAACCATAAAACGACAAGCAAAAGAAAGTACACAAGGATGAACTGTAAATGAATAATGATGTGATAAACGTATAAGAAGATACCACGTTGAAGCACAAAGAACGTACCCAGGATCGAATCGTGCAACTGACTGAATGCATGTAAATAGGCTTGGAACGGAAGAAGCTAAGTAAACGGTACTGCTTGCAATGCTTAGTAGAAGCTTAGAGCGACATGCGCCAATTATATCTCTACCTCAAAGAAGCACGCTATATGAGTGTGACTCCATTTTGTAAAGCAGAACTAAGCCCAGGCTGCAAGTGGGCCACCAAGGCCGAGATTCATATTCAAGCTAAAGCCAGAAGGGAAGAGCGGAATCGAAACTCTGCAAGAAGTTGCTCATGCTTGGGAAGTCGAGGTCAACTCCAGGAAGGGAGGAGAGCAGTGCCCCTGAAGAATCAAAACTTCAAAGCATACCAGCCAGCCAGTGAAGGTCATGATAAGGAGGCCCCAGGCAGGTGGCTGGGCTGAACAAAGAATCAAATATCGATTTGAACGAAAAGAAGGAAAAAGAAGCTGATTCACGGTGAACAAACACGTGACCAGCTAAGGGCAAAGAGGTACCAACATCTGATGTCACCCAGAAACCGAGGATGCCAAAACATTTCCTGATAAGAACTACAGTTACAAGGCCATCCTTAGCCAACTAATTGACACATAGTCCTAAAGGTAATGATTGATGGAAGGGAGGCAGGGTGAATCTTGGGGACCTCCGCATCTGGGTGTCCATTCTGCATGCTGCTAATTAAAGTGGAGATTTATGCCTAGGGGTGTAACCCACCCAATCACAATGGACCAAATAATCTAGGGTCCTATAGCTTGTGGAACCAATAAGACGTTGTAGTCATAGTGACGTCTATCATGAGTGATGTAGTGGGATGGGCGTAGACGCCCACCCGATAAGAGTTATCCAATCCGTATGCTCTGTTACCATATACAGATATAGCACCTATACTTAAGTTACCTTTCCGACCAATAGAAATTGCATGACAAACTTGCACGTCAAATGATGACAAATTTTGCCCATAAAAGTTGCTGTCTGAATGCAGAGGTTGGGAGTTGAAGTGAGACAGGCGATCGCATCATTGATGATGACCATTTGTTTCCCCGTTTTTTGTACTCGTCATTAAACAGACTTCCCTTTGCCAAACTATTGAGTTGTCCTTATTGAAGTGAGTCGGAGTAAGTGAATCCTGCACCCTAACCTCCTCAAGGTGCAGCTATCTTGTCTTATAGGTACTAGAGGGTGAGTTCCGACCTATGGGCACATCAGAGGATGCTCTGCTTTTCTGTACACTTGGTAGTGTGAGGATGGTTCGACCATCAACTATTGATTGATTAATACTAAGACACCCATAGACCGACGGCACAAAGTAACTCTATGCTTTCGGCAATATCACGAGTCCTTCGCCATTCAGCTGAGTAGACTGAGAAGCTTCCCGTGGACAATGATAGAAGTAAATCCATCAAATCTGCAGTAGGTCTGAAGGAACCTGCCTTTCCAAGCATAATGCTTCTCATTCCCACGGGCAGCCGATCGGACGAAAAGACCGCAAGAGGATAGACACCCGAGATAAAAAAGTGGTTACCGGGATAGACACCCAAGATAAAAAAGTGGTTACCGGGATAGACTCCCGAGAGAAAAAGTAAGGTTACCGGGAAGGACACCCGAGATAAAAAAAGTAAGGTTACCCGGAGGACACCCGAGAGAAAAAGTAAGGTTACCGGGAGGACACCCGAGAGAAAAAGTAAAGCTACTGGGAGGGCACCCGAGAGAAAAAAGTAAGGATTCGTCTTGTTCCTGCGCTTTAATACAGCCGTCAGAAGAAACGTGAACTCAGAGCCCACATAATAGGGGACGATTGGGCTAGGGTGACGATTAAAGATGGCACAAATGGAGTTCATTTAAACCCCATGTCGGGGTATTGATTAGAAGGTAGGTATATGTGTCTCCAGCTGGTGTCCGTCTAGTCTGTCAAATGTCTGTCATATCTGTCCTGTTATATGTCAAACGTAAAGAACTGTATCGTTGATTGTTTGAAATGAAGTTTGGGCTTTACGCGATTCCGTATCTAAGTGGGAATAGCCAGTGAATTGATGTTCTTGTGTAAATTGATGATATAGAATTTTGGCGGGAAAAGCTTGGATTGGAGCTTGCGTATTGGTGCTCGCTCACACTGTTGGAAGGATAAAAACTGCATAAGTATTGTTGGTTACGAAATTGAGAATGGAGGAGGTTACCCCACTTGCACATCTGTGCAAGTAGTTACCCAAGCATGCACCTAAGCTTAAAAAGTACAGTTCTGAGTGGGTTAAGGGTACCAACCACAAGATGTTTATGCCGTGGCCACAAAATGGGTCCGTATCTAAAGCCGTCTTACAACACATGACGACTTACCTACATGCCACATACACAGGCAAAAAGCTAGAGAAACGCCTCGCTGTTCTAGAACTTTGGAAGATGTTCGAACAGGCGAAGGAGGAAGAACCACCCGCAGTCTGGATAGTAAATGTATGCACAGAGGGGGGGGAGACGCCTAGCGCGCCACCAGCCCTGCCGGAGCCAGTCATTGAGGGAAGTAAGTCAGAGGGACTCTACCCGTTAAGAGAACTAAAGGCAGCCAGGAAATGAATCTCGCCTCTGCAGTCCCGAGGGACAAGGAGAAACGCGATGATGAAGGGGAGGACCAGGCACAGAGTTGTGCACCTCTAGTTAAGGAGAGAGAGGGAAAGAAATGGAAAGGAAATGAAGACAGAACAGATGAGATAGCATTCACAAAAGACGAATGGATGAGAGGACAGATATTATTGAAACTTGATGGAAAAGGAAGTAATGATGTGAGACCGAGACAGAAGTCTAATGAGACGCAAAGAAGGCAGATAGAAAAGGAGAAGGAAATGAGGGATGAAAGAAGAAGAGGAAAGAATAGGCTGAAGCGAGAACTATATCACGAAGAGCAAGAGAAACAGCTTGATCGCAAACAGAAGGCAGCCTATGACCAGTACAGACAGAATAAGCAAAGGTTGGAAGAAGAGCAAAGAGTTTGTGAGAAGAGGGTGAAGAGAAGAGGAGGAAGTTAGAAGGGCAAAGGAAAATAGAAACAAAAGGATGCGGGAAGTAGATAAGGCAAGAGAGGAAGCGAGGACGCGCAAGGAAGTAGATGAGGAAATAGAACGTAAATGCAGACAGAGGGCACGGGATCTGGAATATTTGGAGCTGGAAGTTAAAAAACCTAATCCTGTTGTAGAATGGGAAGACATAGAAGAATTATTTCCTGCAAATGACTCGGTACCAGGTACGAGTGGGACCAATATTGAAGATGACTTTGACACCATAAGCATCGGGGAAACAATTGATAAAATATACGATGAAATGGGGCTGGAACAAATTTCCCAAGGGGGAAGGGAAGATGAGCGCTTGGAAAGCACTCAGCTGTATGACACTGAGGATGTCACCTGAAGTAGTAGAAGTAGGGGACTGTCCCTGGATAGGGTAGAAATTAGAAAGAATGAAGAAGATGCAAGGAGTTGCATGAACTGGGAACAATCAGCTTCCGACTGTGGTGGGGAAACAGAGGACGAAACACACGAAGAAGGGAGACAACGCGAGAAGCGGCTCCCAAGGGACTAAGGGCCAGACATTAGTGAGTCCGCACCTAGGGTATTGGGGTTCACTGCGCAGCCTGGCCGACATGAGGGAATCACCCGCGGTCAGAGGGGAGAGCCAGCATCTGCCTATGTAGACAGAGTGAGGACATTGCCAGGTAGACGGCGATGTGGGAATGCTACCCCAGCGATGGACAGGAGAACTATGGGGAAGGAGAAGGAAGACTGCGCATTTCAGTTCCCGCTGCTAGAAAAGAGGGGCACAAGACCACAATATATCCCATGGCCACACATGGATCGAGAGAACTTGAAAAACAAGCTTCCGATTCTGACATCGGCAGCCGGGAAATGGATACACGAGTTAGAAAAAATGACAGGGGTGTCACGTTGGCAATAGGGGACATTAAAGGTCTCCTGATCGCCATACTGGGTGAGAGAGCAGACGATGTGTGGAAGCGGGCTGAGTACCCTGGGGTAACCACAATTAACACTACACATGACGGAGCACCATTCAACAATTGTAGAGCAGCAGTGTGGAAAGCGCTACGGTTGCTGTACCCAGACACTTCCGATATGGGAGCTATAATGACTCGAAAAATGAAAGAGTCAGAGGATCCATTGATTTATATCCAGAATTTTCAAGATGCATGGGTGCTTGAAATGCATGAATCTTGGTCGAAATCCATCCCTGTATTCTACCACATAATGTGCCAAGGGTTGCCTGAACCAGTGCAAAAACAGCTCAAGAATTTGGTAGGAGTAGAAGCTAAACCATGGGCTAAAATACAGTTGACAATTGCACACTACTGTAGATTGTTGCAAGAAAAGAATCGGAAAAAGGAGGCAACACGTAAAGGTGAGGAAGCGAAGCTGGTGAAAAAGAAACTCTCAAAGTATGCTCTCGAGGGAGCTATGCTGACAAACCCAGCTGAGCCAGTGCGCAACAAGTGACTAACCCATTGCAGAATAACCAGGGTAGCGCAGGTCTTTACCCGAGGGGTAGGGGATTTAGAGGAAGAGGATTTCAAAGTAATCAGAGAGGATCTCAAAGTAATCAGGGAGGATTTCAGAATAATCAAGGTGGCTTTCAGAATGCGCAGATGGGCAGTCCTGCTACGCCAGATGGGCAGATGGCCCGATCACCGCCAGTGTGCTGGCTGTGTGGAATGACAGGACATGGGGCGCGCATGTTCAGAAGCCAAGGCATATGGTAAAATGGCCAAGGGATGGGAACAGGCATGGTAAATCAGCTTGCTGTCCCACAACAAGGCAGTGCACAGAATCACGCAGTGCAGCAGCAGGCGCCAGGCTTGCACCAAGGTGCGCCGTAACGGGTTCAACCCTCGAATATGGGGAATTCGCCACAGGGGCAATCCTAACGGGCACCGCCGCAAATGTCACAGGGCCCTAACTCCGGAGGGGGAGTCAACCCTGGAAATGGGGGAAATCCACAAGTATATAGTTGACTTAACCTATTTTTACAATAGGACAGTTCACGGGAAACTCTGATGTGCTCTATCCTATCAGTGACACCAGACCCTAACAGGGAACGTAGGGTAAATGTCGTCATAGGGGGGAAAGAATATTCCTTCTTAGTTGACACTGGTGCAACACGCTCGTGCATACGAGAAGGCAAGTTTTCCTTGTCCGGCCAGGCAATAGACACTCAGAGTTTTACAGGAGCTCACAGTAGAGTTCCCTTTACGGACAATCTCCCAGTCTCTGTGGGGGAATGTGAGATGAATGTGCCTTTGTTATATTCACGCCAGACACCAGTAAACATTTTGGGTCGAGATTTAATGACAAAGTTGAATATGACTATATCATTCACAGAGGAGGGCATAGCATGCTCCACTCTAGGAATGCATTATTCTAACGTATCCAAAATGGTCAGAGCGTACTCCGGACATATAGCCATGAAAGCTATACCATTAGAACTGGAAGTCTTCGCATATGCGTGCGTGTGCTTATGGCGGGACTGCCAGGCCTCGCAGATAGAACTATGAGAACCCCTGATGAGTTCCTATTCAGACCAAGAATACCTATGCATGAAGAAGAGGGACAAGTATTACCCTTATCAATACATAATGTAGCAGTACGAGGGAAGGTAGTAATGATCGAAGGGTACGATGATGAAGGCAGACAATGGTGTGCAATTATCGCCATTGAAGAAGGGTATCGAGTGACTGACGTCACCGATGATGATCTGTTCGAAGAACACCCGGACTCAGAAGAGACAAGGGTGGAAGTAAGTCTCATATTTTGGGTCAAAGTGATAAACCGAGAAATGCCACCGAGAAGGATGTTGATACTGATCCGCCCCACATGCTTTGATGACGATATGGCCCAGGTGCCTTTCTCAGTATGGACTACAGGACCCTATGACGTAGGACTCCTGAAAGGAGCAGGAGAAGTGAAAATTAAATTGAAACCAGAGTAATTTTACCAAGGGCACGACAATATCCCATGTCCAGAGAACCGGATGAAGGGATTGCGAAGACAATTTCCGCCATGATGGAGCATGGCATCCTTGCGACGTCAGAATCATCCTGCAATAGAGTGATTTACCCCGTCAAGAAATCAAAGGGAGGGTCGTGGCGTTTAAGCCAAGATTTAAGAGCATTAAACAGTATTGTTGAAGCCGAGTTCCCTATAGTCCCTAATCCATCTATGATCTTGTGTAACATACCGATTGAGGCAAAATACTTCACGGTGATTGATTTGAAAAATGATTTTTTCTCAATCCCGCTGCACAGTGACTCACAAGATCTGACGTCCTTCACGTTCAGAGAAATGTGCCTAAAAAGTATGAGGTTGCCGCAGGGGTATTGTGAGTCCCCGTCCATTATTATCTGAGTCTTGCAAATGGACCTAGGCAACATTACAGTAGACAGTGTTGTTTTGCAGTATGTGGATGACATTCTGATCTGCAGCACCACTGAAGAACAATGCATGCACGATTCTATCCAGCTACTGACCATACTGGCTGAGAAAGGATATAAGGTTGACAAAGAAAAGTTACAATATTGTCAACAAGAGGTGCTGTACATAGGCCAGCTAATCTCGCATGAGGGGAAAAGGGTCACCCCAGAAAGGGACGAAGCTATCATGAACACGGCTAAGCCGCTCACGATAAAGAAAATGCAGAGCTTCCTAGGCCTGTGCAACTATGTTAGGGCATGGGTCTTCGATTACAGCTCAGATACCAAGCCCTTGCTCCCGGCCCTGAAAAAGGCCCGAGTGACAAAAGAACAAATTGAATGGACTGAAGCGATGGAAAAAGGGTTCACAGAAATAGAGAGAGCAATTTGCGCAGCTCCAGTTCTCGGGATTCCGAATTATGCTGAGGAATTCTACCTGTTCT
Source organism: Ambystoma mexicanum (assembly GCF_040938575.1). Lineage (NCBI taxonomy): Eukaryota > Metazoa > Chordata > Amphibia > Caudata > Ambystomatidae > Ambystoma > Ambystoma mexicanum. The sequence continues at coordinate 1,267,590,078 of NC_090927.1, read as the reverse complement.
CGCACACGAATGACAATGTTATGGCGGCAGTACTCACTCAGAAAACCTTGTTGGGATACAAGCCCTTGGCGTATTACAGTGGGAATCTGGACCCAGTAATGAGAGGTCAGTTCCCATGCGAACAAAGCTTAGCTTCCGCAGCGTTCGCCATAGAGAAGGCAACAACCATTGTAATGGGATGCTCCATGACATTGTATGTTGAACACTCATTATTTGCCATATTAGAGAAGCTAAAAGGTACATTGACATCTCAAAGGACCTCTGCCTATGAGGTGATCATATCAAATCCATCGATCAAAATAGTGCGATGTAAAGCAGTGAATCCAGCCGCGTTCATAGCTGAACCAGTCACCGAAGGCGAGCCGATACATGATTGTGCAAACTACGAAGAATTCTATGATGAAATCCCCAGGGTAAAAGAAAATGCCCTGGCGGGAGTTGAGATCGTTTTCATTGATGGATCTTCGAGAATCGACCAAGAAGACGGACAAAGATATATGGGTGTTGCCGTAATAAAACACATAGCAAATGGAGAATTCCAAGTACTCGTTAGTGCACGAATACCATCTCATTATTCAGCACAGGCTGCAGAATTATTGGCGTTGATACTCACCATTGAGAATCATGCAGACCAGGAAGTAATGGTGTACAGTGACTCTGCCTATGTAACGTCCACAGTGCACGCAGGACTAGCGCGCTGGAAGAGGAGGGGCTACCTCCGAGCAGACGGCATGCCAGTGCAGCACGCAGCCTTATTAGACAGGCTGATCAAGGTACTACAGCTCCCAGTGGGCATAGGGGTCGTGAAATGCACCGCTCATACTCACGGGACAGATTTCGTGTCATGTGGAAATCATGCAGCAGACACGGAAGCCAATCGTATGGAAAAATGAGACAATCATGGAACTAGAAGTGGCACGCACCCATGAGCGTATGATGATAGCTCAAGCTACTCCAGAGGCTTATAGTAATATGGGGCAAAATCAATTGATGGAGCTTCAAGGGGAGGCACCACAGGACGAAAAGAACCTGTGGAAACGTCAAGGGTATTCTTTAAACCCATCGGACGGATTGTGGAGACAAGACAGCACTGGTAAACCAGTAATGCATGTAGCCCTACTAAAAATATCACTAGAACAACTACATTACCCGTTCCATATGACAAAAGAAAATCTAGCCGCAACGCTTGCAGAAGACTGGTTCATGCCGAATTTAGCAGAGCAGGTTGCATTTTTTGTAGTGAACTGCATAATTTGCCAGCAGTTCACGGCTGGGCACACATTAAAAGTAGTGAGAGGAGTCATCCCCGGCCTAATGGGCCATTTCAGCACTTACACGTCGATTAAGTCGACATGATTCAAGTATGTAACGGGTACAGGTACTTAATTGTAGTGGTGTGTCCATTCTCTAGATGGATAGAAGCAGGTCCCTGTACACACCCAGACTCGACCTGTGCTCCAAAATTCCTGGTAAGGGAAGTATTCGCTAGATGGGGGGGTGTGTGAGGTGATGAGATAAGATAATGGGGCTCATTTTGTAAATACAGTTTTTGAACAGATTAGCTTGTTACTTGGTATAACGCACAAGTTCTCATCGGCGTATCATCCAGAGGGAAATGGTATATGCGAGTGGTTCAACGGATTGTTAAAGGAAAGGATAGCCAAGGTGAAGCTTACTCTAAAAAAGGGATGGCTGCACCACTGGCATTGTATGCACTTCGGAACCAACCAGGCTCCGACGATCATCTCACGCCGCACGAGATAGTCACAGGAAGGAGAATGAGGACCCCCTTACCCATCGAGCTAGAGCTATATGTGATGCCCAGTCTACCCGAGAGGTCCTTGGAACCGAATTGTCGGAATATCTGAACTGCATGACATCAAGCCTCGCTGTCATTTCAGACCAACTGCAGCGACGATGAAAAGGGTGCAGCACAACACCAGACCCAGAGGGAGATGCTGAAACAGACACAGCTCAAGGGCTACGTACGCCACTCATCTTCCCTGGTGATACAGTGCTTGTGAGGAATCACATAAAGAAAATGTGGGACGAGCCGAGATTCAACGGCCCGTTCATAGTGGAGGACTGCACTCCCTCAGCCCTGAAACTGCAAAGCAGGAGAGCTTGGATCTTCCTGAATGACATTAAACCTTATATCAGCGAGGTCCCCTTAGCTGCACCCCACCGCGAAGAACCTACAGACAACGGAGAAGAACCTCAGCACGTGCAGACGAGAGCTATGATGAGGAAGAAGGACGCATGAACAGGAGAATCAAGACAAAGAACCCGGATGCAAGTTGTGGCTTAAAACTGGATAGTTCCTCCAAGCAAAGGGGGATAAGGACATAACGAACACTCTGTGCATTCTAGTTGCAGGGTAAAGAAGAGAATCACACATCTAAGCCACATCACACTGATGATACAAACTTTTGAATCAAGATGTAGCCAAGCATTGTCAGCAAACAAGACTTTGATGAACTAAGAGCAAAAGTTAAGAACATCACACAGTCACTTGAATCAACCAACACCCAGACTTTGCCTTGCAGAACGTATGACATCCCCCAACAGAAATATCACAAGGGATTTGCTGTCTTGTTTTCAGTTAGTACTAGAGACATATCCATCGCTTGTAGGGAGAGCTCCCAGTATCACAGACTTTTTCCAAGATCCAGCCAACAAGAAAATAATCTGGCAACTACTGACTGTCATCGTGGAAGCCTTCATTGTCCTGCCTGAGTACGGTGATAAGGACACCGATGCTTCCACCACAAGTGATCATTGATGAGCTGACATACACGCTTTTCTTTCGTATCATCGAGGAATGCCCAGGACTCGTAGGGAGAACCACGGATACCCTAACATTCACCAGAGATCCAAGGAACAATGAATACCTGAGCCAAGTGTGGATCAAGCTAAATTACGTGGTCGCAATCCACGCAGCAGGAAAGTGCAGAGACTGTTCACGTCCAAAGAAAGGCCTGTGACCCTGAACCCGGCAAAACAGGACAAATGTCGTTATCAACAGAAGACAGCAGATATGCATACCATGTTTTCTTTCACCTCATTGAGAACTTTCCAGAGCTGGTGGGAAGACCAACCAATGTTGACTTACCTACATTCCTCAGAGATCCAGTGAAGAGTACCCAGCTAAACATGCTCTTGCATGCAATTCTCGCTCAGATTAAAAACACTAATGTTCATCGACTTCTTAGGAGATTCCAGTGAAACCGTCCGCCGAGGGACAGATCGAGAAGAGCAGGGAAGGGAACTTCACTGCTTGTTTTGTTTTATTTTTATTTTTTATTTTATTTTATTTTTCAGTTATTTGACTGTCATTTTTGATTTGATGTGAACAATACCATTTTTTAAAAAAAATCAATTTTTTCCCATATTTCCCAATTTTCGATTGTTTCCAATTTTTTCTATCTTTGTCGCATTTAAACAAGATTCCAGGACAAGGAATTGACCTATTTTGAATATGCTCAATGAGTGTGACTCACCAAAGAGGCTAGTCAAATATTTTTCCATAATCTAGCAAGGGAACTACAACCCGCAACCAGAGACAATCGACACCCTCGAGAGGGGGGACTATTGCGAAGCACAAGACACTTTACGTCCAAGACCTCCTGAAAGACCATAATGGAGTAAATAAAAAGAAGAGATCTTTATAGAACTTTAACTATTGATATGATTGAAATGGGGGCCCAGAACAGTAACCTAATCCTCCCACAAGCGGAGGGGCACCCCCACTTCCCTGGAAGAAAGTGCTGCAAATTGTCTTATCGAACGATCATGTGCATATGTATGGTGATTATTATTGTTTTTCTGTCATTAACAATCAGAACTGTATTCTTTATTGGTGCACACAGCGTTCCAATTTCAGTGCACCCACCAAATAATGTACGTACGAATCCCACAAAAGCACCCAGACCCTATATATTTATTCCAGTACCAAGAAAATCTGACGATAAAGTAAACAAACTAAAATTAAATGTAATTAGCAGTGATTCATACACATTTGAGGTAACAAATGAAGAGAAAAGCTGGAGACAGGGTCAGCACAGAATGAATGAAAACATAGCACTGACCGCTACACGCACACATACACTAAATGCACACGAGCAAGGGCAAGTGTCAATGGCTACAGAACCTCGAATGATGGTGACAGAAAATAAGAGACTGCCTACCAAACAACCAGTTCCAGAAAAGGGGTGAAGTGACCAAGAGGAAGCAAGCGAAAGGCCAACTAAAGAATATGTAACCAACACACTCAAGAAGACAGAGAGAGCTGCACAAGAATGCACTACAAAGACACAAATGCTGATAGACCATTTGTTCCCGTTTTTAGCTAAAGCGAAGAAACTGCATGAGGAACTGAAAAATAGAAGCACAGTAACTATTGCAGCAAGCACATCAGTTCCTACTAGCACCAGGCCCACGATGAGGCCACGCGTTGGACAGGCGATACACAGATGGTGGTTAAAGGAGTCCTACGGGAGAATCCAAAAGGAGAAGAAGAGACACACAAAACCTTTCCCTACCACAGCGATACAGGTAATGAAGCCTGCTCCTCCAACAAGCATGCCTGAGAAACCTCCAGCAAGAAAAAGTCACATAGACGCATTTAGAGACGTAGTTATAGCTAACTACAAAAAGACATTAAGAATCAAGAGAAACCCACATGAAGACAACAATGAACTAAACGATTACCTAAACAGCACAGCACATCTAGGAAACAACATCGGTACCAACACATGAAAGAGGTCGGAAGAAGTAAAGCTGAAGGAGAATGCTATATCTGCGCACTCCTACCGTACAGCAAGGGAAAGTCCAAGATCTTCGTGGCTGTAGAATTTGATGTCCCGACAGCACACTGTTTATCACACGTGGCAATGTGCAACACCAGAGGACAATTCATGGGTAGAGATGCCTCAATGATATGGGCAACAGAAACAGCATACCCTGATGAAGACGACTATATCCAAGACATCAAGACAAGAAACAGAGCTCACACCAGGAATCACGTGATTAGCTATGCAAAGCCAAAGCACAAGGAACAGGAACAAGATGGGAGATAAACCCAAGGCTGAACGTCCAAGGGAAAACCCCAAAAGAAGCGCAAATATTGAGAAATAGAGGCCAGATGCAGATTAGGGTAACAGTGCTTTTCCCTAGAAGGATGGGAAGCAGGAGTAGTGATATGCCAAGCATGGATGGTCCTTGGAGCCTGCAAGGAAGCAATATAAAACTCTAAAAATCTGTGCAAACCACTATGGCCAAAATTGGTGAAGTTACTAACATGGGTCGAAGATAGAGGGGGACCCCTGCAGATAGTGCCACTGGAAGGCCCGAAATTATGCTTTTGGAATAATGCCACAAGGAAGATGGGAGGGAATCAAAACTGCTGACAAATCTTTGAAGCCCCGGGAATGAAGCAAGGGACCGCAGTAATCATGAACCATTATTGGGCGTTTGGATCCAAGGCATACATAAGACTACCGAAAAATTGGGGAGGCATATGCACACTAGTGAACGTCCACGTTCCTGCACTAGTGATCCCGAAAAATTACCTGAGTATTGAAAGTTTCCCGAAAGCAGATGCTCATCTAAGGAAGAGGAGATCTGTGGAATTGGTATCCTGGATGAAGAGAGAGAATTACTTTTCTGCCAAATCAGAAGAAACATTCCATGCAATCCCATACAAGCACAGACTGTTTAGCCTCACCTCAACAGTGTTCACAACATTGCTCTTGCCACACTTCCAAGTTGGAGTAAATACGAAATGGTTGCAGATAACCAGATGGGAGTTACTGCAGACCATCAACACTACCATAAAAGGATTCAATGCAATCAAAGAAGAACTGAGAGCAATCCGATTGATGACCCTCCAGAACAGATATGTACTTGACATGATTACAGCAATGGATGGAGGTGTTTGCACAAAAATCGGAGAATCATGTTGCACGTTTATACCTTAACATGATGAAGAAAATGGAACCTTAACAGAAGCCATAAGTCTGCTGGCAGATCTGTAGAATCAGATGATCAAGGAAACTGACGTAGTGAATGATGACAGCTGGTTTGGAACACTGTTTCTATGGGTCCCACAATGGATGGCAGACGTATTCAAAATTCTGGGAGCCCTGTTACTAATGATACTACTAGGATTTTGTGTTATCAAGATAATCGTAACACAATGCCAGAAAACCGTAAAGAAAGCCATTGGGATGAAAATTATGGTCGCCATTCAAACATTCCCATGTCTCCTGTTCATTCCTTGTGATATTGGGATTTTTGTCTTTAATAGAATTTGAATTTTCATCATTTAGTGCAGTGAGACGGGTGAGCAGGATAAACGTTTAGAGACAGTACTGATGTTCTTGTGAACCATACTGACTGGTTTCCTAGACTTCTTGCCTCATTATTTACAGACTTTACGACCTTCTCAGCAGCAGCTTTTTCTACATTAATGATTTGCGCCTCCAGGCTGTAACAAAGGTTTAGGAGTGAATTAGTGTTGCCCAACTCAGCCAGCATCACTGTTTCACCTGGTTCACTGTGCATGTCAATCGGCACAACTGAGACCGGCGGCCACACAAAGAAATCAGTAATTTTAGTTGACATAGAGGCCATATTCGAATCAACTTCTTCCTGCGTAGGCAGTCATTTTTTGGTCACCTTTGCTTTAGTATTGAGTTTCTGTTTGTTTCTTAGTTTCATATTAAGAGAGAAAAAGGATTCACTGCATAAATTCTTTCCAATCAACAAAAGCACTAGATATTTCAATTGCTCAAATGGATTAGCAAAAAGGAACCTGGGAAAGCAGAAAGAAGAACCAGTCCCAATCCAACACCCTCAATAGGTTCTTAAGAGATGGATTCCACTCGAATACTGAGGCGGCTTAAAGACTTCACGAGTACACAGTCACTGCACCCTATTGAGCGAATCCTTTGACGCCACAGGTGTAAGTGCTCTTAACCAAGACTCAATCAAAGTGAATAATCCAGACAGTGTTACCCTCGTAACAGAGGTGGCTCAAAGACTACCAGTGTCCACAGTAAGCGCGCTCAAATGCGTGTATCGGTATCCGTACATTCACTGGCACAAATGTTCTGAATTAGCATGGCGTCAGCAGCCCCCCGTTCCTCTTAACCTTAATCACTAGTAATTCTAGTACTCTTTATACAGACTGCTTATGGCCAACCTTTTCCCAAGGCAGCCTCGAATTAACGAGGAACGATCAGCAAGTTAACGTGTTCAGCCAATCTTACCGGCAGCCGGGCGGTTAGACTTTCACTTTCTGCACCTCTACAAAAGGCAAATCATTATGATCTACCTGCCTTCTCCTACCTTCTGCTCCTCACTCCATGTTTGTTTTTCAACTGTATTTGTCTCAAGAGCTTCACTTGAGGATGGGAGGTAACAACAGGCCTCACTGGTACCGGCAGCGTTTAGAGTCTCATGCTTGGAAGCAGCACAGCACCTCTAGGATTCAATCGGTATACCTTGCCATACGCGTGTCAGGTGATGCCCATGGGGGTGGCCCATAAACATGAGTCCCTTCGTGACGGCACAAGCTGGCCCTGCTTACTGGCACTGAAGAAAACCAGGTCATCTGAAAAATCAGAACATTGTCCATTCTTTGTTCCCCGCCCTCTAGTGATTTGAGTGTTTACCTGTGAATTGACCACTGCTACATTGGTATGGGGTATCTGAAGGTAAAGTTGACAATTACTCATTCATACTCCATTTATGATGTACGCTGCGCTTTTTTACTCAGCGCGAGCGCTTTTCAGGGCCAAAGTTGTATTAGTTATATGCCGTTTTTTAAAATAAATGTTAACCTGCTCAATGGCGCCTTTCTCACTATATTAACAGGCCGATTCATGGAATAATTAGCGCGGCGCAAGTGGTCAAAAACGTGCGAATCGCAGTGGAATAGCGAAAATCGCAGTGCAATTGCGAAAATCGCACGAAAAGCAGCGCACGTCGATTCATGGAAGGCCGTGCGCGAGAAAACCAGCGGATGTGCGATAAAAAAGTGCGCGGCGCACGTTGGCGCACAGGCCATCTAACAGCGTGCGCCAGGTCACAGCGAAAATCGCACATGCCACAGCGAAATTCGCACATAGCGCGGCACACGCAACAAAAGTAGGCGGAACACGGGCGTAACACTCGGAATGGGGAACAACTTGCCAAAACGTGGGCATCACGGGGGAAGTACAGGGCACAAGTGCGCGGAACTCCCACACGCTCGCCTACAACACGTATTCATGGAATAGAATAGGGCAAAAAAGCGCAGGCTCAAACCAGCGCACAGGCACAAACACGACCGCCACAAGAAAGCAGGCGGTAGCGTCTCTGCGGCTGTAAGAAATGTGCGCCAAAAGGTGCGCCAACAAATAGCACCTATATACTGCCATGATGAATGTCCCATACTGTGGCCCTCCAGGAAAAATGACGTGCAAAGGGGTACCCACAAACACGGACACCCGCTGACAAAAAATACGTGTGCGTGTATACCGCGGTGCGCGGGAAGTCTATCACGCGATTTCAGCAGGGGACGTGCATCACAGGGGTTCGCGTGAAGTTATTCACGCGATCGGGCCTGGGGGAGCGGGCTACGTGTATTTCAGGGGTTCGCTTGAAGTTTCACACGCGATCGGGTCTGGTGGAGCGGGCTACGTGTATTACAGGGGTTCGCGTGAAGTTCCTCACGCGATCGGGCCTGGGGGAGCGTGCTACGTGTATATCAGGGGTTCGCGTGAAGTTTCACACGCGATCGGGCCTGGGGGAGAGTGCTACGTGTATTACAGGGCTTCGCGTGAAGTTCCTCACGCGATCGGGCCTGGGGGAGCGGGCTACGTGTATATCAGGGGTTCGCGTGAAGTTTCACACGCGATCGGGCCTGGGGGAGCGGGCTACGTGTATTACAGGGGTTCGCGTGAAGTTCCTCACGCGATCGGGCCTGGGGTAGCGGGCTACGTGTATTACAGGGGTTCGCGTGAAGTTCCTCACGCGATCGGGCCTGGGGGAGCGGGCTACGTGTATTTCAGGGGTGCGCGGGAAGTTCCACACGCGAATAGCCTGGGGGCGCGTGTATTCCAGGGGTGCGCGGGAAGTTCCACACGCGAATAGCCTGGGCGCGTGTATTTCAGGGGTGCGCGGGAAGTTCCACACGCGAATAGCCTGGGCGCGTGTATTTCAGGGGTGCGCGGGAAGTTCCACACGCGAATAGCCTGGGCGCGTGTATTTCAGGGGTGCGCGGGAAGTTCCACACGCGAATAGGCTGGGCGCGTGTATTTCAGGGGTGCGCGGGAAGTTCCACACGCGAATAGCCTGGGGGCGCGTGTATTCCAGGGGTGCGCGGGAAGTTCCACACGCGAATAGCCTGGGCGCTTGTATTTCAGGGGTGCGCGGGAAGTTCCACACGCAAATAGCCTGGGCGCGTGTATTTCAGGGGTGCGCGGGAAGTTCCACACGCGAATAGCCTGGGCGCGTGTATTTCAGGGGTGCGCGGGAAGTTCCACACGCGAATAGGCTGGGCGCGTGTATTTCAGGGGTGCGCGGGAAGTTCCACACGCGAATAGCCTGGGGCCGCGTGTATTCCAGGGGTGCGTGGGAAGTTCCACACGCGAATAGCCTGGGCGCGTGTATTTCAGGGGTGCGCGGGAAGTTCCACACGCGAATAGCCTGGGCGCGTGTATTTCAGGGGTGCGCGGGAAGTTCCACACGCGAATAGCCTGGGCGCGTGTATTTCAGGGGTGCGCGGGAAGTTCCACATGTGATTTGACAGTGTGGGTCCTCCCAGGTGTACCCTGTACACCCTCCACGGCCCCTGCAGGCAGCCCACACCACAGGGGACTACCCTGCATCCCTGGTCATGTCCCGCAGGCAGCCCACCCACCATGGGCATGCCCCCCAGCAAAGGCACATGTCTCCTTGAACTAATGACCACCAACTCATGTCCCCTTGCACCCCCACCCCCCAGCACTGTGGGGCACCTGCCAGCAGGCCCCCACCCATGTCCAACTCATGTCCCCCACCACCCCCACCCCCCAGCACTGTGGGGCACCTGCCAGCAGGACCCCACCCATGTCCAACTCATGTCTCCCACCACCTCCACCCCCCAGCCACCAGGGGCACCCTCCACCAGGCCCCCACTCATGTCTCCCACCACCCCCACCCCCCAGCCACCAGGGGCACCCTCAACCAGGCCCCCACTCATGTCACTCACCACCCCTACACCCCAGCAGTGCAGGGGCACCCTCCACCAGGCCCCCACTCATGTCACCCACCACCCCCACACCCCAGCAGTGCAGGGGCACCCTCCACCAGGCCCCCACTCATGTCACCCACCACCCCCACACCCCAGCAGTGCAGGGGCACCCTCCACCAGGCCCCGACTCATGTCTCCCACCACCCCCACACCCCAGCAGTGCAGGGTCACCCTCCACCAGGCCCCCACTCATGTCTCCCACCACCCCCACACCCCAGCAGTGCAGGGTCACCCTCCACCAGGCCCCCACTCATGTCTCCCACCACCCCCACACCCCAGCAGTGCAGGGGCAGCCTCCACCAGGACCCCACTCATGTCTCACACCACCCCCACACCCCAGCAGTGCAGGGTCACCCTCCACCAGGCCCCCACTCATGTCTCCCACCACCCCCACACCCCAGCAGTGCAGGGTCACCCTCCACCAGGCCCCCACTCATGTCACCCACCACCCCCACACCCCAGCAGTGCAGGGGCACCCTCCACCAGGCCCCCACTCATGTCTCCCACCACCCCCTCACCCCAGCTACCAGGGGCACCCTCCACCAGGCCCCCACTCATGTCTCCCAACACCCCCACACCCCAGCAGTGCAGGGTCACCCTCCACCAGGCCCCCACTCATGTCACCCACCACCCCCACCCCCCAGCCACCAGGGGCACCCTCCACCAGGCCCCCACTCATGTCTCCCACCACCCCCACACCCTAGCAGTGCAGGGTCACCCTCCACCAGGCCCCCACTCATGTCTCCCACCACCCCCAACCCCCCAGCACTGTGGGGCACCTGCCAGCAGGCCCCCACCCATGTCCAATCCATGCCCCCCTGCACCTGGGTCCCAACATTCCCCAATCATGTCCGTAATGCCCATCCTACCCTGCCAAAAGGCCCAACCAACTATCACACCCACCCACATATCAAAGGCAATTACATGTTACAACCCCAATTTAAATAATGCAACTGAACACATGTCTGTCACACAAAATGGCTGCAAGTGAATGACAAAACACCCAACATGACATGCCTGAAAGCAATGAGATGATACGACACATTGAAGATTAAAAAAATAATATGTATTGAACAGCAAGTAGAATGGAAATGAAATAAGAAAAAACACAAAGCAAATCAAACAAAACAAGATGAATGTCCAAGAAAATAATCTGAAAAATTAAAATAAGCCAATGAAGAACCATGAAGAAGATCATCCTGGGTCCATGAGCCCAACCAAATTAAACCTAACTATGACTACTAACTAAAAACTGAACTATATACAAAAAAGTGGCGCATTGTCCAATCGCAACCAAAAGAAAAATCAAAAAAACAAAGGAAACCTAACCCTAACTATACAACTATATACAAAGGCAGCGGGCTATTCGGTTGTTGTCATGGGCCAGGGCATCATCGAACTCCTGGTCAATGGCTTGGAGGCGGGCATGTTCCCTGGCCCCGAGGTCCCGCAGGGATAACGCAGTGTCAAGCTCAAACTCCCTGCGAAGACCTTCGAGGCACTCAGCCCGCCTCAGCGCCCTCCGCATGGAGTCCTCCGCCCTGACCATCGTGAGCCGTTCCTCCTCTGCCCGCTGCCGCTCCGCACCTATCCGCTGGCACAACCGCTCCCACACGGAAGCCACTCCCATTCCAGGGTTCTGCCTGCACCCCTGATGTTGATGGCCCCGAGCCATGATGCCTCCCACGTTGAGCCTGCTGCTGCCTCCGACGCAACTGCCTGTGCCAGCACGACGGCATCCAGGCTGATGGAAACCACCGACGCCGTCGTGCACGTGCCCTGCCCGATGATGCCGTCACATCCTCCATCTGCTGGGGTCCAGTTGCTCTGGTGTCCACCCCTGCTGGATCTCTGACTCCCGACTGTGGCAGGGATGGGATCCCCACCGAGCTGGCTGCATTGGTCGGGGCAGGTCCACAGGGGGCCCTGGTGGCATCTGGGCTGGAAGACGGCAAGGAGAACGACTGGTGGATAGCCTGCACAGAGGAGGAGAGGGCCGCCACATTGGCCAACACATGCAGGAAACCCCCGAACATGGCCGATCCCAATTGGGCCACGTCGGCACGGTGCACTTCGTGATGACGTGCGTGCTCCTCCCGGGAAGCACGCACGGCATCACGAATCACAGCCGTGCGCATCGCGACCCCAATCAGGACCTTCTCCGCACGGCCAGGGGTTCCCACGTCCGCAGGTGGAGGGGAGTCAGGTGACATGGACATCCCCTCTACCTGCGGACAGGCCTGGGACGGGGCATCCCTGCTGGTGCATGGTGGTGCACTCACAGGGTCAGGGACAGCGACATGCACAGGCCCCTCCACGGTGACCTGTGCTGCCTCCTGCCCCTGGCCCTGGACTGCACCACTTGCACCAGCAGGGATGCCCCCACCAGGCCCCATGTGTGCCCCAGTGGCGGCCTCCTCCTCCTCTGTGCAAACCACCAACCTGGATGGCTCCTCACCGTCTCCCACCGTAGCAGGCCCCTGTGGGGGCTCACCCACCCCTTCCGCTGCAGCCGTGGGGGCATCCCCGCCGCCTTGCTCCACAGCGCCGTCTCCGCCCTCTTCTTCACTAGCCGCTGCGTAGAGGGAGACAAAGAACACAAGCATCAGGGCACTGTACAATGGTCCCCTAGACAGGAAGCAATAGCAGATGAGCACCACTGTCAAAGTACACTTCCATCATGTCCCTCCACAACACATGGGTCAGTCCAGGCAGAACACACACAGTAACAGGCATGGTGCATGCCATGGACATTTCCATGCATGTCCAATGGACTCTTGAAACATTCAATGATATGTAACTCACATGCATCATGGCTCATGCCCATCACATGCACACACTTTACCTCAGTCACATCCATCTGGCCCCAAACACACCAAACACAGCGGATACAAGGGTAATTTGGCTGCTTTACTGAATCTGTGCATTGTCACACACATGTGTCATGCATCCATGGCATGCACAAGTCACAGACACGCAGGTCAGGCACACAGACATGGCTACCATATATGTACCTGGCATCAGCACCCATCCCTCACCCCCACCCATGTCCAGGTACAGAGACTGGCATGCTCTCATGTTCAAAATCTGCATAGGGCTCCCCATGCAGCATTTCAACACATGCAACAACCATGTGCATCACACATCACTGGTCGCACATGCATTACCATGATGTCCCTGCACACATACATGCATACATGGCCTATGGCACACATACAGGCAAGTATCATAGAACCAGCACACCGCAACATGCCCTGTCTCACACAGTAATGCATGGACACTTACCGCTCAACTCCAGACGGGCCTCCCTCTCAAGGATCTGGGCGTGGAGCGCTGGGCGTATGCGTTCCAGGACCCTCATCTGGATGGAACTCATGCGGCCCCGGCCCCCCTCTACGAGGCGCCGGGCCTTCACAAGGGTCCTGGACCTCAAGTCCTCCCAGCGCTTCTTGATCTTCAGGACGTCGCGGGTTGCCACCCCCTCCGCGTTGATGGCAACCACACAGTCGGCCCAGATCCTCTGCCGTCCTTCCTTGCTGGCGCGGGACGATCCAAAGAGGGCATCATACTGCCCCAGGACATGCTCCACCAGGACACCAACTTCGGTGACAGTGAAGCTGGTGCCCCTCTGCCCCTCTGGCCTGGGGTTGCCACTGGTGCCAGATGTGGAAGTGCCCGACATGGCAACCCCAGAGGCAGGTGTGGGTGGGCAACTGGGTCCTGGGGCTGGGCTGTGGAGCGATGTAATCCCAGTCGGGAGTCTTCAGTTCCAGCAGGGGTGGACACAGCAACTGGACCCCTGCAGATGGCTGATGTGCAGGCACCAAATGGCAGGGCACGGTGGCAGCAGGCAGGCAGGCAGGCAGGCAGCAGCAGATGGCACGTGGGAGGCTGCTCGGGGCACTGGGGGGCAGTAACTCGGCCTTCTGGGCAGGAGCGTGGGCTTCCGTGTGTTTTCGCGTGGCCAGCTTGATACGGAGTGATTTGGCACGTGAAAATCCTGCACGTCAGCGTGAAATCCGAGGAAAGGCCCTTAGCGCGTAAGCGCGTCAGCACGCATACGCGATTCTATTGGACCAGAGTCCCTCAGCGCGTAAGCGCGTCTGTGACGTGACCCGCACGGGTGTTCCCCACTCAGCACGTGATGACGGGGCACAAGTGGAGATACTGCACGTCAGAGTGTCATCGCGTGTAATTGGACAAAAGTGCGCGTACACGCGATTGGCCTATGTACGTGTATTTAATGGGTGCGCGGGCACTTACACACGCAAGTATGTCAGCGAACCTGTATCCCGTGGTGCGTGTGAATTTCCACACGCTATTGGACTGGGAACTGGATTCCAGGGGTGCGCGGCTCACACGCTGTATCCCGTGGTGCGTGTGAATTTCCACACGCTATTGGACTGGGAACTGGATTCCAGGGGTGCGCGGGTCACACGCTCGCCTAGAACACGCGCAAAGCATACATTTGCAGACTTTAACAATAACAAGCTCAGACGGCAGAATGAACATACCGTTCCTAGCAGCAGTGGCAGTGGGCTACCAAAGGAGGAGGAGGAGCATAGTCAGGGCCAGAATATTCACACCCAGAACCAGCCTTTTCGGGATGCCTGATGACCAGGTGTATGGGAGGTACAGGTTTCCACCACACATCATACTGGACCTGGTGAGTGAGTGGGAGGATGACCTCACATCACCCACCCTGTGCTCCCAAGCACTCAGCCCCCTGGAGAAGGTCCTCAATGTACTGCACTTCTTAGCCACTGGATCATTTCAGCGGACAAGTGCCATAGTGGGTGGGGTGTCACAGGCCACCCAGTCATGCTGCCTACACCAGGTCTTGAACATCATCACTGCACGCCCATCAGTCCGCAGGCACATATACCTGCCCAGAACACCTGCAGAAAGGCATGCTGCCGCCCTGGATTTTTACGCTGTGGCACGATTCCCCAAAGTGCTAGGTGCCATCGACTGCACCCATGTGGCTCTACGTCCCCCCAGGGCATCTGAGCACATCTATAGGAACCGCAAGCACTGGCATTCCATCAACGTGCAGGTAGCATGTAATGCCAAGGGAATCATCACCTCAGTATATGCCAACTCTCCCGGCTCCACCCACGACAGCTTCATTTACCGAATGTCCACCCTAAGCCGGGACCTAGAAGCTGGGCGGCATGGCGATACATGGCTGCTTGGTGAGTATGTATGCCACTGCACATGCATGCATGTTGGATACTGAGCAAGGTCACAACCCCACCAATGATACCAATCACCACCTCCACAGGGGACAGTGCCTACCCTCTCAGCCCCCACATGATGACGCCAATTCGGAACCCCACCACGCCACCCCAGGTAAGATATAACACAGCCCACATTACAACCAGGGGCATAGTGGAGCGCACATTCGGAGTGCTAAAGTCACGCTTTCGCTCCCTTGACCGTTCTGGCGGGCAGCTGTTATACGCGCCCCCAGTAGTGTGCAGGATCATAGTGGCAGCATGTGTCCTGCACAACGTTGCAACACGCCGGGGCCTGGCCGTGGACATGGTGGTGGCCCCACATCCCCAACCACATGCACAGCCGCTGCGCATGGGAGGGGAAAGGGCACGGGGGGAGGCAGCCCGTACACAGCTAGTGGCTAATTGCTTCACATAGAAATCACACCCCTGTGGAGTGCACACTGCCCTGGCACATTCCATCTGACAATCAATGATGACTCAACCTGACACTGATCCTGAATGTCTGGAGAATGAACCGGGAATACCATGTCAGCCTGAGATTGTTCACCTGGAAGTGTCACAATGTGTGCATCCCTACCCACACAGACACCACCAATGCAGTTTTGTGAAGTTACACATTGAAGCAGCTAAAATGAATACCCACTTGCAAAATGCAACAAGAGGACAGTGCCATGTCAGCCAACCCAACCCCAGCACCGCCACACGACACACCGTGCCATGTCATGCTAATTGCAGGTAAACAAAGTAATCCCCACAACATGACATCAGTCTCACTATGTACAGTGGCACTATTAGAAACCTGCAACACCTGAAATGCTCACAGCAATGCCGGACCAACAACATACTTGAGCACGTAGTACCATTAACATGACATCACAAATGTTACATATTAGTAGTCTCACCACCTGGAAATGCCTGCACTCCCACCACTACCAACTGTGCAGTGTTGTCGCCATGTAGAGTTGTAGGTGCACTGCAGCCAACATGGTCCCCATCTCCAGACTAGAGGCCCTTGTGTGGACATGAGGAAGGGACCTGCAAATTGGGAGGTAGACACAGAAGAAGAGTTACACATCAATGCCACATGCAGTGTACAACACAACAGCAATATGCACTATGAATGTATACACAGTATTGACTACAGACTGGCCACACAGCTCATGGGAGTCCAACGTCACTGTGTAATTCACTGTCACTTGGGCACACCCTTTGCAAGCCCATGGAAACGGGAAGCAGGAGGGGTGTGTGTGACTCAAACCCAAGCATCTGAACCAAATACATTACAAGCCTGCATGTGCCCAGCCACAATGCAGCGTATGCCCACAGGAACCACGGAAGCCAACAGATCGTCCCAAAAAAATTGGGAATAAAAGAAATCAAAATAAAAATAAAAATAAGAAACAATCAAAAATGGCCATTGATGGGCCCGGGGGGGTTGGGGAGGCCACCCAGGAGGTCCGAGGACAGGATGCACACCAGAACCCACCTGCGTGGATCCTGGGAAGATAAAACACCTCCATGGGCTCATGGCCCACACGGCTACCCTATTGTGGGAGTATCACTGCTGTTGCTATTATCACCCTGTGCAGCTGCATCCGGAGGTGGTTGCACTATGGGAGGCAGCCCACGCAAGGCCCTAGTCTGCTCCTCCATGGCTGCAAGCATGCGGGTGTGGTAGGTCTGGTTCTGGAGGATGAGTGTGCGGAGGTCCCCATGCAACAACTCACGGGATGCCCGGACCTCCGCCCTCGTTGCCTGCATCTCAGCTGAGAGCGTACGGGTGAGACGCTCCAGCTGCTGTTCTGTCCTTTGGTGTGTTGAAGCCTCAAGCTCAACAAGAGTCGTCCTGAGGTGAAGGAGCTCCTGCCTCAGGGCTTCCCTGTGGCCCTGGGACTCAATGGAGATGGCCTCCTGCAGAGTCGCCAGTGCCGCCCGCCTGTCCCTGTTGGACCCCAACATGTCCTCCCTGTGTGACTGGCAGATGGAGTCGGTTGCCTGCTCTAGTCGCTCCATCAGCCTTTCTGGGGGGACAATGGAAGTGGCCACCCTATCCATGGCCTGAGCCATCATCTCGGATGATGCAGCCTGTTGGGTTGCCATACCGTAAATGGATTGCTCCCATGCGGTATTGCCGGGTGGCGTACGGCCACCACGTCGGCGGGCACCACACCTGTCTGGGGCAAGGCGAACTGCGCCTTGCTGTGCCGGCACTGCCTGAGGCTGCAGGACTGCATTCCCCCTCTGATCTGCTGGCCCAGGAACAGGATCAGATGTCGCGGAGTGTGACCCTGCATCCGTAACCACCGAAGGCGTAGCTGCCAACACTGACATCCCCATGGAGGGTCCTGACCCTGGTGCAGGTGGGTGAGACAGAACAGAATCCCTCCCTGGAACACTCACCTGCGACGGCACGTAGGTCTCATCCGAATCAACACCTGAGTACAGCTCGGGGGAGGTGCAGCCAGAGACACCCCTTGAGAGCACGACCTGCAGCACTTGTGGGTTCTCCCCCACCACCACACCACGTCCCTCACTGGTGGTTGGTCGGCCCACGGACCCCTCCTGGGTCTGCACCATCTCCACAACCCCAGCAGTATCAGGTGCGTCTTCCCCTGCAAAGACATGAAAACAAAGAAATGGAAACAGGCATTAGCACCATGGCACACAATGAGGGCTGAGAAGCAAGAGAACCAGTACTTGATTGACACATGTCCCACATGACTAAAACCCTCCCATGCATGCACCCTCACTGCGTATGAAGTGCAGGCAAAAGGCACACACTGATGACACCAAGATGGAAGATGAACACATTTTCTGCATGCTGCCTGGCAGTGGCATCACACATTGGCCTGTGATTGCCAGGTGAAACACACATGCCATCACACAGATGGCATGTACCATTGCAATTGAGTGAAGATGGAGAGGAGGGCAGCACCTATTCATTCAGTCCAGTTCCCGCATGTAATTGCTTTTCTAATTCTAACTGGTCAGATTTTTCACCCGGAGCTGCCAGACTGAAATGGTCCAATTGCACAGGGACATGTGTGTACAAATGATATCCAGGTAACAAAGTCACTCCACTTTACCATACCCATGTCAGACATGTGACTAGTGGACAGCGACATGCCTAGTGAAAGTGGTGGAATGCAAACAAACTGACTGAATGAACAGTGAAAAATAAGCAAATATGTTGTGGCAAGGTGACACTTCAAGGGCAACTGGCGTGCAGTTGGGCTAGATGTCTACTGTTGGCAGAAGGGATACTGCTATGGCCAAATGCAGCTGCGCAGGAAGGATTGCATGAAGCACATGGCTGACCCATACGACTCAGGCGTACACACTCTCACCTGGCACACAAACAGAAGCCCTCACACACACACCATGCACATGGATGACACACACATGCATGTGCACTCACCGGACAATGCCTCGTAATCAGCCAGATCTCCCACGCCTTGGATCTGTTCCTCCGTGACGTAGGTCCCAGCGACTGACTCATGTGGAGTGAGTTCCATGTCTACTACTGGAGACCCACCTCCAGTCACTAGAGTTGCGGCATGACTTGAGGCCAGCTTACTCTTTGCCCTGCGCTTTAGGTCATTCCAGCGCTTATAGCAATCATTGGCTGTGCGCCTCACAATTCCAAGGGCACTTACGATGTCCGCAACGGTCTGCCAGTGTGCCTGGCGTTGTGCAGGTGTGGTCTTGGATCCTGCAACAATGACCATCTCGTTGTCATGTCCGGACACATACTCGACAAGTGCATTCAGTTCGTCATCCGTGAAGCTGGGCTTCCTGGACGGGCCGGACTGTGTAGCCGTGTCTGGGGCATCAGCCTGTGCCGGACGAGCACTCTTCCTCTTCCGCTTGGAAGGTGGTGGTGATCCTGAGTGTCCTGCGCCGCTCTGGACACTAGGGGCAGGAGCCCTGGTGGACTCTGTATCAGGAGTGTGGGATTGCACACTCAGCATGGGAGTTGGTGCAGGCATTGGCTCTAGTGTGATGGTGTCAGGGGGAATGTCAGCAGCATGGACTAGGACCGACACTGTCCTGGCTGGGTGTGTGAGGGCTGGGGTGGATGGAGCCGCAGCTGCCCCTGCAGCCTCTCCGCCCTGCCTCCTTGGTGCAGCAGATGACCTTGCTGCACCAGATCCACGTGGCATGATGGCATCAACGTGCACCAGCGCACGTGTCGTAGCCCTGCTGACCTGGAAGTCAGCCATGGAGTCAGCCAGGTCTGGTGCCACAATGGGCTGGTCCAACAAGGGCTGAGCATGGATGGTGTCAGCCACATCAGCCTCAATGGGAGGGGGGGAGGGGAGGGGGATTATGGGTGCCCGTGACTGGTCCTCCACACATGGGGGGACAGGCTCACCCTGCAAGTTACGACCACGTCCCCTACCGGATCCACCACGGCCACCACTTGTGGCTCTTCCACCTTTGCCACCCTTAAGGAATCCTCGCCTCCCAGCCATGGCACTGATGTTAATGTGCGTATGGGAGTGGATGTAGACTATTGTCCTGGGCAATTGGGGGTCAAAGGGGTTGGGTACCAGATGGTAATTGTACCCTAGTGCTCTAGCAAGGCTGAATGTAACCCCTGGGGAAAGATGACGGGTCACGCAACGCACAGGAGGCCCAAAAAAGGGAGATGACGTGCACGCAACCCCTCCTAGACCACGTGTGCAGAAAGAAAAACCTGCACTACGCTGTGGCACCCAGAAACACAAGAATGAACGTATGCGTGTCACACGCAGCCTAGAATGACCTCTGAAGGGGTAGGCTACACACGGGGCAAGCACAGATGTTAGATACGTGCGTGACTCACCGTCTGCCTGGTAAACGAGCGTGTAAAAGGAGCACGTTTGGTTGGCAACACCCCCGCCAAAAGAAGATTTGTACGCTGTCTGAGGAGACAGGACAACAGTAGAAGGGAACACTGTTTGAGGGAACAGGCCCAGGTAAACCAGTAAAAGCGAAAGAAGAGAAAAATCTGTCAGAGGTAACAGGGAATACGAACTTGAAACGCCGTGAAGTAAATCGCGTGTGAAACGACAAGAAGTACAGAATTCACCCACTCGCTCTCCACGAAAAGCACGTACAAGGAAGTGGTGTTCTACGCGTACCTTTTATACAGGCCCACACGTCCAGCGTCACTTACGCGGCGTGTACGCGCTAGGGCCATTTCCACCAATTACACGCTTTGTCACTTCTGCGTGTACGGACATTTCCTCCAATTACACGCTTTGTCACTTCTGCGTGTAGGGACATTTCCTCCAATTACACGCTTTGTCACTTCTGCGTGTAGGGACATTTCCTCCAATTACACGTTTTGTCACTTCTGCGTGTAGGGACATTTCCTCCAATTACACGCTTTGTCACTTCTGCGTGTAGGGACATTTCCTCCTATTACACGCTTTGTCACTTCTGCGTGTAGGGCCATTTCCACCAATCACACGCCATGAGACTCTGACGTGCAGTCTTTCCACGTGTGCTCTGTCATCACGTGCTGTGTGGGAAACACCCGTGCGGGTCACGTCACAGACGCGCTTACGCGCTGAGGGCCTTTGGTCCAATAGAATCGCGTATGCGCGCTGACGCGCTTACGCGCTAAGGGCCTTTCCTCGATTTTCACGCTGACGTGCAGGATTTTCACGTGCCAAATCACTCCGTACCAAGCTAGCCACGCGTAAGCACACGGAAGACCACGCTCCTGCCCAGAAGGCCGAACTACTGCCCCCCAGAGCCCCGAGCACGCTCCCACCTACCATCTGCTGCTGCCTGACTGCCTGCTGCCCACGTGCACTGCCATTTGCTGCCTGCACATCAGCCAGGGGTGCTGTTGCTGTGACCACCCCTGCTGGTACCGAAGACTCCCGACTGGAATTCCATCGCTCCACAGCCCAGCCCCAGGACCCAGTTGCCCACCCACTCCTGCCTCTGGGGTTGTCATGTCGGGGCAAACACCATCTGTGACCACTGACAACCCCCGGCCAGAGAGGCAGAGGGGCACCAGCTTCAGTGCCACCGAAGTTGGTGTCCTGGTGGAGCAAGTCCTGGGGCAGTATGATGCCCTCTTCGGAAGTTCCCGCGCCGACAAGGAAGGACGGACTCGGATCTGGACTGACATCGTGACTGCCATCAGCGCGGAGGGGGTGGCAGTCCGGGACTTACAACATGTCAGGAAGCGCTGGGAGGACTTCAGGTCCAGGACCCTGAACAAGGCCCGGCGCCTCTTGAAGGCAGCGGATGCCAAGGGGCGCCGGGGCCACTTGTTGGAAGAACAGATGGGGGTCCTGGAACGCATATCCCCAGCGCTCCACGTCCAGGTCCTGGAGAAGCAGACCCGTCTGGAGTCGAGCGGTCAGTGTACATGCATCCTGATTGTGAGCAGTGCGTGTGGTGATTATTCGGTATTGTGCAGGTTGCACATCTGTTTGTATGGGGTCGAGTATGGGTGGGGGTGTACATGGCCGTGGGGCTGACACATGCGAGGGCTGTAATGTGTGAGACATGGATGGTGCTTGTGTGTGTAGGCTTGCATGGCAAATGCAGTTGTGCGTGCACACATGTTTGTATGTATGTGTATGTAAGTAGACATGTCCGTGATGTCATGCATGTATGTTGTATTGGGCTGCATGTATGAGCACTGTGTACATGTGCATGTGTGTGTATTTGACAAGGGTGCAACAGTGATGCAACATGGATGCATGTGACTGCGGTATGTGTAAGCCTGATTGGCAGATGTGACATGGATGCCCGTCTGAGGTGTACACATGCATGCAAGTGTGGTGGTGTGTGTACATGTGTGGTGCACTTCCTGTGTTGCATGTGATGTCTGGGTCACCTTTGGCTGCTCATGCTGTTGTATGTGTATGGATGGTGGTGGCAGTTGCGATATGGCTGTGGTATGGCTCATGTGTGCGAGTTGCAATGACATGTGTGTTGGGGATTGTGATGACATGTCTGAGGTTTGCCAATGCCACTCATGTGCAACTGTCATGTGTGTATGTGTCCATTGTACAGTGCCCTGATGCCTGTGTTTTGTTTCTCCCTGTGTGCAGCGTCAACTGATGAAGAGGGCGGAGAAGGTGCTGTGGAGCACAGCGGCGGGGATCCGACCGCCAGCCGGAGACGCAAGGCCCGGCTCCCCTCCCGTGTTGTCATCTCGTCGGGGAGTGAGGAGTCCGGTGCCGCGTCCCAGGCCGCAGCTGCCGGGGGGAGGTCCAAGAGGCGGAGGTTGGAGTTGGACTCCTCGGCAGCAGAAGGGGCAGCTGGGACCCCACAGGGCCCAACAGGGGAAGATGGCACGGAGTCATCCAGGTTGGTGGGGGATCTGGTGGAGGAGGAGGCCGTGCAAGCACCAGAGACGGGGTCTGGAGGTGGGGATCCCACTGGTGCTAGTGGTGCAGTCCAGGACCAGGGACAGGAGGCAGCACAGGCCGCCGCGGAGGTGCCTGTGTGCAATCCTGTCCCCGATCCTGTCCCTGCATCATCTTGCACCAGCAGGGATGCCTACGTCCAGACCCGTTTCCAGGCAGGGGATGAGCTGACGTCAACTGGCCTTCCTCTGCCTGCGGACGTGGCTATCCAGGTCCGGGTTGAGCCTGTCCTGGCTGGTGTGGCGTTGCGTCAACGGGCCATGCGAGGTGACCTGCAGTCTTTTCATGGAGAGACTGCACGTCATCTCGAATGGCTCGTTGACCACGTCAGCCTGCTGGGACAGGTCACCCAGGCCGGATTCCTCCGTCTGATGGGGCTTGCTCCGACCCCCTCCTCAACTGGACCCCCTACGCGCCAGTCGTCCTCTGTGCCATCTTCTCACCCATCAGTCACCTGGGTGCCCTGTGGAGCTGCCTCTGACGGTGCGGCCAGGCTGGTGGAGGAGGCATCCCTGCCACAGTCGGGAGTCGGTGGTCCAGCAGGGGTGGCCACATCAACAAGTGCACCCCAGCCGGCGGAGGATGTGCAGGCAGCAGGAGGCAGTGCACGGGCAGAGGCAGAGCAGCAGCAGCAGCAACATGGTGGGAGCCATGAAGGCTCGGGGCTTTCGACATCGGAGGGGCAGGCATCGGCCGGAGGGCAGGGGGACCCAGGACAGAGAGTGTCTTCCGTGTGGCAGCGGTTGGGCCACGCCATAGGTGCGGAGCGGCGGCGGGCGGAAGAGGCGCGGCTCACAATGGTCAGGGCGGAGAACTCCATGCGGAGGGCCCTGAGGCGGGCCGAGTGCCTCGAGGCAATCCGCAGGGGGTTGGAGGAGGACACAGCGTCGTCCCTGCGGACCCTCGGGGCCATGGAACTGGACCGCCTCTGGGACATCGAACAGGAGTTCGATGATGCCCTGGCCCGGGACACCACAGAGTGAGCCGCTGGACTTGCCCGCCGCCTTTGTATATAGTTCTTTAGTTTTAGGTTTCCTTTCTTTCGTATTATGATTTGGAGTCGACGGACACTGCTCCACTTTTTGTATATAGTTGATTTTTAGGTAGATTTTTTAGTAGGTTTCCTTTGTTCAGTTGGGCTCATGGACCCTTGTTATTTTTGTACATAGTTCTTTATTGCATGGATATTTTTTTACATTTGACTTTGGACAAAATTTTTTTCTATTTGGATTTCAAGTTTCATTTTTTCATACGGACATGCAGCTTACTTTTTTCTCATTCACATTGTAGTTAGTTTTCTTTCTTTAGCATTCTTATTTTTTTTCAATACAATTTTGTTTGCATACTTCACTGTGTGGTATCATCTCATTGGTTTCATGCATGTCATGTTGTGTGTTTTCCCATTCAATTGCAACCATTGTGTGTGACGGACATGGCTTCATTAGCTTCATGAACATTGGGGGTGTAACATGTGATTTCCATTTCCATGTGGGTGAATGGGTTACTTGGTAGGGCTTTTTGGCTGTGGAGGCTGACCATTACGCACATGATTGGGGATTGTGAGGACCTGGTGGGGGCTGCCCATGGTGGCAGGGCGGTGGGGGGTGGTGGGAGACATGATTGGGGGCCTGGTGGAGGATGCCCCTGGTGGCTGGGGGGTGGGGATGGTGGGAGACATGAGTGGGGGCCTGGTGGAGGGTGCCCATGCACTGCTGGGGGGTGGGGGTGCAGGGGGACATGAGTGGGGGCCTGGTGGAGGGTGCCCCTGGTGGCTGGGGGGTGGGGGTGGTGGGAGACATGAGTGGGGGCCTGGTGGAGGGTGCCCATGCACTGCTGGGGGGTGGGGGTGCAGGGGGACATGAGTGTGGGCCTGGTGGAGGGTGCCCCTGGTGGCTGGGGGGTGGGGGTGGTGGGAGACATGAGTGGGGGCCTGGTGGAGGGTGCCCCTGGTGGCTGGGGGGTGGGGGTGGTGGGAGACATGAGTGGGGGCCTGGTGGAGGGTGCCCCTGCACTGCTGGGGGGTGGGGGTGCAGGGGGACATGAGTGGGGGCCTGGTGGAGGGTGACCTTGGATGCTGGGGGGTGGGGGTGGTGGGAGACATGATTGGGGGCCTGGTGGAGGGTGCCCCTGCACTGCTGGGGGGTGGGGGTGCAGGGGCACATGAGTGGGGGCCTGGTGGAGGGTGACCCTGGATGCTGGGGGGTGGGGGTGGTGGGAGACATGATTGGGGGCCTGGTGGAGGGTGCCCCTGCACTGCTTGGGGGTGGGGTGGTGGGAGACATGAGTGGGGGCCTGGTGGAGGGTGCCCCTGCACTGCTGGGGGGTGGGGGTGCAGGGGGACATGAGTGGGGGCCTGGTGGAGGGTGACCCTGGATGCTGGGGGGTGGGGGTGGTGGGAGACATGATTGGGGGCCTGGTGGAGGATGCCCCTGGTGGCTGGGGGGTGGGGGTGGTGGGAGACATGAGTGGGGGCCTGGTGGAGGGTGCCCCTGGTGGCTGGGGGGTGGGGGTGGTGGGAGACATGAGTGGGGGCCTGGTGGAGGGTGCCCATGCACTGCTGGGGGGTGGGGGTGCAGGGGGACATGAGTGGGGGCCTGGTGGAGGGTGCCCCTGGTGGCTGGGGGGTGGGGGTGGTGGGAGACATGAGTGGGGGCCTGGTGGAGGGTGCCCCTGGTGGCTGGGGGGTGGGGGTGGTGGGAGACATGAGTGGGGGCCTGGTGGAGGGTGCCCCTGTACTGCTGGGGGGTGGGGGTGCAGGGGGACATGAGTGGGGGCCTGGTGGAGGGTGACCCTGGATGCTGGGGGGTGGGGGTGGTGGGAGACATGATTGGGGGCCTGGTGGAGGGTGCCCCTGCACTGCTTGGGGGTGGGGTGGTGGGAGACATGAGTGGGGGCCTGGTGGAGGGTGCCCCTGCACTGCTGGGGGGTGGGGGTGCAGGGGGACATGAGTGGGGGCCTGGTGGAGGGTGACCCTGGATGCTGGGGGGTGGGGGTGGTGGGAGACATGATTGGGGGCCTGGTGGAGGATGCCCCTGGTGGCTGGGGGGTGGGGGTGGTGGGAGACATGAGTGGGGGCCTGGTGGAGGGTGCCCCTGGTGGCTGGGGGGTGGGGGTGGTGGGAGACATGAGTGGGGGCCTGGTGGAGGGTGCCCATGCACTGCTGGGGGGTGGGGGTGCAGGGGGACATAAGTGGGGGCCTGGTGGAGGGTGCCCCTGGTGGCTGAGGGGTGGGGGTGGTGGGAGACATGAGTGGGGGCCTGGTGGAGGGTGCCCCTGCACTGCTTGGGGGTGGGGTGGTGGGAGACATGAGTGGGGGCCTGGTGGAGGGTGCCCCTGCACTGCTGGGGGGTGGGGGCGGTGGGAGACATGAGTGGGGGCCTGGTGGAGGGTGCCCCTGGTGGCTGGGGGGTGGGGGTGGTGCGAGACATGAGTGGGGGCCTGGTGGAGGCTGCCCCTGCACTGCTGGGGGGTGGGGGTGGTGGGAGACATGCATTGTTGATCAGTAGTGCAAGGTGACATGTGGGTTGGCTGGGGGGCATGCCCATGGTGGATGGGCTGCCTGCGGGACATGAGCAGGGGTGCAGGGTAGTCCCCCGTGGTGTGGGCTGCCTGCAGGGGCCGTGGAGGTTGTGGAGCATACACCTGGGAGGACCCACACGGCCAATTCACGTGTAGTACTCCCCAGAACCCCTGAAATACACATACCCTGCAGAAATCGCGTGTGGAACTTCCCGCGCACCCCTGGAATACACATACCCTGCTGAAATCGCGTGTGGAACTTCCCGCGCACCCCTGGAATACACGTACCCTGCTTGCACGGGGCCAATCACGTGAGAGACTTCACGCGAACCCCTGAAATACACGTAGCCCGCTCCCCCGGCCCGATCGCGTGAGAAAGTTCACGCGAACCCCTGAAATACACGTAGCCCGCTCCCCCAGGCCCGATCGCGTGAGAAACTTCACGCGAACCCCTGAAATACACGTAGCCCGCTCCCCCAGGCCCGATCGCGTGAGAAACTTCACGCGAACCCCTGAAATACACGTAGCCCGCTCCCCCAGGCCCGATCGCGTGAGAAACTTCACGCGAACCCCTGAATTACACGTAGCCCGCTCCCCCAGGCCCGATCGCGTGAGAAACTTCACGCGAACCCCTGTAATACACGTAGCCCGCTCCCCCAGGCCCGATCGCGTGAGAAACTTCACGCGAACCCTTGAAATACACGTAGCCCTCTCCCCCAGGCCCGATCGCGTGAGAAACTTCACGCGAACCCCTGAAATACACGTAGCCCGCTCCCCCAGGCCCGATCGCGTGTGGAACTTCCCGCGCACCTCTGAAATACACATACCTTGCTCGCACTGGGCCAATCGCGTGTGGAACTTCCCGCGCACCCCTGAAATACACGTTCCCCGCTTGGCGTTTGCTGTTTGCCAGCCCGGTGAACTGGTCCAGGGTTAGCGCAGCCCTTTGCGATGATTTAGCGATTTTGATGGCTTTTCCTTGCGCGAGGGCGTTCTTGGGGGCGTAACAGGCGCTGCTGCAGGGTCGCTGCGATTCTCTGCGCCACGGCTGGTTTGGGAGCCTAAAATCCATGAATACGCTGTGCGTGGAAATCGGTTTTAGCGCACGTGCCTGGCGCAGTCAATCGCACGCGGACACTCTGCGCCAGCCGCTTGCGACACTTTTCTGCGAAATTCTATGAATTACCCTCTTAATGTGCGACTCAGTTCATTACGATGCATGAATCTTAAAAAGTGACACTTCCCGAGCTGAAGTGTTTTTTTAAAAAATGCTTAATGTAACGGTTAGCAAATACAGATGTTTTTCGTCTTGACTCCTGGAAGCGGTAATTGGGTCTAATGAACGTACGTTGGTAGCGGTAGCTGCAGTGACGGGAATAGAGCTTCGTGCCTGTCTCCATAGCGCGATTCCACACTAAAGGCTGAAAAAGAGAGAAAACAATGGTTGGACAAGCTTCCATCTTAAAAAACAACCCCCGGCAACAAGCCGGCAGTGCTTGCGAGGCAAACCACTAACGCTAAGCAAATTCAAAACAGAATGGCAGGTTTTTCCAAGCAGATATAAAATAAATTGTGGGGACCTGAGAGGGAGGCGGGTCAGGCATTTGAAAAAGTTTCCTTTCCCCACAATGAAAAGAGTCATCGTCGGATTAGCCCCACATGTGAGGTTGGTAGATGGCGCATTTGGGAACACGTCAGAGATGATGGCGATGAAGCACACATTTTAGGAATATTTGCCAGGCTGCGGTTTGATGACTATCAGTTTCTCGTGCTCCTGCCTTAAAACGCCAAATGGAATGCATGTGCATATAGAGAGAAGAAAAGACGAGCACATATGTTAACCACCCGGAAATCTGGGCCATTTCATGTAGCGTTGACGTTGCATGTTTTATGTGATCCACTAAAGGTAGAAAGCTTATACAGATCACAAGGAAGCCTCTTGCGAGGAAACCTGATGGTGTGAGTTGATTTCCAATACATATGAATAACCTCATTATAAGGCTCTGTAGATATCCATTTGCAGAGGCGCATTTGATAGTAATCGTTGTACAATTTAGCAGGGCTTTTTTATTAGCAGGTTTGCCTCGAGATTACTTTTGTGAGAGTTCTTAAAGACACGTGTGCGTAAAATGTGTGAAAGGCGGACTCACGGAAAAGGGCAAGCACCAGGTGTGGATTGTGCAACGCAGGCAATGGTATTGCAAAGTGGGAAAGGGAGTGCGGGAAATACATGGATGCGATCACTCTGCGTTGCAGGAGACAGTGAAACATTGGCATGATGTTGACTTGTTGGTGGCCCTGGAGGTTAATACGAATGAAGGTATCACATGTCACATTAGGCAGTAGCGCTGATATGCTGAGATACGTACATATCAGCTTTGTTCCTCATTGTGAGTCAGGGCGCAGGCAGCTGGATGCCACAGGCCACACTCTATCTACGGCCAGACGCTTCTAAAGACACCACCATTATCAAAGTAGCAACTGACTGAACTGCATCAGGACAGCGACTACCAAAAAGAGGTAGGTTTTCAGAGCTTTTCGAAAAGAGGTCAGAGAATCACAAAGACACAAGTGACATGGTGGGAGATTCAACAGACAGATATGATATCATATGATACGTCATTTATAATGCACCTGTACACGAGTGTTTCTTGCCACAAACCGAAAAAAAAGTCTGCCCCCCTTAAATTTACATTTCATCCGCCGAACTACCAACGCGCACTGGGAGTGAGGTCAGCAGACACCTGAAAGATTGGTCTATGTGTGGGCAGTAACCAAGCAAATATTCATTTATGTTATTACAATGCCTTATTCGGACACCTTGCCACACTCATGCATTAAGTCTGGGTAGTCATTGGACAGTGTACTTTCTCTTAGTCTAACAACGCTTTTTGACTTTGCAGTCTGCGCCCTTTGATCTGTGATGTCAATAAAGGAAAGTGGATGGCCCACACAAAGGTCTGGCTGGAGAGACTGAAAAAACCTCAGGACAGTCTCACCACAGGCGAAACTAACGTCACCCTGGAACAGTTCCAAAGGACGGCCTTCAAGAAGAAAGAACATGTTTCAAGGGTATCAGGTAATATTATTCCCACCAATACTATCGCCATATATATGGTTACGGGGTAAGGACATAGGCAATATTATTGGTGGGGATAATTTATGGGGTAAATGGGACAGGGGGTGTCATCCGCTCCCTTGAAAAAAATATGCGGTTGCAGGGGACCCCCCGCAGGTTCCATGGCTTAATATCCCTGCAAAAATATGGGACCGTTTCAAGCAAGTCCAATATAATGCATTCCCTCAAGGTATACATGTGAGGGGGCATTTCCAAGAAGAGCACAGCACCCATCATATAATTTGAGGGCGTAAAGAACACAGCCTCCTGCAAACAGAACACAATTATGAGGCAACTGTTGCTGTATGTGAGGCAGAATTAACCTGCAAATTACACAGCATACAGGCCAATGAACACAAACACCTATCAGACGGAGGCTTTATGGCAGAACGGGGGCTCATTTGGGTTCAAAATTCACTGGAATCTCCTGACCAAAATCCTTTAATGTTAATCTGGGCACAGTTTAAGGGGTGCCTCACTCATGTACAGAAGCCTGCCAACAAGGCAGAACTCTTGGAGGACATTTTTAAAGTTTTGGTGGCAGATCCTGACCGCAGATACCTACTCAAGGCCAATGAAATACATTAGGAAGGTGACCAATATGCTCCCCGTCGGAAATATTTGTATCATCATGTTATGTTATGTGATTCAGCTATTATGCTGGGACAGTCAACCAATAATTATTAAGTGCATGGTATAACTGTTAGCAAAGATTTTATTGAGGGAGCGGGAATAACTGCAGGGCAATCGGTTAGATGAATGCAGTATTTGTCCCTACTCTACAGTGGGACTGAAGGAGGGAAAGGAACAGTCAGAGTTGGCAGAGTGGGAATGTTGATGGCTGCTGACTGGCTACTAGTCTGGAGGACTAAATGGAGAGGGTTATGTGGGGTTCAGGGTGGAATGTTGGTAGCTGCCGTGGAACAGCAACTGGTCTTGGGATCCAAAGGCGGAGGGGTGTGTGTATGTGTGTGATACGAGGGGGAAGCTTGAAAACTGCCAGTGGACCAGATCATTGTCTGGGCATTAAGGGGGGAGGTCGAACGGTTGAGTGGGGGCGGGGGCATGGGTTCCACATTTGCATCTGCAAAAGGTTTGATTGTATTCATACAAAGTCGGATGTGGTCCTCCTCAAAACCTAAGTGCTCAAAGGCAAAGGTGGTAGCTGTCAGACTACCAGAAAGGCCCGCCTTCTGTTTGACCCATTAAAGATCACGTACATGCGCCACTGCTTATAATGCTCAAAAGTGACCAGGTGATTGGACAGCATGCGACCCATATCACTCTGGCACTGCTTAAAGGTATTTATATTGACTTCCCGTTCTCTGCTTGGTTTTCAGCATGTAATTTGGAAACGGTGGACCAACACTATTCTTCCTCAGACGAATGGGGTGCACCACACATGGCATGTGGGGTTTAAAATAGGGAAGTTGGTGGGCATAGTTGGTGTCAAAGGGCTAGCGACTGGGCAAGGTTCCAATGGGATCTGAGTGGGTGTGGGTGAGGAGATGGTGGGGGGGCAATCTAGTTGCTCTCATGCATGCCAGGAGGCCTGCTACAGTTCACATCCCAGTCTACATTCCAACAGAACCCTTCTCAACAAAATTGAATGCAAAGTTAGGAGAAGGCATGTGGGTGACAAAATGGGTAGTGGGCTGGAATTCGATGGTGCCAAAGGGCTGGCAATGGCGCAAGAAGCTGGTGGGACCTGTGGGAGTGTGATACGAAGAAGGTAAGCATTAGCCTCGGTGCAGTTGTGCATTACGTCATGCCTGGTACATTCTCCACTACAAATCGCAGACAGATACTTCTTATACATCTTCTGATCCCTAACTGATGCCCGTGTATTTCATTAGTATTAGTATTAATAAGCCAGAATTGTTTTCTTAATAATGGAATGCAAAAACGTTTTGCAAAAAATGGCCTGTTAAGCTGCTTTTTATTTATGTTAGCATTTCTTAATGGATGATAACAGGTGTTTCACCCAAGAACTCTTACTAAGTGATTCATATAAGCCATGTGTTAGTATTGGTGGGTGAGGGGGAAACTGGCCAGTGGAAGCAGGGGAATAGTTGTTACGGTTGGCAGCGGTAGAGAAGACACTGCAGACCGTCTTCTGCTGGACCTGGCAATACACATATGACACATATGGCACGGTAATGCTGAGTTAGATTCAGGTTTGCCAGAGACGGAGAGTAATGTGGGAGTAGCTTTGCCTTGCCTATGCAAGAGAGGCCAGTGAACTCAGTAAGCCTTCCACTGACACCCACTCTCTGCTCAAAAGTAATAAGGGACAGGTTGAATATTTGTTTTGGTTAAGGACATTTAAACCTGGGAATCTAATTACTGGAATGAGAAGAAACTCGCTGCCTCAGTCATCAGTTTCTGGAAAATGGCAAGCCAAGGAGAGGTGGGAGGGAATGTGTCTGCCTCCACTGTCTTAATCAGATTGAGTCTGCAATGCGTTTTGTTTTATTCTGTACACTGCGTGCACTCCCTAAGAAACAACACATTTTACCTTTGCTGAGAGCTAGGAATTTTAGACCGTCTTCAGCCAGACCGCCTACATTTACTTTTTGGCAGCTTAAATTACAGCTTTATTGTGCAATCTTTTATAACCCATGCGCTTAATATGCAACATATGTTTATCCAGAGTCCCCCGTTGCTGTATGATAGTGTGTAGAGTCGTCTGTTAGACATTACATCATTTTTTGGCTGATTCTGTTACCCCCAAGCAACTGTAAAAATATCTTTTTATAATAAATAATTGTTCCATATAACTAATATATCTATTGCTATATTTTATCGAATTAATCTACACCGTCACTTTAAGGCTTTTGCCATTGTGCTATTCTTGGTTTATTTCTATTCTCCAATGTGCTGTTTTAGATTTCACACTTGAAATGTTTATGATTTTGATGGTGATTATTTTGCAATCATTCGCATTATACAAATACATTTCAATTGCACTTTTAAGCATTTACCTTTTCTGAAATAAAGTAATGACTTGACTTTCACTTGATCGTCAGAAGCTGGAGGCTGTTACTTTTCATGTAGCAGGTGTAGCTCCCAGAAGCTGCAATCCTTTGAAGGCTATGGTCAGTACACCTCTCGTCTTGATTTTCCTTTTCGTGTCATCCAGGAACAGGTAGCAGACTTTCATCAAGTGATGTATGTGTAGAATGCATTCAAAAGTGTTGCTCCATTTTTCCAGGAGCTCTTTCTGGCAAAGGTGAATATGTGTGTGGCCAGCTTACTTTGGAACTGTAGCTGACAGCTCATGATGTTGTCCACCAGTGGATGCATGTTAGTAGTGCATTGGGAGTCGCCTTGAAACTCAACAAAACATTATAAAAGTCAAAAAGGAGTGTGCACCGGTGCAAGAAGGAATGTAGTTTTATTCAGGTTCCAGACGCAGCTGGGACAGTTATATTCAAACAGATTGAGTAACAGAACTGCATGAAAATGCGCTGTCAAACAAACGCCCCTAAATCTAAGACTTTTATAAAAGTCAAGCGGAATGACATTAGTAACATTGCAACATGAAAAAATCTCCCCGCCCCAAGCTGATTGGTGCTTGCACATCAGACCCTTATAGAATTGGGTCCACAAACCTTCCCACACGCCCTCATTTACAACCTGTGACATCACAATCCACCCCAACCCCCCCCAGCACAAAGTTAGTTAATTATTGAAACATTTGAGACGCCAGCGGAACTTTAATTAACTGCCCTGGTCGCCTCATCTCCATTCACATGAGAAGTGCTTACCACCATGTCACCGCCAGTGCCTTGAACCACGGGCACACTGCCACATAAATGTTGCATATCGGGGCAGTCCGATCCCTTTCCCTGGGAAAATGTACTACGGGGCAATTTGAAACCGCTGTTGTTCTTCACAGCTCCATTAAATAATTATATTTTACAAGTGATTTTGAATTATAAAATGGTCATGCATTCATTATTCGTTGGCGGAACCTGGGAGCTCTAACCTGTGACCTTGAAAAATAACAACCATAGTATACTTCTTTCAGCACTGGACTGGGATAGTAGATTGCATTAAGTCACCAGCCATAGTGGCTTTTTCCGCACACAAAAGGCTAGCACACATTTTCTACAAAAGCAAGTATTTAAGGCTTATTTACCATGTTTTGTACTAACACTTGTTTTGATTATACTTACCTATCTCCTATATTTTATACATTAGTATTGTTATGGGTTTTATTACAGAAACATCAGAAGGAGCCCCACCCTTATTATAGTGCTACTCTTGCAGCTGATAAGTGTGTTCCTTTATGCCGTTTTGAACTTGCATTTGTCTTACATTATTCTCCCCTTTTATTAATTTATTAATAACTAAATCTGTTTGGGCCGCCCATTCTTTTTTAGCAACTTCATCTTTATGTATCCAAATGTTGTCCAATCGTGTCATGTCTCCCCCAGTCTCCTCCCAGCCATTCAAATCTTCCCCCACCCATACACACCCTGTCCCAGACTTTAAACATTGAATACAAAACGTTTTATAATTTTCAACATCAGCAGGCTGTGTAAAAGCTCATAAATCAGGATCCTACTCTTCATTTTTCCCCATTATTTTGTTCCTACTCTTCATTTCAAAACCTTTTTTTGTCAACACTCAAGGGTAACATCAACTTTCATTTTTGTTAAAATATACTTTAAGAATGTTTTAATAATGCAGAAGTTGATGAAAATGAGAACCAACACCGGGACAGTCACACAAAACAATCCGTCAAGCCAGGTGGGTACACATGCGAAGATGCTGTCCAGCCAGTCTTTTGCTTGTACTCCATTAACCTTGCTTGTCAATTTTTCCCTGGAGTGCCTGTAATTCTTGTATGGTTGCATTTAATGTTCATTTGAGGCATCACCATCAGTTACGGCCATACAGCACATTGTCCCAAGCTTGGCACAAACACCTCCTTCGATGGCTATTAGGAGGTCTAGCAGAAAACAATTCTGAAGGGCCATCAAGTGCAAAGCCCTCATCTACTCTTTTATTGCATTCAAACATTTTGATGTTGAATTTGCCAACTGCAATAACTCATACCGAGTAAGCTGCAGCCATTTTGAATTTGCTGCATCCTATACTCCTGGAAGAAAAAATGAAGTAAAGAAGGTAGCAGTCATGGAGAACCAACAATACTCTTCCAGGATAGTCGCCAAGTTCTCTGTGCTCCTTTTTGAAAAATGATTACTTTCTAGTTTCCTTCTCCACATTATCATTGTCTGCTCATTTTGCAGTGCCATTTTTCTTTGCAGTGCAATCTTCATGGCAGTGCTTTTTCGAGGCATCATTACTGCAGGGCTGTGCAAGGTGATGAGATTACGCACTCCACTCCAGTCAGGTGGAAGCTGGGCATATGCTTTGGATCCACAGGCCCACCAGATATCCATCACTGCTGCTGCTCCCAGCATCTATGCTGCATTCTTTTCCACCTTGGTGCAGCTCAAACTAATCC
Source organism: Ambystoma mexicanum (assembly GCF_040938575.1). Lineage (NCBI taxonomy): Eukaryota > Metazoa > Chordata > Amphibia > Caudata > Ambystomatidae > Ambystoma > Ambystoma mexicanum. The sequence continues at coordinate 1,267,555,061 of NC_090927.1, read as the reverse complement.
CCAGGAAAATGGACCCACTTGACCTGAAAAACAAAGGGAATCATGTAAATCTCTTTATGTCAACTGGTTGATGTTTTTCATGCAGCCAGGTTAAGCTATGTACATATTTTCCCCAAATTGCTCGGCAGCTATTATTCACCTTGGCTGCCACGTTTTGTTCAAAACCCACCAATCCTTCAGCACGGCACTGCATTATTCCCCCATCCCACATGTCCCCATACCATACTGCTCCCTCTATTCTCATCAGTGGCCTTGCATGACACCAGTGGATGCTTTGCCCTTCTTTAGTTGTCCACTGTAATCTTTTATGGTCTCTTATTATTTGGAATTTCCCTTCTTCAGGACCTTTTGTCACATATTCTATTACTTTGTACCATGTTTCCTCTCGTTTCATCATTTCACAAAAATATCTTCATACACCTGTTCCCATTCATCCACCCACTCAGCCATATGGACCCATTGCCACTGACCTTCAAGCCTGTTGGCAGTTGGTGTTGAACAGATGATGGTGTGTGGGCCAGTGAAGAGCTCCTCTTTCCACTTTCTAATATGGTTCCTGACGAGGTCCTAGTCTCCCAGCTAGAGAGGTGCTGCTTGTGGAAAGTGTCCCTTTAGGGAATCTGATTGTCCAGATTGGTTTTTAGGCCTTCTCTGCAAGGATATAGATTGAAGGGATTTGGTAAGGTCTTTGAGATATGTATCAAATTCACCCGCAGAATAGAAGAAGAAAAGTGAGCATCAGAGATTGTACGCAATGGCAGAATAGACTCATGCATTCTCTGCCCTGTAACAATCTCATGAACAATCAGGTGGTGATCTTCTCCAGAAGTATTTCTTAGTGCAAACAAAGCAAGAGGCACGGAGTGCACCCATGATTTTTCAAGTATTTGCGTAAGCTTAGCCAATTACATCTTCAGCAGTCTATTAATCTTTTCCACCAAACCGTTGGCTTGAGGATAGTAAAACGTGCATAGTTTATGCTTTATCCCCAGGAATGCTGTTATCTCCTTTATTAAATAATTAACAAAGTGTTGCCCATTATCAGAACGAATTTCATCTGGAATGCCCCACCTCTGGAACACCTCCCTCACAAGGAATGTAGCAGCAGAGCCAGCATCCTTATGGGAACAGGGGCCATCCTCAAGCCAACACGAGAATGGACACACAACTACAAGCAGGTACCTGTAAGAAGTGCATCTCTCTTGCATAGTCATATGCAAATACTGAAAGGGGCCTTCCGGTCGCAGCAATGTTCCCTGTACAATTTTCAATGTGTGACCTGGCAGAAATTTCTGGTACGTCATGCAGTTGTTTACAAACTCTGCGACATACTTATACAAATTTGGTACAAACTTGTCTTCCCTTATCCCTGCAGCCACATGCTCTTTTGATACGTGGGCAGGGTAGTGAAGCTGTTCTAATGCCAATTGTAACTGTTTTTTCAACATAACAACCTTTCTTGTGCTATCATGTTGCCAAACCAAGTCTGTTGGGGACAAAGAACATTCTGTCCTCTTCCACAGGTCTTTTTCAGCATCTGATGCCCTCCGTACAACTCGATTATCTGAAGAATTGGGGTTGCATTAATGTTTTCTGGCAATTCATCTTTTGCCTTGCTCACTTTTAGTACTGCTATTAGAGGTATTTTTTCTTCTTCTCAAAGGAACAGCACATGTGACCTCTCTGGCTGATATTATGCTTCTTTTGCTGCTCTGTCTGCTCTTTCATTTTCTAGATAAAGTCTTGCCCTCCTATACAGGCTTTACACTTTATTAATACTAACTCTATTGGGAACGAGAACATTTCTTATAGTTTACTCAGTAATTCTAATGCTGAACGGGAGTACCATAACTTCTTTTAAACCCTCTCCTTTACCATCTTGCTAACCCTGAGTGCACTATAGAAGTGACATAGGGTGAGAAGATGTTCACTGCTTGGCACCCTCTGACATGTTTAGTGCTTCAATCAAGGCCACCAGCTTGGCTGCTTGTGCAGAGTAATGGTTTAGTAGTCACGTCTGTGAGTACACTATCAACTCCTCCCCTTTGTGTACTCCTTGTCTATGCTCCATTGCTGCGAAACCTGAATGCCTTTGCCCTGTGGTCTGGTCAATGCTGGAACTTTTGTCAATGAAAATCATGTCCCCCCTTCTATCCCTTCCGCCTTAACCAGGGGTTTACTTTTACTCTTGCCTATGCATGCTATGCAGTCATGTACATAATCCCTTTCCTCTTTCTTCTCTGCAATGTAAACTGCTGACTTTATGGTCCTACATCTTAACACTTCTTTTGCAGAGTTGGTTAGTATTACTTCATACCCTGAAGATCTCTGAGTTGTCAGTGTTGAATTCATTTTCTCCAGTATTGAAAATAATACTCGGCATGATGACCTGTTCAGTGGTTTTTAACCACTTTGAGAGTTTGCAGCCATCTGCTTTTTGCTCACTGTACCTTTCACAGATGGGAAATATCCATTTGCATATCAGTCTTTGTCCCGCCCACATGGGCAGTCCAGCACCGAATTGCTATGACAATTCCCTTCTGAACAAGAGTACCAACAGCAACCCCATACACATGTTTCAGCCTTGTTTCGCCTCATCAGTGAGGTGGAGCTGTGCCTCTCTGACTTACTGGAGTAAGGAGATTCATCCAGGAGTGGATTAAATCCTCCTGTCCCTTAGTCTGGGGGGATGAGTGTTAGGGAGAATTCTCATAAATGTGCTAATTTCCCTTACCTTTTGAGACCCCCAGCAACTTTACTGAATTTTTAGGACTTTCATTTTTACCTGGAAAGAGTGTGAGCCTTTTTTCCCACTCTTTCGTGTATTTTGATGTGTGTTTTACTTTTGTGTTCTTTGGATATGGAGATTTAGACACCTCCATAGGCATCATCTTTTTGTGAGTGTCACACGGCACCCTCAGTGCAGTGGCACAGGGATGTCTTTCAGACTTCTCAAGGTTTAAATACCTTCTCTGGGACTGAATACTGTCTTTCAGTGCATGTAAAGTTAAATTTCTAGGCTTTTTAAATTGCTAGACCCAGCACACCCTGCCTTACAGCAGAGTGCTGGAGGGAATACCTAGTATTTATTCCTTATGCCTAGAAAACTCATGTAGCACTCAAATTCTACCCTTTCCTCTCAGAATGGCTGGTGGCAGTGGTATTACCATGATTTTCCCGATCGCGACCGGGTAGCTAAAATCCCCCGGAGCCATGTTTTTCAAGATGGCATCTGAGCCCCCTCTGTAAAAACAGGTTCCGCTATTTCTTTTTGGAAAGGTCCTTCTAGTGTCCTTCTGCGCGCCAAACCAGGTTTAGTCTCTTTGTTTGTTTGCCTTTGGCAGGCTTCAGTACTGAAGACCGCCTCTGGGGCCGGAGTGTCTGGGGTGGACAGGAAGTGAGGGAGGTGCCCGAAACTCCATGTGCTTAGTCTTCTAGGAAACCTGAATGCACTTTGGCATGATTGGCTGGCTGACTGTCCCTGCTGGGTGAGCGATAGCTAGGCTGGAATTAATGGGAGAAGACTGTTTAAAAGTCAGGTCTGTGGGACTTTGAAGGCAGAGTCGACCACTGAAACGAAAGAACCGAAGATGAGCTGAAGGAAGAACACTGCTCCAACTCCTGGATCGTTGGTTTGCCGGTGGACCCCTGCTGCAGGTCTGAATAGCCTGAAAGTACCTTCAAGGACGACTTCTTCCCTTGAGCTGGTGGGAACAACCAATTCGCAAGCCACCTGGAAACCATCTCCATACTGGTCGAAATTTCTTCAGAGTGCTGTTGAGAACCGGATAGCCAGTGAAATGGATACCAGCTTGTGGACTTTAAGGCACTCAAACCTCAAACCGACATTTTGCCAAGCTTGTGGATCCATCCCCGTGCAGTGCAGGAACCTTCTGACGTCCTCCCTCTTGTCCCCACGACTGAGGTCCAGGAACATACAGATCTACAGGAACTGCCAGGAACAATTGCCTCAGCTACAGCTTTTCTTCATTACCAAGGTACTGTGCAAACGCGGTGGAAAATCCTCTCTGCCGCAGTAAAAGTTCGTGAAACTTTCCCAACTTTAGAGACTTGTTCGCTCCTAATCTGACATATAACACTTTTTCGTGCAAACTACTTCTAAGAACATTGGCAAAAACTTAACCGTTTACTCCCGGAACTGTGCTATCCTATCCAAGACACTGATCCATTGACTTTGGCCCGGGCCTATTGAATTGAACTGCCTCTTGTAGTGAACTGAAACTATTTGCCCTGCCTAAGAAAGTATTTGTGTTTAATTCTTATAACTTGTGTCTTTTACTCCCATTTAAAGTTACTGAAGTGCCATTTTGCCTTTACCTCTGGGGAGCCTAACTTGTTCATAAACTTATTGGTTTGGTACTGGGGTGTATTATAGTGTGATATTGAGCTGCTTATTGCTATTGGAATGTTTTCTAAATGACGGTCTAAATAAATTAATATTGTTTTACCAAGAAACCTTGAGTAAGTGTTTGTTTGAACCACTGTGATTGCAAGTCCTTTGTTTAACACCTTGTACTGCTCACATCCCTCTTGAGATAAGCCTGGCTGCTCAGCCCTGCTACCACAAAACTGTGTTGCACAGAATTATACCAAAGGTGAGATTGTGCTTAAACCTGTAGTCTTAATTGTGTGCATTGTTCCCAAAGGGTACTGCATGTAATTCTGGCTAACAACGTCTGGTTGCCCCCAGGTAACCTAGGGTGACCAACCCCAAGTTCCTTCCAAAAATACAGAAAAGGTAGCAGACACCCCTCTCTCGAAGGAATACGCCATTATAACCTGTTCAGTGGTTATTAACCACTTTGAGAGTTCGCAGCCATCTGCTTTTTGCTCACTATACCTTTCACAGATGGGAAATGACCATTTGCATATCAGTCTTTGTCCCGCCCACATGGGCAGTCCAGCACCGAAATGCTATGGCAATTCTCTTCTGAACAAAAGTACCAACAGTAACCCCATAGACGTGTTTCAGCCTTGTTGGGCCTCATCAGTGAGGGGGAGCTGTGCCTCTCTGAGCACAGTGAGCAGGGAGTCCACGCCTGGTTACCCACAGGTAACTTAGGGTGACCAACCCCAGGTTCCTTGCAAAAATACAAAAAAGGTAGCAGGCGCCCCTCTCTTGAAAGAACACGGCATGATAACCTGTTCAGTCACCCTGAGTTACCTGCTCACTCTGCTCAGAGAGTCACAGCTCCACCTCACTGACGGATATTTCCCATCTGTGAAAGGTACAGTGATCAAAAAGCAATGGCAGCAAACTCTCATCTCAAAGTGGGAAAAAACCAAAGAACAGGTTATCATGCCATGTTCTTTCTGGAGAGGAGCGCCTGCTAACTTTTAAAAATGTTTGCAAGGAACTTTAGTTTGGTCACCCTGAGTTACCTGTGGGAAACCAGACGTGGACTCCCTGCTCACTGTGTTCAGAGAGGCACAGCTCCACCTCACTGATGAGTCCCAACAAGGCTGAAACACGTGTATGGGGTTGCGGTTGGGACTCCTGTTCTGATGGGAATTGCCATAGCATTTTGGTGCTGGACTGCCCATGTGGGTGGCACAAAGACTGATATGCAAATGAATATTTCCCATCTGTGAAAGGTACAATGAGAAAAAAGCCATGGCAGCAAACTCTCATCTCAAAGTCGGGAAAAAAACACAGAACAGGTTATCATGCCATGTTCTTTCTGGAGAGCAGCGCCTGCTACCTTTTTTGAAAGCTGTGTCAGTACTGCTGTCATTACCTTTCCATCTGAATGTTAGAGCAAGTGAAACCTTTCTTTGTAATTGAGAGTTGCTAACACTGGTGCTTATGCTAACTCATGTTTTAGCTCATCCAAGCTTTCGCCCATTTCAGCTTTCCATTTTATGTCTGTTTTGTTTTTCTGTGCTTCTTTTTGTGCATGCAACAATGGCCTGTTGTGCCTGGAATAATCAAAGATCCATGCTTTGCAGTAGTTGCAGAAGCCCAAAAACTGCTGCATCTCTTTCACTGTTTGTGGTCATGGAGTTTTGTGTATGGCCGCTACTCTTTCTGGTTCTCCCATCTGCCGACACAATTTGACCCAAGTACACCACCTCTGTTTGACAGTATTGTAATTTCTCTCTGTCCACTTTGTATCCTTTGTGCGCTAGCAATGTCACTAGTGTCACTGAGTCTTTTCTGAACTCCTCTTCTATTGTTCTACATACCAGTACGTCATCAACATACTGTATCACTGCGCTCGCAACATATAAATTGCTCAAATCCATTTGTTTTGCTCTGTTAAAAATGCTAGGTCCCTTACAGTACTTTTGTGTGATGAAACATTTGCATGTACTTTGTTCCCAGACCCGGATCCGTCCTCAGAGGACACGTTACACCATTATCATAGGAAATACACCTAACATGGCGGCTTTACGCCATAACAGTACAATCTTGTCTCTACACCAGGCCATGCCCCCAATCAGGAAGCAGTATTTATCAGCGGGCCAGCAAAGACGCTTTGCGTTGCTGCTCTCCTTGGAGTGCCTAAACGCAAAGTATGTTATCCGCTCGCGATTGTATATGTTTCCACCTTTCCTCTAACCCTTTCCATCTGGCGTACGCTCTATTTCTACACTGACTTCCCTCTTTCCCTACAGTCCTAGCAGCGCCGTGCCGTGGATTCTGGACAGACCGAGCCCTTTGCTTCCTCTCCGCCACCTTCAACGGTTGCCAAGATCCCGCAGCTTCTTGGGTAGGAAGATTCCTTATTAGAATAGCATTTCTCGGCTACACTTCCTCCCAATGTTAATCTTCCTGATTTCTCCAAATGATTAGCAGATCCAGCGTCTCCTCATGTTGGAACTCCATTTCCCAGAAGCATTAGCAAGAACTTAATGGCTCACTCCCAGCTCTGCATCAGCCATACACCTGGTGGGTGTTCTTTCATTCATATAGGGAAGGGAAAGACAAATATATCTTCCACTGGTCCTCCTTACACTCTAGCTCTCTTTCTTTCTGCATTTGTGTTGATTGCTCTTAAAGGCACACACAGCAGGCATCCAATTCCGACTTGGCTCTCTTCTTGTCAGACGCTCATAAAACCTATAGACTTGGTAAGCAGCTATTTACTACTCATTCTCTTTCTCACTAGACCACTGCCATCACACCCTTAGGAATGGGTAAAACATCCCTTCTATCTTACTGCAGGACAACCGGTCAGCTGTTAAGGAATTGTACTTCTCTTCTTTCAACATCCTGCGTTCCGGACTTACTTAATACCTGGATTCAACGCACCGTAGCAGCTCTACCCAGGGTTTTCTCCTCGAGGAGGGTTTCCCTGGTGGTCCCTCTCTGCTCCGGTCTCATTCAGACCACTGAGAGGCAACCAGGTAGATTCTCACTATCACCTGATTGCATTGTGCTCTAGTATTTTGATTGTACATTAGCACCCTCACCTGACTGCATTGTGCTCTATTATTTTGATTGTGCATTAGCACTCTCACCTGATTGCATTGTGCTCTAGTATTTCGAATGTGCATTAGCACCCTCACCTGATTGCATTGTGCTCTAGTATTTTGATTGTGCATTAGCACCCTCACCTGATTGCATTGTGCTCTAATATTTTGATTGTGCATTAGCACCCTCACCTGATTGCATTGTGCTCTAGTATTTTGATTGTGCATTAGCACCCTCACCTGATTGCATTGTGCTCTAGTATTTTGATTGTGCATTAGCACCCTCACCTGATTGCATTGTGCTCTAGTATTTTGATTGTGCATTAGCACCCTCACCTGATTGCATTGTGCTCTAGTATTTCGAATGTGCATTAGCACCCTCACCTGATTGCATTGTGCTCTAATATTTTGATTGTGCATTAGTACCCTCACCTGATTGCATTGTGTTCTAGCATTTCAAATGTGCATTAGCACCCTCACCTGATTGCATTGTGTTCTAATATTTTGAATAGCCCCATTGCATCTCCACAACGTAAATGTACTAAAATGAACTTCCCAGTAACTAGTGCTTTAGGCCTCTGTGCTAAAGTCGAATCCATATGTCAGTTTGCTTGAATACCCTCACTGCTTCTCTATAACGCAAAGGTACTAATGTTAGCTCATGGCACATCCCAGACATTAACGATTTAGGCACTTCACTGAAGTATCTACTTAATATGTAGACGCTAGTTTACAGCATGCTTCTAGCATAGTTAAGAAAATGTCCCCTACTTGCCTCTCAAAAGCCACCGTGGCCTTTATACTATTCACTGTTATATCCAGCACAATGGCCTTTACTTTCCAAGCTAGCCCCCCCCCAAGGATGGAAACCTGACACTCAGGTCCAGATTACCTAGCATCTACGAGCTGGTAGGAAACCACCAGAACAACGCCAACAGACGTACCATTACCCAACCAAAAAACCTATCACCGAAACAATCCAATCACACTGGTGATCAAACTCCAACTACAACCTGCGCAACTCTGGAGTCCCTATCACCTAAAACCTGTCTAACTAGCATACCTAATAGTTCTCTAACACTACTAGGATCTCTCGTCAACGTGAGATCAGTGGTGGCCCATGCCACAGAAATAGCGGATATCCTAAATAATGACAATTTGGACCTACTGGCCATAACTGCGAGCTGGCTCCACGAGGCTGCAGGACCAACACTAATGCTAGCAGTGCCCGATAAATACCAAATTCTCAGAGCCGACAGGCCTAATGCCAGACGCGGTGGATTAGCCATCATCTGCAAATCTACCTATCCCATCAGACTTGCCACATCAGCCTCTTACTCAGCCTGTGAAGTACTCACAGCTAAAATGCCCCTCTCCAACAACCGCACGCTCTCAATCCACTTAATATATAGACCCCCAGGGCCTCTAGGCACCTTTGAAGATGATCTAACCAGCCTTATAGCCAACAATACCAAAGACCACTCCCAAACCCTACTTCTGGGAGACTTTAACCTCGGCTTTAATGAAACTAACGATAAACATGCAGAGTCAGTTGCAGCCCTGCTCAAGGACCACGGCTATGATCAAAAAATCCTCTCCCTCACCCACATCAAAGGAAGGCCCCTCGATTGGGTATCGGAACTGAACTGCAACCTCAGTATCACCGATATTGTTCCACAAACATGGACGGATCACTATCTAATAACCTTCTCCGCCACCTTGGATCTCCTTAGCCCTAAAACTAACAACATAGTTCCCCCCCTCCTAACCAGAACTAAGAAGGACATGACTGCGAAAAACATTATCCCTCTCCTCCTTCCAGCCATATCTGGATTGGAAAGTAACAAGCCGGACACCTTGGTAAATACTTTCAATGATGCTATGACCAAAGCACTAGACACAGCTGCTCCAGCCAAACTACGCAAAGCTAAACAGGAAGCCCATTTAAACGCCTGGTTCACGCCCTACCTCAAGTCGCTAAGATTAGAAAAAAGAAAGCTCCAGTCCATTTGGCGCCACTCTCCCACTGATTACAACAAAAATAACCTTACAGAATTTGCCAAATCCTACAAAAAAGAAATTATCAAAACCAAGAAGAACACCTTTAATGACAGGATCGCAAAAGCCAACTCCAATACTAAAGAGCTCTTCACTATTCTCCGTGAGCTGGAATCCCCTATTCAACCAATAGACAATGCCCCTAAAAACAAAGTTTGGTGCACAAACATAGAAAACGCCCTTGCCAACAAAATCTCCTTGCTTCAATGCAAAATTGCTAAAAAAAAGGCCACACTCCCACCTCTGGACCAACAAACAACCCAATCCCAGGAGAATAAGACCGCTGCTCCATTTATATTCAAATCTATCTCCATAATTGACAGAGAAAAAATAATACTCTCCCTCAAACCCTCAAACTATAAGGGCGATTCCTGCCCAGCACAATTAATAAAGGACGCAGCTAGGGATCTAGTTCCCTTCATTTCCAAGCTCATAAACTCTTCCTTTAAATCTAACACGGTACCCACCAACCCCAAAGAATCATGGGTCCTCCCATTATTGAAAAAACAAACTCTGGACCCTACCATCCCCACCAACTACAGACCAATCACCACAGTGCCCTTTCTACTAAAAATCCTAGGCAGAGCTGCCTACATACAAATCCAGGACTATCTGGAGGGCAACCACCTGCTTGGTTCTCGGCAATCTGGCTTCCGCCAACTCCATGGCACAGAAACAGCTCTGCTAGACCTTAAGACACAAATTGAGGAATTTAAGGATAACAGGAAAACAGCCTTGCTTCTCCTACTGGACTTGTCGGCCGCGTTTGACTTGGTGGACCATGCAGTCTTATGCAACCACCTCGAATCTGCCGCCAACTTCACCGGAGATGCTATAGCCTGGGTCCAATCCTTCTTAGCAAATCGCACTATGCGAGTCTTCTCCACCACCAACTCAGCTGACCCAATCAAAATAACCTGTGGTGTCCCACAAGGATCCTGTGTCTCCCCCACCATGTATAATATCTTCACCAAGCCTTTGTTTGACAAGTTGGACAGATCAGGTGTCATCTACACGAATTACGCAGATGACACCCAGATCCTCATACCCCTTTCGGGCGACTATGAGACAGACTCAGCCTTGGTGAACAAGATATACACTGTCATTCAGGCATGGATGGCCACATATGGCCTCTGCCTGAATGACGATAAAACAGAACTACTAATCCTCGGCTCTGAAGCCAACATCCAAAAACTTTGCCCAAACTACACATCCTTCAGCATTGATAACAACCCTATCAAGGTGATGCCTGTGGTTAAAACCCTGGGATTCTATCTGGACTCCTCCCTTACTCTCAAGAAGCAGGTCAACTCCCTCGCCTCCTCCACCACTTACACCTGCAAACTCATCCGCGCAGCTAGACCTTACCTCTCCAGTACCAGCTGCATTACATTAGCTAACGCCCTTATGATGTTGAGGCTAGATTACTGCAACGCCCTGTATTCCGGAACCAATAAATATATCACTGATAAACTTCAAAGACTACAGAACAATGCCCTAAGAGCAGCACTAAATATCCCCTACAGAGAACACATCACTAACTTCAGGAAAGAGGTTAACTGGTTAAAAATAACGGATAGAATCCTACTTAAAACAGCTTCCCTCACATCCAAGTGTCTTAACAACCTAGCCCCCCGTATCTTATGGAAAAAATAAACAGGAAAATCCCCACGCGACCCACAAGATCTGCCAACACCTCCAAACTAGAAATTCCAAGGTTTAAACGCTCCACCGCGGAAGGAACTAGCTTTCCTGTCAAAGTTGCTCACTGCTGGAACAAATTACCCCTTGACCTCAGAACAGAACAACCATACCCGAAATTCAATAATAAGATAATCAATTGGCTGCGCACCAATGACACATAGCTTACACCTGCCTCCGACCTACCCACCACCTACCCTTTGACCGGACACCCCAAGACATGCCCTGTGCGGGGTATATGTCTGCACATACTCCTGTATATATTTGCTTTTTGCCGCTGTGTTTCATATGTATATGCTTGTATATAGTCTCACATATATTTGCTCTTCTTGCCGCTGTGTTGTATATATTCATGCAAAATACTGTAACAAACTTAAGTCTTCATGTAACTCTTGCGCCCGGCTGCCCATGGGTTTGGCGCGCATTAACAAATAAATAAACAAAAACAAACGTATACTCGCTTCCTTCTGGACCAGGTAGGTGACTTCCAATTATTTGACAGTTGGTTTATTATCCTTGGAAAGTTGGATTTAAATAAGAACATACCTCCAAGTATTACAGATACAGATAGCAACGCCTATTTGTACAGCTGTCGGGAGTTTGGGGTTACCACCGTGGACCATCAGGTACAGCAGCTGGTCTCCGCTGTCCAGTCTTTAACAGCATAGGTACAGCATCTAAAACAGGAGAATGCCATTTTAAGGGAACATATGGGTCGATCTCCCCAATGTTCAGAGGTCCCTCCAGGGCCCTTGCCTGGGGGTCGATTTAACAGGAACCCCCATAAAGTGTATGAGTTCCTGGACTCCTGTACGGTATAATTTTCCTTCAAAGGAGCTTATTTCCATACTGATCGAGATCGGGTAGGATACATGATCTCCCAGATGAGAGGTCTAGCATTAGCTTGGGCTAAACCATTAGTTACTTCGAACAACCCTATCCTAGATTCTCATACGGCTTTCTGTAACATCATAAAAAGTATGTTCGGTAGACAAGAGCTTACAGTGTCCTCCCAGGAACATCTAATAGAATTGAGACAGGGTAACCAGTACATTCTGTCCTATATTACTCGGTTCGAGCAAATGGCCAGTGAAACCGCTTGACCAGACGTGGCGCTAACCACCATCTTCAGGAAGGGATTGTCCGAGGATCTCAAAGATGGGGTCTCTCGGGTGCCTCGCCCTCATTCCCTGGTGGAATTTATTGCCATAGTTTTACAGCTAGATTATTGTATGCAAGAGAGAAAACTGGAGAAGAAAAAGGGTTGGACACCCAGACCTCCTCCAGATCATCCATCTATAATCAGTCGGGCAGCAGCAACAGATGAACCCATGCAGCTTGGGTCCGCCAGAGGTCCGCTGTCCCCGGAGGAACGTACCAGAAGAAGGACTCTGGGTTTATGTATTTATTGCAGGGAAAATACACATACAGTTAACACATTTCCCATAGACCCTCCAAGGAGGTCTGGAAACACCAACGCCCGACCATAGGAGGAACCACGGTTTGGGACCAAATCCATCTTAAGGGTTCCTCGACAGTGAAACATTTCTTCCATTGTACAGGACCTAAGGACACAACCATGCTGGTACTTCAAGTCTCATTCACAGTGGACGATATCATCATCCAAAACGTTCCCACTCTAGCAGACAGTGGAGCTGGGGGGAATTTTATTGATGATCAATGGGCCAACTTGCAGAATTCCCCGAACTGCAAAAAATATTTCCATACCAGTGGAAAGCATAGATGGGAGCCCTCTAGTTTCTGGCCCTATTCGATATTAAACCTGACCATTGGAAATGAAAATCGCTTCCCATCAGGAGATCTTAATTCTAGACATCATAAAAGCAGCCCATTACCCAGTTATTTTGGGCTTTCCCTGGTTGAGGGATCATAATCCTTACATTAATTGGGCAGCTGGTTCATTTTTTCTGGGTTCTGAATTTTGTTTAAAGCATTGCATAGGGGTACAACCCAGTGAACCGAAAAGTCTGATCAACATCCCCCTCAATCCCAGAGGTGTTACCACTCTCAATCTGATTACTGGTCTCCCCAAATCCTTTCAGCAATATCAGAAGGTATTTTTCACGGCAGAGTACAGAATAGACGGGACAACTGTGCAATTCAATTGATCCCGGATAGCCCATTACCGTTTGGGCCCATGTACATCTTGTCTACAAAGGAGAAGGAAGTCCTCTGGGAATACCTGTAAGCAAACCTGAAGAACGGGTTAATCACAGAGTCAATTTCCCCAGCCGCAGCTTGCCTCTTTTTCATACCAAAGAAAAACACCTCTGAACTACACCCTTGTATAGACACTCGCAGGTTGAACAAAATAACAGTTCCAGACCGTTATCCTATGCCCCTTATCCAAGACCTCCTAGAGGCAGTAAAAGGGGCTAAGATCTATACTAAATTGGATCTCCGAGGGGCCTACCATTTAATCCGGATTAAACAGGGCGATGAGTGGAAGACTGCCTTCCGCACCACTTTTGGGCATTACCAGTATCGGGTGATGCCTTTTGGACTATCAAACGCCCCGGCCATATTCCAGCGGTTTATGGACCACCTGTTTGCAGACATCTTGCTACATTACGTCAAAATATATCTGGATGATATCTTGGTCTATTCATCTTTCACCAATGAGAATGTTATCCATGTTACAGATCTGTGTCCATTACAAGAGAATGGTATGTTTTGTAAGCTCAACAAGTGTTTATTCAATCAAGCACAGGTGGCTTACCTAGGAGGTATAGCCGTGGACCTGGAGAAGGCAAAAGCAGTACAGAATTGGCCTACCCCACGTTCAGTTAAAGCTATACAACGATTCAAAGGCTTCGGCAATTTCCTCAGGCGATTAATTCCACACTTTTCTAATCTCACACAGCCCATGACATCACTTCTAAAGAAAGGGGTGAATTACATCATATTAGAAAAGGAACCCTAGCAATCAAGAAAGCTTTCGTGGAATGGCGCCACCTACTACTCGGAGCCAAATATCCCGTTGAGGTGAGAACATATCACCATAATCTTCGGGCCCTGCAATATGCACAACCAAGTAACAGTAGACAGGCCCGTTGGGCAAATTTTTTCTCTCTGTATCGGATCACCTTTTCTTTAATTTCTGGTTGAGTCAATTTACGAGCTGTTGCCCTGTCCTGGAAGGATCCTGTGATCAACAACCGGTTCAGGCTCGACCCACTCTTCCCAAGAACAGTCGTGGTGCAAGTGGTGTCTGTTAGGCAGAATTACATGCAGTACCCTCAGGGACCACCACATACAATTAGGAATACAGATGTAAGCAAAACCAACCTTTGGTATAAGTCTGTACTACACAGTTTTGTGGTAGCAAGCTGAGCAGCTATTCTTATCTCAAGAGGGAATGTGAGCAGTACATGAAGTTACACAGAGGTATTACAATCACAGTGGTTCAAGTAGACACTTACACTGAAGGTTTCTTGGAAAAACACTTATAAATTTATAAAACAATCATTTAGAAAACATTCACTAGAAGGAGGCAACTTAATAATATACACAAATATACTTTAACACAAAACCAATAGGTTTCTGAACAATTTAAGCTCCCCTGAAATAGGAGCCAAAGGGCATTTCAGGCACTTTGAATTTGAAAGCAAAGGCACAAGTTAATCGAATAGATCACAAATACTTTCTTAGGCAGTGCAAATAGTTATAGTTCACTAGAGGACTCGATTCAGTTCAATAGGCATAGGCCAAAGTCAATGGACTAGTGTCTTGGATAGGAAAGAGCAGTTCTTGATGTAAACAGTAAAGTCTTTGCCAAAGTTCTCAGAAGTAGTTTGTACGAAAAAGAATCATATGTTGGGTCACAAGCTGATTAAGCCTGTCTCATTGTTCCTGAGCCTCAGTCGTGGAGACAAGATGGAGGACATCGGGGACTCCTGCATTGCCCGGGATCGTCGGAAAATGCTGACAAAATGGAGTTACTTCAGTTCAAGTAGCTGTTCTTCAAGCACACAAACTGGTGTCCTTCCCCCCTGGTTAATCCTAACCAGCTTCGAGAATGGTATCCAGGTATTTTATGAGTTGATTGGTCCCACCAACTCAAAGGAAGAAGTCGTCCTTGAAATGGCTTCTCTGTCAAGATGAACTTGGCAATTCGGACCTGCAGCAGGGCTTCACCGGACAAACCAACAGTCCAGGAGTTGCAGCAGCCGTCGTCTTCCAGCTCGTCTTCGGTTCTTTCGTTCCAGTGGTGGACTCTGCTTTCCAGTCCAAGAGACTCGCCTTTTAAACAGTTTTCTCCCATTCATTCGAGCCTAGCTGCCACTCATCCAGCAGAGTGGCTGTCCTTGCTAAACAGTCAGCCAGCCAATCACGCCAGTGTGCCTTTGGGTCTCCTAGGAGAATAAGCACAGGGTGTTTCGGGCACCTCCCTCACTTCCTGCCCACCCCAGACACTCAGACACCACAGGCGGTCTTCAGTCCTGAAGCCTGTCAAAGGCATGGAAACAAAGGGACCAAACCTGGTTTGATGCGCAGAGACAAACACTAGAAGGACCTTTCCAAAAAGAAATAATGAAAAAAAGAAGACCGGCACCTGTTGAAACAAAGGGGCTTAAGGCGCCATCTTGAAAAACACGTCTTCTGTGATTTTTAGCTACCGGTTTTTGCGGTCGGGAAAAATCATGGTAGTTCGTTGTAAAACCACTGCCACCAGCCATTTCGATAGAAAAGGGTAGCATTTGACTGCTACATGAGTTTCTAGAAACAGGGGATACTAGGTAACCCCTTCAGCACTCTATAGGAAGATAGTGTGAACTGGGTCTAGGAATTTAAAAAGACTAGTAAAGTCAATTTAACTTTACATTCTCTGGGAAACAGTAGTTTATCCCAGAGAAGGTATTTAAACCTTCGGGAAGTCTAAAAAGACATCCCAGTGTCACTGCACTGAGGGTGCTGTGTAACACACATGAACAGATGCCTATGGAGTTATCTTAAAACTCCATAATCCAAGAACACAAGAGTAAAATACACATCAAAATACATGAAAGAGTGGGGAAAAAGGCTCACACTCTTTCCAGGTAAAAAAATCAAGTCCTCAAAATCCAGCAAACTTGCTCGGGGTCTCTAAGGTGAAGGGAATTAGCACATTTTTGAGAATTCTCCCTAACAGTGTCCGATTTTCTGGCACAAATCAAGAAACATTCAAAGACGTTGGTAACTCAACAACCCTCTTTTTTGAAGCAACACAAGCTTACCGAGAGAGGAAAATGTTTCTTTAAAGGATCTAGAATCTATGTTCCGATGGAGTCTTTACGTAAGGAGGTATTGAGGATGTGTCATGACTCCAAGACCGTTGGTCACAGTGGGACAGCCAACACCAGAGAGTTAGTACTACGACATTTCTGGTGGCCAACTCTTAGAGGGGATGTTCAAGAGTATATAGCTTCCTGTACAATTTGCCTCCAGTCTAAAACCCCTCGTACATCACCACTCCATAAATTAGTCAAAATGCCGATCCTGTCATGACTGTGGCAGATTATTTCCACAGATTTCCTGGTGGAACTACCTCTTTCGGGTCACTGCGCCGTGATCATGGTCATGATAGACTCCTTTTCTAAATTGGCACACTTCATTCAATTGCCGGGATCCCTTCCGCATCCAGAATGGCAAGGATCTTCATAGAACATATTTTCTCTCTCCGTGGTCCCCCCGAGATTATAATCTCTGGCTGAGGGTCGCAGTACGCCGCCCGCTACTGGAAACAAGTTTGTACCTTGCTGGATATCTCCTGCGCGCTCAGCTCTGGATATCACCCCAAGCAAATGGAACGACTGAACAAACCCTGGATGGCTACCTACGCTGTTACGTATCCGCTGCCCAGGACAACTGGAAAGATCTCTTACCGATCGCAGAATATGCTTACAATAAATCCTATCATTCCTCTATCAAGACAAGTCCATTCTACTGCACCTATGGGTATCATCCAACCTCCTTCCTGACCTTGGCACCCCCGGCTACCTCATTCCCTGATGTAGACATGCTGATAGATGACATACAGCATGGTCATAAGGTAGCTTGTATTGCTCTTCAAGAAGCTCAAGAGAACATCAAGAAGTTTGCAGATCGTCATCAAACTCCCGCTCCGATGATCAAAGTAGGGGAACAAGTATAGTTGACTGCCCGATTTCTACCACGTCACTTGGTACCTTCAAAATTGTCCCCAAAGTATTTTGGGCCTTTTCGGGTGTTATCTTGTGTAGGAACAGCTGCTGCCATTCATTCTCCTCCGCTAGTGAGGAACTTCCATCACCATCAGCCGGGTAAACCGGGGGTGTGTCCCTCTAGAAGGGGGCATACAGTGATGAAACTTTTGCATGTACTTTGTTCCCAGACCCTGATCCATCTTCAGAGGACACTTTACACCGTTAGCATAGGAAATACACCTAACATGGCGGCTTTACGGCGTAACAGTAGCAGTTCAGTCTTGTCTCTACACCAGACCACGTCCCGCAAGCAGGAAGCAGTATTTACCAGTGGGCCAGCAGAGACGCTTTGCGTTGTTACTCTCTTCAGAGTGCAAATACGCAATAAGTTATACGCTCGAGATTGTATATCTTTCCACCCTTTCTCTAACCCTTTTCATCTGGCGTACACTCTATTTCTACACTGACTTCTTTCTTTACCTAGAGTCCTTGCAGCACTGTCCCATAGATTCTGGACAGTTCGAGCCCTTCACTTCCTCTCCGCCACCTTCAGCGGTTGTCAAGATCCTGCAGCTTCTTGGGTAGGAAGATTCCTCATAAGAATAGCCTTTCTCGGCTAGACTTCCTCCCAATGTTAATCTTCCTGATTTCTCCAGCCGATTAGCAGATCCTCATGTTGGGACTCCATTTCCCAGAAGCATAAGCGAGAACTTAAACGGCTCGCTCCTGGCTCCAGATCAGCCATACACTTGGTCTGTGTTCTTTCATTCATATAGGGAAGGAACAGACAAATCTATCTCCCACTGGTCCTCCTTACACTCTAACTCGCTTTCTTTCTGCATGTGTGTTGATTGGGCTTAAAGGCACATGCAGCAGGCATCCAATTCCGACTTGGCTCTCTTCTTGTCAGACGCCCATAAAACCAATAGACTTGTTAAGCGGCTATTTACTACTCATTCTCTTTCTCACTAGACCACTGCCATCACACCCTAGGAACAGGTAAAATATCCCTTCTATCTTACCGCAGGACAACTGGTCAGCTGCTAAAAAATTGCACTCCTCTTCTTTCAACATCCTGCATTCCGGACATACTTAATTCCTGGATTCAACGCACCCTAGCAGCTCTACCCAGGGTTTTCTCCCCCAGGAGGGTTTCCCTGGTGGCCCCTCTCTGCTCTGGTCTCATTGGGACCACTGAGAGGCAACCAGGTAGATTCTGACTGTCACGTATCCTCTCTTCCTTCTGGACCAGGTAGGTGACTTCCAATTACCTGACAGTTGGTTTATCAACATTGGAAAATTGGATTGAGATAAGAAACGGCCTCCAAGTATTACACCTTGTGGCATTCTACAATGTTCGAATTTGGTCCCACGATACATTAAAGTTGTGCGATACGTTTATTATCATTGGAAAATTGGATTGAGATAAGAAACGGCCTCCAAGTATTACACCTTGTGGCATTCTACAGTGTTCGAATCTGGTCCCACGATATATTAAAGCGGTGAGATACCTAGAGTCTGGATGTAGTGCAATGGAGAAAAAGGTGTTCTTCAAATCTACCACTGTGAAATAGTGTGTCTCCGCAGGAATGCTGCAAAAATGTGTCATGGGCTTGGGGACCAATGGATACTTTGTCTCAATAATATTGTTCTGAGAGCGTACATCCTGTATAAAACAAAAACACCCCTCCCTTTTCTTTCTTAATCAGATAGATAGCTGTGCTGCAAGGTGATTAACTCATCTGTATTATGCCTTGGGCATTCAGTGTCTCGCATATGCCCTCATCTGCTTCTCGAGAAAGTGGGTACTGCTTTACTCGTGGCATAGTGCTCCTTCTTTTAACTTGATGTGTACTGGCCAAGCCCCTCTAAGTATTCCTACATCATGGGGTCCTCTTGTCCACTTGCTTTTGGGCACTTTTTCCAAATCTTCCTGCAAATATTGAGCTTGCTTTTTTGTTATCTGAGTCTTGGGGCACTGCCCTTTCTTTTATTTGTACTGGACAAGGTATGCTCAGCTCAAAAACTACCTTTCCTTCTTCATTGTCTTTTGTTACAAACAGCTATATGTGACTGTGAAGTAGTGAAATAGAAGGAAGCAAGGGTGAAGGCAAACACAGAGCACCACGACAAGGGAAGGGTGGGAGGCTGACTGGAGGAGGGACAAAGGAGAGTGACTGATGGGTGTTATGGGGAATCAGAGATACACAGGGGGACTGACTGTGCATTTCTCTACAACTTTCAGGAAGTGCAAGCTGAGGAAGAGGAGAACAACGGTTTCATGTGGGCATATTGAGAGAGTCAGTTGGGCTGAAAGAGGGAGGAGCCGTCGCGAGCTAAAGCCCCGTTGGGATGAAGGATTGAAGAGCTGTTGTGACAGAGAGCCGCATTGGGCTGAATGAGCGAGGAGCCATCACGAGGAAAAGCCCTGTTGGGCTGAAGGAGTACGTCAGAGAGCCACATTGGGCTGAAGGCAGCCAGAGTTTTAAGGAAAACTATGGGCCGGCGAAGGACTGTTCCGATCCACCTGTTTATTTTCACAGCAGCCACATTCAGGGCTGAGGCACAGTGATCGGAGGTGCCAGTTGAACTTTCACATTATTCGCTCGAGGGAGAGAGAGAGAGAGAGAGAGAGAGAGAGAGAGAGAGAAAGAGAGAGGGCAGAGGGAATAGCAAGTGCCAAGCAGGACTCCAACGATAACTGGAGAAGTGCTGGCAGGGTTTTGTTTCCATCCTCTCACTCATGTGCCACACAAATACCAGCACAACCTGCCAGTCACCCTGGGCTGAGGGAAAGAGAAATAATAGCCACAGGAAGTTGAAGGCTAGCTCGGGGAAGGACTAACAAAAACAGCCTACCCCTTCTCCCATTATATCCTAGGAGAAGACCAAGAAATCTCTAGGGGGTTTCAGAGACGTCGGCCATACAAAGAAAATTATGACAGGAGACAGAGGGAACCGACTGGAGGCATGTCATGTTCAGTTCCCAAAGGATTTAGTGTATCAAGGGAAAAGATATATAAAAGGTTTTCTTAAGAAGGCAAAACAGAGAGTTGTCCTTATTTCCCACACTGCACGTGTGACAGTGACTTACTCCTGTCAATGTCAGTGTGGGATCAATACATGCACGCCATTCTATATTGTTCTCATCAGTGCCAACCAATATAATCATGTCAATTCATATCACTACTTCCTACAGTTACAGTAGCGTGTGTGTGCCTGAAATAACAGTGGAGGAACACTGGGGCCTGAACAAAAATGTGTTGGACAGCAGGGACACCTTCCTTTCAATCCCTGGCAACCATCCCAATACCACGTGTACCCGTACAGAAACACATCCAAGTGTGTGAGTATCCCTCTCATTGAGCAGTGTGCATAGTATGTCTGAATCAGTACTGCCATCTGAGCTGGATACATTCTGGATGTGTTGCACACCATCCCTTTCTCTGAAAATGAAATTGTGGCGTTTAATTTGATAAGTCGGTCCCTCCCCAGAATGTTGATGGGGGTGTCTTTTGAATACAGTAATGGTGCTACAATATGCCGTGTCCTATTGTCCGGGGTAAATCTTTTGTCAGAGGAACTTTTTCATAATTGTCCCTGAATAGCCTTGTGTGTCCAAACTTTTGTTAGATAATGGAAATCTGTCTTCCTTAATTCATGATCTGGTTACTCCAAGCCCTCTGTACTATCTGAACTGCTACCTCTGGTTCCTCTTCCGGGTCTTCATTACTGCTAGAACAGGACCCACTTGCACTCCCCGTGGGCACCCCTATTGAGAAAATGTGTTAGCGGATAACGTAAATGGGTTACCGCCCACCACTGTCACTCCTGTGTATTGGGGCACAGTATTCTGTCCCAGTATTGTTACCCCTTCTGGTATTTGTGACTGCACTGGCACCTGAAGTACACCCACTGTACCTTGAATTCCTGCCATTTTCCCACTTTGTACTTGCACTTGTCCCTGGGTAGAAATAAGTTGTGTTTGTGTGGGCTGTATTTGTATTTGCTGTTGCTGTGGCATTACCTGCACCGGTTGAGGGGTTTGCTGCTTGTACGTCTGCTGTTGTTGCCTTGTCTGTGCAATAAGCGGACATGTTCATGTTAAATGTCAAAAATTTCCACATGTGAAGCGTTGCATTCTGTATAGTGGTTTCATTCCCCTGTATCCCATTCCCTTTTGCATTCATAATATTCTCTCCCATTCCGATATTGTCCCATGTACCCATTTCCTCTGCCTGCATGACCCCTAGCGACTGCTGATGCACATTAATGAATGAAGGTTGCCGCTGCATTTGTACCGTTCCCCACTGCTGGTTGGGTTGCACCCGAGTGTAACCTCCTGGATGCATTGATATGGCCACTGGAAGCCCTCCTTGCTGAGCTTGTGGAACGACAGCTGACCTTTTGAGTACGGCTCCCTCTATATATATTTTTGCCAGTTTTTTCTGAACCCATTTGTTTTCCGCTTTTGTTGCTTTATCAACTGTCTCCTTATCCTTCTACTGCTTCCTTTTGCAATAGTGTACAATTGTTGCCTGTATCTTAGGCGACCCCTTTGCCTCAATTCCGACTATCTTTTCTAAAGAGGTCTGCACATCTGTGGGTAGCCCCCTTCCTAGGTTGTCCACAATTTTTGTATGGATCATATGTATTCCACTGGGTCCTCATCATGATTTATTTTATGAGCCAATATACAACCCATGTCTGACTATCTGGATACTGCTCCCTTAGAGCCTTCCAAACATGTGCTCGATAGTTATTAAAGGGTGCTCCAACATGTACATTAGAGCTTAATTTTACCCGGCGTATCCGGCCTGTTGCCATATTGTGTCACTTCTTTACCCGACCAGTACTGCCAATAAACATTTTATATCTCCTATGGCCAATGGGATACCCGCTGTCTCTTTTACAAAAACATAAATCTACTTGCTCGTCCCTGCCATTAATGAAGGTAAACTGCAAACTAAATTGTCCCTGTCCATTGTCTGCCATGGTATGTAATGAACCTCGCCCCTCGATTTCTGTAAAAAGGGTAAATCTACTTGCTCGCCCCCGCCATTAATGAAGGTAAACTGTAAACTAAATTGTCCCTGTCCATTGTCTACCATGGTATGTAATGAACCTCTCTGCTCGCTTTCTGTAAAAGGGGTATCTATGTGCGAGCACTGCATTTATTGCCACGTTGTCTCTTGGCTATTGCTATTCTCGTTTTCCTACTCCGAAGCCTATTTCCCCAGTAACCCAGTTATTCTTCTCTTTCCTCCTCTTCTCTCTAATTTCTTCTCTGTTCCTTTCTCCTGTTTGTCAAGTTGCATATGTGAGCAGAGTGAGCAAAGTGTTTTGTATTTGGGCCACAGTAGTCATTTCTTACACAGTGAACTAGAAGGAAGGAAGGAGACTGTTTACCTTGCTGACTGCTTGTGGGAGTGGATTATCTCCCATTCGCTGCTACTAGTACTCTTAAGTCTCACTCCACGCGGTGCCCTCAGAGTGTTTTGTGTTCGATGTTCAAAGCATGAAAAACTAAAATATAGCAATCACTACTTCTTCTCAGCGGTAAGACAACTTTTCTTTTTTTATCATTAAAGATCCAATTGGCAAAATAAAGACACAGAAAGTTACAGGGCCATTCGCAGTGTGGGCTGCGAAGTGAGCAGATAGGGTGGGGCTGGATTAACACCTAAACCCATGGGCACACAAAACGATACCACTGCTGCATTGGCTAAATCTATGACTACAGCGACCCCTACTAATCTAACAGCCACCTCCCCACACGCTTACCATCCAATCAAGGTAGCATCCCTGATGAAAGTAAGCTTGGCATCAATGCCAAACACCTTGGAAAAATAGTGCCATATTCGTCCAGTTCTCAGGAAGGCAAGCCATTTACTATGAACTTGACTATTACCACTGCTGAGGACATTACAAATGCGGATCCATCTCTTAATCGTGTTTCCAAATCATGCCTGTGTAAGACCTTCCGGTTTGACGCAACGGTAGCTGCATCTCACTCCAAGTCTCTGACCAAAATTATGGATTTTTATTCATTCTGCAAGGAAATCAACGCTTTCCCCTCAAGACTTGACAATGCTACAAACCCCCTTTCTTCTGACCTCAGTAATCAGTGGATGGCAGAGTTGTTGATTTCTGTCCAATGTTTGGGAACAAAACTTATTGAGTCTGTTTCAACTGCTTTAGGTGGGGGTATTGGTTCATCTACTCAAGTTTGTGAATACAGTCCTATGCATGATGGATTTGGAGGTAAAGAGATTCCTCCGGGTCCCCCGAAAGATGCCGTGGTTCGTCTGGGAATGAATCACGCAACCTTTGACTCTAAGGTAGTTCAACACACCTTTTAGGTTAATACTAACAGCAACATTCAGCCAAAAATATGTGGCGACAATCTTCCTACTTCTGCAGTCACTGGCTCTGAAATCCTTATTAACAACTTGGTGTCAGTATCAGTGTAGGTTCATCCATCCAGCAATTTATACAAACTTAACTTTTATTTCAACGAGCCTATGGCTGTGGTTGCAGATAATGGTGGTTCACCCGTTGATGTATTGCTTTCACATACACTGAATGTATTCAACTCCTCTATGTCTAGTCTATATAGTGTAATCAGTTGTGACTCTGACTCTATGTTTGGAGTTTTAGAGAATCTTCTCCCCACGCTCCTCATTCGATCCAATGACATTTTGACCCACTTAAAGCAACATTTCGCGATGGGCAAACACGTAAACTCCTTTAAACAACTGGAGTTTATTTTAACTGGACATTCTAATAATCTTGTGGAAATTGGGGCAAATCTGGAGTGGCTGATGTCAACACAACAGCCAACGTGTAGACTATCAGCACCCCTCAATCAAACTCAAGAAACACTTGCAGCCCCATTGTCATCTAATGAGGAGTCCATCTCTGTTGGCGAATCAGTTGCCTGGCATACACAGGAAAAAAGGAAGGTCCTGTGTCAGGTGAAGAAGTATGCTGATCAAAACTGCAATAACAAAAAGTCCAGAGCTGCCTCCAACTCACTTGCCAACAGTGGCTCTAGCTTTTGAAAGGTTTTCCCTGTCTTTAAGGGTGTTGGCATCCCTGTTAATGGGATCAACACTGATCAACATGCTGCAAAAAACAAAAATGAGACCTCGGAAACAACACAAGAAGTGCCATGTATTGATGCAACTTCGACATGCGCCCGGGAGGCAATAAGTAAGGATGCCACCTTGGAAAGTGAGCATGAAGGACGATACGAAGTTGGTCATACAGAAATCATTCTCTATCACAAACCCGAGCACCCCTGTTGAAGTGACCACCCATGCGAACATCCAGGTGACAAAGTACAAAAACTCAAGATCTGTCCATGACCCCCTCTGTCTCACCTGTTGTTAGTAAAAAGAGGGGCACATCAAAACAAACTAAAGGCTGGGGCAGTAAATGTCAATGCGATTTTGTTCCTGTATACAACCTGAAACAAGTGTTTCACATCCCTGTTGTTACGTCTAATGCTTCTGCATCAAGGATCTTCATTTCCATGTCCAAGGGCAGATCCGTTACTACCGCAGAGGTTCAAACAAATGTGTCTACAATTTCACTCAGATCTTGTATGCAAGACTTTGATCCTAATATTGTCAAGACAGAGAAGGTTTTGCAAATCAGAGGCCTTTTTCAGAAATTGGACACGACTACGTGAACCGTGCACAGGTTTTGGATTTGTTTCACTCCATTATTCCTCTATGCACTATTGGGAGTAATGGCATCAAAACTGTTTACCAGTGTGTACAGGAGGTAGTCCTACGCCCCTCATACTGAATGTATTGGAGATAGACCTGCTCCCACTCAAACCGAATGTTGATAACTTGTTGGATTGATCAATGACTCTAAATGCTGCGAAAATCAGAAATGTAGTGCCTTTCAGAAAAGCACTTTAAAGGCGATCTATTTTGTGAGGTCAGAATGTCATGCATAGTAGAGAACATGTCAAGTAGTATATCTTTATCATAAATTATCAAATAATCTAGATTCAAAATTGACCAGGGACCAAGTTTTGAGTAAAAATAAGTTGATCAGGCATTTCGTAATTTCGTCGGCCATTTTTGATAAGACAAGTCAGGCAACTCTAAGATGGATGCTTGAGCATAAGAAATGGTCGATTTCTGCAACTTTTTATGATGAGGTCCGTGGATAACTTTTTTCTTTCATAGTAGTTCATGAAGAGGCCACTGGTGTAGAATGAGTTAGATAAAACTTGTTCAGACTGGGTCTGAGTGGCAGGTAGGCCAACTAATCACAGGCAGGAAAATGGGTTGTACATTGATCATTGCATTACCTCACCTTTCTAAATTGTATAAAAGGGGCTTAGAGACAGAGAAAGTTGGGAGTTCCAGATTTTTTCTTCAGTATGCTGTATCCTGTGTTCTTCTCTGCTGCAAAGAATAAAAAGATGACTATGAAACTCCAGTCTGGCTGTCTTGATGTGCTTCAGCCTCCCTTTCCTGATCCCGGGGTGCCAGGACCCACAGAAGGTATGGGAACCTTCTGAATAAGTGCAAGGAAGAAGAATTTGTCACATGTTTAGCATATTTCTTTTCTGACTGGATGGTTGACTATGTTGCTGATCATACCCAACTCTTCTTTAGAGCTGGCTATGAATGTTTTATTCTGAACTGTAAACATTTTTCTAGTTTGGATAATAGAGGCAGAGCACCTGGACGGTGTAAGGCAGTCACTGATGGATAGGAAGATTGTAACCAATCCCATTCTCCCTCACAATCTTTAACATCTCCACTAGCTGCTTTGGGGGGTTCTTCTTTGGTTCCTCAGGGACCGGGGGGGGCAGGGCCCGGGTCAGCTAATGATGATGATCATTGGGAATTGTTGGCAGGGTTGGTCCACCAGAGGAAATTTTAGGGTTCCTAACAGCACCCTATTACTTCTCAGTTGCAATACTAGGGAGTACCAACACGTATATGAACAAGATGGCCTTCTGGACAACATAGATTGATTCAGTACACTCACTTTACAGGAGACTTGGCTTGTGGAATCTCTAGTTTTGCATGAGTGGTCCACTATTCAAAAGCATGTGGTTAAAGTGAAAATAAGTAGACCCAAGGGTGATCTGCTCTTGGGTGTAATGAAGCCCTTAGCACTCACTGAGATTAACTGTGACTCTCACAATATTCTTGCAGGCAGAAGGACCCTCCCTGTTACCACTGGGCCAAAATAAATGATCCTTGTTAATATTTCTGACCCCCCCGGCCGTCCCACATACAGCAGTCTGAAATGTTCTAGAGGGATGGTTTGACTCTGCGTTTTGTGCCTCCCCCATTATTTCCCTCCCTTGGCTTCAAAGCCTTGTACAGTGCTTAATGTACAGTTTATGGTCAGCTTGATCTTAAATTCACTTCTGTAGCACATGTTAACAACTATTTGATAACCAGACATTCTTCTTGGTGGGCCCAGCCTCAACAGGTTTGTAGTTCAGATTTTCAAAAGGTCTTTATTTAGCGCTAAATGCACTCTTCATGGGAAACATGACCTTAAAGATCATTTCTGTTTGTTGTGTTATCACCAATTCACCACAAATGCGATCTCTTTCTTTATATATTTGAGCATATATTTGAAATCAGTGTGTTATCTCTAGTATTCATCAAACCAAAGGGCTATGAGGTCAGGATCCAGACATAGGGCCTCATTACGACTCAGGCGGTAAGGGTTTTACGGCGGCGTAAACAGCGCCGACCCTTACCGCCTGATTCCGAGGTCCCTTAGCCCCATGGAGGTTTTAACACCTGCTTTCAGCAGGTGTTAAAATCCATGGCGCTAAGGGACCTTGATGTTAATTACGCCACTGTAATTTACGGTGGCGTAATTAACGCCTTCCCCACTCCCATTATGCCCTATGGGGCAAAATGGGAATGGGGAAGGGAAAATGGGAAAATGGGGATTTACTGCCCCGCCAAGGTTGGAATGGGGTGGTAAATCCGCCAACCACCATGGCGTAAACGTAGTTTACGCCATGGTGGTAAAGTCACGGCCCAGGCGGTAACTTACCGCCTGGGTCGTAATGAGGCCCATACTTATTAAATTCACAGTTTAATGGGGGATTTCAGCTTAGAGGGAAAAAGAAGAGGCAGTTTACAATTCTGAAAGGCTAGCATATTCCATTTAACCAGTGCGTACCTTCAACTTTCCATGCTGCACCAGGGCCTGTTCTCCAGACATACAATCTTTTCTTTATACCATATTAGAACAGAGGTCAATGAATAGGTCGTTGTTACATAAGGAAGCAGTATTTAAATCTACACCAAACGAAAAAGGTCTTTCTTTGTCCATGTTGTCATTGTATATGGTGGATAGTTTTTCTACAGGGGTATCCCCCACGTTATGGTGATATTCCCTCCTACTAAGTGAGGATAAATAATATGTATTTAAACAGAAGGAAGGAACATATAACAAACTACATCAACACAGTATATATCCTCAGACAGCAATTTCTTGTAGCAACCCTTCAAAGCTGAATCTAGCTCAGAGAGAATTAAGAGACTGAAGAAAGATCTAACTCATTTTGCACATGAGAAAGCTTTTCAATATGTCAACAAAGATTATAACTTTGGAGCACCGACAGGAGGTCAGAGACCAAACCGTAGGGTGAGATTCAGAAATACATCGTATAGTTCTAGCGATGAAGGAGGAACACCTGGCGAGAATGAAGAAACTGATGGAGTGGGACAGAGAGGAAGGAAGAAAAATACCGCCATGCAAAGGGGCCGTAATACAGGAGCAAGGAATGGATCGAGACGCCCACCTTTTTTAGGCAGAGGGAACAGTCGGCAGGAATGGCAAACAGACCGGATGCAGACACGCAGTTACCGGGGTTGGTAGTGAATCTGTCTAGTGTAATCTTAACTAATGATGAAGAACGGTGTCTGAACAAAGGCCTGAATTTCGTGATATCAAAATATCACATCCTTTCGAATTCAGGTTAGAATTCAGTGCATTTATGCGCAAGGTACATCTTAGAGAATTCTTCGCAAATCAACCAGTTAGTCTTCAGACAAATTATAGTGGCCTGAGAAACCCCTCGACCTGGTGCCCACCCCATCTCGCACATTCTCCTGAATCAGTAGTCTTTGAAAAAAAGGTCCTACAAGATTTGAGTAAACTTGAAACTAAAGGCATTCCCAAGAACTCCAATTTAAGTCAGCAAGAAATTGCCGTACTACGAGAAAATTGTCATTCGCCAGGCGGATAAAGGAGGAGCGATAGTCCTTATGAATAAGAAAGACTATATCGAGGAATGTCATAGACTTCTGTCAGATAATATCAGCTACTGTAAAATTGATCAAGATCCTGGTCCTGCCATCATGAAAATGATAAAAGAGAAAGTGGGTAAAGCTGTTGATTTAAAACAGATTAGTAAACAGGAAGGAGACTATCTAGTAAGAGAGACCGCTAGAACTCCTATTTTTTACATCTTGCCCAAAATCCATAAAGATCTGGTGAGACCCCCTGGTAGACCCATTGTGTCGGGCGTGAACTCCATCTTGGAACCCTTATCTAAATTTGTGGATTTCTATCTACGTCCCTTCGTAATGAAAATGAAAAGCTACGTTCAAGATACCAGAGATGCCATTGGGAAAATTGAAGGGCTCACTTTTGATCACACCAAGGACATACTCATTTGCTTAGACATCCAGTCGCTTTATACTAACATTCCCCAACGAGCAACTCTTGAAGTGGTTGAGGAGATACTGCTTCAACGTGAGGACAATCATCCTGTGAGTAATGCCTTCATTTTATGGTGTGCAGAAACAGCTTTGACAAACAATTTTTTCCAATTTTTGGGACAATTCTACTTACAGGTTGAAGGTACAGCCATGGGTGCCACCATGGCTCCAAATTTGGCCAATCTGTACGTAGATATGGTGGAACAAACGGTAATCTATTCAGAAATGAATCCTTTCAAGCAACAAATAACACAATGGCTAAGATACATCGATGATGTATTTATGCTGTGGCATGGCTCGATGGATGAAGCCAATAGTTTTTTGGCATGGTTAAACAATCAGAATAGATACCTGAAATTCACAGCGACAATGAGCTCCTCAGAAGTGAACTATTTAGATCTCACTATCTACCAACAAGATAACCGTTTATGGGTTAAACCGTTTGTTAAAAGCACTGATAAAAATGCACTACTGCACTATAGAAGCCACCATGCGAAACATGTCCGTAACAATTTGCCCTTTGGGCAATTTTTACGTTTGAAACGTAATAGCAGTACTAACCATGATTACGAAACCGGGGCTAATTTACTTATGGGACAAATTGATCGATAGGGGCTATCCCAACAAAGTGGTTAGGCAGGCTGCCAAACGAGCTTTTAATAACAACCGGGAAGCTCTGCTGGTAAGGAATAAGAAAGACACTGCCAACCATGAGACTCCATTGGTGTTTGTCAACACTTTTAGTAATCTATCCTATAAAGTTAAGAATATCATATGTAAAAATTGGAAAAAGACAATGAATAGTCCATTACCTATGATAGCCTTCAAAAAGAGCACCAACATTCGTAATCTCGTTATGAAGAATGACATACACCAGGTGGTTAGCCAGGAGGGTGCCCAAAGTACATTGTGGGGTCTACCTCGAGTGAAGGGTCACCATCCATGTGGAGAATGTGTCATGTGTCCATTTACCAAGAAAATGACCACTGTCAATTTGGGTCTCACTTCTGAATGGGTGTTGAATGAACACACTAATTGTAAAACGGAAAATGTAATTTATATGATTAAATGTCCGTGTGACCTAATTTATATAGGCAAAACCAACAGAAAGTGCAAGACTCGGATGATCGAGCATAGGAGTTGTTTAAAACATCATATGGGTAAAGCTCCTCTAGTCAAACATTTCGAAGATAAAGGACATACTTTCTCTGATTTTGAATGGTGTATCTTAAAAAAGATCAAGGGTAGATCTCAAGACGAAATTAATAGGAAACTGATTAATCTGGAACAAAAACGTATCTTTCTTACCAACAGTCATGTCACAGGATTGAATGAGAACATTGAGTGGCATAACATCAGATAAGCAAGTTACTTGTTTCCTTGAGGGGACTTAGGAGATGCTAGGAGTGTTGCACTATTTGTTGGTACCCATTGAGGGAGAATCTCTATTTCTATGCGAAGAAATGGATAAGTTATGCAATTTGTTGTCATACAGGCCATGAACATTTTGCCTCAAGGGTTTGTTGCCTCTGTGGTTGTCTCTGTGTTTACAGAATTTCCACCGTAAGTGATGTTCTGTTGTGGTTTTCTTTTTACCTTGGACATGATCAGGGTTAGCAGGTTTCTTTTCCCGTGTCCCGGGACAGTTAATGCCCTTTTTAGTACTGGTGGAGAATGCCTACGCCTTCTCCTCACATGTTTTGCACACTTTGCCATTATATTGGGTCTTTTTTGGTTTTTGACAGGGATTTTTGCCCTTTAGCTTGGTGCTGTGGGAGTCACTCCCTTTTTTTCCATCAGAGGTCTTGTGGCCTTAGTTGCTTAGCATCTCGGGCTTGTGTTGCCTGATTTGAATGGGTGTTCCAACGCACGTGGCGCGGTGCGTAGTTACGTCATCGCGTTACCGCGTTCCGCGGAGCGTGATGACGTCATCGCGTCACGCTAGTGACGCGGAAGAAGGATTTCAGTACGGTTTTTGGGCCGTGGTCTCAGGGTGTTGATCCACTATTATCCCGGACGTGAGATGTAGAACTCTGCCTGTTTGCAGGTTATCAGCTGGCATAGATAAGGTAAGAACGGGGGGATGCCTTTTGAAGTAACTTTAATTCTATCACTCTGTAGAAGATGCCCCTACTCTTTGCTATGTATTGACGTAGCATGTTTACTCTTTCAGAGCAAGAGGAATTTTAGAAGGAAGAGGCCCTATCTATACAGGCTTTTACTGTAGTGTTTTTTGGAGTATTGAAAACCGCCTAAATAGGTAAAACCCTTTTTGGCCCTTTCTAATTAGAGAAGCAGATGCTTACTTGACATCTGGGGCTAGGCATCTCACCCTTAACTTGTTGTATTTTAGGTACTGATAGTTAATTTAGGAAATCGTAAAGAAAGATGATGGATGACAATGCCACTGAGTTGTGACTGTATCCAACTATAGAACAGCTTTAACACCCGAGGGTGAGCCAGTTTCTGTTGTTGCCTAAATTCCTGGTGTTCGGGATTAGGAGGTGAATAAAAATACTACCATTGGTAGAATTCCTCTAGGTACTCACTTTCGAATTTCACTTACTGCTGTAATAGTGAAGAGCCAGTACTGACTTGGCTTATACGGTCGAAGACATATATTTCTTCTGACCGCAGATCCAGTACATGAAGTAGTGTGTACAAGATACCCTATTGGTGATTAGGGTTTGGCTATGGTGATTGATTACACTGATTATGCCCGTGTTAGTGATACGTGTTTGTCTTTTTATCCTTAGAGATAGCAACGTGGTGTATATGTAGGACGAACCGACCTGGAGCACGGGATTACTTCTGCCCCTGATGAATGTCCGGTTATTTGGAAACACGGAGGACTGAAACTTATATAAGTTGGGCTGGTTCACATAATGGGGAATGAGAAAAATTGAGTTGCCATTGTTGTGTTGTGCTAATGAAATTTTTGGCATTTAATTCTGTACACTGTGAGGTGGCATGATTTTAAGATGTATATGACTATGTTATGTGTATATGTTTTTTAAACAAATGAGTGTATTTCTTGTGCTGAAGAGAGATTAATATATTAAAAATGATATTTTTTGGTAATACTGCTTTTTGATGATTATTGAGAACACATAATGCAGCCCATATTTGTTTCGTGGTTGCTACAAGAAATTGCTGTCTGAGGATATATACTGTGTTGATGTAGTTTGTTATATGTCATTGTATATGGTAACATGACGTTTCTTTCCTCCTAATGAATGTGATCTGTCCTTCACTTTACTTCTGAATTGCAAAGGCCTTGTTCCTCCTTTTTAGCTTCCAAATGCACAACTATTTCTTTTCATCCCATGTGCATTGCTGCAGTTTATAAATCTGTCCATGTGTAATGCATTTCAATGTCAGTTTATTTGTGAGAAGTGTCTTTATCCACTTGCACACTTGTCCATTACAGTAGAATTTAACAAGGCACATTTATTTCCACGTCACTAGGCCTTAAATCAGAGAAGCAGGTGTTTTGGGCTGGCCTGAATTTTCCAATGGATAGCTCAGGTAGCTTCACTCTTACATACTTGCCTGGACTCTTTATTTTGGACATTCAGGGGCTATCCGGTCGGGACCAGGTTGTGTGATTAATTAGGTCCTAATTAATAGCGAAACGATTGAGAATGTCACCGCCTAAGTAAAAGGTGGAGGGGACATTTCACACAACCCAACAATTATGTTCTATACTTTTGTAGCCAATGGACATTTTTAACATACACCTCCTAGGCAGTAGATGTTTGGAATTTGGAGTTTCCAGGCCCATTTGCCACTTATCAATCAATTTAAACGTGGACATGGGCTGATTTTTTGGGAGTTTCCTGAAAAATGCTTCACTGGTGAAGCTTCTTCCATTATTCAAGCATACTCTGGCGACAACAGGCTTCTCCACCTCATTTACCTGAATGTGGAAAAACAGATGTTCACCCTTTATCTGGATGTCGGTCAAACTTTGAGCTGGTTTTCCAACATCTTTTTTCATGGGAGTTAGGTGTTCTTCTGACTGTGGATTGGTGTACAATTTCAGAGTATTTCCTTCCAGGTTGGAAT
Organism: Ambystoma mexicanum; assembly: GCF_040938575.1. Classification (NCBI taxonomy): domain Eukaryota; kingdom Metazoa; phylum Chordata; class Amphibia; order Caudata; family Ambystomatidae; genus Ambystoma; species Ambystoma mexicanum. The sequence goes on along the minus strand of NC_090927.1, from coordinate 1,267,521,880 downwards.
GCAACTCAAAACTGTCAGGGAGGTTCGTTTTCAACAATGGAGCAGGGTTCCCATCACCAGTTTTTTCTCCTAAAGAGATGACAGTGATGTCTGGGACTTGATTGTTCCTAAAATGGAATTCTACTTTGTTGGAACGTTGTTCAATCATGTGGCTTCAATCTCACATAGTTGGTGCTTTGTTTTAATTTGATGGCTGATTAGTCTGGGTCCAGAAGACCTTGTTCCTGCAGTCAATCAGGAGTGATAACCTTCAAAGGAGGTCATTCCCCAGTAAACAAGGTGTGGCCTCTGGAGTGGTGATTATTGCCAGGAGTTTCACCCTATGTCATCCAATTTTGATCTCCACATCCACAGTCCCTTCGACAGAAATATCATTCCCATTGAAGTTTTGGAGTTGTCCCGGAAGAGGTGTGAGGGGAATTTGGTGACTCTACCTCCTTCCTGAATTTAGTTGGGCAGAGTCTTTTTTGGACAGGAGTGTGGCTTGGGATCCAGTATCCACCAGCGCTGATAATGCACACTGACCCCGAACCTTGGTGGGAGCATAAAATCTTCCTTCTTTCTCATCTCTCTCAAGGGGGAAAAGGAAATGTCTATTTTGTTCCATCTTGGCAATTCACTTTTTATGTCATGAAAATTGACTTAAAATGCATTTAAATATGCTGCTCCGATGCCTCTTGCTGAGAAATCCTTTATTCCTCAATTGTTTTCTGGACTGCCTTGGTTTTGTTCGTTTCCTGGGCATGTTGCAGCCCTGCCTCATGTGCTTTTAAGCATTCCAAAATGGCCTCATTATTTGTTCACTTCTCCTGCAAGCCCACCATGCCCCCCACTGCCCCCGTGAGTGTCTGCAAGCCCACCATGCCACCCCCTACCCCCCACGAGTGTCTGCAAGCTCACCCTGCCACCCCCTGCCCATGTGAGTGTCTGCAAGCCCACCCTGCACCCCTTGTCCCCTGTGAGGGTCTGCAAGACCACCCTGCCACCCCCTTCCCCCGTGTCTGCAAGCCCACCCTGCCACCCCCTGCCCCCTATGATTGTCTGAAAGCCCACCCTGCCACCCGCTACCCCACGTGAGTGTCTGCAAGCCCACCCTGCCACACCCTGCCCCCGTGAGTGTCTCCAAGCCCCCCACCCACTCCCTGCCCCCGTGAGTGTCTGCAAGCCCCCTGCCACCCTTATGCCCCCTGTTATTGTCTGCAAGCCCCCTGCCACCCTCTGTCCCCCTATGAGTGTCTGTAAGCCCACTGCCACCCTTCTGCCCCTGTGAGTGTCTGCAAGCCCCCCTGCTACCCTTTGCCACCCTGTGAGTGTCTGCAAGCCCCCCCTGCAATCCCCTGCCCCTCATGAGTGTCTCTGAGCCACCCACCCACCCCTTGTCCCCCGTGAGTGTCTCTCTTCCCCCACTCACCCCCTGCTCACCTTTTAGTTCCCTGTGCCCTCCCCTTCTCTTCCCCGTCCCTCATCCTACGCTCCCCTCCTACCTTCCCTCCCCTGTCCTGTGAAAGATCTGCACTACCATAATTGCCGTAAGGTATAGTAATAGTAGCTGCCTGCCTTTTGCAGCCAGCCTGCCCTCCCCTGCCCCCTACATTTTCATTTTATCTTAGCACTTACTCTTATCATTTGTCCCTCGACCTCTGATGACAGCTTGTCTGTCTCCCCCTTCCCCCCTTTTCTTCTCCTCCTACTCCCTCGCCAGCACTACCTTGATTAGTCATTGACCTTTTAAGATAGTCACATGTTCTGTGCCTCTCCTTATCCCTTCTCTCCACTCCCCCATACCTCCCCTCATCACTTCCTCGTGTCATTCATGCACTGCAACAATTGTCATCAAGCATAGTAATGTTACCTCTAGTCTTGTTTCCTTTTTTCCTTCCCCTCCTCTCCCTTATTGTTCCATGCACTAGTACTATCTTATGATATGATAGTTTTTTTCACATTCTGATTTGTTTCAAGGCCCTTTAAGAATGTAACTGTATTTCTCACATGTTCCCTCCCTCCTTGAAGCTCTTTGAAACACATTGTGTATAGGCGCTATACAAATAAACTATCAATCAATCAATCAATGTTGTACTCCGACACTGTATGATCTTTGACAGTTTTCTGTGTCGGAGTCCAGGAATCTGTAAAAAAGATTTTGTACCCAGAAACAAGTGGGATTGGGAAGTCCCCTTTTTCCCCTGAATCTTTGCTGTGCCCCTTTTCCTGGAGACAGTTACCCGAACCTTTTAGGGGAGAGGTTACCTCAGTGCTTTGGGGGTCATCTGGGGGGCATTGTTGGGGTTTAAGAATGTGTTGCTCTTGGTCAGTCTCCATACTTACCCAGTCTAAATCAGGGTCTTTTGGGACCCATTTTACATTGGGAGGGATCCCTCCATCCCTGTAAGGGAAGATTTACTTCCCTGAATCCTCCAGGGAGTCATCCTCTTTCAAAAGGGATGATGCGGACTACCTCCACAAAGTGGGTTATCTTTTGCTTTTGATTTCTCATACGTACACTCTGTTCCCTAGATTTCAGCTTTTCAGGGGTAGAAGATTTATGTTCAGGTTCCGAGGTTTCCAGGGGTTTTGTTCTGGTAGAAAAGGAAGCTTCCTCTAGGGCGTTGCATCTCCCTTCCACCCAAGCCCCCTCCTCTGCACCAGGCCTGGATGTTGAGTTGCTCTGGGCAGCAGTTTCCAGTTGAGGGTTCTGCTGAGCCCTCAACATGCGATCGAGGTCTTGGATTAATTGTTAGACCTGTCACTCCATTTCTGAAATTTTTTCTGGTTGGTAGGGAGGTCTTGATTCATACCTTTACTGCTACCGGAAAGGGTATTTGTGCCTTCTCCCAGCTTAGCTCAGGTATTGGGAGTTTCCCTGATAACCTTCCATCCTAGGTCTCCCTTCTCCCTGATTTGGGAATCTGTTGTCGTGAAAGTGGGGCGAGAGAGAGGAGGATTGTTCTAGTAAATTGGGGTTTGAAGGGTATCTGGGAAAGAAACTCAGGCTGGGAGGTGGAGTATTTTTTCACCCAGACAGAAGTTCTCAGGGAGGTTTCCTGGGGCAGTACTTACCTGATTAGTCCTCTCCTTGTGCTGGCATAGTCCATAGATACCCCAGGATGGGTCTGTTACCCTTGTATCTTGGGCTGATATAGGTGTCCGGGACAGATGGAGTTTTGGTCTGATACCGTGCATGGCTGCCACCAGATTGGGTTGGAATTGAGGGTCTCCTCTGCCACTCATTCTGCTTGTTCGTGTTAGTGGGTGGAGGATTTTTAGGCCCCCTGTTTCTAAGTCCAATATGGGAGTATTTTTCACCTTTGCCCCCTTTGCAGCGGCAGGTGTGTTTGATGGTTTGGGGTTTTTAGGATTGCTTTTGCTTTCAGATGGCTTTTGGGCCTCATAAATCTGGGTGGCCTGATATATCATCCAATCCAGGGTACTACACTCATGGACATCCCTTACTAGTTGGGTCAGAATGTATTTCTAGAGTGCATGGAAGTATGCCTTAATAAACTCCCGACTATTGATGTTCACCCACCTAGAGGTATGTGGAAATGCTTGCTTCAGCTCTTGCACTTACTCTCTAGGTGCCTGGTTTTCCCCACACTGCAGGTTGTGCGCTGCCTTGTGGGCCTTCTGAGGGTTCCTGTGAATGGAGAAGTGCTTCCAGATGGCCGCCTTGTAGATGGATCATTTTTGGTGATCTTCCGCAAAGAAGATGGAAAATGTCCATTTGACCAACTCCATGGACTTTCTATCATTCTTGATACCAAATAAAGCCATCATTTGGTCATAAAGCTCTAGATGCTGCCATGCTGAATATTTGGTGTTCTTATGGCAGGGAGTCATACAGCTCTTCATGGCCTTTATTTGCCGAATTGGGTCTTTCACAAGACCTCCCTTCTGTTTGGCAGACTTTCTTTCTTTTTTCTTTTTCTTTTTATTTGTGTATAGTTCTAAAAGAACTTTTACAAATTGTCACAACTTTAAACAGTACATAACTTTACACAAGTATCTAAGTAATTCATAATATTACATAGCAAATCTACAAAAAAATATCTATCAAATGTAAAATTTAATCACATATTTAAAAAACACAGATCAAAACCAATTAGCTTAAAACCAATTAGCTTAAAATCCCCCTAATTTAGGGGCATCTCACTTTGAGCTCACAAGTAACCACACTATATCAAGACACTTAACTATAATGATCCACAATCAGTACAGTGCAATATGAATGCTTTCAGTATCTGTATTAAGGCAATGATCCCAGAATGTATCATTTTTTATAAACTCGTAGTGATACACCATAGTGCCTAAAATATTAATGTATTCAGAACTCAGTGTTTCACATTCTGTGAATAAATGTTTTGGCGTCTCTAGTATACCAATTTTTTTACATAGTCGGCAACATCTATCTTTGAGGGGAATCCCCAGACGAGCCCCCATCATCAAATATGTTGGTAGTTGATTCATGTGCTTTCTCAAATGAAGGCTCTGAACTGACAAGTTCGGGCATTGCCTCAACTATTTCTGGGTTTTGAGATATTGATGCAGCACTGTAGCTACATGTGCATAACTACTGATCGTAGTTAGATGGATATAATTACTGACCCAATCCCATTGTTTTACTCTATGTTTGAAAATCTGTTTTAAAGTGAAGTAATTAGTCCCTCTAATAAAATCAGGGCACCATCCAATATCCTTGTATAGTTCATCCTCCAACACTTCAAACTGGTCTGTGCCCCTCCGAGCCGCTGGCATTACCCTTATGCCAATAATGCAAGCAATTTACATTTTGGCTGGCATGTTAGTTTCCAGGTGTAGCAAACCTCTTCTAATCAACAGTTAACCTCTGAGTGATAACAGTCACAATTCTAATCTCAAATATTCCCCCTCAATGTGACTAATCCCCTCAATGTGACTAATCTCAGGTCTTGCATTGCCAATGCCTCAGCCCATATAGCACCATTGGGATAAGACATTATTTATAAAGAATAATTATGCTGTGTTTTTAGCAAAGTCGTATATTAGCTGTGTCATACTAAGTGCCTTGGTCTTCTTAATAGGCCCGGCTACCGCTCATTTCTAACCCCAGGTAGGGATATGATGCTGCATAATCAACCTTTCCTAGGGTAGTATGGAAATCTAGTAATTTTACTTTTTTTGATGAGACGGCCAGGATCTTGGTTTTGCCCATATTTATGTTCATCTCGTTGACACCTGCATAATCAATCAATGATTGGGACATGCCCTTGGCTCCCATATAGCTATAATTCATCATAAGTAGCTTATCAGCATACATCATGAGAGCAACGCTACTACAACCTATCTTAAGGTAGGCGCCACAATTTGTTGACATGCGGGTCGGCAAGGGCCGCTGTGAATAGGTTATACAACAGTGGAGCAAGTGTGCACCCCTGCTTCACTGCACAGCCTATAAGTATTGTTCCAGGTAGCCCTCCTTCATCATTCATATGGATCTGAGCCTGAGTATTCATATGAAGCCCTTTCAATGCAATAATGATCCACTTTGAACAGCCGTAGCCAAACAATTTTTTCCACAGCAGATTCCTGTTGACCCCGTCAAACGACGCTTTGATCAAGTATAATGTACATCCTCCAGAGACACAGAGCCCTTTCATTAATGCGTGCAATATTTTTAGATTATGGCAAGTACCACACGCGGGTCGAAACCCTGTCTGGTGGGGGTGCAGGATATTAAACTCATCGGCCCAAGCTTGGAGCTCCCTCAAAAGAGGGTAGAACAAATCTTCCCTGTTACATCAAGCAGGGAAAGGAGCCTATATTTCTCGAGTCGAAGTCACTCTCCCCTTTTGTACACTGGAAGAAGAATGGGTTGCTGCCAAGACACCGATATTTGCTGTGTGAGGCAGACTTTGCCAAATACGATTCTTAGTATATGTGCCCGTATATCAGGATTCTGTTAAAGCACTGCATTAGCCAATCCATTGGGACCCGGCGCACTAGAATTTACAGGTTGGGAGGCGACCGAACTCTCGCCCCTTGCTTTTGAATATGGTCCACCCAGTCAGTTTCACCTATAGGATTTATTACCTGTCTATTTTGATAACCCTTAGCCTTGCACGGATGGTGTTAGTTTACTGATTATTTTCTTTACATGTTTAAAGTTACCCTACATGTAACTAACTTGACCTCCAACATTCAAACTAATCCCTAGCATGATGTCTCGCCTTAGATTGCGCTGGTGGGCCACTTATCTAAGGTTACGGGATAGAAAAATAAACTTGCCCTATGCCTATCTGGGCACCATAAATATTCTTTTTTCAATATTATTTTCTTTGATCACCTCTAAAAAGCACAACCTGTGGGAGTCTTGCCTAACTATGTGCATTCAAACACTTGTGTATAGGCACGTTATAATTGGTGAAGTAACCTTATTTATTCTTCTTCCCTGTTTAGGCTACTAAAAACAAAATTAAAAATTGAAAACCCATAATATCTGAAAAGTGCTTCGAAATGTCCCAAGTGATTAGTATAGTAAGACAATCCCCAGGCAGTATCTCTCGCTCATGCAGTTATCGTGCTGTTTACTGATGACAACCTCTGAAAGGCACAAATTGGCCTTAGTTGTCAAGAGGTCTAGAAAAGCCTACCGGTTTCAGTGGTGTGATGGATAAGCCACTTTCTTCAGGGCCACAGCAGTCACATGGTGCTGTTCACACAAGGATAAATAGTGAGTGTCGACTATGCATCACAGTGCACCTGTATATTGAAAAAGCGGGGCGGGGAAGAAAGGGGGTAGACGGAGGGGAACAAGAAAAAAACAAAGATGATTCAGTCTCTTACATCCTATGTGTCTGTTTTTTAAAATGCTATTCACATTGTTCCTTCATAGTGCAAAAACCCTGTTGTCTTACCCTGCTCATATGCACAGCTCGGTAGAGAAGGATCAACACATGTGTTTCTTTATTTCTTTTTCTCTTTAATTTGCTCGAATTGGGCGATGTAGTTTCAAAACGTCCTGTGAGGACCTGTAAGAGTGCATAGCATTACTCTTTCAGATCTGTTTCAATAATGTTGAGCTGCTTGTTTTAAGCTTATTTTACAATTGTTTGTGTAGTAGTGACTATCTGGGAGGGCTGACGGCTGTCAACACTTTCCTACCTGGGTTTCCCACTGTCTAAAGTCCGGGAAATATCGAATCCGATTTACTTCTAAGAGTACAGCAAAGGACTCACCTTCTTAGGGTCCCGTTGCTGACTTACTTAATAATCAGTGACCTAACACTGTTTGTGTGAAAAACATTGTGTGTGTTGTTAGGGTTAATACCCACTATCAGTCCTCTTTTTTGTATTTCCACCTTAGCCTTACCCAGCATATTCCAAATATTCTTATGATCAGCACTACATAGAGCACCAACGATTTTTAGCCAGTTAGCATTTAGGGTCCAGCGTTTCCACCTCTTTCGCCATCGTAGGTACTTTTTCTGTCCGAACTACGTGCAATACATATTTCTTTCTGCATAGCTCGCTTTGTATCTCTGACAGCAACATCATATACCAATAGAGCTTTCTCACAATATATGTCCAGGGTTTTATTTCCTACCACAGAGACTTCTGCTTCCGAGTCCACTCACCCTCTGACTCAGAGCTGCTGCTATTGATGGGCCACTCCCTGTCCTCTAGGTACTCCCTACCTCTATGATACTGGGAATCCCTCCCATAATGACTGGGTCTGGGCTCTTCTCCCCTGAGGTGCTGTGGGCCCTCAGGGTCATCTGCATAACACTCCCCTTTTCACACAGGGAAGTACTCATCCTCCTCATACCTTCTTCCAGGTATGGTGGGGAAATCCCCCCACCTCCCTGAATGTGAGGAGGTTTTTAAAATACTCTTTTGAGGCCTGGACTCTCGTTCTTCTCTGTCTGCAAAGCAGACCAGGTGGTCCTTCGGTAATACCCACTTCAGTTTCTGCCAGTCTAACTCCCTGATCCTTTCATCATTGAAGCCCTCCTGGTCAGAAGTACATGCTAGGGTATAGTTAAGCTCCCAGAGCCCACTGGTCCGGGTACCTTCTCTCCTACTAGGTAGAGATGAATATTCTTCAATATCTAATAAGGACTGAGCCTCTGGTTCAATTGGACTAGGCCTGGTTGGGTCCAGCTGCCTCAGGTTTACCTGTTCTTGAATACTGGCAGGTATGAAGTTAGCTGCACCCTGTACATATGAGGTTGTGAGTTGGCTTGAGGTCCCTGGTAGAGAGGACATCACTCCACGATTGAGGGTGCTTTTATATACCCTGACTGGTCGGGGTCCCTCAAATCCTGTTTGTATTTGGCTATTTAATTTTCCATCCTTTCACATTTGTTTTTCTAAGTCCCTATCTCTTGTGATATACAATTCTAACACCAGTGCTTGAGTACCTTCTAGCACTTTATTGTGTGCTGTTACTCGCTCTCTTAGTCCCTTGTTCTCTTCACACTGGGATTCATTTTCTTCCTGTGAGGCTTGTATTGTCTGCATATATTCACACTACTTCCTTTTCAGAAAACTAATCTCCCCCCCTTTTCCAATTTTGGCTTGTGTTGCCTGCTTTATGTCAAACTCTACTTGCCTCATATGTTCCATACATTTTTCATTTTCTAGCCTCATGTCACTCAGTTCCTGAGAACATAATTCACTTTTCTCCACGTCTGTCCTTAACTGATGCACTTCCTGAAACAGGGTACTATTCTCTTGAAACATTTTGCTATTTTCTTTCCTTAACTGACTGCTCGCTCTGCTGTTTCAAAGTGTTCAGTTCTTGTTGCATTTGATCGAAATCACCCTGAGAATGCACATCCCTTATGACTGACTGGATGTTTTCAGCTTTCAGTTGTATTATCTGTCCTTGAAATGTGAAAATATCTTCTAAGCAGGCTCTATTTTGAACAACCTCGTCACTTAACTGGTGTTGACTTGCGCTCAGGTTTTCAACACATTCTTGATACTCCCCTTGCAGGGCAGAATATTGAACCTCTCACTCTGCATTCACTTGCTGTTGTTTCGCTATTTAATCTTTTAGTTGCTGATTAAAATGTTCTAATTTTGACTCTGAATTTTTGCTCTGTTGCGATTTTCCTTCTTATTGTTCCAACTCTCTCTGGGCTTGATTCAAAAGCTCAGAATGATTTTGCACAGAGGCTACACTATCCTGGTATCTTTCTTCCATGATCAACATATGGAAGTACATATATCTTATACAGGGACGTCATTTCACCAAAATGCCAGGGGTAGCAGAAGTGACATCACATGACCCTTGACCCCTGGTGACATCACAGGAAGTGATGTCTTTTGACCCCACCCCGAAGTGATATCGCGGGATGCGATGGAATGCAACCTTTCACCCGTTGACAAAACAGGAAGTGCTATCACATAGCATTTTTACACTACAAAAAATATGGTTAAGATATCACCATAATGTGATGTACATTTCATACAAGAATGGATTGCCATATGTATCGATAAGATCAGTGTGTATAGGTCCATATTACCAAATTACTGTGAATGCAAGCAGACGTCGATAACCAAATGATAATGATGTTTTATTATATAGCACATACGCTTAAGCGCTTTATATAGAAAAAATATACACCCAATATCACCCAACCTGTGTTGGCAGTCATTTATCAACCTCAGAAGGATGAAGGGCTGAGTTGAGGTGTTTAAGAACAGATTAAATCAGTGACTCACCCCCTGAAGTGTGCTTGAAATAAACCTTTAATGAGTCTAGCAATTATTCAATATAATTCCAGAAAGACCCATTATTTGGTATTCCTAATCTTCCTTATTTGGGGTCAGTGCTGAAAGTGTTAGACTTGTGTCACCCCTGTTCTTATTTGTTTTCTTTTTTAAGGGGCTTTAATAAGAAAGCCAGCCACTCCAGAAATATAAGAGCCACATGGTGCTGGCCACAGCCCATGAGCTTGCATTACAACAAAAAAAAAACGTTTTTTTTTCCTTTTTTTTCTAGAGGTCGCAAGGATGACCACAGAGGTTGCAAGGGAGACCTCAGAGGTCGCAGTTGTGACCTCTGGTGACCCCTAAATAACGTCCCTGATCTTATATCTATGCTGGGTTTTTTCATGTAGAAATTTGTCAGGGCCTGATGTAACAGCCCATTATCCTGCCACATATCAACATTTGCAGAGGTAACCTCCTGCATCATTCTAGCTTGACACATTTTGTGTTCTTATTCTACCAATTCACCTTTAAAAAACAAATTGGATAGGAGGTGCTTCCTGGCCATATTGATTTCTACACTGCTCATTCTGAAATGTGTTCTGCACTTGACATGCTCTCTATGCAAGTGCAAACATCTCAACCCTGTTCCTGCCTAGTTTCCACTCACAATGACAAATCCAAATCAACACTGTTTTATCTATACACTGCCCTGGAACCCAGGGTACAGGTCTGAATGGCGCCTTCAATATGCAACACAACTCTCCATCCCCTGCAATGCAATTGCACCCAATTGAATAGTCCGGTGCTACTTCACTATTACGAGTGAAGACTCTCTACCAATCCTGGACGAGCCCCCAGTTTTGTCAGAGTTTATTATGTGGTCACTCTCAACTCAGGGAGTGCCTTTCCCCCAAGCAAGGTGGCGCACAATAAAGCACTTTTGATACAGAAGAAAAAGTACATATGGGTTCGGTCTTTGTGTGGAAGGCGCTTGTGCACGAAGATTAATTAGTGAGGTGGGAAGCTGCGTGTACCTAGACAAATAGACCGCCCGTACAGGCCTATTATATGTATCACACTGTGAAAAGGAAGGAGTCGGGTCTTGGCGATCAATCAGCGCTCTACCCTACTGGTTGCAGGTAGTATTGTGAGTATTTAAGTGATGCATTAAGTACATTTGTCACAGAGATACAAGTTTACAGAGAAGTTTTAATAATTTCAATGGTCTAGTTGTTCAGCCAAGTTTTTCAGCCGGCACGTGTTTCGACCGCGACTGAATCGTCCTCAAGGCTGATATTAAGCATACATAGGTACAGAAATTAAAAAGATCCATAAGACCATATCGGTGCCACAAAACAATGTGATAAAACAGGATCAAAACATTTATATAGTGATTTAGACTCAATTGTTAGGTAAAATTGTTGATTCATGAAAAAAAAAATCATTCAAAATACATACCCATTGGCAATTGTCAGAAGAGGAGTATCAAAGAAGCAAGCAAGAACAAAACAGAAAACAAGAAATTGATATTAGATGCTCTTGAATAGATCTCTGAAGTTAGTAGTTGAATCACCCATCGTAACATCATCTTGCTAATGTGATAAGGGGTATGCCTCCCGATTTGCCAAACCCAGCCTAGTTCTGCCAGAATATAGATATCAAAAAGTGGGTTAGTCCTCACAGCACCAAAGAAGACCATGAAAGGATACTAGAGAAGCAAGAAAGGAAATTTAGAAGGCCAAGGACCAATACCCTGTGAAAGGTGTAAGCACTTAACCTAATCAATGTATTCATTGTATTCATTGTTAGGAAGCTCACCAGTTCGATTTGTATTGTCTGACCTAGTCCTGTAAAGAAGGATTTATAAAAGTCAATACGTGCATGCCTGATTGACAAAAAACAAACGCTGTGGCTGGAAGTACCAAATAACCTACCCTGTATAATTGTGACATAGAGGATGTGCTGTGTCGAAAATATCTCATCCTATTTCAGAAAGAACAGTCTCTCCATCCAATAAAAAACTGGAATGTATCCCAATCTATATAAGAAAATAAATAATTGTGGTCTTAGTTTTCCTTAGCCTACACTTAAGATAGTTAGACAGTACCTGTGTGCCACAAATCAAAGCAAAAACTATTAAAATGTAATGCATAATGAGTAAGTATCTTACCTAATTTCATGAGTCCTTTAACTTAAGCATAGGGGTGGACAGAAAAAATAAAGTGCATGCTTGTCCGGGTTAGATCCCTGAATGAATAACAAATTAAAGGAACTGTAAGTAAGGTGAACAAAGTGAGACACATAGTTAAGTAGAATAAGGGCCTCATTACACGGAAGGCGGTAATGGTTAACGGCCACCGTTAATGGTAACGGTGACCGTTAACCATTACCGCCTTACTACGAGGTCCCTTAGCGGGTTGGTGCTTTAACGCCTGCCTTTTGCAGGCGTTAAAAACCAACCCGCTAAGGGACCTCGGAGCTAATTACGGCACCGCAAAATTGCGGTGCCGTAATTAGCGCCTTCCCCATTCCCATAGAGCCCTATGGGGCAGAAATGGGAATGGGGAAGGGCAATGGCGGAAGGGGGATTTACCGCCCCACCAACCGTGGAATGGGGCGGTAAATCCCCTTTCCGCCAAGGCGGTGCCGGTAATTTACCGGCATGGTCCAGGGTGCTAATAGCACCCTGGATCACCGCCTTCCGTGTAATGAGGCCCTAAGTCTCATAGTACAAGAACCCTGTGGTTTAACTTCTTTCATGTAGAGTTCCAAAATCTCCTGGTTTCCTAATATGCAACTGGTGTTAAGCGCGTGTGATCAAGCGCGAACGCCATTTGAACATTCAACGTCATAAGCACGTGACGTCACGTGCACTTCATTGGCATGCGTGCTGCGTCACACATTGTTATTGAATGACGTCATTTGTTGACATTAAGTGGACACAAGCGTGGCGTCACGCAGTGTTATTAGAAGACGTCATTTGTTGACTTTACTGCCGCCAACACGCGAAAGAAATTAAATTAAATTGGATTGTGCTGAAATTCCATGTAACACAGCAAAGATTGTGTTGTCTGTAAATAAGGATACATCCAAAAGCCTAATGCATGGTAGCAATATAATTGTGCAGACTGTATGTTAAATCAATAGCCTTATGCATGACGGATTAAGAGAAGCCATGACAAACCAACAGAATAAAGTGATTTGTGCACTTAGAATCAAGGAGAGCCATATTAATTAACACAGTGGGGGTATTGAAACTGAGAGAACAATTAGTTCCCTAATTTGACCAATATCATTCAAAAGGGCACTGTCGGGTATACTTAATGACAATAAAATGCTCTAAGCAACTGTAATATATGAAAACAGGCTATTGGAAAGGGGATCATTAAGTTCAAAGCCTCAAGCCAGATACAGGCACTTGCAGGGTGCGTTTGGTGATTTGTTATTCATTCAGGGATCTAACCTCTTCAGAGACAAGATAAACTAGATGGGGCAACATATTTAGAGCACGAAACTAACCACAGCCTTCTAATCCATATAAATAGCCCAAAATATATGCATAGGGACCAAATTCACAATGTCTCCATGAAATCTAAACAACACTGCAGAAGCTCTTAAACACACCATCTACATAGATGACATCATTCCTATCTCCATTGTTAAGGCCACCACAGTTGAAGCACCCACATCAGTTCCTCATGCAGGGCACCTGTCCAGATAATCCCACAATCAGCTTTGACAACCTGGCCAAACATCACTCCATCACACACCCCTTCTTTCTTTGAAAAGTAACTGCAAAGTGGCTGAAAAGACTGTTGCCATTGTGGTGCATGAAGTGATCACTCAGCACAATCTCCAACAGGACGGGCAATCAACATTCCAATCTTCATTTTTTTTTAATTGGTTTAGTTGATATACATCAACTTTTCAATTTGACAATATAAAATACATATATTAAGAATAAATCAATCGATCAGACCTAATATTTACTGATGCAAGAAAAATGCAATAGGTAACAGTAACAATAATACAATGAACAGAATCATTAAAAAATATTTCTCAAAAATGATGCAAGATACATGAATTGAGCTGCCACAATTAATGCACAACTAGTGCATATCTGCATGGTCGCACATCACTAGAGATTTAACCTATCTAGGTGGTCTGATTAGATCTCACTTAAACATCATCCAGTCACAAGTCAAAAAATTGATTATTACGATTCCCAACAAAGTTCGAATTGTACAGAATATACATCGCCAGAAGATTTCAATAGCAAGAATTTTAAAATGCCTAATATGACTTCTCAAATCATTAAGCTATCTACATTCGGTAATTAGATGTTTTAACGTTTCAGACTGACCTGCTTGTTTATAAAAAGCGACAAATATTCTGCTTTGTATCGATAGTTCTCAGTTTTGCCAATACATCATTAGTTAACCACAGATTAAATCTCATTCACATTAAGGCATTTCTGAGCTTAGGTGATGGAAATTCTGCTAGACAGGTGTCCAATGTGCGATAGCTTTTATTGTTAAAAGGATTCAGTTTAAAATCCTTATACGTTAGACATATTTCTCGCGTTCTTATCTGGTCAAATTGTAACAATTTGTGCTTGTCGCGAGTTGGATTTTCTAGCAAAAGCTCCAAATAAATATCTGCGTCAGTGAATATTTCTGTAACAGCAGACTTCTGTACTTTTATAAACTTTTGGTCATTTGTAGAAACATATGATACTAGTATTTACAAGAGTTGTTCTGATTTAGGGGCTAGCAAGCATTTTCTGTATAACATACATAACTTCCATGTGTACATGCAAAAGAGCGAGATCAAGCCAAGCTCAAATCTGATCATTGCAAGCGGAACACATTGTGGCAGGTTTAAAAGTCGTTTTCCAAAACTTTCTCTCCAATTTCAACCAGAAGACTTCACAGAGCACTGATTCCAGTCTTCATTTAGCATAGAGCCATCAATCACCAAAGTCACTGACAACCCTCTCCAGTTATTGAAAAAAGGGGACATCCTGATGTGAATTCTAAGCTGTGCTAATCTCAAACTTTTGCCCCAAAATATAGAAATGGTGTTTAGAGCTACGATTAGTAGGGTACTTGTTATGATGTTATGACCATAGAGCTTTCTATTTATTCATTGATCCTGTCGGACTTATCTGACAGCTTTACTCAGAGAAAGGTCCATCAAGGATATAACATTTTGCTGTCAGAAAATAGAAAGTTGTTGCGTGAATCAGTGATGGAATATTTGTCTACCCTGTTCTTATGGAATGCTTCCTATGCTTTTCCTGCAATGAATAGGAGAATGTTTTCTAAAACAGCTTGTCCCTGCATTTTTTACGTTTGCACATCAGATTGTTAACAAAGCATATCTAATTTACCTCAGACACTTGTCTTATTGAAGGGTGTGCAAGGATATCAAGTTTCTACATTTAAAAGTTATTTTATTAAAAATTTGTTTATATTCTTCAACCATCACAACACACCCAGGCTGATGGGACTTCTTCAATAAAAGATCTCATCCTTTTAAGAATCCATTCTTCAAAAAAAAACATTCATGCATTGGCATTTGAAATTGTATTTCTAATGACTTAAATTCATTTTAAAACGTTTATTTCTGTTGTACATTATTTGAGAGAAGTGTGTAGTGTTGGTAAATGCTTCTTTGTATGCTGTATTCAAACTGAACAAATCACTTCTTCAACTGGCAAGTATAACCCGAATCCAGTCTGCTAACAATGGTTTGAGTGTTATTCCTTGCACTTAAAGGATAGTTCTGGGACTTTTTTTTTATTGTCCCTACGGTTCGGCCATGTGTTTTTAAGCATAACTCGGTAGATCGTAGAAAACTTTCCTATGGACCTTACCCAACTTTTCGTCCATTAACGCACTCGAAATCAGCCGCCATTTTCTGATAATCCTATCATTTCCCCCCATCGCCCTGGCTCACCTGCTTTTGCGGCACTAAATCAAATCCCCCGCCCCTGAAGCAGACTTTATCAAAACATTCATATTCCCCGCCTCTATCCGTGACGTGACTGAGCTGCGTAGGCAAACGCGCCCAGGCGTCTTCTACGCGACTCCACACAGAACCCGGAAATCAACACAGATGAGCTCACACAACACAGTGCGCCACAATTGGGAATATGAAACTGTACTTTTAAATTAAACCGCAAGATTGTAAATTTGGTAAAGTACATTTATTTGACATCAAATGTTTTGAGAATATTCAGCGATTTTCATTTTTATTTGCTCACGTTCCAAAAAGTTTGTTTTGAGGCACGCGATGGTCCTTTGCTGTACACAGGGTCTTAGATCATCTCACAATACAGCGCCTCAATTCTGAATATGAAACTGTGGTTTAAAAGCAAACGGCAAGATTGTACATTTGGCAAAGTACATTTATTTGACATCAAATGTTTTGAGAATATTCAGCGATTTGCATTTTTCTTTGCTCTCGATCCAAAATAGTTCGTCTTGAGGCAAGCGATGTTCGTGTGCAGTACACAGGGTGTTGGTTTACGATAAAATAAGCTCTTCGGTCGCACTGATAATCGCATGGCTGTTCCAACAACGAGGCACTAGGCCACCACAACGGTCTGTATGTTGCATCTAGCCGTTAGTACCGCGTAAGGGCATACTTGTACTTGGCGATCGTCCCATAAAATGGTCAGGGTGGTAACGTTGTTCACGCGGAGAAGCAACTGGCGGTTGAAAAAGCCATCCGCCGGTGTCTGGTACTCGTGACACATACAATAATGAAGGATGTACCTGTTTTAAAAACATAAAAAATGAAATTAGTCTCACCGTCAGATCTTTATTAAAATTATTCATTTTATATATTAGGTCGGGAAATTATTTCATAGCTAGGACAGTGCAACTGGGTATTATACGTCAAGGGGGGGCTGTAGGATACTGAGACAGTCCCCAAGTGCAGGGGTTGACAGGGAGGCAGTGCAGGTGGAGAGTGGAAGGGCCCAGGACCGAGGTCGCAGACAGTGGACCAGTTGTAGCAGGGGAGAGGGAGAGAGAAAGCAGAAGCAAAGAGGAAGGTTTTGAGGTGCTTCCGTAAAAGGAGATGGTTCTCCTCAAGATAGTGCGCGGTACAAAACAATATGCCACATAGAACGAAAAAGTACAACTTAACCCGTCTTTATAGCTACTGTATAGTAATTAAATTGCGGTATAAAATCATCTAAAGAGTTACTTACATTATATTTGCATTTTCCATTGTGTCTGTGCGTAGGGCAGCCCCGAAATACCACTCCTTCTATGCCGACGTTATTTCTTCTAATGAACGAACATTAAATGGCTTTCGTTTCTGAAATTATATTCATTATCATTTCTTACGTTATTGCCACACACCCCCAAAAAGAAGTCTTTCGGGATGGTCCCGGCCTGTCAAGGTCAAATAACAATGGAACCTTATACTGAGTCGTGGGCCATTCCGGCACCCGAGAAAAAATCAAAGCAGCTGACCTTCACTTTGAACGAGCACACATTCCTAGTTAGCTACATTCAGTGTAAGGCCATCTCACAGGACTCACAGAGCAATCACTTTTATTTACACAATACATAGCTACACATATTCAATGGGCCTGCGACATGAGGAGACTCGAGAGAACAGACAATCAAATTACAATCATTTAAACCGTGATGAGTATTTCTCAATGAGCTCTTCTTTAGGTGGACATGGAACAGAGGCAATGTTGGGTGGCAATGCAGTTGTCCCCTGCACAGGTTCGTTCACAACTCCATGTATGTGCCTATCTAGGACATCAACAATACGTCTCTCAATAAAGTCATACTGCATATCCTCAAACACTGGTTTGATAACCCATTGTTTACTTCTTTTAGTGAAGGCCTTATTGTAGCGAAGCGTCCCTAAAGTTCCGGTCGTCCTACTTTGTTGACGGCCAACATTATGGTTATGTGCCAAGACCGCTAGAAGAGTCCGATTTATCATGCCCTCCATGCCAAAATGCAATCGTTTTGGCCTGTACTTTAGGCACATATTGTGGAACACCTCCAAATCTCCTGTGTGGCAGAATTCCGTGAGTCCCCTCAAATCTCTTGTTATAGTTTTATCAAATACAATCTTTTCAATGGCTTTGTGAGTGGGTGATGAAGGAATCAACCACTTCTTCTTCCGTGCCTCCTCTGTGGACAAATGGCCATGTTCACAATTGTGGAAATGTTGGTTTGTGGTCCAGCGGTGAACGTTGCTACAGTGTAGCATTACTGACCGCCATTTTTCCAGTAGAATTTCCAACGACCCTCCACATGTTTTTGAGCTCCACCAAAGATGGTTGCTGATTGACTTGGACCACTGTGAAATACCTTGCATATCTTTTTTTTTACCTGCAGCCAACATTTTTTTATTGATTGTTTTTGCAAGATGCCAAACGTCAAATTGGTGATTTATATTTTTGTACTCTTCTCTCATTGTCTTGGCAATTGAAACGTGTCTGTCCGTGGCTATCAGGTCGATCACCATTCCCCGCGATTGTAGTTCTTGCAATGATGCTACAAAGCCAACTTTCTCCATGGCCACTGAGGATGTACTTTGTGACACCTGCACGACCACCGAACTCACAATTTTCTTACTGTCAATGTCCTGAAAGTGGTAGGTGCAGTACTTGGCTGAAAATCCTGGGCTGTCGCACTGTCCATCACCGGCTAGCCTGAACCGTTTGCCCGCGAATGTACTATCAATAGACATTTTTTCCATTCTCCAAGCTTCGCTAATGGCTGGAAATAGATAATCGCTTTGGTATTTGTAGAACTGAGTTTTCGCAATGAAATGGATTCCCACAAACTGAAAGAAAGACTCTAACTTTTTAAAACTTGAACCACTAAAAAGTGCAGCCGCTGCACAAAGTAGATTGCCTGCTGGCAGTTGCCCCAGCATGGGTTGTGCAGACCATGAGAAAGGATGATATTTTGTACAGGTGGCATGTATTTTAAGGTTAGTGCCTCGAATTGCACGAATCACATTAATCAATGGCTCCCCACATACTTCCCCACCAACCGAATGCCCACATTTCATCCGAATAATAATATCAATCAAAAAACTATCGAATACAATGAATTTGGCCTCTTTCCTTATACTGTCACTCTGCATCCCAGCTGGTTCGGCCTGTAACGTTGAGGACATGTCACTCACATGAAAGGTAGAATCTCTGATATCGTCTTCCGCTATGTTCAGTGATATTGATGGTGTTTCATTGTCGTCCACTTCATTCTCTTCCATTGCAACATCTGTTCCTTCTCCGGCGATGGGTGAATAAAACAATTTCTTCAACTTTCTCGCGGTCTTAGTTTTTGCGGGTGTGGATTCTGTGAATTGATCTCCGACTGCATCCGAACTACTAGGAGGACATTCACTATCAATGGCTGGATGTGGTATAGCTCCGTTGTCAATCACTTCATAGTCTTCCCATTGGCACGATGCATCTCCAGTCTCAAATCCCTGCCAAAAGGTTTGACAAGCAACATCTCTCGTTCGCTTCACTGTCTGTGTAGATCTAGTTTGTACACCCACTCGCAACTAGAGGACAGATTGGAAAAGGGATGTTCAGTTTAAACACAACTTACAGTATTGAACTATTAACAGTGAAAAACAACATAATATAGTGACCAGGACACTAACCTTCTTTTGCTTTCTTTTCTTTGAAACTTTCTTGCCTCGAACTTCAACATCAGGACGCTGTTGCTCCGACTCGTGTGTGCATGTCTCCACTTCCTCTTGCGCTGCAACGACTATATTTTCATGATAAGCACATCCATCACGCACTGACGCTCCATCGACTCCCTGAAACATAGAACTTTCATTAGTATGTATAATAATATCGAAAACACAAAATGTACTTGGGGACCAATACCCACGTACATCTCAATAGCAAAACACGAATGAACGCTTTGTGTAGAACATTCAAACGACAATTATTCACGCATTGTTGATCTAGTTAGATGGAACTGTCAAGATCCATACCTCGGGCTCCTCATAGACTTCCATTGATGATATTATTGAAGATGATGCTTCAGTAACTCCCTGAAACACAGTAATTGCATTAGTATGGTTTTCTATTTTGTTAAAAAGAACATAAACTTTGTGCAGGCGTCAACGGCTCATCTAAATAGACCTGCACAAATGATCAGTTGTCTAAAATAAATAATGGATATGTAAATATGATTCGATTTGCTCGATCGTTGCAAGTGTCACCACCCAGAGATCTGCATCAACTACTAGGTGTGATGTTCTTGTAGAAGAAGCTCCGTCATCTCCCTGAAACATAGTACTTGCGTTAATAAAGTAGGAAGTATAGCGGATGTAATCACGTCATATGATTTTGCTTGATCGAACTGTCAGTATCCATACCTCGAAATGCATAAGAACATCAAGGGACGATGTAACTGCGGTGCACACTTCTGCAAGCTGTTGCGCCGACCCGTAACTGCATGCTCCCCCTTCTTCTTGGACTAATGCTTCATCGACTCCCTGAAACATAGGACTTTCATTAGTAATGAACACAATATTGAAAAAAGAAGACACATAGGAGGGCGACGACAGAAGGACATATCAATGGCTAAAAACGAAAGAAACATTGTGTGTAACAATCACGCTACAAGAATGCAAGATCTGATGATCTCCATCGATGGAACTGTCCGGAAACGTACCTCGAGCATCTGAGTGACATCAACGGTTGTCGTCAATACGTTGGACTCCTCAACATCTCCCTGAAAGACAGTACTTGCATTATTTTGGATAACAATAATTATAACTGAAAACAAAGACTAGAGGACGAGTACAAGGGTGTACCATTAGGTAAAATAATTACACGATTAATTAAAACTATTGATTTACATGCCTAAAACAAGTCAGTGGCAGAATAGCCAAGTAAGATTACCCGATAGGCGCTTGAAGTGGCTGATGACTGCAATAACGACACGGATGGAGAATCTTCCGCCTTCATATTGAGTGGATACATAAATGGGGAAATTATTGTTAGCTAATGCTACACACTACCGCAAGGCCGAGAGATAAATACGTAAACTTGACTCACCAGTGGAGGGATGTGGACGAATAGAGTGGGAATAGCGGTTGAGAGCAATTTTCGCCTCGCTCGCGGTGTGTTCTTCTTTATTAGCAATGATGTGGAGTACATGTCTGAGCTAAAGTGCCTGCTGCAGATGCGGTATCGATCACCCCTCTTGTCCGCAAAGACTTCTAGGACTCTACTTTCAAGCTCAGACGGTGGATATCCGCAATATCGGACCCATTCTCTTATCTGATCTATTGTATTAGGGAAAACATGCATTATAGTACCTTCAGATTTATTATGGGTCTTCGAAGGGCAACCGCCAATGGAACAGGCAGGCATTGTGGAAAGTTCTGAAAAGTAAAGATCAACAATTCTCTATGAATACCAATGTGTTAAAAAATTAAATGACACATAAAAGGTTCAATGCAAGGTTTGTTTTGGTTCTTGGAACTATACACGTTATTCACATGCGGATAAGTATTTGAATAACTTTAAAAAAATAGAAAAATAATTTGACTAAACTCAGAACATGTGACTAGTTACTTGCATGTACTGTCTTGAACGAAAAGAAATTGGACGCAAAATGATTATGGTACATGGCCTTACCTTGACGAACAAACAGTTAGATGCAGGGATCAGAGTAGTTTCTTGTCGTAGAACAGGGAGCAGTTCACAGGTTGCAAACTGAAGAGTTTCCTCGAAGTGGTCACGGAAGTTCACAGAGACGAAGAGCAGATAACCAGCACCTTCACGGGTTGACTAGCAAAGCGCAAAGAAGTTCACATTAGAAATATGAAGTGGGTTATAAATAATTCGAAACAGGGGTGTGTTTGTGAATGAATGACGTGTATATGTCGTGGCATTATGCGGTTTGCAGGGGGCCGCCCAGCGTGAGGGGGGATGCTTGGCAGGAGACACGGGGTCTGGAGGTAGACATGGGAACAACAACCCATGCTCTATAGACCACTTTGAAGTGTACATGGTCTTTGGCACCTCTTGGCCTTTATCGCTCCCTGACAGCTCCACTTGGCAGCACAAGTACCCCGGTGCGAACTGCCTTTGATAGGGCGGGGGGGTGTGGATTAGGGCGGTGGTCGTGCAGACAAGACTCGTTTGCCGCAGGGCCTCACCAAGGAGAGGCCATCTAACTGCATGTAAGAGGCAGGCTGCAGGATCTAGTACATGGAAGGCAGGGGGGTGAGTTTATAAATACCTCACCCTCCCAGGAGAATATATGGGTGCAGTTCACCCTGGGGACCCTGGATGCCTAGGCAGTTAGTCAGCAGCAGGCTGGCCTGTGGTGGCAAGGCGGCACGGGCCAGAGGGGGTCATCTCTGTACCCGGTGCCCAAAAGGATGATTTATTATGATCAACCATATTGATTATTTACCTATAACCATGTATTATATCAATAAAATGCAACGGCCTTCCTTTTATTGCCAACGCTTGAACAAAGTGGTGTGGTAAGTATTTTTGGGGGAGGAGGCAAGGCCGGGAGGCTTGATGCCAACCCGCAAAATAACATATGTATGTCTGCTGCATATGGGTTCAACGGTTATGTGGATTGAAGGTGGGCGGCCAGCGTGAGGGAGGATGCTGGCAGGGAGACATGTGGTGTGACAAGACAAGGCACAGGAAGACTATTCAATGGAGACACACTAGATTCATTTAAAAAATCAAAACAACCATTGTTAAAATATATGTTGGGTTTTATTTTAGATCTTAATTTCAATTGAACATAAATAATAAACATTACACATTGTAAAGTTCCGGTTGCAGCACATCCAGGGAAAATCCGCGGTATTGTCCACTGTGGCTGGGGAAATGTTGTCTAATGGCAAGTACCGCACAGGCAGGTATTACTCTCCGAACGCGGTGTCCGAGCCTCCCGTGAAGCCACCAAGTGAAGCAACGATAGGCCACCAGCCTGTACCACCTGTGAAAACGAAAGATGCAAACTGTATTAAAATGACAAAACTTTCTTATCACTGTCGATTCAGGTAAAAAATGTCATTCTGCTTTGAAAAAAATTCTATCTAGAAAATGCACAATATGGAACCAATTTACATGCATTCGAATGATATGTAGATGTCATTTTATATGTGGGAGACGACCATGACATAGTAGTGGCATCACTGACATCAAAACCAGAGTATACTTACTCGTTACTCGGATTACGCGGACGAACAGTGCCGCGAAGTTCGTGCATAAGCACCATCATCATCCTCAACACGGTCCGTGAGAGGCAGGCTTCCCTGAACTCTGGCAGCTCGGTGATGCATTACGGACTTGGCTCGCCTTCCGAAATGTAGGCCAAGCACCCGGAATTTTCACGGCAGCAGCAGTTCTCCTCCTCAGTTGGCATTAGCTCGCACCGATTGCACGTGCACCAGGTGGAGACGCCGTCCATGCGACATGGTCCAGGCTCTTCATCCGTTGACTGGTCCTCCCAACTGCCGTCCGAATCCCCATCGTTTTCGCGTGCTTGCCTTTCCAGTAGTTCTTGCTCGGTGTACTCGGGCTCGTACATATACGGCATTATTGTAGCCATTGTGTGGTAAAGAAAGTAAAATAATTTAAAGAGATGGTACAGGTGTTCACAAGGCCTAGAAGCGGCGAAGGTAGCTGACCAGAGCACAGAAACGAGTCACAGAATACTCAAAGTAACACAGAGAGAGTAATGGAATCGAAAATCTGCTGCTGTGTGTTGTGAAACGGTGTGTTTATACTTATTGAGGAAAGAGGCGTCCTGCCATTTCCATGGTGACACTTCATTAGCTGAGGCGCAGCGATTGTTGACACGAAACGTGCTTTGGCGTTGGGAAATGGGCGGTACGCGTCTGCTGATGTCAGGCTCAGGGGCGGGGGATTTGATTTAGTGCCGCAAAAGCAGGTGAGCCAGGGCGATGGGGGGAAATGATAGGATTATCAGAAAATGGCGGCTGATTTCGAGTGCGTTAATGGACGAAAAGTCGGGTAAGGTCCATAGGAAAGTTTTCGACGATCTACCGAGTTATGCTTAAAAACACATGGCCGAACCGTAGGGACAATAAAAAAAAAGTCCCGGAACTATCCTTTAATTTAGTTTATGTGTTTAATCAAATAAATGCAGCTCACTTCCTGTGGTTTACAGGATCATCAAATGAATGCAGGCCTTTTTCTGTTTCTCTGCATTAATCTAATGTGTGGGACATCCAAATAATAATGATACATGTATCTTTTGTCACTGTATTAACCTAGTGTGTCAGGTAATCAAATGGGAATCTTGAAATGCTTCCTTGCCTCTGGACACACCCAGTGCCCCGGGTAATCGAATATGAGTTTTCAAATGCTTGTGTTTTTTGAAAAATGTAAACTATGAATTTAATTAGCAAGCCGTTGGTCTAAGCAATAGTTCTAGATACTTGCTTTTCCATGGCTTGATAATTGCTTTTTCATGCCCATATCATTGTGGCTGGCATTCCTCATCTAATTGGCGAAGTTCAACTCTCTGTTTGATTATCTGTTTAACTCTGCTCACATCTTGTGTGTGACTACATCTGCCAACACGCTACTGAATTGCGTCCTTCTCGGCCTCGTACTCATACCAATTGTTTGCCATTTTTAACACCTTTGGAAAGATAATTAAATGTAATCTTCAAGTGTGGTTTGCGGAATTGTCTTGTTTAAGAACACATTAGATCACAAGACACCACTTTCCTTTAGTGTGCCAGGTTTCTGTTGTGCATGTCTGATTTGCTAAACAACCTGCTCTGATTGCTTCTTGAGCTTAAAGAAGGAATGTTTTTAAAAGGAATGTTCCTGTCTTCAAATAACATCTAATGCCGAATGGCCATAGGCCTTTCAGGTGTACAATGGTGAATGTCTAAATGATAAATCCAATATCATTTATCGATCTAACTTGTACTTTTGGTAGGCAAGCTTTTTCTAAGCACTTCTGAAAGATATGCATGTTTGCAATAAATGCGTAAAGACCAATGAACTGCATGTATTACATGAGTGAAGTTATTTTGTTCTGTAGTGAATGCATAAGCTGAAAGAACCTGCATCTAAGCACTATAAAATTGCTACATGTATTGACCCTACTGTTCAAACTCAGTCTCACTAATCTATTCATGTGTAAATGCAAACTAGGTGTCACTTGTATGCTGTACTTAATTCTAAGCAGCCAGTTATTCCGTATTACTTTAGATAGTAAAATGTAGAATTGAGGGGTTTCAAGGCTTATTCTAAAGGCATAAATAGATTAATCTATTACTCATACTACTCAACCTCTCTACCACTTTCGATACCATGAAGTCCTCCTCAAATTCTCGCCATGCTCATAGGCTTCAAGGTATGAATGATAACTAATCTAGGGAATATATGCAGCAACATTTATTTAATTTGAAATTTGTATATCAGACCTAACCCATAGGCATCTGGGCACTTTTCTTGACAATATAAATACATGGTTACGCAGGTACAGAGAATTATCTTACATCCTCCAAATAAGTTACATCTTTTCTTGACAATAAAAATACATTAGTTGCATGGTTACACCGGTGCAGAGTTAAATATCTTACATCCTCGATCTTAGGTTACAGTGATCTTTTGGATGTTAGAGCCAAATTGTTTACTGATGGATATTTATTTTAGAAGTTCCTGTGTGAAGATTTTTTATTTTTAGGCATTTCCGGAAGGTCCAGAAGCAGGCTTCTGCCCTTAATGCGCTGGTAATGTGTTCCATTGTTTGGGGGCTACCACTGGGAAGCTACTACCTCCTGCTTTCTGAAGCTTGAATCAGGTGTGGAGAGCAGGTGAGAGTATGCTGAGCACGTAGGCCTATTAGATTGGTTGGTGGTGAATTTGTCTGCCAAGTATTTGGGGGCTGACTTATGTAGGCATTTGTACATCATAGTGAGTGTTTTGAAGAGGATTTGCACTTTGATGGGTAGCTTCATTATGCTAAAATAATACTAGAATTGGAGCTGCTGGTTAAGAATTTAACTTTGTATCTGACATACCCAGCAGGAATGATTAAAAGAAAGGCCCAGGTGGCCAATGCTTGGTATGACAAGGACTGCACTAAGGCAAAGAAAGAGCTGATTTTATGCGCCGAATCTGATGCACCCTTAAATAAGACCAAGCTGTGGTCCCTTTGAGTTGAATATAGAAGATTAATCAATAAAAAAAAAGAATATGCTAAAGATTGGTGGGTGCTCTGCAGATGGCTCGGGTGGAGGGGGGCACCTTTCTTTTCTGGAAGCTAGTTACAGCAAAAGAGTAAGATGGGGACCAGCATCAACAATGTTTTACTCCCGAAGATGCTTGGCAGGAGCATTTGACAAAATTGTATGAGAGCTCTGAAGGCCACATACGTGAGGCACAAAATAGTGATTTTGAGCCATTAAATTACCATGGTCACTGGCAAATCTCACTTCACGAAGTGGCAGCTGCACTAAGTTTGCAAAATGTTGGGAAAGAAGGATACAATTTTATACCAGTAGATCTTTACCAAGATGAAACAATGATCTGGGTACTCACTCTGTGTAAGGTCTTTAACACTGTAATCACAACAGGGATTGTCTCAAAGTCCTGGCAAAATGCCATAATAGTACCCATTTATAAAAAAGGGGGCAGAGACAGCCCATGGAACTATCATCTAGTCTCACTCTTAGATAGTGCTGGAAATATTTCTGGAAAAATAATTCTAACTCAACTTCAAAACTTTGCAGAGGTAAGCAGATAATCACAGATCTAAAGGCTGGTTTTGTAGTGGTAGAGAAACTGTGGGCCACTGTATTTTGTTGCTTTTGTTGATCAAAGGTATGCTAGTTTGCGTAAGATGAATCTGCACACAATATTTTTGGATCTGAAAACGCTATTTGATACTGTCTCAAGGAACACTCTATGTCAAATTTTGACCAATCAGAACACCCTGATGCATCTGGTGGAATCAATCAAACTGTTGTATTCAGAGTGCCAGGCTTCGGTACACTATGGTCTGGGGGCTGAACAGACAAGGCCCTTCCCAGTGAACAAAGGGGTTATTTTGCATCTAGGTTCAAGGGATGGTGGATGCACATATGCAGGGGTGCCTGGATGCCCCAAGAATTGCAACTTGGAAATGGCCAGCTCTTTTTTACACAGATGATGCAGTAATGCTGGCAACAACTCTGAAAGTCCTGATTAAATCTTTGCACATTTATATGGCTAAAAGTAGAGATCTGCAATTAGAGCTGAATATCAACAAAATGAAAGTCATTGTTTTCAAACCACGTTTTTCTAGGTGTGATCCCTTGAGATTACAAATCGATGGCATTATGTTGGAACAAGTCAAACTCTTTGACTAATTAGGAACCAGGTTCCACGAATCAGGCGTTGGGACAGAGCAATTGCTCTAGGCTGAGATCAGTCTAGAAAAGTATAGCGAGAGAATTCAATCTTTTTTTTTCCCGCCATGGTAGCGGAGCAATTTCCCTGGCTTTGGATCTTTATGGAAAATAAGCTCTGCCAGCAACTCTTTATGGCTCGGAGATCTGGGGTTATGCTAACATAACATCTTTATCTATACAGCAAAACAAATGTATGAAAAACTGCTTCTGTTACCCAAAAATGCTCCAACTTCATTGGTACTCTCAGACCTTGGTATTTTCCCCATAGCCGATCAAATTGCTCTAAAACCAGTGTTGTATTGGGTATAACTCTCAAATTGTGCAGGGTTAGAATTGTATCGGGACAGGTTAACAACTTTCCTGACATTGGAGGGGGCAAGAGTTGCAGCTGACCAACTCAGGTAAAACAAATGTTACATAAGTTGTATGCTGACCTTCTGTGAGATAACCCCACTGGCTGCAAGAAAAGGCAAAAATAAGATCTAGAGAACAGCTGGAAGCCAAGAGAGCTCTACCTAGAAATGGCCCAGAGTTTTAACCAACCAATATGATGGGCAACTGCAAGCCGTTTCTGGATGAAATCCACCCTGCATACAAAATATCGCTATATGTCGGACTGAGGGTAGGGATTCTTCAGACAGCAAGGTATATCTCCCTCGAGGTCTGGTTTATGCCCTATGTGGAGAGCTGCAAATGAAACAACCATGCATTACAAGCTAATCTGTCCTATCACTATGAAACTGAGATGCACGTGTCGGAAACCGTTGTTGAACATTGAAGGGAACTGACGCACTTATGAAGCTATTTTGCACCTGATATTCTCAGTAAATAGGAAGGTTATTTTTGCCACAGCAAGATATACCCATTGAGCCTGGTTTCAAAGGTGGAGGATTGTAGAAAGGGAGTGCACCAGACACTGTAGTAATAAGAATAACATTTTGATGGTCAATCGGCTCCACCGTGTCAAAATCTGATGCTTTTCTGATATAAGAAAGAGCATTCGAATGAATTTGTTTAGAAGATCTGATTTTTAATTCTACCAGATTAAGTATTTGATCGCAAATTAGGATATAGAGGTTGTGTACATTCGCTCTCCACCAACGGCTCAACATCGATAAGAATATAGCGTGTCTTTTCATTGTACTAGTTATTTAATTTTAAGGACACTTGTCTTTTTTACTGGATTTTATTAGAAATGTTTAAACATAATTCTGTATCTCTAATGTTGTATAGATTGTTGCTAAAGGTTTATGCCGAATAAAGCTTTAAAGTGGGATGAATGGCAGCAGATGCGACAGATGCAAATTGGGACAATATGTTAGGAGGGGTGTAGGAGCAGTTGAATTGTTCAGATATCCTCTGAGCACACCACAACATGGCAGAAAGGCTAGGGTCTTTCGCAAAGCATGTGACAATAAGGTTGATCACATTTGGGATGTGGGCCTGGTCCAGGGCGGCTTGGATATTGCTTCCACTGTGAGGAACCCAACTTTACAGGCCTGGGAACAAACCCACTTACTGATTCCTGCTTAATACTGGTTTACTATTTAACTGGACCTTAAATGTGTGAAAAACTGCCTGTGATATCACAGCAGCTAAGCTTTAGGATAATTTTCTTGGAGTGATTTCATGTTGTTATTTTAATAGTTTGGCTCTGTATTACGGTGGTAGATTTCTGGCAGTAAGTGGCAGCATGATCCGTTCAGCGAGGCTGCAAGGCGGTAGACATATCCCAGTGATTACATGACTGACAGATAACTGAGATAATGATTGTAGGACTGGTGACAAGAGAGGGAAGCTGGAGCTGTGAGGACAGCATGTGAGGCAGAGAAAGGGAACATGCGTTTTTCTGGTAAGTGGTTTTGCAAACAGAGTCTCTGACTCAGAGGAGTCCCATTATAATTCCCTAAGATTCTCCCTTCTCTTAGTCGGGCAGGGAGAATCCCCCCAAAAATGACAAGAAAATAGCCATGTGAAATATAAGTGAGGCCCAGTTATTGCAAGATTAGTAAACCTAGGGAGCTACTGCTTTTGATTATAGGTAGTGGTCATACAGAGGTGGGCTGAAGTCTGAAGATTCCAAATCTAAAGTGTGAAGGGTCAGATTATTGTTTGAACTAAAGAGATATTCTTATGGTACGTGATTTACACTCTTATTCTGTCACTGTAATATTTTTTTATGGACGGACCTTTTCTATGTAAATATTTTGCGAGAGCTATTCATAACTGTTTGACTGTGGGAGAGGTCTTTTTTAATAGTATCACCATGCAGCCAGTATCAGATTATTGCCATAGGGTGGGGGATTGGATCGTGGACTCCAGCATAACTACAATCTTGCGTAGTTGCCATCTAGAGTTAAAGAAGGATTGCACAAGCAGACCATTGCTTGTTGATGCGATGCATTAGAACGCCCATCAGAACTTGTTGTTTTTCAGCATGTGCCCCAGGACTTGAGACCCAGTGTGTTGTGACAGTCATGCAGTTAGTGCCCTGCACACCCCCCTGCAAACCTCTGGTGAAATGCCCATTCTTAACTTTTGATTCTTAGAGCCCAATTCATGGAAATATGCGAAGAAATCCTGCAAGGGCAGCACGCCGAGAAGGACACTCCGTGAGCCTGCGTGCATATAAAAAAAGTATGGCCCGCGTATTCATGGAATTGTTTGCGCAAAGTAACCGTATTCGCAAGTCGCGTCCGGAAGATCCCCGACCTGCCCACAAAGCATAAACAATCAGATCAGCCCCCTTTGCACCCTTCACTGAGCGCAAATACTTGCAGCCTTCAAACAGTTTGTGAGGTCCCCCGCAAGCAGGCCTGAATCTCGGGGACCCTGTGCAGGCTCCCATGTAACTGTTCCTGGCACCCGACAACCTGCGAATGAAACATCGTAACTCAGTCTAAACTCCAAAAATCTGCATGCAAACACGAGTAAACCGTTCCTGCACCCCAATACACTGCTTATGAGCAGCCATCAGTAAGTTCAGAATCCTTGTTGCGTACACGCACCCTGCAATCCGGCATGCAACCCCACCTCTGCACTGCAAATCCTATGTGCAAGTGTACCTACGCCTACCTTCGGGTGGCGGATCCAATGAAGCACTTGCATGGTAATTTTTCGGTGAGAGGTTGTGTGATTGAATCCATGAATATGTCTTGTTCCATGCAATTGTGGGCGTGCGAGGCACTGCATGGAGGCCGTCACTCGGAACGCCCATTTTTTAGCAAGATTTTCCATATTTTTGGTGTTCCGTCCCCTTCCTGCTCTCTGCGCAAGCCATGCTCACGCAATGCGTGGAGTCTCGCACGAGGCACCCCGATGGCTTGCAGCAACATGCCGAGCCTGCGCAAACTCCACGCAAGTCCAAAAAAAGTAGCATGTATTCGATTCCATGAATCAACGAGCTGGGATTTTCACACAGAAGGGCACGCAAGTACCGTGTTTTCTGCTCAATTAATTCCATGAATCTGGCTCTTAGTGTATGTTCTGCAATTGTTTAATGACCTGGCTATTCAGCTTGGGATTTCCAAGAGATTATTGGAAAAATAATGGGAGCCACTAGTGCCATCTGTAATATGCAGTGAAATGTGCCTATTTCACATTGAGGCTATTTTGCCCTGCCCTATTGCTTAAACAGTAATTACATTATATTTCATGGACTGTTATGAGGAAAGTTTCAGTGATGACTTGTACATCCCTGTACACTGCACCACTTTTCCTCTACCTGTCCATACATCTGCACACACATATTACGGAGATGTGTTTGTTTCTGTGTCACTGGGATTAAATATATTGATTTACAAAAAACAAGATTTAAATGCAGATTTAAAAAGTGACTTTCACCCGGGTATAGTCAGTCATGATATTGGACTTTATTAACAATACAGCTGAGGCGTAAAAAGTGGAGGTTAACTTGGTGTATTTCAGTTACTTCCATTTTACGGCTGCTTTACCGCACCACAGTGTTATGAGTTCTGGTGGTAAAGTGGAATATTTACATCTAGAAAAAAGCTGGAGGTAATCTTAGACCATACTTCCAAAACTCACCGGCTTTGCCGCATGGTATTAGCACTCATTGGGCCTCATTACGAGTAGTGCGGAATGGGATTAACGGCGCCGGTAATGGTGCCATCGCCGTTAAACCCACACTGCACTATTACGAGGTCCCCAGACGTCCATAGCGGGTTCCTCGAAGGAACCAGGGAACTAACAACGAGCCCGTAATTGACAGGCCCGTTGTTAGCTCCCTCCCCATTCCCATTGAGCCCTGTGGAGGCTCGAATGGGAATGGGGAAGGACCGGGCCCGGGTTCCTGAAGGAGGAATTACCGGGCCCTCCAAACTCGGAATGGCCCGGTAATTCCCCATTCAGGGAACCCGGACACGATTTTGGAGGTAGCCATGGCGCTAATAGCGCCATGGCTGCCTCCAAATTCTTAATGAGGCCCATAGTAATTCTGATAAAAATCCCCTTGGAGTTTAAAATTGGGACTAACAACACAGGGCCACCTAATTGTGTGATAAATTCATGGGACCGAATGGCGATAATGGTAAACGAATTTGACAGTAAATTAGAGTAATGAGGCCCATTGCTAGGCACAAATGAAATAGTAGACTTCCTAAAAAAGGGAATTCATGTGAATCACAATGTACCCAAGAATGTCCTGCATGACTACACATTCATCTATTTGGATATCTTCTGTCTCACATTATCGGATAATTTGAAACAGTGCATGACATTCGATGCAGCAGCACATGTGCGTTTATACCATGCCATATGGTTCCTTTACTGGCATATGACCTATTTGTGGAATTTGGTGGCACTTAACAAACATAACTTTTCTAACCTATTGGTTGTTCATTAGATGTATTTCACCTTGCGTCTCTAATGTGCTTATTCTCTGTTTCGGCACACACAACCTCTCACTTTGTTTGCTGCTGATGAGCTTTAGCAGGGCTTGCTGGAGCGGCTGGGGTTCATATATTTCTTGATCCTCGAACTACACAATCAAATATGTCTGTTCTTATTTTGCAACTTAGCAAAAGAACATTCTGTACATTCCAATCTAATGCAGTGTAGACCTTGAGCGTGCGTAGCATTAATGTTTAATTCATAGTCTGTTGTTTCCATCCCACCTTCTTGCTCAATACGGATTTACGTTTTCAATTTCAATCATGCTACAACTTCACATAATCTTCAATGACAAAAATGCGAAATTGATAAATGACATCTTTTCGGGATGGTGGGAGGAAGAAGTGGAATATTGTTGTAGAAAGGCTGACATTAATATTCACATAAACTGGAGGTGTGTGTGTGCGTGCGGGTGTGTGTATAAATAGCCACAGGATTCAGAGAATGAGTGTTTCATTAACAGAGGGTAGAACTTAAAAGTATTTGTCTTGAGTATTTCATTGTCTGTCGAACAGTTACCTTCAAAAACTGTCGCCCACAGACAATACCTCTATTATAAATCTACATCCAAAAGTTAAGCAATGTCAATTCCGGTGCACCCTCTAGATTTGTGTCGATGGTAGTAGAAACACAGAATTACATCAATGTGAGCAATCTGTACAACCAAGAAGAGCATAAGCCACTCCAATGATGTAGCTGATCCTGTACCTGTGGCATGATGTAAAGGGCAAACACTGGCTACATTACTTGCAGTGCATGGTTGTATACAATGCATGGTCCCAAACTATAGTGCTAGGAGACTTCAACCTAGGCTACAATGATATTAAAGACACCCAGTCCACAGCTACTGCTCTGATCCTAAAAGAGCTGGGCTTTGCCCAAAGAGTCACCTGTCCCACCCATAATAAAGGTTGCATCCTTGACTGGATAGCTGATCACAACTGTGGAGTAACCATTACAGACACTGTTCCCCAGATCTGGACGGACCATTTTCTACTTCTATTTACAGTAGATACTAACTTAGCCACAGCCAAGTCCACACCTGCCCCTCCTATACCCACGAGGAACAAAAAGCTAATAACCACGGAAAAATTGTTGCCAATCATACTACCCCAACTAAACTCGCTCCCAGCTAACACGGAGCCTGATATGCTAGTTGATCAATTCAATGAAACTATGAACTCAGCCCTTGATCACATAGCACCGCTCAAATTACGGACTAGTAAACCGAAAAAACATCTCAACTCATGGTTCACCCCCCACCTAAAAAATCTCAGGTTAAGCAAAAGAAAACTAGAATCCAAATGGAGACTTACTCCTACAGTAGAAAACAAACTAAACCTTGCAAAGATATCATCCCAATACAAAAAAGATATCCTACTAGCCAAACAGGAAACATACAATACCAGAATATCCCAATCTAAATCAAGTGTCAGAGAACTGTTCAGTATCTTGAAAGAGCTGGAAACACTCATCATTCCCCAAGAAAACTGCACCAAGGACAAAAAATGGTGCTCAGACATTCAGTTTGCCCTTACCAACAAAGTAGTCAACCTACAAACTAAAATCGCCTTCAAAAAAGCATCTCTCACACCTCAGGACGCTCTAACCCCAGCACCCCTACTTAAATCTAAACAAATAACACGTTTCTGCTTCTCCAAGGTATCTACCACTGAAGTCGAAAAAGTGATCCTGGGACTTAAACCATCCAACTGTAAAGGTGACCAATGCCCTGCCCAATTAATTAAGGATGCTGCGAGAGAACTATCGCCATTCATAACTAAACTCATCAACTCATCCTTCACTACCGGCATTGTACCGAAAAATCTTAAAAAGTCGTGGGTCCTGCCACTCCTAAAGAAGCAAACCCTTGACCCTGCCATTCCCACCAATTTTAGGCCTATCACGACTGTGCCCTTTCTTCTAAAAATTTTAGACAAAGTGGCATACATGCAAATACAAAATTTCCTTGAATCCAACCACCTGCTCGGAACCCGCCAATCTGGATTCCGTCCCCAGCATGGAACAGAGACTGCCCTTATCGATCTCAAGGCCCAAATCGATCAATGTAGGGACAATGGCCAAGCAGCCTTACTCCTCTTGCTAGACCTCTCAGCAGCGTTCGATTTAGTCGACCATACAGTCTTATGCAGCCACCTAGACTCTGCTGCTCACTTCTCTAAAGAGGCCATATTATGGATCAAATCCTTCCTGAATAACCGCACCATGAGAGTCTTCTCTCCATCAGCCTCAGCTGACCCGATCCCTATAACGTGCGGTGTACCCCAGGGATCTTGTGTATCACCAACCCTCTATAACATATTCACAAAGCCGCTCTTTGACGAAATGGATCATCTGGGTATCGCCTACACCAACTATGCAGACGATACCCAGATCCTCCTTTCTCTTTCAGGAGATTACGTCGTGGATCTGGCCTTAGTGAATAAAATTTACAGCATCGTTCAGGCATGGATGGCCACACACGGCTTATGCCTGAACGACGACAAAACTGAGCTCATAATCCTAGGCACCCCGACATACATAACTAAACTTAACACTGACTAAGCCAGCTTCATTATCGATGGGAACAATATCAAAGTAGCAAAGGAAGTCAAGACCCTAGGTTTTACCTTGACGCCACCTTAAACTTTGGCAAACAAGTCAACTCCCTAGCCTCTTCTACAGCATATACTTGCAAACTCATTAGAGCCAGCAAGCAATTCCTCTCTACAGACAGCTGCATCATGCTTGCCAGAGCCCTTATACTGTCCAAACTGGACTACTGTAATGGTCTCTACATTGGGGCTAACAAACAGACTATCCAAAAAATCGAGGTCCTACAGAATAATGCCCTGAGAGCCGCGCTTAAGATCAACAGGAAAGAGCATATCTCCTCTATAAGAAGAGAATATAAATGGCTATCCACTCAGGACAAAATACAACTCAAAATTGCCTCCCTTACTCACAAGTGCCTCAATAACATGGCACCACCCTACCTCATGGACAGGCTACACTTAAGAACCTCACCTAGACCAACAAGAATGGTCAATGCGAATTGCCTCTATGTCCCTCGCTTTAAACGTGCCACTATTGGAGGACATAGCTTCGCAGTCAAAGCAGCACAGCTTTGGAACTCCCTACCACATGACATAAGAGAACCCCAGCCCTTTGCGAAATTCAGGCAGAATTTGACCAAGTGGCTGAGAGCTAATGACATCCAACTAATCCGACCTGCTTGACCTGACTGTCCCTACTAGCGATCCACCTGCATGCCCCAGCTCTGATACCACGTTCTGTATTTTACACCATTGTATGTTACTGTACTTATTCCACTGTATATCACCTCCACATTGTTAAATATTCCTGTACCCTTATCACCTCTTGTCTGGACCTAGCTCCAGCCCTGCTCATTCTTGCTTATTGTATACTGCATTATGACCATGCACATGCACCTGTATATATTTTATTTATTGCAGAATGTACTATGATTATGTAGCTGTACCTGTAACAAAGTTGAGCATATTCTTGTCTTGTGCGCCCTGATGCTCCAGGGCTTGGCGCGCCCTACAAATAATAAACTAAACTAAACTAAACTAAACTAAACTAAACTAAACTTTGCTCTGTGTGCATTTCAGGTGAGGTGACTGTGCCCAGAGCCTGTCTGATTCCCATTCTCAAGTCAATGTGTCCTTAGAGCACAAGATTGCAAGTAGGGTCATTCTGCCAGGGCATGGTCAAAAGCTATGTTCTTGGCAGAGTGCCCACGGGCAGTCATTGCTGATGAGGTGACTGTCCCCAGGGCATGAGGAAGGCTTTGCCCCAGCATAATGCCCGATGAGTATCAACACAAGTCAACTTATTCTGGCCTTTCAGGTGCATTCACTGTGCCCAGGCCAATGGCGAATGCCATGCCCCACAAGACAGTTCTGCATAGCTTGGCTATAGGCAATGCATGCTTAAAGGACATCAACAAAAGAAACAAATAATTCACTAATGAAATATTTCTAGGTGAAAATATAATTCTCTGTATAACCAACATTATGAAAATACACATTTCCATAAAAGAGCTTCAAATGAGGCACATGGTTAAGAAGCATTTTGTTCTAAAACCACATCAATTCCCCAGTTATGGCTACCAACACAACCAAAACCTTCTCCCCTGCTGTGCACTGCTCAGGAAATCACTGATGGCATCGTATATGGCTTTCCCAGTTGCCTCATTTGTGGCACCACATATGACCTCACCTATGAGTTTGTGCGCTGTGGGAAAAGAGGATAGGGCTATTCGGTTTAGAGTATGCTGTACCAATATTGCATGACTTCAGAAAGTAATTAGTGAGTACATAGGGTATGAGTAGTAGAAACAGCTGATGTCCCAGATGCAGCAACTACAGGGCATTCCACTGGCCAGCCCATATGGGTACTGGTGGGAGGGGGCATGCTGTAAGACGTATCTCTGGTGCAGAACCTAAATGGTGCATCTATATGTCATGCCATCAGAATATTGTGAGTATCAGTACTGTGTCTCTGGCAGCGCCAGCAGCAATGTCCAAATACAGTACTTTCAAAGCATGACCTTTCCATGCCTTCTGGGTACTGTGGGGATGGACACTATGACTGCAGCATCAGTACAGACCCTGCCACAGACTTATTAATGATAAACACATTAATAGAAGTCAACGCATAGCACCACAGGTTCGATTCCCGTTCTCACAGTTTCTTAAGTGCGTTATAAAAGAACAATGATAATTATAAAGCATGGCCTACGGCCTTACCCTTTGTGTTCTTTGTCAGACGCTGGTCTGTAACATGACCTTTCCCCATATTACACAGAGGGCATGGAATTCTCTGATTATTAAACCTGGAGAATTGAATTATTTTATTTATTTGAGTACAGGGTGTTTCAAACAAAACCACGTACATAGAAATCAACAATTAATGTGACAACCCTGAATCAGGGGGGAGATTTAGTGAGCAGTTGGCCATTATGTGTTATGGAATAGATGGCAGAGAATTGGGGAACAGGAGAGAAATATAACACATAGCAGTTCTTGGCAGCTGGCTATATACAAGACGATATGTACAATGGGATTGCGTGTAGGGTAGTAGTCGGGGAGTGGTAGAGATGTGGGAGAAAGTAAAGGGTTGCTTCTATCTAAAGAAAGGGGGAGCCGTAGTGCAGATTTGAAGGAGTATCATAGTAACATTGTTGCAGAGCAAGGTGGTAGAAGTAGTGGAAAGGACGGGACACACAAAGTGGTCAGGGGACAGAAAGATTAGAGTCCATTAGCATGAAGGATGTGGGTGAGGAGGGCAGCAGGAGATAGCGTCAACTATGTTGGGGAATCACGTTCTCTAGGGATTTGTTGAAAAGCAGTAAAATTTGAATAGGGAACAGATAATCATGTAAATCCAGTCAGCTTAGAGGTGGTGTCTCTAGGTGAGAAAAGAGCCAGGGAGACTGAAGAGGATACAGGTGGAGAAGTTGAGTACTTTTACACATGAGAGGAAGAAGCTGAGCGGGGAGGCCAATGAGTTGGCTTGCCAGTAGTTGAGGTGGCTGAGTGAATATGTAAAGTCAGCAGAAGACTTTTGGTAGCATTATAAACGAGATGGGGTGGATTTTCCTGATATTGAGACGATTAATCCTGACGTCAGTGGAGATGGAAGTCTGGTGGAAAAGAGATAGGTGAAGAAAAGAGAGGAAGGGGCATTGGATGCAGGAAGGTAGATTACTTTGTTCTTGGAGGAATTAATCATAAGACATTGAAGTGCAAGGGAGTGACAGATCACACAGAGAAAAGCAGAAATATGAGAAGAGAGGGCAGGTAAAGAAGTGGTGAAGGAGAAGAATATATGTATGTTATCCACAAAGAGATAGTAGGCAAGCCCAAAGAGGAGATCAGTTGCCTCAGGAAGGCATTGCAGAATGAGAATAGGTGGGGTGCCAGGATGTAGTCTTAGAGGATACGGGGTATCATTGGGTGTTTATGCAGATGTCCTGGGAACATTGGCCATGCCTGAAGTAGCATCAGGATATCCTGCAGCAATGTCTCTGACACAGTGATCCTACCTGCCCTTCCATCTGGATATTTCCTGGGGAGGTAGGCTCCACCTTCAATGCTTGCTGTCATGGATGTGTGAATCGAGATGGCTCTGTGGAAGCCAAAATTGAGTTTGTGTTTCTCATACACTCCTAGACGTACATGAGACATGGGCAGAGCGGAATTACATCCATATTTGGGGGGATGATGCAGTCAAAAGAGTACACAATTGTAAATGGATAGAACACTGAGAAAAGCCTATAAGGCTATGCAAACATGAAGTTAGTCTCTTCCTGGGGCATTAGTATACCCAGTGACTCATGAAGTGTTACCTATGTAGATGATGTTTCCACATATATGAACCAGAACAATGATCACTTCGGAGCTAGTCACCAGATCAGAACAGGTCCAATCATGTGTGATAGAAAGGTCCACTGCATGTGGAGGATGTGCAGAAATGTACATGGTTCTGTAACGGTGTGCCACTCAAGGCCAGAAGATGTTTTGTTAGGAAGCTCATTGTTAATGTAAATGACTAAATGTATTTTGCTGACTTTCTGTAGTAACCCCATTGTGTAAAACCCTTAAAAAAAACTAAAGGATTGTGAGTTTGAGGGTCACATTTCAGTATTGGGAATACTTGACCAGTTTCCCTGTCCATTTCTGTACGGAAATAAAGCTGACTCTACCTTTGCTGCCTGGGATGCGTATTGGATTTTTCCTGTGGTTCAACAGTTGGTGTCGTCATGCATTGGTGTGTCATACCCAGCTGACACAGTATTAGGAGTATTATTAGGAGTAGAGTACTGCTCCCCCTCGAGCCTGTGTGTGCCCAAGAATATGTAAGGGGCCTAATTGAAGGATGAGTGCCTGTAACACTTTGTGTTTCTTCTTAGGCTCCACAAAAATGAGCATAGTGCCCTTTGGATAACAAGAATGCAATGGATGGGAATGCAGAATAACTCTGACAACAAATAATCAAACCGCCCCAGGAAGATGGCAAAGGTTTTAATGGTGGTCAGTCAAAATCTCGAAAACAAAATCTCGAATGACAAAAAGCCCGAAACAAAAATCTCGAAAAAAAAAATATTGAATTTTTTATTTATTTATTTATATATGTTTTTGGGGTCAGGTAAGTTAAAAAAAGGGGTAAAATAAAAAAAAAATGAAAAAAAGGAGGGTTGGGGGGGGAACCCCCCCATTTTGAAAAAAAACGCATTGAAAAAAAAATTCTATATTTTTTTTTTCGGCCTTTTGTTTTCGAGATATTTGTTTTCGAGATTTTTTGATTCGGTATTATCACTATGAACCGGTTTTAATATCAATTGTCTAAAACAGGGAATTACAACAGACATCAACAGACGTTCGCCAGAGCTCTCCCACATTTCACATAAAAACACATTTATATACAGAAAATGTGTCATACGTGATGTCATACTATGTGACAAATGAGAAAAATCTATGAGAGGTTGTAATAGAATCAAGGGGAAAATCTAAGTATACTTTCTATAAGGGGTGGGTTTTTTGATTGGATGTCCACTGTCAGGTGGACAACTTATGCCTACCTCTAAAATGAGTCATCTTCAACACTAGTAAGTACACAGTATATCAATGGCTCTCAAACTATATGGCCCTTTGTTATACAGCCCTCTATAATTGGTTGGCATGTTCGTGCCATGTCTGGACCATTTGGTTCACTTAGCAGCATGTAAACTCAAACCCAGGTTGCAGGAGGTGGACTTGACTTTACCTCCCCACCCAATTAGCCCAACGTCTCTCATGACCCATGGCTTCTGCCATGATGATTGTCTTTGAACTTGGCCTGACAGACTATTCTTGTCTCTGGGAATATAAGGGAATGCGAGCACACACTAATATTGTTCTAGAACTCCAAGGTCAACTCTATTTCCATTCTTGACTCATGTGACAGGAGACCACGATTTGGCCCATTTTGCAGCATTTAAATATCTTAAATGAATAAAACTTGTCACGCTTGGTGTTCTTTCTTTGCACCTTAAAAAGGTATGATTCAGCTTCTCACGTTCACCGCCTTCAAGAATAGATAAGCGGCCTTGGCTGCCTTCAGCTTTGACACCAGGTCAGCCAGCCTCACCATTCTTGATCTCAGCTAATGCTTTACTGCAACACCGTTCTCGCCCTTTCCTCTCCATGGGTCCGGGCTTATAAATTCATAACATTGATGTCCAGCTTCTATACAATCATTTAGTCTACTTGCGTTACAGCACCAGCACAGTTATTGAACGGTTTGCTTTTTCTGCAGTGCGTCACGCACATGCAATCTTCTTTTCGCATATAAAAGTGTACTCAATTCTTAAGTTCGTCATCAGTTTCTACAAGGTCAATGCATTCTCTTCAGCCAGTATTCTCAAGGTGTCACGCTCATCTCTTGTGACTTCACCAGCTCCTCTTTCGCTCTTTCTCATATTCCTTCGGGGAGTTTCTCCATCAGATTGTCATCTCTTCGGGAATACATCTGATAGGGTTTTCTCAGAGGGTACCTTCTTTCGAATATTCTCCAGGGTATGGTCACAACTGCTGGTTTCAAGCATGGTACAATCTCGGCCTTCCAACATACAGGAGGGAGGGGGGCAGAACTTCCTGCAGAGGCATTTAGCTGCTCGTCTACAAAACCTTACTAACGTTTCATTTATTTTTACTGGCAGCATGGATAAACCCAAAGGGAAGGATGGGAAGAATTAGATTCTGGGAAAGGCTGTAATGTGAGGAAATGGGGAACATGATGCACAACACAGGGATGTTGATATAAAAAGAGTATGAAATGAATCCAAAAATAATAAAATCAAGAAATCAAAA
This sequence comes from Ambystoma mexicanum, assembly GCF_040938575.1. Taxonomy (NCBI): domain Eukaryota; kingdom Metazoa; phylum Chordata; class Amphibia; order Caudata; family Ambystomatidae; genus Ambystoma; species Ambystoma mexicanum. The sequence goes on along the minus strand of NC_090927.1, from coordinate 1,267,480,962 downwards.
GGATATGGAATACGTTAGAAAGCAGATGAAGGTCGAGCAAAGCAAAGCAAAGAAGCAGAGCGAGTGAACTCTTAGTCAGAAAATGTTCAGGGGATTGGAAAGAAATTGGCAACCTGTAAACACGAATGAGGTGCTCATGAGAGGTTGACAGCTGTCACGTCAAAACCCAAATTCTGAAATTTCGTTGGGGACAAATATATTTTTTAAAGAAAATTAGGGGGTAAAGAAAGGTGAAATGGTCAGTCAAAACAAACCACTACCTCGAACAGGGCAAAACTAGCATACGTTCGGGAGGATAGTTCAAGGGGAAACATGCTCGCCTTGGAAGCAAGATGGAACACCACAGGTTTGATCCCCGGTTCTTGGCTTAGACACCTCTGGGTATTAAGCGTGTTATAAATAACCTATCATATCATATTATATGTATTTATTTATTGACAAATACCTGTAATTGTTCAGAGAAATGAAACTCCAAAGCACATGGAGCTAAATGTAGACACTTCTTTCAGGAAGGTACCTTTGATTCAGGCAAAACCTTGTATTTACAACCTATGTTAAAGGAAAGGAGAAGTAACACCAGAACAATGAAGTTTTCATGAAGCAGGTTGGAGATGCTGGGGTGACAAGGATGAGGGGTTTAAAGGACCCCAATGCTGAGCTGAGAGTTGAACTAAAGAACATAAAGAAAATGAAGAATAAACAGAAAGAAATGGCAGGGTCAGGTTAAACTACCCTGAGAACTGGACCGAGCTCTTCAAGAAATGATTATTTTATAATAGGTGGGGATTATTGGCATTTCATATTTGATTTTGAGATTATACCAAGGTTAACCAGTGACCATGCATCGCTACATCTATCACTGCATAATCCCTTTGGTCATTTATTTAAGAGTTACTACCCTATTTCTTAGAAAAATAAAATGAATACCAATCATAACGGTATACGTTGGGATAAGAAAAAAGGCAAATATATGATGGAACAACTCATAGCTGATATAATAATGTTTATTGAAAAGTGCCTCATTGATCCTTGTTTCCCTTAGGAAACGATTGTTAACTATGAAGTCCGATTAGAATGTTTAGGAGACGTTTTCTCTGCCTCCAAAAGCTATACATCAGTTCCCCAACCACGTGGCTGGTTTAACACAGAGTTCAAAACAAGAAACAGAAGTCTTTTGCAGGCACTTAGAAACAGTGGCAAGAATCTAGGTGTCATCTGCTACTTTGGAAGCAGTATAAAGAGGACATGAAGTGCAGAAAATTGGTGCTGACACAAATAGCCTGGGCAGAATTGTTAAGGGCCACAGAAGACAAGAAATATCAATGCATTTTGGGAATTGATAGTGAATGGCCCCAACCATCTTTGTGCACTGCAAGGTGCCGCACTAAGCTTGGATTAGCCACTTTGACTCGCTATATAATGTTTCCACAACAGGCATTGTTGAAAAACCTGTTAAGTCCCTCACAATATCAAATTCTTCCATAGGGGCCGAAGATACTTGTTCCACCCAATTAGACATCACAGAAATGCAGAAGGTCATATCAACTTTTGTATGTGGCATTTATGGATCTGGCTGCAGTGTTTGATTGTGTGGACCGGAACTGCCTGTGGAAGACTCTGGCAGAGAAAGGATGCCATATGAGCTCCCCATATTCTCATATATTTTCAAGACCAAACTAGAGCTGTAGTTAGATGTAGAATATATGGCACATTGATTTGATTGTGTGGGCTGAATAATTTGACAGAACCTGTCTTCTAGGGGGACCCCTAACCGAGGGCCCATCACCGGCAAGACCGGAAGCTGGTTTATCCACAGCCTTAGTATGAACTGCCTCACTTCAGGCGCCGGGCAAGCAGCAGATATGGTTGGGGTTTTCCGAAATCTAAGGGTGACATGGGATACTGCCTCGTATCCACTTAGCTTGGACAGATGGATGGCATTCATAGCCCAATCCCATCTGTTCAGCTGTTGCTCAAAGGATGTTTTCAGGTGGATGAAAGGCATGTATTTCTTGTTCGTGAAAGACCAGTCAATCTCCAAGAAGATGGATTCATTCAGTTGCTTAAAATTGAGCCCAGGTGGGTGCCTCTCAGCTTCATAGTTGTTACCCGCTAGTGCCAGTAATCTACATGAAGGGGCAGAACATCCCTTTAAATAAAAAATGCCCCTCCCCCGCAGGGCCATGCCTCGCAGGGAAATAAGGCCCAACTCAAGGCGCAGGTACTCAACCGAACAAGATGGACCTATGCCCTGGACAGTGCGCCAATAGTGGCCCTCCAAGATGTTCAACCATTTTAAATCCTGCATAGCCAGTGCTTCCAGGCCATACAGAATTGCATGGACAAAGCACTGTTTTTATAACCTTAAGATACCTGCCATGCTGTAGCCTGCAGTCCCCCTAGCGAATTTACAGGCCTGTAGGGTAAGTCATTTCACTCACCGTTTTTTGTGGCTAATTATAGCATCATAGTTAGGGCAGGCATCGAAGTCCAATCCGAAAAACGGATAGGTTTCCGCCACTGTCATTTTGCCCAAAGCCGTTTCAATACCTGAGCGGGTGGTGCCCTTTTTTGCAATAACAACTATCTTTGTTTTGTCCAAATTGATAGTTAATCCCAACTCGGATGCATACACTTGCAACTCGTTTAACATACTCTTGATGACGGATAGAGTACGATGAAAAAGAACTAAATCGTCAGCGTAAAGCATTCCCACAATTTGAGCATCACCCAATTTAGGGGGACAGTTAGATTTTCATGACATACATGGGAGAAGGTCGGCAATGTATAGGTTATAAAGTATAGGTGCAGCTCTGCACCCCTGCTTTACCCCTATATTTATGTGGATTGCAGAAGGCACTTCTCCTGCATCATTAAGTCGAACTTTAGTGGAGTTATCGCTATGAAGGGCAATCAATATGTGTAATATCCAGCTCGGACAATTCATGGCTCTAAGCTTCATCCACAGGGTATCCCCCACCACTTGGTCAAAGGCACTGCGAAAGTCTATACAGGCAATATACAGAGTGGCTTAATTCCTGCTAACAGTGTTATTAATAAGCTGGTCGAGCACCCGGATGTTATGAGTGGTGCTCACCCCAGGTCTGAAATCAGTCTGTCCATAGTTTAGGATCAGATTTTCTGAGACCCAGACCTCCATTTCCTTGAGTACCAGAGTCATGAAGATTTTGCTAGTGACATCCAGCATTGATCGCAGCCGATAATTAGCGGCATTCCCTCGGTCGCCCTTTTATGGACTGGAATCAACACAGACTTTCTCCAGGAAGATGGCACCATCCGGGTTCTGCAAACTCGAGAAAAGAGAGTAAGCAGGACCTGGGCCCAGTTGTTCGAATCCTTTTTCAATACGGAGTTGGCTAAGCCATTTTGGCCTTGAGCATTTGAGGGCTTTAGGTTCAAGATCGTCTGTTTCACAATTTTGTGACTGAGAGGAACCAGCCAAGTTTCTGTCCCCACGGGTATACTGGTGGTAATTGTATTTTCCTTATAGAATTTGTCTGTAATGAATTCAACCCATAATTGCCCAGAGATAGGATTCAATACTCTCAACTTCTGCTCCCCCCGCTTGTGCCAAGAAATGCCATATTTTAAGGCTATCTCTGCTGCAAAGGGTCAATCCAGTGTTATAAGCCCTCCTGTTGTTATATGAATCAACTCATGAGAGTAATAATACATATAATAACTACTAAGGTGCACCGATGTTTATGAAGAGAGTGGTTTGCCCACTGAAGATATGCAAATGGGAATACAATTTTACAAGTGAGAGTTAATTTGGTACTGGAAACTCCAATGGTGTGCCAAAAACTATTATGTAAAAAACAAATAACTACAAATAGAAAATAAATGGTCTCCACAATCTTTTCTAGATCGTTTGAAGGGTGTGCTCAAAGAGCTAACGCAGCAGTGACAGCTGCTTTATTCAATGACGAATGCCAAAACTACAGCAACAGATGAAGGCTATTTGCATCTGGTAGAAAAGAAGCCCCTCACGGAACTACTGGAGTTGGTCAATCATTGTGCTTCTTGCCAAGAACAAAATAAGGAAATGACTGAGTGTAAACTAATTAGCATTCAGTTATAGAATTTGCATCAGCAGTGGTATGGGTCGTGTTGTGTATGTAAATGCTAACACAAACCCAAATGTTGGAGCTAGGGCCAACAAGTGCAAACCGAACAGGACATAAAAGTGAACACGTAAAATCAGAATCCATATTATGGGTCTATGATGTGTAACACTGCTTCTACTATTGCAAGAAGACAGGGCAATGGCAGTTTGAGTGTCCTAACAAAACGTAGCTTCAGGCCACCAGATTGCCCTTTGCCCTTCCATTGATAATCATGAGTGTACAAACTCATCTGCCATCCAAACCAAAACACAATGGAGCTAATTTTCAATGGGGGTGTAACTTTAATGGAAGGTGTAAAAGCCTTGAGTAAGGCATTTGCGGCACCCATTAATGTCTCGCCCCATTTTCACTGATTTGTAGGTCGGACAGGAAGGCAGAACGCTACTGTCGTTTCTGCCACCTTCATTCCTCTCTGCCATAATGAGCTCCTCTGTCTAGATAAGGCAAGTGTAAAGTGATGTCATTAGTCACACACTGATACCTATAAAATAAATATTGACCTATTGACCATGAGGGTCCTTCCATTAAATGCAAAATTGATGGGGAAAATGCTTTTGTCTAATATATAATGGAGCAGATCGCTTGGCAATGAAATCAAAGGAATTAGCAGATGTGCTCCTTTCTTTTACTACCACATAAGATGAGGGTATTCCTAATAATACTGTGGTTCACCCAGCAAACATCCCCTTAGCGGTCCCTAAACGTCCAATTTCTGATAAACATGCATTCCATCTGTGGGGGAAAAATGCAGATATATGCAAATGAATGTCTAAAGACAGTTAATGGGAATTGTAACTGCAAGTTAACTTCAATAGAATACGTTTTCCAATTTAAGAATGACTAGGTGTCTGTATTCAGAATTAGGTCTAATGTAGCTTAGGGAAATATTTTATTTGAAAATATATGTTTGCAGTCAGAATAGAGAAATTACTAATGCAGTATTTTCTCACATATTTGTATTCTGATGACCAGGCTCCAAGACCATGTAGAGGAGCAGCTGTATGCCTCTGCAGGAAATCCCCCCCTACCTCCTGTATGTTGGAAGCCTGAGATTGTGCCATGCTTGACACCATCAGTTGTGACCATACCACAGCGAATATTCGAAAGAAGATACCCACTGTGAAAACCCTATGAAATATATTCCTGAAGCGACGATAATCTGAGGGAGGAACTCCCTGAAGGAATATGAAAACGAGTAAAAAAAAGGAGCTAGTGACATCACGAGAGAAGAGCGTGACGTATTGCAGATAATGGCTGAACTGAATGCATGGACCCTATAGAAACTGTTGACGAAGTTAAGAATCAAGTAAACTTTCATATGCAAGAAGATTGCATCTGTGTGATGCCCTGCAGAAAATGCAAGCTGTTCAATAACTGTACAGATGCAGCAAACCAAGTAGATTAAGTAATCTTAGAAGATGGCTATAAGTAGTGAATAGACTGCAGGCGGAACCGCCATTGTGTGGAAGCTGGATATCGGTGTCATGAATTTAGTAAGCCCGGACCCGTGGAGAGGAAAGGCTGAGAGCAGCGTTGCAGCAAGAATTAACTGAGATCATGTCTACGAATGGCGAGGCTGTTTGGCCTGGTGTCAAAGTGAAAGCAGATAAGGCTGATTATCTATTCTCAAAGGCAGTCAACGTGAGAAGCTGAATCATCCCTTGTTAAGGTGCAAAGAAAGAATACCATGCATGCCAAGTTTTATTCTTTTAAGACATTTAAATGCTGAAAAATTGACCCAATCGTGGTCTCCTGTTACGTGAGCCAAGGATTGAAATAGAGTTGAGCTTGGAGTTTTAGAAGAGCGATAGTGCATGCTCTTAGTCCCTTATATTCCCAGAGACAAGAATACTTTACAAGGCCAAGTTCACAGACAATCTTCATGGCAGAAGTCATGGGAGATGAGAGATGTCGGGCTATTTGGGTAGGGAGGAAAAGTTGATATTAAAACATTGATATTAAAACAACAAACTTGATTTTTTGGTGTCAGAGTTATTCTGCATCCCGATCCATTGCATGCACAATACCCAAAGGGCCCTATGCTCAACCATTTTACCAATTGGGAAGACTAAAATCCTCCTAAGTGAAGTAATAGACAATTCTGTTGATTGCACTGAAGTAAATGTTTTAAAAAAATATGAAAATCTGTTGATAGAAAGGTAGGATAGCACAAGTCTGAATTGCTTGGGGACTGTGTACTTTTGGTTTCTGTGTTCACACTGCAATGCTGCAATTAATGATATTCATAACCAACCTTACCCAAGAATAGAGTCCTGTGTCTTATTTCCATGACAGTTATGGTGCCTTTGTCCCCTTAGCAGAAGGGTACCCCAGAGAATTTGCCAGTCAGCCCTGAGTGATGCCTCTGGCCCACCAGTGAAGGTAAAATGCGTTGTAATAAAGAGGATCGCACTGAGGGGAGCAAGTCAGAGAGTCTTTGGACAAAAATAACAAGCCAATTTTTTCAGAGGACAGTTCAGTACATTTTTAAAATTAAAACTGTTTATTTTTGCCTATCAATGCTGCCAGTTTATCTGGGTATGTCAGAAAGAGCACTCTTAAAAACGTAATCTGGTCTGGGGACAGTTGACTTTTAAAACATAAAAACACTTGGGTCCATACCCTATGTTTAGAAGGGATTAATATAAACGTAGAAAGTCAGTATTCCTGTGTGAAAAGCTCTTGAATAAATGGAAAAAAGGGATCTTTGCACAGTTCAAAATCATAGGACAACTGGGATACCTCTCCTGTGAGATTCACAGATGATATCATTTGGAAATGGTTGTTGCACAGGACTGTTGATCGAGAATATTGTATGGCAAATAAAGTGATGGTTTATTGTCTGTCCAACCACCCTTTCCAGGCCTGATTCATTTGTGCAGCCATGGACCCAATGTTTCAGCATGTATGGTTTTGGCAAATAATCTATTTCTTTTCTTTGATTCATCTCTATTCCAGTCACAGAGACAATCATTTGAGTCGCTCAAGCGCCAGCAGCTTTAGTAAATAAGACTTGTGACATAATTACTTAACTAGTCATGTTTCTGTTGCTATAGTTCTGTTCCTTCTATCCTTGCAATGGGATCTTATTAGGTTTATATACTACGTCCTTGTGTGTCTAACCCTCATATACTTCCCTACCCTGTCCCTGAACTGCTTTCGAAATATAGACCTTGTCTGAAATCTGTAGTGTGGGGCATGGTAACTGAGCAGCAGTCATGAGATGTTGTTCGATCTAGCAGTGTCTAGGAGGTACAGCATAGGGCATTACAAATAGAGACACATCATTGTTTATAAGTCAGTCCTTGTTTTACCTGTGTGAGAATAGATACAGACCAGTTGAAGCAAGTGCCACTCCCTCCTAAAGGGAGTCTAGCCTACTTCATGCACACATATTATTCACCCAAGACTTGTAGGTATCTGAAAAATTGCATTATTACACAAGGTGATGTCACATAACATTTCTCTGAGGAACGGACATTTAATCCTGATAAGATTATCTTGCTACAAGGAGCACTAGTGTCCCGAGTAACAAAGGTTCACCAAAACCAGTGGGATTCTTTCTTCGAGTGATATGGCAAGGCTCCCAAAAGGTGCACAAATCTAAGAAAAGAGCTATGAAAGATGGCCCAAGGAAACTACAATAGAAGTTAAAAGCAGAGCAAGCAAAATGAGATGTCCCTACAAACAGAAAAGGCTATAGTTGGCCCTATCCAGCCCTTCAAGGGGTACCCCCACTGAAAGGAACTCCAGAAGGTGTTTTAGATTTGTATAATCCTGCTATATAGAAGCCTATACCTGATCAGCTACCGATCAACCCCAAGCATTTGCATCTACTCCACCTTTTCCACTAGGAGGGGAGGTTTCATTTCAGAGCCTAGATTCATTCCTCAGTGAAACAAGTCATATAGTCAATACACTACTACGCGATCACTTGGAGGCTATACATTGAGATCGCTTTCAGCTGTTGATGTCTTAGGCAAAAGATGCCCAATCTCTTATCTTTCTGGACTTCATCTACCTCGAATATTTCTGCAACACGTGAATGTTCCGTACCATATCTCCTTGGGCTGACACTGAGACATACCTTATAAGACAGTTTCTCGGGACAGGTAATACTATCGTCACTGTCTATGCACCATGGGGAACCACCGATCTATTTAACATTATGCAAATATTTCATAAAATATGTGAAGATCCTGTTATGTTGCATGTTATTATAGATTGCTACAATCCTACAAGTGCCAATCTCAATCAGCTGTCAAGAGATATCATTCCTACATGTTCACTTTATTGAAGCAAAGATGTTTTTGCCCACTGCAAGAAGCCCTCACAAACTATTTAAAAGGGCTTTACAGACAGCTTATTCTATACAATTAGAGAGATCTTCCCCCACAAAAAGATTAGACTAAGATAAATGCATGCAAGCCGAATAAGGTGGAGAACATTGGAAGTTATTTTGAAAAACGAAAACAATGTTTTGATACATTTTTGGGAATCCCTAATGCAACGGCGATTGCACAACAAGCTTTGGTTTCCACATCCATAAAGGGGCTTCAGTCCAAGATTGAAGAGTTATTAAAGGAATACTAATTGGCTGGTAAGAAAAACAATATGTCAGAGATGTTGTTAGCTGTGAAGAATGTGCATGAAAATGTAGAGAGACAGAAAGAGACTACTGAGGCTAGATGGTATTGCAAGTCCAGCAGCTACAAACTTCACAAGGAAAGGCAGAACACTGATAAGGATCCAACTCTCAGGGAAGAGAGATAGGAGGAGGATGAGGAATCCCTGTTAATTTAGGACAAGGAGGTGTTCAAGATAGGCAGCCATGAATCTGTAAATAATCTGGGCATTGGAAGTCCAAATGCTCAAATCAACCTGCTCACTAGATGTCTTATATAACACAGATCCCTCCTTCTTTCTCATAGACATTTCCACAACCTTTTTAGAGACATCATCTTGAGAAAACTTGACTATTGTAATATGCTCTTTAAAGGAACGTCAGCCTCCAACCTTGCTAAGTTACAGCTGCTACAAAACTAAGCCCTATGTGCGGCCCTGGGCCTCTGCAAATCAAACCACATTTCTGCAACTTGCTGTGAGGTCCATTGGCTACTGATAAAAGCACGGATTGACTTCAAAACGTTGTCCATTGTGCTCCGCTGCATCTATAATGAAGCCCCACAACACCTGAACAACCACATTGCAAGGACACTCGACTGTTGTTCCCTCTCATCCTCTAACCACCTCACCCTGACTGTCTAATGTTTTAAACTGGCCAGAACAGGAGGGGTGAGCTTCAGTACCACTACCCCATCTCTCCAGAACTCACTTCCTACCATCCTAAGGAATGAAACTTCATACCCTGCATTCAAGAGACTTTTGAAAACTTGACTCTTCAATAAGTATGATTAACTTCAATGTGAATCTGTATCTCTATTAAATTACCTGATTATTGCCTTACTACCTGACTGTCTGTGTACCTTTTTATTCCTCTGTACAATCGCTGTGATACCCATGGGGCTGGGCATTACACAAATGTAAAATAAATAAATAAATAAACCACCACCACGTGCTGCTTTTAATACAAAATAGGACAACCAGTGTACCATTAATATTGTTGCTTTACTGATTCTGTTGATGCTTCTGCTCCTTATGCACATTGAGCTGTTAGTGGGGAAAGTATTTTTTGCATAGTAGATAATGGAGTTTCATGCTCAACTTTGAATTTCACAATTTCTCTGTTCAGATGGAGTGGTAAATTCAGTGGGCATTGGAGGTCAGCTGACAACTCATCCATTCACATGACCTATGACTGTTACTTTGGGTCTGAAAGTCACACTTTCTACTGACGCCAGTACATTGATTAAGATTGGATCTATTGAGTAGACTGGGTTTCACTACATATTGGCACCCTGATGGTATTTATTCAGATGCTTCGATACACAGGGGGCTGAATTTTGGCTGTATTGCAAGAGTCTTCAAATTTAACAAATAGGAGATGCCAGAAAACTCCCCATTGTAACAACAGAGATTGTTGCACCAAGTTCCTCCGTGGTTATGGTCCAGAGATGCAAAGAAGTTGGGCCAATATTGAATGTGGAACCAGTAGGCATTACTCTGAACACCATCAAACCTCTTGTGTGTATCCCACATCCCCATTTCAAAAGAAGTGGAAGAATGTATAAAACCAGTCATTGGGCCTCTTTACGAGCTTGCCAGTCTGGATACAACGGTACTGGTAAGCTTGCTGGTACCGTTGTATCCGGACCGATAAACTCTGAGTTGTGCTCGCAGGTGCCTTTCATTCCAAAAGGTCTGACTGGGGGAATGAAAGGCACCCGCGAGCACAGCATGTTGGATACACCGGCACCATTATAAACGGTGCCGGTGCATCCAACCTCCCCATTCCCATTAAGCCCTATGGGGCTCAAATGAGAATGGGAATGGGGAAGAATTTTTTCTGGCGCCCAGGAATGGGAAAATATCGGGTCTTCCGGGGTTGTAATGACCCGCTATTTGCCCTTTTCTGGGCGCTGGAGTAAAATGAATACCAGCGGCAGCCTCGTAATGAGGCCCATTGAGTCATAGTTTATGTAAGGATACCGAGAGACCTTGCAATGCTCCCATTTTACCCACAAAGAAGCCTAGGAAAGGAACTTATGCTGTCAATGTTGTGGTTCTTCTTGCTTTTCCTGCTTCCTAATCCTGCTACCATTTTGGCTAGCTTTCCTGCAACTGCCACACATTTTACATCCCTAAATGTATGTGCTGCATTCTTGTCTATGCATGTATATCTTGTTTTAAATATGTGTTTACTTTTTCTTATACATCCTGGCAGTATCAGTGTTCTATCTTACCTCAGGGGTATGTGGAAAGTCTGACTCTCTTTTCCCAGATTGTAAAGCCGAATCTTAAATTTCTTGTGTTGAAAGGGGCGGGGGTCTGTTTCAATTTCGATTGTGTTGGTGTATTAACTGTTGCATAAATTAGAATTTTCCAGGAATAATACTCTCCCTCTAAACATGCACCCACTGACCTGTTCCAGTAGATGTGTGTGTTGAATATGAGTGGCCACCTGGAGAACCTCTTCCTCTCCCTAGATAAATGAATCAGAAGGGAATGAGCTCTCCAGGGAAACCCTCTGGGGTAAAAAACCCTGATCGCCTCAGTGGATGTAATCTTCTATGTTGCACTGGATGGGGTGAGTTTCCGTTGCGGTCCCAGGTGACTGAATGCAAATACAACAAGGAAATAAGAAAGGTAAAGATTATAGAACAATATGTTCAGGAGTAGAAATAGAGGTGAAATGATCTGGATATAGGATAAGGAAATAATTACCCTATGGAGATAGGCGATGTGCAATGAGGTATTCAGAACAGCGAGAATGTGAATTCCTTCTGAATGATTGAAATATAGAAGAAAGAAGGTTGAAGGTATTGAGTTTCCTAAATGTCGAAGTATGTTCAATCGATTGGTGAAAGGAATCTAAAATACCTGCGAAGCAGAATTCAGTCGTAAAGAAATTACATGTGAACCTTGTTGTAGGAGTTCTGGAATCGGCTGTGAGCTGGAAGAGAAAAGAAGAGACGTGATGAGAAAAAGGAAGTGCTAACTAAGGCGTCGGAGCTAAACTAAGCGTGCAAAAAGATACCTGATAAGCAGGTTCCAATCGTGAGATAAGTCGAAAATGGGTCCGGAGTGAATTGCCTGGAAATGTCCGGAGAGACTGGACCGATAATGCTGGCTCAATACGTCCAGACTGGAATGAAGGTAAGCGATCCCGGATGGCTAGAAAAGGATCAGGTCTGAGTCGACCGCTGGCTCGAAAGGAACAGGTGTGACAAGGCGGAGCCTCAATTCCAGAGGAGCAGTTGGGAAGCTTTGAAAACACAGAGACAGAGAAGTATTATAATCGTACAATAGGAGATGTAGCAAGTAGTAAAGCCTAGGGGCGAACTTACGGAGTGCTGACTGTAAGAGTAGCAACGCACTCGAGCGTTGTGCATGTCGGCAGATAACCAGAACTTTGCTGAGGGGGCGGAGCCTTGGTTGCAGGCATCCACTGCAAGGCTGGAATGCCGCAACCTGCCGGAGCCGCCATCTTGGGAGAAACAATGGCTGCCATCCGTGCCTGTGACCATCGGTGCCACAAAGACCATCTCCTTCTGTGAGATATGACAGTTGGTTGCCTTTTATTGGCATTCTCCTCATTGGAAACTTGCTAACATGATTCCCTTGATTTACTAACAGTTCTTGATTTATAAGAAATATAGCCTCTGATGAACTGAATCAGTTATGTTATACTATGTCTACAATGGGTCATGATATGTTTGCTGCTGAGAGACACTTGTCTAAAGACCAAATTAATGCCATCCTACAGGTTCCTCAACCCCAAACCTGAAAGCTAGTGACTGTTGGCAGTCGATAATGGGCTATGCTTTGATTTTAAAATCCTCATGAAACCTCACCATTGATTTGACTGCTAAAACCCTTCCATGCTTCTCTAAGGCAGACATGGCATTTGTTAAAATAAAGCAAGAACTGTTGAAGGGCCAGCATTAGGTCTAACGAATTATCAGAAATCATTCACTCTATATTGTGATGAACATAAGGGTTTTGCTCTGTGAGTGGTGATTCAAATACGTGGGGATAATCACCATCCTATTGACTATTGCAGTGCCACATTACACATGTGGCTGCAGGTTTACTACCTTGTCTAAACACAGTGGTAGCAACTGCACTGTTGGAATAAAAAGCATACACCTTGGTTCATGGACACTTACTGTAGCAGTGCCTTCTGCTGCTCAAGCATTACTTTAGAAAGGAAAGACCAAGCACATTTCTAACTCTTGTTTAACTAAATAGAAGTTATTGCTCTTCACTGCGAACGTAACTATGACCTGTTGTTCTGCTCTAATTCATGCTTCTTTACTCCGTCGCGTTCTGATGGACAGCCCCAAGATTGTGTATTGCAGAAGGGGAACTTTTTAACTCCCAACATTGATTTAAAACAAAGTTGCCCAACTTCTGGCTGCAAGAGTGGCAAACCCGACATGCTTTCAGGATACCCTTCCTTAATGTTCATGAGATAAATTTGCATGCATTTAGAATCATTTGATGCAGATTTACTTCATAAATATTAAGGAGGGATCGCCTGAAAGTCAGACATGCTTCCAGCCCTCAAGGCCTGGCATTGGTCAACCCTTATTTAAAAGGTATAATCATGCAGAACCCTAAAATGATCCTCTTCATTGATGGGTCTTGCTTGAGAAATGCTCAGGGGACATTTTTGAGGTTACGCAGCTGATACACCATTTGTGGTTCTAGAAACAGTTCAGCTACCAAATATTAAGTCTGCTTAGAAAATTGAACGTATTGCCCTCACTTGAGCCTGTGTGCTGATGAAGGTAAATCCAACAGGAATTACACTGATTCCTGCTATGCCCATGACAATACACATGACTTTGGAATATTGTCTGGCTACCTAATTTCAGCCAGTACTCCTATATGTAATGGTCTTTATGTTTCTGATTTGCTGAAAAGCTTATTGTTTCGCTTTGCACTGGCAATAGTGAAGTGCAAGGCACATGATTTATCAGGATCAGTGGTAGCAAAGGCAAATCATTAGCTGCTAATTCAGCGTGAACTGCAGCTAATAAGGCCCCTTGGCGCCTAACAGTGTCTTTATCTCGGTTCTAGTGGATCAGGCATCAATTTTGCCAGAAAAAAGAAAAAATGTGAATCAAGGCAGACATTTGAAAGGAAGAAAAACATAACATTGCATGCTGTATCAAATAGTGAGACAGTGAAACTGTGATCACATGCCCAGGGAAAGGGTAACATTTAGTCAGATGAAGGCTCTGATCTTCAGATGTAAATAAATATAGATATTTAATCACTTAGCAAAATGCATTTTGGCACTAATAATGATTGGTGGGGTACAAATACATACCAACAGGTGATGCTTGGTGAGAGGATAACAATAATGCAGTTTCGTAAATTAATTAAACAGTCATATAGTCAGAGTCCCGTAATTTTGAAGAAACACAGTGCTTGCTTCTGGAAGTAGCTAGTAAGCCATGTGAATGATAATCACAGAAATAAGAAATTGAATAATTTGCAGGATTTTGGTTTAACTGCTGAGATGTAGTGATGCTGGGTTGGATACAATTCTGCGTGTTTTATTTGCTATGGGCACGATAGCAATATCTAGTGTTGCTAGACTTTATGTTAACTATTTTGAGGGCAAAATAATATATAGTATGGATAATCCTTATAGAAGTAACATACTTGAATGGAAATGGTTTCTAAGTGGCATCATAATTATCTGGTAGGGTATGGAATCTAGAGCAAAATAATTCACATAATGGTGGTATGGGTATCCGTGGTTTCAACAATGGAAATTACTTCAAAGTCATTTACTTAGAAGTGATTTCTTCAAATTACTTTAAAATATATATATATATATATATGTAGTTGTGGGTTAAGGGGTAAAAAGGGGTGGGGAGAGATTTGAGGTAGGGGTAGTAGTGAAGGGGAATGGAGGGCATTAGGGGGACCCTCCCAAAATAAAAGATACAAAATCAAAGTAACATTTTAGAGTAATGACATTCAAGTAAATAATAAAAAAATGTAGGGCAAATTAACACAGAACTGGCTGAGTCACCATGATAGACACTTGCAGTTCAGTGAAGAAAGAAACACTGAGAATAAGGGTCAAATAGTGTGTGTGGCCACTTATACAAGTTCACCATATAAGATCAAAAATGTCATTAAGAAGAATTGCAAGATATTAAACAGTGGTAAATCTAAGTTTGCCCTGATTTTTGCTTATAAGAGAAGTTTCAGCATACGGGATAAAATAGTGAGACATTTTTTTAGAAATATAATATTCAATTCTACCCCAAATGTGGGGTTTAACAGAAGTGAAGAGACATTAACCATTTGGAAACTATGTGATGTGTACTGTGGTAAGTCAGAATCAGGGGTCGGACAAGGAGGCATGATGTCCATAAATTGTATTCTCTCTTCATTCTCAAAAGGCCTATTATTTCCATAAATCTGTATTACTAAGTCCTACTCTATGCAAATGAAGGTCAAAAAGATAGTGCTCATCAGTGTGCCAAGAAGGCTACACATAAATGAAGTTTTCTGTCCAGAAATCCAATTCTAACCTACTTTCTCTCCCTACTACTCTAAAAGAAAACATTTTTAAAAAATGAAGACATTGTTTTGGTCTTGCCCAATGAAAGCAATAAATGCTAACAAATGATGATATTTCACGCATGCAGTGACCTAATAGGCTTGAATGAGAACTTGGGAACCCCTTATAAAAATATGAGTGGAGCAAAGAGAATATATGATCCTAATAGAAACATCATAAGGGTAATTTAAAATATTCTGGCAAAGAGTGGTTAACTAGCTACAATGAGAGAAAAACTTGCTACGTAATGATATTACATGGCATTACTTTTTTGTAAAATGAAAAATAATGCTATGTTTTTTACTATAAGAGCAACTATTCAAATTCACAGCAAGTAAATGAGATGCAGCGTGCAAGTGTTGGAGACTAACATTTAGCTACACCGCGCAATAGTACAGTAGTTTTACAAAACAGGTGATAACACAATTGCACAGAAAAGCTCAAATAATGAAGAGCCCAAAATATTAATGTGGCAGAGAAAAAACTTTAAAAAACGATGACACCTCTCATGAACCCTATAATTTTACAAAGAGGGCAGTGATGCACCAGCAACGAAGCGAGGGCTAATGCCCATACAAGGAAAACACATAAATGCACCTCCGATGCAAATATGCAAATCCTCTGGACCGACCACCTCGTTATACCATTCGTGATCCTACTGCCACCAAGGCTACCTAACAACATCCCAAAAAACCCTTCAATTCTGAAAAGAAACTGGAGCGCGATTAACAGTGTGGACCTAAACGCGAGACTGAAAGTCGAAAAACCAGCAATTACCATCCTAGACTCAGTTGGCATAGATGAAAGAACAGAGAGAATCCAAAAAAGGATCACAAAAAACACTAGATGATAGTGCATCAGAAAAAACGGTCACCACCTCACTAAAGAAAACAATGGCAAGGTGGTTCATGCCAGATCTCAAAGCACTGAAAAAAACAACAACAGGAAACTAGAAAATGAATGGAGGAAAAATTACGACCAACACACAAAAACCATACCAGAGACACATAAGAGTATACAAAGCCAAAATGCTCAAAATCAAAAAAGGCACACTACATCAAATGGATCACAAAATCAAGCAAAACCCAGAAAAAATGCTCAACATCATAAACGAAATAAGAAACTAAGTAACCCATCCCATGCAACAACGCACCAACCCCTACGTAAAAATGATGCAACAACCTCGCATATCACAATAAAAATGAAATCACCAGCATCCAGCAAATCATAGAAAGCAAGCCAAAAAGCACCACTGACCACATCAACCAGGCAACACTGGAACCAGCGACTAGAGTAAACCACCTCTCGCCAATTCACAGACAAATTCAACAGACTGGTGGGCAAAAGCAACAGAGCGGGTTCTACAGCAGACCCATGCCCACCTGACATTTACAAGATTATCCTCACCTACAGAACACCAGCAGAATATTACTGCAATCTCTTCAACCACTGTCTAGCAACAGGAGCTGTGCCACAAACTTTCAAATCAGCCTACATCAAGCCAATCCTCAAAGAAGCGCAGAAGAACTAACCAACTACAGACCAATTTCAAATATCCCTCCCCGGCAAAACTATTAGAAAGCTACATCTATGAACAAACCTTGGAAGATGTATAAAACAACCAGCTGTTAGATCAGGCAAAAGAAGGCTTCCGACCCATTAGAGAAACGGAAAGTGCACTGCTATCTATATGGAATGATCTAAAGACCAACGCAGATGCAAATGTCAACTCAGCACTAATACTACCCGATTTCTCAGCAGCATTCAACACAGTCAACCACAATACACTCATCAAAAGACCACAAGATGTTTAGATCAGCAGCACAGCTCTCCTCTGGCTAAAATCCTTCTTGACAGAAAGAACAGAAACAATCTGGGTAGCGCCATTCAAGTCAACACCTCAGAAAACAACATGTAGGGTCCCACAGAGCACATTGTTATCCCCATTACTCTTTAAAAACTACATGACACCCTGTTCAACCTCATTAAAAACATGGCATCACCTGCTATAAATACTGATATGACACTCAAATCTATATATATAAAAGTCAAAATGTGTTTGTTTGTGGCAGGATTTGTGGCAAAGCGTTGTTCCTTATACAATTTCACACTGTTTCACCAATCTGCACCAAATGTTGCATTGTTGCTTGTTAGGACCCTCCAGATATTACTGGCTACATGACATTTGGACATTGCACTCAGTTCCCCGGATTTCAGCACAAGTCAAAATCTATTTGTGGCTTTATGGCTTGGCAAATGTTGTTTCTAATACAATTCCACACTGTTTCACCAGTCTGCACCACATCCTGCATAGTTGCCCGTTAGGACCCTCCAGACATTACTGGCTACATGACATTTGGACACCCCACCCCGTTCCCCAGATTTCAGCACAAGTCAACATTTTATGTTGGTTTGTGGCATGGCGAAGTGGTGTTCCATATACAATTCCACACCATTTCACCAATTTGCACCTAACTTTACATATGTACCTGTTAGGGCCTTGCAAACATGTGGTCATAGAAGGACTGGTCCCGATACGTAGAACAAAACTTGAGGTTCAGGCTCCCCATGGTTTCCAAGATATTTGCACCAAAATGCACCACAACAAACTGCACCATGCCAGGGTGAGGCAACAGGTTTAAAGAGAGCACAGAAGGTCCCAGTATGCAGCAGCACTCCAACTCTCATCTCCCCCATCATCTGCTCCGGGGTATGTCAGCCAGCCACACGCACCCATTCTCAGTGCAATTTACTTCAGGGTGCAAAGCACATCAAGTGATAAGTGAATCGGAACAGCGACCTACAGGATCAGTGTTATCATGTCTGTCTGCAGAACTCATTCAGACAACAGGTAATTCTGCTAGTCATCTATAAAATCACTGACTGCCCCACTGAACTATATCAGTGGATGAGCACCAACAGCCTTAAACTCAACCAAGGCAAAACAGAAATCATGATTGCACCCAACCACCCATTGAACAACAATCACATTCCAGGAAACCAGCCAAAATAATCCAAAGTGGTCAAACACCTTGGAATGCTAATGGATAACAAACTACCACTAGAACCACAATTCAATGCATTAGTTTAAGAAATGATTCTTCGACGTACACAATCAAGAAGATACTTCCTTACCTCTCCTTTACACACAGAACACTCACTGTCATCTCTCTTGTCATGTCAAGAATAGACTACGCCAACAGTGTCTACCTCGGAATAGCTCCCAAGGAAGCTACAACTATTACATAATGCATCAGCAAGACTACTCCTTAGACTCAGTAGGAGAGAACACATCACCCCAGAACTAAGAACACTGCATTGGCTACCAGTCAAGAATTATGAATCTTCTTAAAAAATCTCTGCATAACACACAGAGCGATCTACGTCCAATGAGCGAAATTCATACTGGAAAAAATCCTCATCTACAAATCAACTCGAACACTAAAATCCAGTAATAACATCTGCCATAAACCAAAACACTACGCAAAGCAAAAATGTATGGGATCAGTATTCTCCTGCATAGCGGTAAAACTATGGAATTCGCTCCCAAAGGAAATACAAACAGCAGAAGATCACCTGCAATTCAAGAAGCTATTAAAACACATGGCTGTTTAACACATTAAACTGAAGAAATTACCAGAGAAAGAAACCCTACCATTGCAACGCAAGAAAACACTACGGAAATGGACCACCCAAAGAAATATCAAAGACTAAACAAAAAAATAAATAAAGTAAGTCGAAGGGTTAATCAAGCGCAAAACCAAGCAAGACAACCCCCAACTAACCCTGCTAATAACTCTGTAACACTCTGCATACCCACCACCCCACCCAGACATTCACCACAAAACAGCCATACTACAGGCTCTCTACCAACTCTCCTCAACACCCAATATGCACATGAAACACCTGCAGGCAGCCACACACAAAACATCACACATTGCCAATCAACTAAAACCATACCAGCAAACAGTGATCGGTTTTTCGTACTGAAGCTAACAACAGCACATCAAAGTTATCTTGTGCTTGTCCCTCTCAAACCTACTAGCTAACCACACCAACCCCTTCCTTTTCAGATCTGCCTGAGCACCTGCAGACCATGACAAATGGCAGTGGTGTGCGGTACAAGCTAGTCACAATAACATAACAAAACAGTGGAAGTGGTTTTCCTCTACAATTAGCTGACACAGGAAAGAGAGAAAGGAGAGTTAAAAGTGAAGACGAGCACAAACCCACAACATATTATATTATAGTTGCAATTTTGAGATTAATAATGAAATTCTTCAATAAAAGGGGTTTGTGTTAATATTCTGTTATAGATGGAGTGGAACGCTAAGGAGTAACGGCAAAAGTAAATAGTAGAGAAGACAGTGGTCAAATATATGAATTAAAAGAAATAATAGCAGTACAGATTCAGGTGAAGCATGTATTAGAAAGAACATCATTAAGAATTTACCAAGAGTATGGACACCCTATTAATAAGAGATTTTTTTTTTAATTATTATTTTTGCCTCCTCTGTGCAGGTCCTGCAGTGGAGAAAATTAAACACATTGCGAGAGTATGAGGCCATTTTAGCAGCCTACATTAACAGACTAAAACAATGGGGGTAAATACCCCAACGTAATGATAAGATTAACTAAAGAAACATTCATTTACTGCTTGATAATGCAGTGTTTTGTTGATCTTTACAGATAACAGCAGTAATAGAAAAATAACAAGAGTCATGATGGTACAGCAATATGTTAAGAACCAAGGAGATATGTAAAAGTGGAAATGCCCTTCGGATCATGTAGAAAGATAAAGGGTAGAGTACCCCGGATCAAAGTCTAAGTAATGACAATGCAAACAAACAGAACAATTTACATGTCGGGTAACACAGGGAGATAGGTGTACGATGTGTTAGTAAGACTTGTCATGTGTCTATAAGCTGTAGTGAGAAAGGTATTGTACAGCTATTACATTGTTAGATGTGCTTTATGTAGTGCATTGTGGAGAATAGACTAATGTTTTAAGGAAAATGGAAGAATGTTATACATTTCTGCACTTTTCTGACACTGCATTTTTTTGAGTGGATGTTCCACTGGCTTATATATTGGAGTCTACTCATTGGATGCATTTGTGCACATATGATGGGGTTTACAATGTTGAAATTAGGAAGTAATGTTCAATAGCATGAGGTTGTAGTAAAATGTATGTGTGACTAATCATTTATAGGTTGTACTTTCTAGAGTGTATCCATTGGCTATTGGATATTGGCAGCCACATTTTAATATATATTTTCATTATGTTGCGGGCTGCTTTGAAAACATAGCTGCTTGACTGTCTCATTCGAACCAGCAGCACTTTTATTATCATTTCCAGAAAAGTAAACGAGGGCTCTGAATCCTTTCACTGCAAAGGGGCTTTCGCATTTATTGGTTGGAAGCCAAGGAGTACGCTTGTCTATTTGCAGTTGACGTTTCTGGCATGCTTCGATGGAATCTCTGAAGCAGGCGATGTGAATTGTTGATGCAGTGGGCAAATACAGATACATTTGTAAGTATTCTTAATTTTAATTCTGAGTTCACGCAGGAATGTGTCTGGCAAGGGAATTTCTCAGCAACAGAAATAGTTACGAAAAAGTAATGCAGTCATTTTAATTAAATTACAATTGCCACTAGCTGTAAAGATTTGAGGTCAGTTTCTTCAAGTGCGGAAAATACATTCATGTGTTGGTTTAAAAGAAAAAAACAATTGTTATCAGTATCAGGGGCGTCGCTAGGGGGGGGGGCTATAGGGGCTATAGCCCCGGATCCTTTGCTTGTAGCCCCGGATGAAGATCATGGGGCTACAAGCAAAGGCTAGCCCCGAACATTGCTTGCCTGGGATTCAAATTGGGAATTGAAATTAGTGACGGCGGGTCGGCGGCACAGGCAGGCCAGGAGGCAGCAGCAACGTTCATGTGATTAGAAAACACACCTTGACACGAACACCGCTGCCTCCTGGGCTGCTACTCATGCTGCTGCTGCCCATGGCTGCACAGGCTGCGCATGCGCAGGGAGCCGAGCCAGCGCTTTGGCACAAACGCACGTGCCCTGCTGGGTCTCTCCTTGCATGCGCACTTGCACAGTAGGCAGTGGCAGATGTGACAGATGCCCTGTGCCTCCCTGCATGCAGACACTGGACACTGGTGCTCTCTGCTGCGTGGAACTAAAGCTGTCTGCCACACGCCACCACCTGCTTGTGTGACCCCCAGGGAGGGGGTGCAGTTGGCTGCCACAATTTAAATTGTAAGTTATTTTGTGTTCTGTGCTGAAGTGGAAGAGCAGAAATCATTTGTATAGCCAAATGCTGTTGCATTCTGAGACCATGAACTGTGCGTGCTCTATGCATATGACATTGTATTCGGCCTACCCTACGTGTCAAATAAATGCTGTAAAAGGCACCACATTGCCTGAGTGTTTCAAACCTTTTCGCTCCGGCGTTGCTCCATGCGTGGTAGCTGTTCGGTCTGTGTATATATGCCGTTGCTTTTAATTCCCAGTGCAGCCCTGCTGCCCCTACCCATTCGCTGGAAAATCAGGCAGGGGGTTTTCTCAGATGACCTGCTACAGCCCCTGGGGACGGTCGTCTGATAGTCTGCTTTTGTACCAAACAATTGATTTTCTTTTTTTACGAGTGCTCCAGTCACTGCTAAGCAATGCAACGAAAAGCGCTTTGTAGCTTAAGCAAATATAACTGTAACGTAATGTGCTCTGTGGCTGTGCACAGGACAGATTTGGTGATCAAATCTGCCATG
This sequence comes from Ambystoma mexicanum, assembly GCF_040938575.1. Lineage (NCBI taxonomy): Eukaryota > Metazoa > Chordata > Amphibia > Caudata > Ambystomatidae > Ambystoma > Ambystoma mexicanum. The sequence goes on along the minus strand of NC_090927.1, from coordinate 1,267,458,829 downwards.
TGCACAGCCACAGAGCACCAGGGGAGTATCCAGCATTGCAATTTGAATTCCATATGGTCTCATACACGCCCACAAACCGCCAAACCCTGCCCCAGACTACTTTTTTGTTCAGATTAGTGGCAGATGGCATTTTAACACATATCACATATAAATCTGCAGTGCAGAATCATTGCAGATGTATGAAACGCATCTGTTAGAGCTCTGTCCAGGCGCTCTGGGGAAAAATACATACAAACCTCGTAATTTGTATATGGATTGCACCAACAGAAAAGGACATCACAAGGAGCATCATCAGTCGTTGATAGATGGAGGCACCATAGAAGCGACTTTAGAATAAGTTACCATAAGTAAGCCAAGTGGCAAATAACTTTGTGGTGCAAAAAACCTAAATTGCACTATTTTTATTTATGGAGAAATTCTATAATCAGGCTTTTTATTTTTAAATAACAGCATGATCTATACATAAGCTCTGGAGTCTGGAGTGAATCACAGAGCTGCATAGTGTGATTAAATGATCTGCCCAAGATCACACACTTTGGTTAAATGGTGAAACCGTGATGTGGACAATTTAAGCAACTGAGCACATCTAAGGTCTCCTGATGCCAGGTCAATGACCGTGCTGAGCACGAATTGCACAGCAATTGTCCTCCCAGCAGGACACCTTTCCTGTTGGACACCCTCATTGAGGCACTGAATGGGAGAGGTGTCCCAGTGACAAAAGTCCCAGTCAGGTTCTCAAAAGAGCCTCTGGGAGGCAGCTTGTCTCCGCCCCGCCACTGCACAGCACATTACATTACCGTTGGTTATATATGCTTAGGTTTTACTTTTCCATTGTACAGAGCGTTGAACCATGTACAGTACTTAATGTTTTTTTCTTTATTGTCACCTAGCTGGTGCTTACCAGGAAATACTAGAGTTCACCGTCAGTTAGTGGTCAACTCTAGTATTTCCCTAGGGTGCTGCTAGGAGACTTAGAGGTGTGTGTTTAGTCTAGGGTCGGAGTATAAATAGTGTGGAGTTTTAAAACTATTATTTTGAACATTTCCTTTGATTGCAGAACAACTGGGAGCTCCAACCACCTCTGAACTCCGCCTCCTCAGAACTCTGCCCCCTCCTCCAAACTCCGCCCCAGCCCTTGTGGATCCCCCGCCAATTTTTCCCATTTCCACCACTGGCAGTATGAAAAGTTCCCATTAAAGGGCAGCTGGAAGTGGCATCACATCTGTCATCCGGAGAATCTCCAAAAACCTACAATTATTATGTGTAAATGGAAATATTTTCCTCTGTTAGACTTTTTTGTGGATGTAAATTTGTGTACCCCCTTAAGAGCCAAGAACTGCAGCAGAGCCCAATGTCAAGCAGTCACTGCTAGAGAGTTAAGCCCGGCCTCAATAGGCTGTTTTCATATTTGGACACATTGTGTGAAAGACAAATCTTAGAAAAACATCTGGGGGAAGCCTGTTTATCTTGATCGAGGCGGGGGACGAAGCTGCCCATGTTGGTTTTGGGGTTGGGAGCACAATGGAGGTGCTGAGAGGCTGCTGAGTGGCTCTGGGACCGGCGCACGTGGCCGCTGAATTGAGGCAGGCTGGGGCCCCCGCCTGGCCTACAAACTCAAGCCTTCCTCGGTTAACATTATCACTGGGGAAACCCACAATTGATCTGCATCGTTCACTCGAGATTTCCATGCAATTACATTGCGACAATCCAGTAGTGCCTGCTATTCTCCTTGCCAATGTAATGATTTATTCCATCCAAGACAAAGTGCCATTTTGATAAATATTCTCTCAAAAAGTGCCCACTAGTGTCCCTCCGATTAGGGTGCCTTATTGTAGCACAAGCTCTACCTATACGTGTTTAATGTCCATGGATCCACAGGCCTCACTTCTATGGTTTGAGCTGATGGTCAACTCAGAGCTGTCCAATGCTGAGCCTCACCCTGTCTTTCTGCTATAGCTAGCTCTGGGGACATGGAGCTAAAGACACAGAGCACCCATGACTTGTTCAGCAACCTTTCTAGCACTCTTAGCTGGTCCCTGAAATCTGCTGTCCTCACTTCCTCCACAGGATCCTAGCCCTATGCAGGACAGTCCACCTGGATACTGGACCTAAGTGTTCCCCTTAAACTGGCTAAATCTACCCCCAAGAAGACTCTCTTGCTCTGTATGTTGTGTTACTTTACTCTGCATTTGCACTGCACCTGTCACGAGTGTAGTGGGCTTATGGCATCTAGCCTTTTTGATAAATGGTGTATTGTGGCTCGCCTGGATGTCACCAGACCCTGTTCGGAGGGTAAGAAAGAAGTCTTCCCTTGGAGCTGACTTTCTCTTGGTCTCTGGCACTACCCCAAAGTGACTCTCTTGCTCTTTACACCCCAGGCCTTTCCCTCGTCCTCCGGCTCTTCCTCATACTCATTGTATGACTCTTGCCCTTCCACCGCCTCCTGCTCGCACTCCTGCTCCCCCACCTCCTCCTGCTGCTCCACCTCCGCTTGCTCTCAATCCTGCTGCTCCACGTCCCTGTGCTTCCACTCCTGATCCTCCATTTCCTCCTGCTCCATCTCCTCCTGCTCTCACTCCTGCTCCTACACCTCCTCTTGCTCTCCTTCCTGCTCCTCCACCTTTTCCTGCTCCCACTCCTGCTCTCCACCTCCTCTTGCTCTCTCTCCTGCTCCTCCAGCTCCACCTCCTCTTGCTCTCACTCCTGCTCACACTCCTACTCCTCCACCTCCTCTTGCTCTCACTCCTGCTCCTCTGCCTCTTCCTGCTCTCACTCCTGCTCTCCACCTCCTCTTGCTCTCTCTCCTGCTCCTCCAGCTCCACCTCCTCTTGCTCTCACTCCTGCTCACACTCCTACTCCACCTCCTCTTGCTCTCACACCTGCTCCTCTGCCTCTTCCTGCTCTCACTCCTGCTCCCCACCTCCTCTTGCTCTCACTCCTGCTCCTCCAACTCCACCTCCCGGTAGCACTCCTGCTCTCCCACCTCCTCCTGCTGCTCCACCTCCTCTTGCTCGCAATCCTGCTACTCCACGTCCCCCTGCTTCCACTCCTGATCCTCCATTTCCTCCTGCTCCACCTTCTCCTGCTCTCACTCCTGCTCCGCCACCTCCTCCTGCTCTACCTCCTGCTCCTCCACCTCCTTCTGCTCTCACTCCTGCTCCCCACCTCCTCTTGCTCTCCTGCTCCTCCAGCTCCACCTCCTCAAACTCCTGCTCTCCACCTCTTCTTGTTCTCACTTTTGCTCCTTCAGCTCCACCTCCTCCCGCTCGCACTCCTGCTCCCCCACCTCCTCCTGCTGCTCCACCTCCTCTTGCTCTCAATCCTGCTGCTCCACGCCTCAGTGCTTCCACTCTTGATCCTCCATTTCCTCCTGCTCCACCTTCTCCTGCTCTCACTCCTGCTCCGCCACCTCCTCCTGCTCTACCTCCTGCTCCTCCACCTCCTTCTGCTCTCACTCCTGCTCCCCACCTCCTCTTGCTCTCCTGCTCCTCCAGCTCCACCTCCTCAAACTCCTGCTCTCCACCTCTTCTTGTTCTCACTTTTGCTCCTTCAGCTCCACCTCCTCCCGCTCGCACTCCTGCTCCCCCACCTCCTCCTGCTGCTCCACCTCCTCTTGCTCTCAATCCTGCTGCTCCACGCCTCAGTGCTTCCACTCTTGATCCTCCATTTCATCCTGCTCCACCTCGGCCTGCTCTCACTACTGCTCCTGCACCTCCTCTTGCTCTCATTCCTACTCCTCCGCCTTTTCCTGCTCTCACTCCTGCTCCCCACCTCTTATTGCTCTCACTCCTGCTCCTCCAGCTCCACCTCCTCTTGCTCTCACTCCTGCTCCTCCACCTCCTCCACCTCCTCTTGCTCTCACTCCTGCTCCTCTGCCTCTTCCTACTTTCACTCCTGTTCCCCACCTCCTTTTGCTCTCACTCCTGCTCCTCCGCCTCCTCTTGCTCTCACTCCTGCTCCTCCGCCTCTTCCTACTCTCACTCCTGCTCCCCACCTCCTCTTGCTCTGTAAGGATATTTGGCATGTTACAGCACAGAGTACAGCACTACTGCACAAGTAGCATTTTTTTTTTGCAGCACCACCACAAGGGTGCGGTGCATTGCTATATGGATTAGCAGATTAACAAGGAAAGACAGACTATTCAGTCAAAAACGACTTTAACATATAAGATGCAAATCTATTTTTACAGTTAAAAGCACACGTGTTCATTTAAAAATGCACACTATTTTTCACCTGAAATGCCTATATTGCTAGAGACACATTTGAAAATTAACAGCTAACATATTAACCATTAACCCGACTAATAAAACCTTATTTTAATATAACTCACTAATAAAATGTGTTCTCTACTGCAGAATTAGGCATACTTTGAAAACCAGTTAAATGAGTGTGCAGATTTTTTTTTCCTCTCTTCTCTGCCTGATTATCCGTGTTGTTGTGCACAGTAACTGCAGGAGGAAGGAAGTCAGATTTGCAACAATTGCAAATGTATAAGCGAAGCTATTGTTGAAGAGTAGGAGGATGAGAGATGATGGATTTCATTGGAACACGTCATAAAGAGGGCTGAGAGGAAAGTTTTAGTGGGCAGTATCAGGGAAAAAGACAGGAGACATCTTTCGGCACTACTGGGGAGAAGACCTGGCTGTGGGGGTGTCCTGCTGCAGTCGAGACTGGGGAAAGCTGAAAGAATTACCTTTCCACTGGCAGAGGCAGTCCTATCTGAAAAAGCTGAGAATTCCAGGCAATGACCCCGGCTTGAGAAGGCAAGCGTTCCTTTTTGCTGGAATTAAGCCAAGAGAGCCACATTCACAGAGAGAAGCCTCTGAACAGATAAGGTAATTACCTAACTGGGGGAGCTGTGTGTGTGCACGAAAGTATGCAGTCAGTGTAGAAAAATGAAAGTCCCGTGCGTGTCTTAATCAAGTGCTAATGTTGCAATTTAAGTTCTGTTCTCCGCCACTATAATTGCAGTGTGTCATTGAAAATGTTTTGATTGTTCCATTTTATTGCTGTAAAGAATGCGATCATGTCTAAATGCAACTTTTATAATACAGAAAATATTTGAAAACAGACGGGTGGTTTATTTTCTATTTACCATTACAATGCCAATGATGTGGGGAGATTTTTAAACAGTGCAATGGTCATTTTAAGACAGATGTGTGTATGTCAGAATCAGTATGAATAATTGTGAGTGACTGTAGTATAACTTGTTGGAGGTACATGAGCCAACGGGAAGAGAGACTCTCTGAACATAGCTCCCTACCGTATATAAGGTAGTGGAAATTACCACAAGACTACCACATATAGCTCTCTGTCGTAAATAAGTCAGTGAGTTTGCCCATGGTGGCGCACCAACACTATCACTGGAAATTGTGGTATCTCTAGAATGCAGGTCTGAGGTCTCTCTAGTGATCACACGAAAAATCTAAGCTAAGATAAGGGATTCTGGACATTGGGGCCACAAATATAACAAGGGAATTATGCTCACCAAAATACCACCAACCACGTATACCAAATATGCAGGTCTGGGTGCTGAAATAATGCATGTCCATTGTATTATTGTTGCACATGGCCAAATCTGAATACAAAGAGTGATTATTGCTAAGTTATTTTTCGGCGGTAATAAAATACCGTCAGGCCCCAAATCTCCACAAAATACCCTACATATTTATGGTGCGTTGCAGGCCGGGAAAGTGATCATAGAGTACCTACTGGGCGTGGCAAGCGTGTCTCACACTGCCATTTGCACATTAAAGGGAACCCATTTTATAATAGCAGTGTGCCACTAAAAACGAATTTCAGAATGTCACAAAGGGAAACCACATTCTCAGATCTAGTGCAATATTTAGAGGCAAAGTTATTTGCACATGGGAATTGGTCTTCGAACAGTACCTTAGAATGGAGTAACCGCATTCAGGGTGAGGTGCAGAAAGAAAAACTAGACAATATTTTTGCAGAAGGCAGCATAATTCAGGTCTGCCTTACAAGATTATTGAATGCAGCCGATAAAAGTGCAGAGAAAGACTGTTTAATACGGCTATGCGGCAAAATATGGTTTATTTTAAACAAGTCCCTGCGAATGCAAGAGAATGATACTCAGCTAATTAACAGGTTAAAGACTGAATTAGATGGGGCAAATAAAAATCAGGAAATGTTGAGAGCAGAATTGGATGTATGCCAAAAAGATATGCAATTAAAATGCAGAGACTTTGATACTCAGTTATCCAAAAGCAAGAAACAATTTGAAGATAGTGAGCAAGAATTGACACACTTAAAAGCCTTAGTGGATCACATTAGGCAGGATAAAGATGAGGTTGTTTCAGAAATGCAGATTTTACAAAAAGAACATTGCGAAAAAGAAGGTGATCTCCAGAGTGTAGAACAAGAAATGATTAAAATGATCCAAGAAAGAGACAAGAGAAGTAAAGAGTTCAATGAATGCCAAATGCAAATGTGCGATATGCAGGAGGCAATTAATAAAATGAGTGATGAAAATAATTATTTGCATGATGAAGCCAACAGACTCCTAAAAAAGTGTAAGGACTTAGAACAGCAAATGTGCATTCTCAGGTCCCAGGAGAGGCGGCAGGGTACCACATTCAATGGAGTGGAGGTGAATTCTAGCTCTGCCCAAAGAGCTAGTGCCCCAGTGACTGGGCCGGTGACTGAACTTGGTTGCAGCGCCCTTGGGGGATTTGATACTCCCATTGGGGGCAGTCACCAATCTCATACACCTGAAAACAGGATTGACTCACAAAATAGTGCAATTCCATGCATTGCAACAAGTAGCCCCATAAAAATAATGAAATCCATTAAAGCTCTGATCAAACCATTTAAAAAGGGAGGTGAATGCTGCATTGAGGATCACTTAGAAGCGGTGCATGACATTTTTAAAGCACTCCAGATACCTAAGGAACAGTACAGACAATATTTTCATTTAACTTTAGATGCCCCGACGGCCAGCATCATAAGGGGATTAAATGAACAGCAGAATATGACATGGCTGGAGTTTGAAAAAGAAATTAGGCGTCATTTTTCTCCTTTTCAGTCATTGCAGGAGGCAAAGAAAGTCGCGTACACTATTACTGCTGGACCTAATACATCACCTCGCCAATTTTTACAAGACTTAAAAAGAGCATTCTCTCGCTTTGATGTATCTTTTGACTCAAATTCCAATGAGTTTAAAACCGCATACTTCTATGGGCTACAGAAAGACATCATATCCCAATTGGTCCGTGAATTTGACCGTGACAAGTCCCTTGAATGGATTGTACATCAAAGCACCAAGCTATATGAGGTACTCTATTGTCAGGGTAGAGAAAGTGATAAAATGAAAGATACTAGGCCTAAATCTAAAGAACCCTCAGCCACAGTAATGGAAATCAGGTCAGCCAAAATGTCCCTTGAGTCTGCTCAAAGCCAAGGTAAAAATAATGTGACACCTGAACAAAGGGGTAATCAACAAAGATCGCCATTTCCTGTACCAATGTTCCAATCACATGATCCTAGTAATAGAGAGAGCTACATCAGCCCTAGATATTTAGGAGATAGACCCCGGGTAAGGTACCGGTCTGATATGGCAGGTATGAACAATAACCAGAGACAAAATCAAGATCAAAGAAATGATGGTCCCTACCAGTCATTGGGGACACAGAGCAGATTTGATCCCAGCACCATGATATATGGTAATCAGGATAGGCCCCGATATGTGGATCGATTTACTGATAATGGAAATCAATATAGGGGCCAGTACCCACAATCTGAGAGACAGGACATGAAGCAAAACGTGAACTACAGTCCACGCCAGTACAATGATTCCCCACCAGGGGACTATAATCAAAGGATGGGTGCAACCCGCTCCCCTCCACAAATGAATCAAGAGTTCAGAAACCATCCCAACCGGTATCAATCACCTGAGAGGTATCAGAATAGATCCAATCAGGGGGAAAACAACCAATATCGACCTAGGCCACAGAAAGAGGATCCTAGAGAGGTGGAAAGGTTCCAATGCCTTGAGGCTCAAGTGAAAATGTTAGCTGAGCAAATAGGAAAGCTCTATACAGCACAAAAACAACCTTCCAAAGAGGGGGCTGATGGCCATAGCAATGACCGGGGGGCTTCCGAAAAGTGACTAAGTACTCATGATAACTGCAGTGCCAAAATGACAGATTGCTCTGATATAACTTTGCATAACGACTCTGAGATGACTAATGGATTAAAAATGAAAGTACCAGTAAATGAAATTGTGATAGAAAGTGCAAATACTTCTAAAAAAGAGGTACGGTTTAACTTAGAGCTAAATAAAACAGTAAAGATTTGCACAAATGAAAAAGAAACATTAGGAATTCCAAAAGAACAAAGGGACAGATTTAAGAAAAATGACTCATGCATGGGGAATACCAGTGAACAGGGAGTAAGTGGGGATGCCATAGCTCCTTCCCTGGGCAAGCAAAACAATGACCAAACACAGACAGAAAAAGGAAATACTCACAAGGAGGGTACAAGTCAATCACCTGAAAAATTCTTTGAGCCACATATTTTTGAAGAGGCTGAAAGGGCTGGTATTACACTAAATGATCACAAATGCACAGAATTAAAAAATGACAAATTGCTGAATGATGTTGTTACACATGTTCAGTTGGAAGGTTGTAATGTGGTCTCTGATGTTACCCAGATGGATGGGCGAACGGTGGCCACACTCCAAAAAACCTCTGAACATGGAGAAATGAATAAAATACCTCGCACAGAAATGGGTAAAAAGGAGGGAAAAATGTCTTTTCATTTACCAATGTGCTTAGCCAAAAGTGAAAAAGACCTGAGAAAGGTGAGCCCTGAAATCAGTAAGAATTCACATTTCTTATGTGTATTAGAGGAAGTTGAGGACAGATATTATGCACCCATCACTGTAGAAGAAAAATGCCACACCTTTGCTATGATTGACACTGGCGCACAGGCCACAATTATGTCCAAGGAGCTGGTAAAGAGTATCAATGAAGGGAGGCCTCCACAGAGTCAGATCACAGTGAAGGCAAATCAAGGCCCAGTGCATAACTTTAATGGGGAGGAGGTGCCCATCATAGGTGTAACTGAGGTTGACATAAAAATAGGAAAGCACAGAATGAAACAAGAGGTATTGATCACATCTATTTGTGAAATTCCATTTCTGATGGGGACAGATTGCCTGAAAAGATTGTCTCCTCTCATAGATGGGGTGAATGGAGTGCTGTGGTCCTTAACCAAAAAACCATTGAGGCCTAAGAAACTAAAATCACAAAACAGTAATATAAAAGAATGTCACACCGTTGCCAAAACAAATGATGCTGTGGAGGTATATCTCCAGAATAGCTGCATACCTAGTGTCACTGTTATATTAATGTGTCAAGACAAAGATCAGAGCGACAATGAAAAACTACCTGTACAAATATACTTGGACCCAAGGAAAGATTGGCAGACTGCCATAGACGAACACACATTACGTTTCTATTTAAAAGAGAATACATGCAAACAGAATATTGTTCCTAAAACAGATTCAGAAAAACACATTACCACTCTGGCAGAGATACACATGGAAGATGAGCAACCATGGGTTCACGCTGGTATAAATGATTATCTTAAAACAATAAAAGCCACTTTAGCGCTTGAACATGAAAGGAGTTTCATTAATGAGAAATTGTTGCAAAAAATTATGGAGAGGGAAGAAATCCCGAAATTTAGGATTAAAAACCAATATGTTTCTGGGTTGGACAGTCCAGACTTTGAAAACCGAATTACAGGCAGATGCATGCTTAAAATTAGCATTGGGCAGAAAACAATTTACCATAATGTATGGATAGTGAATGGAGCACAAAATGAATTTTACATGGGCAATGACATCATGCACAGAATGTGTATGGTGTTAGATTTCCTTAATCAAAAAATATGGTCACGCCTAGGTGGTCCGGCACCTGAATTTGAAGACAAAAGAAGGGCTTATCATTGTGCACAACTAGTTCCTTATGCAGTCGAATTACAAATGAGGAAAAATACTATTGTTCCTGCATTTACAAAACAGTTTGCAATAACACTGCAATGCAAAAATGGACAGCAGATGAAAGGCTCTGATGCATTTGTATGCCTGAATGAATCCATAAAACAGCAAGGCCTGGATTATGAATACATTCCATTGGTAGACATTGGTGAGGGATCTGTAAAAATCATGGTAAATAATAAAGGTTGTCAGGATATTCATTTAGAGGAAAACTCCCCATTAGGAATGGCCATACAAAAATCACATTATACGGCAGATTTAAATAACGTGGTGATTGGGAATATTCCTGAAAAATATGTAGATGCCAAGGGCGAGTTGCCAGAACACCTGGACTCTCAGCCCAAAGGAATATTTAAAATTCATTCTGTGTATCCTTATGATTCAAATGAGACAGTGTGCTGCCATCAAGAGGATTGCATAATATTTAATTTAAATGAAAATGAAACAGGAAATCAGCCCATTGAAGTGGAAGCTGATATGCCAAAATATTTGAAAGTGGCAGCTCTACAAAAAGACACAGCCACACAGTTAGAGGAAAGCGCTGAGATTCCTTTACCAGAAGAGTTTCCAGAATTTTCCAGAATGGTAGAAGAGCAGATCTCCTTAGCGGATGCATGTAACAGCGATGAGGATCGACGCAATCTGAGGGAAATATTTATGGAGTTTAAGGATGTATTTGCAAAAGATGCTTATGATTGTGGTTTAACTGATTTACATGTGGCCACACTACCAGAAGGTTGTAGCAGAAATCCAGTGTTTGTACGCCAGTATAGACTACCGCTGGCATGTTTAGAATCATTGGCAGAGATTATTAAAAATTTGGAATCACGGGGAATAATTAGGCCCATTCATAGCACATCCAATACGCCTATTTTAGGTGTGTTAAAGCCAAATGGTCAATGGCGGCTGTGTGCAGACTTAAGAGAGGTAAATAAAAGAGTACCAGTATCTAGATGGCCACTACCATTCATTGATCAGGGCCTAGCTCAGATACATGGTTCAAATGTATTTACCACATTAGATCTCACATCTGGATATTGGTGTGTGCCATTGGCAGAGGAGATACAACACCTATTTTCCTTTACATTTGACAGGACTCAATATGCCTGGCTTAGAGCTCCGTTCGGGTACATCAATAGTGGGAGTGAATTTGGCATATTTTTGAGAAAGGCCATGCCGGATGCAGCGGAAAGAGGGACAATAGTTTATGTGGATGATGTCTTGATAAAAAATGAAAACCTTAAAAGCCATTTTGATGAAATAAGACATGTGCTTGGCCAATTGCAGAAAGCAGGCGCCAAAGTATCTTTGCAAAAAGCACAATGGTGCAAGAAAAAAGTGAACTTTCTAGGGCATGAAGTGACTGAACATGGGCTAAATCCACAAAGGAAGAAAATAGAGGCCATACAAAGATTAAAAGATCCTAAAAATGTGAAAGGAGTAAAAAGTTTATTAGGGATGACAGGCTATAACAGAAAGTTCATTGAGAATTATGCAGAAATCACTCAACCATTGACTAAACTGCTTAAACTAAATACTCCCTGGAGATGGGAAAGAGAGCAATCTGATGCAGTGGCTAGATTGAAGGAATGTCTTGTAAAGGCACCATGTTTAGCATACCCCATAAAGGACAGGGATTTCTTTATAGAAATAGGCTTTTCTGAACATTGTATGTCAGCAGTGTTATCACAAAAACACGATTTGAATCACAAAACCATTGCATATGCAAGTAAGGCATTTTCCCAAGTTGAAATGAAATTTAATGAATGCGAAAAGGCCCTATTAACCACTGTGTGGGCGCTACAACATTTCCGCCCCATTGTTCAGGGAGAAAAGGTGATTATTGAAACAAATCATCAACCTTTGCAATTTTTAGAGAGTAAAAGAATTAGATCAGGCAATCTAGCGCAATCCAGAATCACTTCATGGACGCTGGCATTACAAGGTTTTCCCGTAGAAGTAAGATATGGACAAAATAAAAAGAGCCCAATTGCTCAAGGGTTAGCTGACTTACATGACTGTGCAGCTGGACAAATAACAAATGAAATGGATGTGGAAGCTAGTTTACAGGAATTTGAACAATCACCACACAAAGCTTTTGATGAAAAAACATGCAAGGATTTGCCAACTGTATATGTGGATGGTTGTGCTTTTCACATTGAAAATGACAGTAATAAACAATTAGTGGCAGGAATAGGAAATGTCTGGTTGAAATGTGAAGGCGTTCCTAGTATAGGGATGAGGATTGGAGATAGGAGCAGTCAGGTGGCGGAATTGGCAGCCATCTATAAAGCAATTGCTACTGCAGTTGATAAAAAGTTCAGTGAAATTGTCCTGGTGACTGATTCTGACTATGCACGGAATAGCTTTGTGGAGTATTTGCCTGGTTGGAAAGCAAGAGGCATGGTTACATACAACAAAAAGCCACTTAAACATGGAAAAATGATACAAGCCATAGACAAATTGGTGTCAGAAAATAATTTAACAATATACTGGAGAAAAATTTGTGGGCATTTAAAAACACCAGGAGAGGATAAGGAGGGAAATGATAAGGCAGACCATCTGGCTAAGATTGGGGCTGTGATGGGAGAATTGCTACCTATTGATTATTTAATGGGTGAAATACAAATTGATGCAGTCACACGGTCTAAAGCACCAAAGGAGGTAGATCAACCGGTGGTGCAGTGGAGTCATGACACGCCAGACCAAGATTTGATTGAGGCACAAAAGAATGATCAAATTTTAGGAATCTATTATAATCATTTGATAGATCCTGAACAAAATCCTTTAACAGAAAATGATTGTATGGGAAAAGAAGAGTTGAGGGTGTTATTAAAGAACAAAACACGAATTAGATTACAGGATGGGCTCATGATTAGAGAGTCCATAACAGGGCAAATACAGTGGGTAGTACCCCTTTCATTCAGAGGACTAATGCTACACCATGCACACGATGCCATAACTGCAGGCCATAGAGGTTCACAAAAGACATTAGAAATACTAAAAGATTATGCTTACTGGCCACATATGTCCCAAGATGTGGAATTATATACTAGAGGATGTCTAGTATGCGCCCAATTTAAACCTGCTTCACCAATGCATAGAGCACCATTGATGAAAAGAGGCCTAACTCTCCCATGGTCAGATTTGCAAATAGACTATGTAGGTCCTTTAAAAAGGTCGAGCAGGGGACACCGCTATATTTTGAGTGTGGTATGTTTGATGTCAAAGTGGATTGAGTGCATTCCCGCACCAGATTGTAGTGCGCAAACAGCAGCCACATTGCTGGTGAACCATGTGTTCTCAAGGTTTGGGTTGCCACAAAGAATTGAGTCAGACAGAGGAAGTCATTTCACAAGTACTCTAATGAGTAAGGTATGGCAAATACTAGGTGTGAAAAGGAAACTACATATCGCATATCGGGCGGCGTCTTCAGGTACAGTTGAAAGAAGCAATAGGTCTGTTGTGGACATTTTAAAGAAATTTGTGGCAGAAGCAGGTTCCAGCTGGGATTTGCGTTTACCATTGGTTTTGATGGCAATCAGGTCGACTCCTGCCAAAGCAACAGGTGTTAGCCCCCATGAGGTCTTAACAGGTAGGAAAATGGTGTTACCACAACACCTACTATACAGAACACATGAGCAAACTCTAGTGAGTGCATCCACAGTTCATGAATATATTGATGAACTGAGGAGGCATTTGCAACATGCATTTGCTTTTGTGCAGAGAAATCTGGAAAGAGCTGCTGACAGTGCTAAGTCATATTATGACAAAAAGACATCAGTAAAGGAATACAATGTAGGGGATCAGGTGTACAAGTTTCATTTTGGAAAAAGTAAACAGAAAAATTCTAAATTTCTGGCAGCCTGGCAGGGGCCATTTCGAATTATAGATAAAGTCTCTCCTGTAGTGTATAAAATTTTGAAAAATGAAGGTGAAACAGCAATAGAGCAGTTTGTCCATGTAAATCAAATCAAACCATGCCATCCCAGACATGAGATCAGGCAGCTTGAGCATGTGGAAACGGATAGAGTCCCTTGAGAAAATAAATGGGTGTGATCAGGAGGCAGTGACAAAGAAGTTAAAAAAAAGTTGATTGTTATGATGGCACATAAACACTGTAATATATGTGAAAATATATAATATAAATAAATAAATAAATAAATAAATAAATAAATAAATAAATAAATGCACATATAACGGAAGCTCGTGGTTGGTGTGCAGAGAGAAAGTGTATTAAATATTGAATGCTGTTTTATATGTGTTTGTTTTCTTTTAACTTGTGTTTAATTTCAGAAAAAAGAAAAAAAAACGAAGTATTTTTACCAAGCATGTTTTATTTTTGGCAAAAGGATGAAGTTAGTATTGTGCTATGTACTTAATCTGTTTATTTTCTATTTTGATTTAGACAATTAACATTATTTGATCGGAGGTTCCGGGATCAGAGGCCACGGGAGACGATGGAGTCCTGGAGTCCCCTGGATGAAGACCAAAAGATGCCTGCCTCCAGGTGGAGGTGAAGACAAAATAACCGGAATGCCAAAAGAGATGACTACTGTGGATTCAAGATTGCCAAGATGAAAGAGTACTCGAATGAACCGAATAACATCGCTGGTCGGGACATACCAAAAGAGACAAAACAAAAGTTCCGGCATATGAAGTTCCACGTATTTATTATTTTAATTATTTATTTTAACTTGTTATATTACTTATTTGTTTTAGTTAGTTGTTTTATTTCATTGTTTTTAATTGACTTGGAAAATTTAAACTTAAAGTAATGCCACTTCCACTGAGAAGGCAAATGTGGAACATTTTATGGACTTATGGACTCAGATGAAATATTGATTGCAAATTTTCATTGATGCACATGAATATTCATTTTGTTGGATTGATATATTGTATAAAAAAAAAAAAGAACAAGTTGTTTTTAGAGATTGGCTTGGATTATAGCCAAGTTCTAAAAACAAAAGGAGGGTATATGTAAGGATATTTGGCATGTTACAGCACAGAGTACAGCACTACTGCACAAGTAGCATTTTTTTTTTGCAGCACCACCACAAGGGTGCGGTGCATTGCTATATGGATTAGCAGATTAACAAGGAAAGACAGACTATTCAGTCAAAAACGATTTTAACATATAAGATGCAAATCTATTTTTACAGTTAAAAGCACACGTGTTCATTTAAAAATGCACACTATTTTTCACCTGAAATGCCTATATTGCTAGAGACACATTTGAAAATTAACAGCTAACATATTAACCATTAACCCGACTAATAAAACCTTATTTTAATATAACTCACTAATAAAATGTGTTCTCTACTGCAGAATTAGGCATACTTTGAAAACCAGTTAAATGAGTGTGCAGATTTTTTTTTCCTCTCTTCTCTGCCTGATTATCCGTGTTGTTGTGCACAGTAACTGCAGGAGGAAGGAAGTCAGATTTGCAACAATTGCAAATGTATAAGCGAAGCTATTGTTGAAGAGTAGGAGGATGAGAGATGATGGATTTCATTGGAACACGTCATAAAGAGGGCTGAGAGGAAAGTTTTAGTGGGCAGTATCAGGGAAAAAGACAGGAGACATCTTTCGGCACTACTGGGGAGAAGACCTGGCTGTGGGGGTGTCCTGCTGCAGTCGAGACTGGGGAAAGCTGAAAGAATTACCTTTCCACTGGCAGAGGCAGTCCTATCTGAAAAAGCTGAGAATTCCAGGCAATGACCCCGGCTTGAGAAGGCAAGCGTTCCTTTTTGCTGGAATTAAGCCAAGAGAGCCACATTCACAGAGAGAAGCCTCTGAACAGATAAGGTAATTACCTAACTGGGGGAGCTGTGTGTGTGCACGAAAGTATGCAGTCAGTGTAGAAAAATGAAAGTCCCGTGCGTGTCTTAATCAAGTGCTAATGTTGCAATTTAAGTTCTGTTCTCCGCCACTATAATTGCAGTGTGTCATTGAAAATGTTTTGATTGTTCCATTTTATTGCTGTAAAGAATGAGATCATGTCTAAATGCAACTTTTATAATACAGAAAATATTTGAAAACAGACGGGTGGTTTATTTTCTATTTACCATTACAATGCCAATGATGTGGGGAGATTTTTAAACAGTGCAATGGTCATTTTAAGACAGATGTGTGTATGTCAGAATCAGTATGAATAATTGTGAGTGACTGTAGTATAACTTGTTGGAGGTACATGAGCCAACGGGAAGAGAGACTCTCTGAACATAGCTCCCTACCGTATATAAGGTAGTGGAAATTACCACAAGACTACCACATATAGCTCTCTGTCGTAAATAAGTCAGTGAGTTTGCCCATGGTGGCGCACCAACACTATCACTGGAAATTGTGGTATCTCTAGAATGCAGGTCTGAGGTCTCTCTAGTGATCACACGAAAAATCTAAGCTAAGATAAGGGATTCTGGACATTGGGGCCACAAATATAACAAGGGAATTATGCTCACCAAAATACCACCAACCACGTATACCAAATATGCAGGTCTGGGTGCTGAAATAATGCATGTCCATTGTATTATTGTTGCACATGGCCAAATCTGAATACAAAGAGTGATTATTGCTAAGTTATTTTTCGGCGGTAATAAAATACCGTCAGGCCCCAAATCTCCACAAAATACCCTACAGCTCTCACTCCTGCTCCAGCTCCCCTTGCTCTCATTCCTGCTCCTCCACCTCCTCCTGCTCTCACTCCTACTTCCCACCTCATTTTGCTCTCACTCCTGCTCCTCCAGCTCCACCTCCTCTTGTATCACTCCTGCTCCTCCGCTTCTTCCCACCACCAATCTCCCTTCTCCTCCCTCTCTCTCTCGCCTGCTTGTTGAGTTGTAGAGCTGCTTCTCTTTATACTTGCCACTTGATTTGTATAGCAGAATTATTTATTATTGATTTTCATACAGCCTCTCCCAGCTAATGATTTTCACCCGTTCAGTACCTTTTAGATGGTGGCTAGTTTCAGTGATAGACTGGCCTTCACTGAACTCTGGGGAGCCTGCACTAAATGCAACTATATGCAAATTCAAATGGAATGAAACCATAAATGTTCTTGTTTAAAAAGGTATTTTGGAATTGAAAATGCTTTTCATTTGTTAGTTATGTTATACTGGGTATTTTTATCCCAGCTGCCTGCTGCAGCTTATTAGTGGTACAGTATTCAGCAGCCATTTAGATCACTAAGAAACATATGTACTATGCTGGTTATTATGGAAAAATCATGCTGAAATGTGTGTGATTTTGATAGCATTTTTTCCAAAATGTTCTTGCGGGGGAGTTGGGGGGGTGCGGGGAGAACCCTCTGGCCCCCTTACCACCCTGGTCAAGTTGAGGCTTGCTCGTTGCGCTCGCTCGCTACATTGCATAATGACATTCGTTATGTCCCACCACGTCGTAAGCCCCTGTCAGTCCAACAACCAGCAGTAAGTGGCTGTATGGTTAATGTAGCAAACGGATATATCTCCAGTTGCTGCTTAAATACAACTTCTTAATCCATGCCAATTCTTTGGCTGCCCTGTCCAAATGCTTTTCTTTGTCTTATATAACCTCCTAAAGTATTACATAGCACTACTGGATGAATGTTCAAGTTCTGGAGTCGCAAATCTTCCAAATGAGCAATGAGCATTTTGAGCAGCATAGTTTGCAATATTAACGCTTGAAATTGCAATGTGGTGCCCGTGTTCACATCATGTAGTTATGTAAAGTCCAAACTTGCAATGGGCTCTAGCCCCGGATCTTTTACAAACCTAGCAACGCCCCTGATCAGTATACAATTATATGGAAGCTGGGGGAGACGAGTGTCAATTTCCAAACTAAGAGGGTCACTTAGTTATGTTAACACGGTTTGTCTATCACTTATAAAAAGAATCAATGCTGCTGTACGTGAAAAGGTATACATGAAGAGAAATTAACAGATTCGTATTCTAGGCAGAGAAGGATGCCACTTAAGGTTACGTTCAATGTGTTTTGAAATCTTTAATCATTTACATGCTCTGCATGGCGTTATTGTAATGTGCTGAGTGTCTGCTTGTGCGAATCAATATATCTTCTTTCGATATGTCAATGCGAGGGTATAGAAAGATTCATAATAACATTGCTTTTTGACTGATACAAAAAAAAGCATTTAAACACATTTTATTGTCCTGCATTTTAATTGTCCATTTAATGTTGGCGAATTAAAAGTGACAATTTTTGGCATAGAGGATCTCACCCTACCTTCATTGGCAACTCCATGTAAAATGTATTAAATAAAGGAAAACAATTGATAGGGGGAATTAAATAAATAATTAGAAATAAACATACCAAATAAATTAAATTAATTATTTGATTGGTGACAAACTATCTTGGCGTGCACACTGGCAGTATATGCATGATAAGGCACAACAACGACCTGGTGCATTGAGCTGGTTTATTGGGGCGAATGCGGGTCATACTACCAATACCGTTCTTACCATCTATCAAGCAAACATAAGATCTCTTATGTTATACAGTGTGGAAGTATGGGGCCACAAATTGAGCAGAGAACTACACATTCTTGACAGGAAATGGTTGAAATTACTCTTGAGGCTCCCACAGTGTATGCCCTGTGAGTACACAATGCTTGAATGGCGTCTGTTCAGTATTGACATTGCAGTCTCGATAAAATCACTATTGCTGAATAGGAAAATAAATGAAATGGAACGGTATGCTCTTTTTCACATGATTTACAAGACATATAGTGACCGGGAAATGCCACTACATAACTGCTGTTTAGAATGGGTATCAAAGATTGCAGTTTATTGAACCCACCCATTGGATGTTAGTTTGGGGGGGACTGACATTTTATAAGTATAAATATAGGGTGAAGAAAGTGTTTAAAGTCACCAACAGAGAATAGCTATTTGTTGATCTTGCCACAAAGAAAAATAGTGATGAATACATGGGTCTGTAGGGTATTTTGTGTAGATTTTGGGCCTGGCGGTATTTTCTTACCGCCGAAAAATAATTTAGCAACAATCACTCCGTGTATTCAGATTGGGTTATGTATAATAATAATACAGTGGATATGCATTATTTCAGTACACAGACATGCGTGGTTGGTATGCGTGGTTGGTATGCGTGGTTGGTGGTATTTTGGTGAGCATAATTCCTTTGTTTTATTTGTGGCCCCAATATCCAAAACCCCTTATTTTTGTTTAGGTTTTTCGTGTAATCACTAGAGACCTCAGGCTTGCATTTCAGGAACACCACATTTTCATGTTTAGTGCGCCACCATGGGCAATTTCTCGCTGTCTTATCTACGGCAGCAAGCTATTATGTGGTATTATTCACTAACTTATATACGGTAGTGAACTATGTCCCGGGTCTCTATTTTTGCTGACTCATGTACCTTCAGCAAAAGGCTATAACACACACAGTTAGTTATAATTGCTCATACTGAATGACATTGTGCACACAGCTGCAGCTAAATATTATTTTTAGCTACCTTAAAAATGACAATTGCACTGTCTAAACATCTCCCCACATCATCAGCACTGTATTGGTAAATGCACAAATGAAAGAGAAAATAAAACATACCACCCGTCTGCTTTCAGATATTTTTGTGTATTATAAAAGTTGCATTTAAACACGATCTCACTCTTTTACAGAAATAAATGAAATAGCACAGTAACAGCATTATTTGTGATACACTAAGAAGAGAGTGGCGGGGAACAAGAATTCAATTTGCAACATTAAACACGTGGGTAAAGCACAGGAATCTCCTTTCCTACACTGACTGAATATTTTCGCACACTCAGCCCCCACACTTCAGCGAGATAATTACCAGGCTTATTCAGTATGTAACTTCTTTGGCTGGTCGCCTTCTGGAGGGGTTCACCCAGCAAGGACAAGCATCTGCTGTCACTCAAACTGGGACTTGTTGACTGGAAATCCCAGTCTCTGCAACCAAGTTGAATCTGCTTTAGGAATCAGGCATCCCCAGCTATCAACCCAGTCCTTCTTCGAGCTGTGTCAAGATCTCTCTCTAGCTCCTTCCTCGAGATTATACAAGAAAACTCTGGTTACCTCGTACCAAAGGATCCTAACCAATAAAATTCTATCATGCCTAACCACCCTCTGCACACAATGGCTTGGCTTATACAGTTGCAACTGTAACCAAACTGATTTCCTGCTTATTCGAGGTCTTTGCTTCCTGCAGTTACTGTGGACAGAACAGCAGAGCAAAAAGAAAAAAAAAACTGAATGTGCATTTAAATAATGACTTTCAGAGCCTATCATTTTCCATTCATGTTGCACTGAAGAACACATTATTATTAGTGGGTTATGATCAGGTTAGTTGTTAATGAGGTTAGTTTATTAATTTTCAAATGTGTCTCTTGCAACATAGGCATTTCAGGTGAAAAATAGTGTGCATTTTGAATGTACAAATGTGTGCTTTTAACTGTGAAAAAAAAATGATTTGCTTTTTATATGTAAAAATCGTTTTTGACTGAATAACCTGCCCTCACTTATATGTCCATGTTACACTGGCAACACATACCTTGAAACAATTGCATCATAGCAATGCACCAAACCCATGCAGTGGTACTGCATAACAAAAAAAAAACATGCTACACATTGATCCTGTGCAGTAGTGCTGTACTCTGTGTTGTAACACGCTAAATAACCTTGCAGGTCATCTTGATGGTAGGATGAACAAACCTAAATCCCTCATGGCCTATCCAAACACAGCAATAGATAGGAAATAAATGTTAATTAAATTTAAATGTATGCCGACATTTGAAATTATTGGTGCACGCATTGGCATTTGCCGTGAGCAGCGGTTCTGTAGATTATGCTGGGAATCTGTCATCGAAACTGTAAGGCATTTATTTGTCGATTGCTCAAGTTTGCATGCCATTTCATCAAATACAGCAATGATTGTTCAAGATTTTGTAAATAGGAGCTCTAGAAACGTTTTGTGGGTGGGGGCAATCTTAATATTATGTATTATGGTGTTAATTATTTCGAACATTTAATATAAATATTGTATGAACTTGGTGCGTGAATGGGTGTGTTTTTGTTCTATAAGGTTTATCATTTTGTGGAAATATTTTTATGTATTTGATGTATGAACTAGATGTGTCTATTTATGTTGTTTTTATGAAGTATATGGCATGTCATTTGTATTGGGAATATTTTATGGGGGCGGTTGTACAACATCATTATTTGATTATATGTGCAATAAATAAATAAACAAATAAATGATACCTTGCCTTTTGATTCCAACTATTTCTAGCATGGCTGTGCTGCATAACTTATAAACAGAACCTGAAAAAAAACATTGGCACTGTGAACACTGTAAGCTGCACCTGATACATTGTAACACTGCCAGATCGACAACTGGCTGATTACTTCTTCTTTACCTCACCAAACTGCCCCATTTAATGCCCCATTCCGGAATAGGTGCCCTGATCACCATGATTAGCAGAGACTGGTCTGCCATGTATTTTCCTATTGTTACAAAGAACTACTGCAGTATTTGTCCAGCTTGCCTAGCCCACAAAGTGGGAAAAACAGCAAAGCTTTTCTTTCCACACACCCAGTACCGAAGGATGATTTGTAAATGTTCAAGTAGCCTTCATACAGGTAACACATATCTTAATTTTGAATTTAGTTTGGTTGTTATGGACATGTTTTATCGGGTGTGTGGAAGCTTACCCATGTTGAAAGGTTCACTCTGTCACTGGTGTGTTGAGACTTCTAACAGAATGCATTCCTGGAGTTGATCTTCATGCATTTCTAGAGAAACCAAGACAGACATTTCACTGGCCAAGTGGTTAGAGATATTTGCAAGTCTTTGAATATCTCACAACATTTTCATAGTGTTAATCACCCCAATATAGTTGAGCTGTAGAATGCTGCAATGGCGATATCAAGAACCTATTTTCTAAAGTGAGTGAAGAGACTGGCCTTAAATGCTTACGCCCTACTATTGATTTTGCTTCATATTTTGAATAATACAAACATTAAGCATGGCCTGTCACACCACGAGATCCTGCTCAGCACCCTGTGCACATGGCTGCAGCCTGTTGGATATTTTGTGTAGATTTGGGGCCTGGGTATTTTCTTACCACCAAAAATAATGGTAATTTGGTGATGACTACTCCTTGCATTTAGATTGGGTTTGGCCTTATTTACTTTCAGTGACCATTCCTTATTACATTATATGGGATGATTTAGTGGTATACATTATTGTCGTTGGTTTAGTGGTGAGCATAATTTTTCTGTTTTATTTGTGGCCCCAATATACACAAAACCCTTCTTATTCTTGGACTGTTCTTGTGATCTATAGATGCCTCGGACCTACATTCAGAAACACCACAGTTTCACATATAGCATTCTCAATAACCTGTGGTATTATCACTCATTTATATACATTAGTGAACTATGTTTCCATAGGCCTCTTTGCTGGTTCATGGACCCCCAGCAATGTCTATTGTATTAAATTTCACTCAGACACCATGCACTGAGTGGACACATGCACACAGCTATTTATCACTGCTAGTGCTATTATTCCATCTGCATGGGAAACATGACACATGTATTACCTAAAAATGTTCCCCCTTTCCCGAGATATTATTCTAAATGCACCCAGAAAAGACAAAAGCAAAAACACTCTACACGATTTGTGTACTTATCATTTGCATTATAAATAGTTGCATTTCAAAATAACATCTTACCCTCTTTACTGCCGCATTATCTATAACAAACAGAAGAGAAAAAAAATACAGCAACAAAACGAAATTCACTCCGCATTATTTGTAACAAGAAGAAGAAAAAAAATTACAGCGACAGAACAAACTTCACTTTGTCAATTAAACACAGGGGATTCCCTTGGCTACTCTCCCTTCACTTGGATAATTACCAATTTTCTGTCCCCCACGCGACCTCCCTTCGTTCGCCTCCGAGGAATGGGCGCAGGGTTGTCTTCATAATCTTGAAAGCTTGAAGTGCACAGCGAGAACATGCAGTTATCTGCAGTTCTCAAGCCGGTGCTAAGTGAGACTGGGAATGCCTCCTCACAGCCCAGTCTCAGATGGTCCATGTCAGCAGCTCAGCAAAAAGCCATCTGAACTTTTTTCTGTGAGACTTTTCCAGCAAACCTCTGTCTCGTCCCCCTCTGCTTACGTGGAACCACTGCAGATACTCTGCACCAATCAAATTATAAAGACCGTATCACCCTTCCTTCCACAATAGCTCATTTTTTACAGTAAGAAACTGTAGCTAAACTAATTTCCTGGCATGCAGATTCTGCTTTCTGCAAACACAGTGAACAAAGATAGAAGAAAAAAAAAATCCAAGTGCACGTTTGAAAAACGAATTTCAGAACATGTATTTCTACCTCATTTTCCACATGGAGAGCACATTATAGTGTTAGTGAGTTAGTACTAGTGATTAGTATTTGTTAATTAAGTCAGTCAATTAGATAGCTAGTGTAGTCTCCTGTGAATGAGGCATTTCAATTAAGAGAAAAAGAAAAATATATATATATATATATATATTCTGGTGTACTTTTAAACCTGCAGCCTGTCTCCATTTGCATACTCATATGTTATGCAAGCAACATAGGGTTGGCTATAGGTGTGCCACATTATTGCTGGCAATAGAATGTTATCACATTCAGTGACGCGCTATAAATTATACTACAAGCCTCCCATTTGCCAGCAAGCAGTTTGAACTTTCCTTTGGAAGAGGATGCAGTTTTAAACTACTGTAACACCCTTTTGAATGCTGACGGTGTTCTCTTCATAGGTCAAAGGTTGACTGTCAGAATCTGATGAGGAACCATGCCATTCTCTTAGACCTGGTGAGTGCGTTTACCTGCAGGTAAATCCGAGTGAATCAGTGTTTCAAAAAATCTAAGAGAGGGCTACCCAGTGCTTAATTTGTGCCTCTGTTTGCCGATGTTCAACCCAGCATTTGATTTATAGACAGGGCTGACCACTGGCACTCCTAAGACTTCTGAATTCTCCATTGTGTGAGGCTTGCAGTACGTGCTTTATTATCTGCCATTCTAAGAGTTTGGGCCTGTTTCCTGTGCACAAAAACCCATGCCCCTCTTTGTGCCCCTTTCCTATTTTGGTATCTGGGATATAAGGCCTGACTGTGCCCAATGACACAAAAGGGTCTGCAGTAGTGGCGGCTGGGGAGTTTGAAAGCTGGTGGGGCGTAAAGATTTCCGGGTGAATTTTCGGAGCGAGCGCGTCCACACCACCCAAGTGGGGTGGTTCTCCCCCGCACAGTTTTTTGAAACTGGCCTCCAAAATATGCTATTTACTGTCCAAAACCCACCGAAATATGACATAAAAAGCATTAGGTTTTACATACTAATGGTGGTACATTATTCCTACGTGTGCAAGTGTGGTGGTGTATTTTACAGCAGCTTGTAAATTTGAGAATAGCTGGTACAATGGTGTATACATAAAGAAATTAATCTTTAATGGTAGCGGCTGCAAAATGATGCAAGTGCCTGGCCATACAATAGCAGTGCCTGGCAAATGCCTAATAATTGTACACAGGCCAAAAATGTTGGCTTTGCCAATGCTGGTTTTTAACAGTCCTTTAGTGAAAGACATGTATAGCGCTTACAAATCGAGTGCGGAAACCTGGTTAAGACATTTTTATTACACCAGAAGTAGGTCTACAGCTCCATCAAGTCATTAACTCTTAGAAGACTGCTTTAAAAACAATGGCAGGCCCTAAAGTACGAAGTTTAATGGTAAGGCTTGAATGAATCGACTCGAGCTCATAGAGTTCCCATGAGGAGGAGTTATGGGCGGGGAAGGGAAGGTACTACGAGGAAATGGCCATAGAGATTAGCATGGCCATGGGAAGTCAATGGGTGGGCAAATAACCAAACAGCACCAACAAGCTGAGTGTCCCTCCACATGTGCCATTTCTCCCTATCTGTACGCTAATGCACACATTTTGCCTAGTAGGTGGTGCAAATAGCCCAAACTAATAAGGCCACCAGTTCATAAAATGCGGATTATGCCGCAAATGCCATGCAGATGTAACATCACTCAGTCATTGTCTACGTATGGCTGAATTATGTTCTTCATAAAGGAGGTCTCTTACCTGTAGGGGTTTCCCGTGTAATGAAACAAGATGGATGAGAGAGTCCCAGCAAATTCCTCTGCAATGCATGCCTCCCAGTCATGGGCGCTGGCAGTGACCCACCTCTCGGCAGAGTGATGTGGCTTTTGATCCCCGTGTACAAGAAGTGATAGAAAGGGTCATGAAGGGGCCCCTGAGGGACCCTCGAATGTGGAAACAAGGCACAGTCACCACACACGAACTGATACGCCAGACACGAGGTTGTATTCCCAAAAGCTAGGGTTTATTGCAAAGTAAATAGTCTCAGTTGGCCAACTGGTCTCACGCCCAGCGATGTGTGTCTAACAGACCTCGGGAGACGCAAGAGAGCGGGACACAAACATCAGTTACATATATACAAAACTAACATCCTACAATCAGTAGTGTCACATCAAAAACCGCCCCATGCACATCTCCTTTGAACTGAGCACGATGATTGACAATCGTGACGAGTATGACACCTCAAACATTTGTTTTAACAACAGTTTGCAATTTTGTAACGCTGCAGACATAAGTCTTTGTTGAAAAGAACAGAATGCTTCTGTTCTCGCTAGCAGGCTGCATGTGGGTTGGAGAGCCACATTCCAGGCCTTCCTATCTCCTAGTTTCTATTTGGGTCCTGGGGGTCAACTCGCTCTCCAGGACTCTACAGGGCTCGAGAAGGGGAGCCGCAAAGAAGAACATAATTCAAGCAATTTAATGTTCGTTCTGAGTATTTTCACTGTGTTTTCGAGACACAGTGGCACCTGTGGGCGGATTAGGATGCCTCGCTGCCCTATTTCAAGGATAGCGTGCAGGAGGAGACCGGGTATTTCTATCAGGGTTGCTACGTTATGTTTCAACATATTTCCCTTGGCCTTGCATTGCACACTGGTAAAGCAGAATATCATGTCAGCAAAGCATTTAGAACAGAAAGCAATAAGCAAACGTTAGAGAAAACAAGATGGCGATTTCTGTCATCTTAAAATGGCTGCACTTCGGTCAAGCTTATGATTATGTATTATTAACACTAAGAGCATGAGACGGTTGGTCTTCGGCCAACATAGTACATTTCCCCATGATCGAGGGGTGTCTGTTTTTCTGGATCGACAGTCAAGTCCTAAAAATAGAGTGGGGAGACTCATCAGCAAATGCAATGGGTTGTGCTGTCGCCGGAAATTAGCATATTAAGGTGAAATATGCTCATTTCATTAAATTAGCTTTTTAATTGTATAACTACCCAAATTGCACATGACGAATGGCATTTGTCTTTCATAAAATCAACACACACACAAAACCAAGAGAGGATATTTGCTTCTAATAGTGTTTTTGAAAACGTTAAAAGGTGTGCATGTTTTAAACTTCACAAACCTACACAAATGTTTTTTCTGGAACTTGCAGTACCGAAATGGTACTGCAAGTTCCAACGATAAAGTCCAATGTCCAACATTATAGTGTAATCGGGCTGGGGGCCCTGCCTTGCATATGTCCATGAAGGTCCTTTACTATTGCAGCGGGATCTCCTTCCTATATTCGTCGCCACTCGCCACCCCTCCACCCAGCTTCTACTTATGGGGAAAGCTGGCCTGCTGCCTGGCCTTGCTGCGTGCATGCCGCTGCATTGCACGCGATGCACACACACAAATAGATGATTTTTATTCAGTTAAGTAACTGAATAAAAAATCATTTTTTATTCTGTGCAAGTGTTGATGCAGCACGGCAGGCCAGCCAGGCCTGCCGGGGTCTGATGCAGCAGGACAGGCCCAGTCAGTCCTATCCCTGAATCAGGGCCTAGGGATGCCAACTGCCCCACAGGCCCCAAGGTGTCTCCAGCACCGGACGTTCCTGGAGACACCTTGGGGTCCGCAAGCAGTCGGGCACCTCTCTGGCACGGTCACACAATGCACAACAGGCTTCTTTCTGAGTCAGGCTGGTCACCTCTCTTGTCAAAGACGAGAGAATGGCCCTGCCCGACTCAGAAAGAAGCATGGCTTCTAATGCAGGTGGCCTTAGTGACACAAGGCCCCAAGTTGCCTACACGGCCCCTACAGTCAGAGCTGAAAGACGTGTAGGCCCTGGGACGTGTAGGCCTGGACGGAATCTTCAGTGCGCTGTTTGCGCACATTGTATGGTGGTGGGGCCACCCATCAAGCGCCCCACCGGCCTACTAATGAAAGGGGTTTACGCAGAGTTCGTGGAGCTACGAGCTCCACTCACTCTGCTATTGTAAAAATTAGAGTAAGCTAATTAGAGTAAGCGGCATCGGGCCGCTCTGGCAGCCGGCCCGATGCCCATAGAAGTTCTATGGACAAAGTCATGTATTGTTACCACAGCGCACCCGCGCTGTTGGCAAATGCAGCAAATGCAAGAAGATTCAGAAGATTCTTCTGGATCTTTGTGCTTCTGCTCTGCTTTTTCTCTTGCTCTTCTTTTTTTGGGGGCGGCGCCACTGGTCTGCAGTTCTGTTTGGGGCTTAAGATAAGAAGTAACTCTGACAGCCTCTGACTTTCAGTTTTGTTTTAAACATCTGTCATTCTCACCATGGGCCTGCCTGTGTGCTCGTCATGGGCAATGATTGCAAAGGCAATGTATGTGTAATGATATCAGTGTAAGGTATGTGTGAACACCAGTCATACTGCGCTCAGCCCAATGTACTTTTTAGAATGTAATATTCATTACAATTTTCCAGTGCTCCCAAGTGTCATTACTAAAGAAACAGGAGATTCAACCATCTTCAAGGCTTAACATTAGTAAATGCATAGTTCATTGTAAGTTACAAGCAATAGTGATCTATTAAGGTACAGTATTTCACAATCAAATTAAAAGGAAAGTTATTTGAGATAAGATCAACAAATCATGAAGGGGAAAGAAGGAAAGAACAAATGGAGAAAAACGAAATGTAGTAGGCTGAGTAAGATTGCATGGGTATACAGAATTGTTGGGCAATGTCCCAATGGTGTAATTGGTGAAGAACATACATACAGCCTCTGAATAACCAGTGCCCTTCTGGCAAAATCATGAAATAAGTGCCTTTCTGATTCATGATGACATTCTGGGTCGGTCATGGTGTGTGTGAGTTTAAGAGGAGTTTCTAATTCTTAAGTTCCTAAGCCTTGTTCTGGATATTGTTCTGGTCATTATTCATAAATGGGTTTTTCAGGTCTGCCAAATGTTCATCCTCCTGGTCAGCTTTATAAGAAAGCTGCTGCAATGTGGCTATCGTCTTCTGCCAGAGGACTTATCTGCCACACTAATAGCGCCCATACATAATTATGATGGTCCCTTTAATCCTGGCTAACTAATTCTATTTGCTAATTAGAACATCTATACATCATGGGATCCTGATGATTTGTAATATCATTTTGGAAATGTACGCGCATTCTGAATCGCACTTGCGCGATCGGAATGACACAAGGTCTAGTAATATCATTGTTTTGTCTTCCTTCTGTTTCCCCTCCTTGTCTTGTCGCAACTAGAAGCAACTAGAAACTCTTGTGTACAGGCACGTTGAAAATGACATATCATATCATATTGCTTATATTTTCTATACAGATATGTTTTCATTGTTTGGAGAAAAAAGCTGTTAATATTCTGGGGTTTCAAAAGCAGATCATGTTGATGAAAGCAATTAACAAAATGTTCAGAAATAAACGTAGTGCTCCAGAGTTCATTATGCAAAGCTTAAAGGTGTGAGGCTATTGTTAATTAGTCTAAAAGGAGGAATTCTGTCAAAGAAAAATGAGATAAATGCATGTTTCGACCGTCCATCTATGACCTGCGAATAGAGGGATCTGACAGCCTTCCCAGGCTAGGCCTCTGTATTCAGCTGTAGACCTAATTTACCTCAGGGAAAGAGTCAATTTTGAATTGTATGCTTGCGGTCGGAAAGGATAAATGAAACTTGGCAGTTAATGCTGCTATAACTCACACATTTGTATGTTGTTTCCTTAGCAAAACTAATTATAACATTGATTACAGTGCCAAAATTATATTCCTGTTTTGCAAAAAAAAGTTACTTCTAAGAAATGACGATAGAAGAGTATGGGCCTCATTACAACCCTGGCGTTAAGGGGTTAACGGCGCCGTAAAAGGCTGCGGCACCGTTAAACCCTTAACGCCAGATTCCCACTTTAACGCCTGCTTTTTGCAGGCGTTAAAGTCCAAGGCGCTAAGCGACCTTGGTGCTAATTACGGCACCGTAATTTACGGTGCCGTAATTAGCGCCTTCCCCATCCCCATTGAGCCCTATGGGGCAAAAATGGGAATGGGGAAGGGGCAATGGTGAATGGGGATTTACCGCCCCACCAACCTTGGAATGGGGCGGTAAATCCGCCATCCACCATGGCGGAATCCGGCATGCACCATGGTGCTAATAGCACCATGGTCCTACGCCAGGGTTGTAATGAGGCCCTATGAGTCTTAATTGTTTAATCGTACATATCTGTGTTGGTTAACACTTTAAGAGTAGAAAACTGCCCTTGCACCACATAGAAGACCATTGTACTGATTGGGATGACTGAAATCCTCCGTAGGGAGAACAGAGCATCTTCTGCTTGTTGCATTCAAGTCAGTGTACTAAAAATGTGTGCAAAACCATTGAAAAGGGGGCAGAGTCACACCATTCTGGAATGCTTGGGAGTTGTATGATGTTTATTTGTGTGATCACCCTGCAGTTCTGCAATTAATGATTTACCAAATCAACCTCACCCAAGATTCAATTCCCATGTCTGTGACATCTCAGTCCATTGTCTCCAAGAGTAGCCCATGGAAGGACTGGAAAGGTAATATATGGGATGCTGTACATTCTGTAGCCTCGGCCTGGAATGTTAATAATGTAGCTATTCATGAAGAGATGCTAGGTCAACTAGAAACAGCTACTGGATTAATAAGTGGCGTGCAAATCACCAGTATATATGGAAGACTAGGAGAACTCCATGTGAGTAATCATCACCCAACCCACGCTAATGGGTTGCATATGTTACATCACAGTTGCTTTTTAAAGCATACAATGGGACATCACCTCTGGAGAAGTGCACAACTACCTCCTCCAATTGATCTGGGATGATATCAAGTATGAGTGCTGTATGGAAGCATTTAGCGAAGATTCCAGTGTCCCATTTGAATTATGGCCTTGGCAAAATGTGCAGATGTTTTCTGGCGGGCAATACAGCCTCCAGATGGAAAGATACTTTTCAGGACCTATCAGCTTGTTTGATGGATAAGGGCTCCAATGTACCAGGTAATGCCAGGAATCTGGTGAAGCTGCAAGTGGAACTGGGTGCTTCATCAAGACATATGGGATACAGATCCCAACAGCGCACAGTGACTATGTTCTGTGCATCCCTGAAGGGAGATGAGATCATCAGAATTGGAATGTCTTGGCCGAGCGAACCTTCACAACGTCAATGTATGAACAGAGTGAAACTTGGTTGTGTGCTGACTATTAAAAGTTAAGTCTGTTAGGAAGGGGAGCCACCAGGTTGATGTTGAACAGAACTCAAATATCTACCTCATTCGACAACTGCACCCACCAGAAGGAAAATCTGCAGACTGATATGAACACTATAGTGTTGACAACATTTGAGAGTTTATTTAAAATATGGGGTCAGTTTCAATTGCTCTGCCGTAATACTGATTTGAACAAATTATTAGAACTATTGCTTAAAGTACAAACAATTTTGGACTTGAAAAATCTACTTTACATAGTACAAGCAATGTATGGATGTGAGAAAAATGCATCTAAATCATCGCATTGACCAGTGGATCTTTGTGCCACAATGGACATTCAGTGTCATGATACCAAGATTGTCAAATTCCTATATTTGCTCAACATAGTGAATAGTAACTATTGCCAACATTTTCATTTTTCTTGCCTGCTGGTGCTGCTTTCCCCAAATACCTCAAAAGCTCTGCCTTGCACACACTGGGCATATGTTGCCTATAGTAACAGAATACATAGAACATGTAAAGCAAAGAAGATGAAACCATATAAAATAGAATACAAGAAATAATGCTAATTGAATACATGTGAAAGAGATTAACATACATATATTAACACAATTAAAACTGAATACGAATATAACCTAGATGTACAGGTCACAGTCGGTAATCAAGTTCTGCACGAGAACTGTTGGATTAATTAGTGCACAGACGTCACCTGTGTACTAATTTCAATGGAGGATGTTAATGTTGTAGCATGAGGAGTGTGGCTTATGCTGATGTGTGACATTGAGGCTAAACTAAAGAGGGGGTGATCAGAAGCATAGCATAGCATTAATGCATAGCATAGAATAGCATAGTGTAGTGCAGGGTGTTAATAATCATAACATTACTAACTGCTAACACCACTAAGATTAGCTGATTATAATCCTACTGACATTTGTAGTTGGACTAGGGGCTGTAAGTGAATGAATTCACACTGCAATATGGGCATAGGAAATAAATAC
Organism: Ambystoma mexicanum; assembly: GCF_040938575.1. Taxonomy (NCBI): domain Eukaryota; kingdom Metazoa; phylum Chordata; class Amphibia; order Caudata; family Ambystomatidae; genus Ambystoma; species Ambystoma mexicanum. Next base: position 1,267,427,254 of record NC_090927.1, on the reverse strand, counting down.
ATCATGTAAAGCTGAACAGCAGTGTACCTTGTTGATGCTAGAGTCAGAGCACAATGATGTGGCAGAATGTGCACTTTTAAGAATTATTTAATTATTCACACTGGTACAAGTCAAGAAGCAAAGGGTGTTATATTGCACATTCCATCCGGGCTTAGTGAAATAGTGAACAGAAGCATTGTACAAAGGTCATTGTAGAAAAAGCCTGAAAAGTTTGGAAAGTTACTGGGGTGTTGGCTAAAACGGCAGTGATTTACTAGAGCCATCATCCATGACATCATGACAGAATTCATGAAAATGGCTGATGAAGCAATTTGGATCATTATGAAAATATATGCAGATGGAAGTTGAAAGTAGTAGAGCTTAAAAACTGGGGAAGAGGAGAGAAAGGGGTTGATCAGAGAAGGAGCGAGTAGGTGAAAAAGAGAGAAAGGAAAAAAAGAAAATCAAGGAGATCAGAAAGAGTGCTGACTGAACTGCGATGGTCCAGGCTCTGCTGCAGAGGGGGGAGACAAGGGCTGGATGAGGCTGGCTGTAATCCCAGAGGCAGCTGATCGAGAGAGGGAGAGAGAGAAAGAGAGAGAGCGAGCGAGAATGGCTGTGAAATGAAGAAGGTCCGGCCATGCAAACCAAATGGCACTAAACTCTTAGTAAGCAATTGTCACAAAATAAAAGAGAAATATTTAATTAGAGATAACTCATATTCTAATTAGTGAAGTGTAAATTGGGCACGAAAGGGTGTAAACCCATGTTTTCTCTATGCACCGATGAACACATATGTTTTCCTGTGTGCAAATAATCACTTGTTAGAAAGGGAAAGCTTACAGCACTGCTAAGGTTTATCAGTAATATATTCAAGGTTGTGTATTAAATACATGTGGTCGCCAAGCTTGCTAAAAGAGAAGCTAGTTTTGCTGGACGTGAAAGAGAAATCATTGTCTTGGTGGGGGGCTGTTCAGGAAGTTTATGGCAATATGCAACAAATATAAATGTTCGGACAAGTAATGAAAACTGCATTTCTGCCAAGCTGTGTTCAGATCTTTCTTCCTGTTTATTGCATGTGTTCAACGAGATGCAATGCTGATGTTTTTTCTCTGCATTTTTTTATTCTGTTTTGCTAAATGAAGATAAAGTGCATGACGGCATCATTTTGGAAGCCATGTGTGGTTTATTCTTGTGTGACCTGTTCATTTTGTGATATGTGGTGAAGTCTGTTGTATACAGTATAGTCGATATGAAAACCTAGTGTGCTTAGTAAAGTGCTTCGTCAGCCAAAAATCCCAAATAGGATCCTAGCAATAAACAGGTGACCAATGAACTAATTCCCTACACTGTAAGAAACACATGTCCGTACAGAGCCCTGATCTTCAGAAACAAAGTAGCACAAATGGAAAAATTAGAGAAATAAAAATAGTTTGAAATGCTCTGCTAAGGGCACAACAGGGGGGCTGTCGAAGCCAAAAGTATGTTGAATTGTTCAAAAGGCCCTAAATGTATATGAGCCAAGAGCAGAGCACAATCACAGCCATATCTGCAGAGAAGACGTGGGGAAATGTTTAAGCAATTGTGATTGGTTTCCACAAACAGTAAATCACATAAGAATATGAGTCCATAACGTTAGTCTCTGCCTGGGACTCTAGACGCATGAGAAGTCACCTATGAAGGGGAAATTTACCTGAATGAGAACCGGAATATTTATCATGCGGCTGTTATTCACCAGATCAGGCTCCATTATGTGTAATCGAAAGGTATGCTGCAGGCAGGGGTTGTGTCACATGGATGGGCAGCGAGGCACTGTACAGGTCACCCCTGGTGCTGTAAACCTTTGCCCCTGAAGCTCATAAAATGTTCTGTTCGGAAGCGCATTGTTCATGTGGCTGATAAAATGTGCCTTACAGATTTTTCTGTTTGAACCCCCATGTTTTAAACCCTATAAAAACCATGAGTATTCTGAGCATTGTGAGCATTTTTGGGACCGGGATAGCAAGTTTCCCTTTACATTTCTAAACAATTCTATAGAAATAAAGCTGACTCTATCTTTACTGCCTGGGTTGCTCATGGATTATTGCTTAGTTTCAGCAACCCCTACCCTGTGATACCACAGAGGTTGGTCCTGGAGATCAGCTCATGAGTGACAAGCAAATATTCAGTGGTAAACACTTTCTGTGAGATGTGAGATTTTCAGGTTTCTCATGGGAGACAAACATTGCAAAAGCCACCCACTAAAGCACCCCTACACCTCAATTGCCTCACACAATACTCCTGTTCCTCCCTTACCACCAACACCCTGTTGTTTCCTTCACCTCATGGCAACACCATGTCTACCTTCCACCTGGCGTGCTTACTTTATTTTTCATGGTTGAAAATGCAGTATGCTCTTCAGAGATGCCTGCGTGTGGAAATTATTTTATTTACATTTTTTTCATGGGAGGTTCTAGGTGACCATAGGGTCCGACCTGTGCTAAATTTAAAATGAAGCAGTTTGCCCCATGAAGAATACCATGTTATTTTATTTTATATTTTCAGCACATCCACCCGATCTGTAGTGAAAAAAGTTACACATGCCTCCCTCTCCTGTGCTGGCATACAAAACCCTCTGTCACGATGTCCATCTCTCCCCTTTTCAGCTGTAGGCTGTCCTTCCTGGCAGTCCCCATTGTGTGTAAATACCAAACGTGTTTTGGGGAATTGCTAAAGAAGGTTTTCCGAACCTAGAGCCATCACTTGATTCTTCAGAATCATGTTCTATGTAGGTGCCCTGTAACCAAGGCAGCTGGCAGACTAAACATGTTTACTAATGTACCCCCCTCTAAAGTCCTACATGAATCTGAATGACCAGATTGTTTGTGAACTTAAGGAAACAAACACTACTATATGTTGCCCACTTTTGCATGAATGTCCTCTAGACAAAAGAAGGGGTTCAAGTTGGCTCAGGTGCCTACTATCAATTCTAGTTTGGTGTCTATCCACCAAATTTGTTTTGTGCATAATGAAAGCACGGGGTTGGTATAAGATATAGGGCCTCATCACGAGTCTGGCAGTAGCGCTATTACCGCTGCATTTAAGGGTAGCCACATCATGGCTTTGGCGGATTTGGAAATCCGTGACAAAATTGCCGATTTTCGGCACGATTACCACCGGCGGGAAATCCGCCAGCAGTAATAGCGTGAATATTCCCCATTGGGCCCAATGGGGAATGAGGAATTTCCGAATGGGCTCAATGGGGAATGGGCAATAGCCCTTCCGCCAAACCGGTGATCCGGCGCTAATAGCGCCGGGGGGTTTGGCGGTAGGGCTATTAGCGCCGGTGCTAATAGCGCCGACGTTACCGCCCAACTTGTGATGAGGCACATAGTATTTTCGGGAACTTCACAAACACATTCTGAGAGGATGTATTTATTTTGGAAAGTTGTGTGCAGTATTTTCCATAGGAGACAAAGTTATTAGTTTTGCAAAATCACTTTCTACTATGGCATTTCAACTAAATGGTAACATTTGAGTTGCTATGGTAATATATGCATGATGACCACAGTCAATGGGGTACGTATTTGCATTAATATAATATAGACAGTAATGCAAACCTATTTCATTTGACTGGGTACATTGTCAATGAATGAACAACAAAAAAATAAGCCAAATCAACCTCATTACAAGAATAATGGTGCTGTAATGAAGGGTGGTAATTAAATGACTGCTGCTTTTACTGCACCAGCATATTCCAGGATTGAAGGGGAGTTGGAGGAAAAACCTCCAGCATTTGACTAAAGGGCATCCCTCCATACTACCTGCACTAAATGGAGTATATAGTATGGGCGGAATTACTGCCTGCAGTTTATGCTCTAGGACCCCAATGGAGTCTGACGGGACTATTTATTTGTATTTATAAAGCGCACAACAGCCCTCAGGCATCGCGGCACTATTACAGAAAGCTTACTTAGTTACATAAGTGCTTTCAAACAAATACATACATACATGTTGCCTAGCCCCATGTTGCAGGGCCGCTAACTTAGTTGCAAATGCTTGCAAAGACATACAGTTTGCCTAACCCTATGTTACAGAGTGGCTGCAGCATACAATGCAGAGTCTTTTTGGGAGGCACAAACATGCTGCCCATCCCCATGTTGCAGGGTGGCAGCAGTATACAAATGCATAAAGTCAGTATAGGTGGCAGAAACATTCTGCCCAGCCCCGTGTTGTAAGGCGGTAGCAGCATACGAGTGCATAAAGTCAGTATAGATGGCAGAAACATGCTGCCCAGCCCAATGTTGCTGAGCGGTAGCAGCATACAAATGCATAAAGTCAGCATAGGTGGCAGAAACATGCTGCCCTGCCCAATGTTGCTGAGCGGCAGCAGCATACAAATGCATAAAGTCAGCATAGGTGGCAGAAACATGCTGCCCTGCCCAATGTTGCAGAGCGGCAGCAGCATACAAATGCATAAAGACAGCATAGGTGGCAGAAACATGCTGCCCTGCCCAATGTTGCAGAGCGGCAGCAGCATACAAATGCATAAAGTCAGTATAGGTGGCAGAAACATGCTGCCCTGCCCAATGTTGCAGAGCGGCAGCAGCATACAAATGCATAAAGTCAGCATAGGTGGCAGAAACATGCTGCCCAGCCCAATGTTGCAGGGTGGCAGCAGTATACAAATGCATAAAGTCAGTATAGGTGGCAGAAGTTCATAGCAGAGCTCTAGCTAAAACCTTCTGCAAATGAAAATCACCAAGCAAACTGAAAAAAGGATTTCAGCAGTCTCAATCCACTCTCCCTTTAATGTTCCTTTCGAAGCTTTCCGGCCAATCAGCAAACATTCATTGCAACAAAGACTATCCACAGTGCACATAGACAGCCACAGAAACCAACCCGATAGCGAGTGCATTTCCCATACATGCCTATTGTAACATGCACAAAAACATAGAGCGAACTATGCAGTGAGATGATGCAAACGATATTCACACAACAGTAATATATGGTGAGACATGTGATCAGTATCAACCCACTGAAGCCAGAGAGATAACCTTGTCCCATATTATTATTTGATTTACAAAAAAGTTAAACCTAAAATATATTTGACATGCTTTTATGTGCATACTATTGAAAAAATAGGCTACCTGTAACAATATCATTAGTTTCTCCTCCTTCCATCTAATCAGCAGCTCTAGTTTACTGTATCTCAATCATTTAAATATTAACTATATTCTTTATATCAGGAAATACGTGTGCTCTTCCATGTTTTGATACATTGGAAAAAGAGTCCTACATGAATTATACACACAAACCAAAAATATGCATACATTTGGCACTCTGCCCTTTTACTTCCAAATGAACTCCCGAGGGCATCCCCCACTTCTCCGCACAAGGAGGAACACTTCTAGCAGCAGGTGACATCTGGAGTAGACGTAATGCAAATACTTCCTCCATGACCCAAGAGCAAGCATACAGTATGTACAGCAACAAAGAACCACACTGTATCCAAGGAGACCTCGTTTTTAGAGTGCAGCTGCACACAGCTATAGCATATCTAAAACAAGCATTGGCAAAGACAGAAAGGGGTCCTTTCGACAATTACCTTTTTGCCATCATATGCCCTAATTGTCACATCCTATGTACTGCATTATAATGGTCGATGCTGCATCCAATCCATAGGTATTCACATGCGACGTGTTCCATTCAAATGATAAATCCTGTGCCAGGTATTGCAGTCAAATGCCAGAAGCTCGCATTTAACAGCACCAAAAGCCCACATTGTAGCACAATTCCCAAGAATTGCCATGAAATAGACTGGCTCTCACCCAAGAGAGAAGGGTTGACATCAAATAGGGAGGTGCTTACCTCATTGCCGGTGAATGCCATCAAATGCTCACCCTATTTGTAAGGTTGCCATAAACCCATTACCAGGTATTTCTATCACACGCTCGGGTACTGTCCCAATTGCCAAGGGATGTCAAGAATGGTTTTACTTTTCCTCAATTCCTAGGTACTCAGACTCTTGTGGGCTCTTGACTTTCGAAATGTCAAGTCTCTGGAGAGCCTGCACTGTGTGGATCATATGCCTACCTCGGATTTCAGTTGTTCTGTTTATGCAGTCAGGCCCCCGCGGCAAAGGAGGTTGGGACAAAATAATAAACTCAAGCCACCACTTTCTCATCAACTCAGGCACTAAGAAAAAAACGAAAAGGCAACAGGTGCGTTTTGTCTCTTTACTTAGCACTTAAAGTTTTTCACTTTTAGTTATATTGTTTTTGAAACATAAATGATAACCTCCAATTAGCTGCAAAGTGGATTCTTTAACCTGTCTGAAGTCTAACTATTGCGTAAAATACCCTGAAAATCGGTTTTTATTTTCATAACACTTTGCAACAATGTTTTTCCCAACTATATTCACATTTCGTGCGTTGTTAATTCCTCCAGGCAAGTCCTTGCTTAATTGTCTTTATGGAGGTTATCTTTGTTTATTTTCATCCTAGTGGTGTGTTCCCGCAAGACTCGCAGGGCAGAATTTACAAAAAATTGCCAAACATAGAGCAAAGACTTAGTGCCACCGCTAAGATTGTACAGCACAAACTTATAATAATTCGCCAACCTTATTCACAGAAGAGAGTCAGTGCAGAAACCAATGGTGCAAAGGGAAATCCGTTGCACCGGCCACGCTAACAACAGGCACATAGCGCAAAACTGTATAGCGTTTGGATCCGTATTGCGCCACATTGGTAAGCACTAAACAGGAGATTGGGCCTCATTACGGATCCAGCAGGTAACCGTGCCGGTGCTACTGGCGAGTTATCGCCGGACCCGTAAAAAATTACCAGCGCCTGACTTCCCGGTGCCACCGGACTATCCCAAGTCCGGAGGCCGGGAAGACAGGTGCCAGCAATTTCGTTAATCCCCATTCCCGTAGAGTCCTATAGCAGCACTCTATGGGAATCGTGACAGGGAAGCGCTGGAACCTTTGTTAACAGTGCCTCTGCGTCCGTGATGGATTTGCCTGCCACCACCGATGTTCCTCACAGGGTCAGACCTGTCGGGGATACAGAGGCTCCAGCAGGTAAACCAGTAGTTTGCCGGTCCGGAAACAATGGTTCCGGTAAGCTTACCGGCATCGTTGTTTTGGTACCGGCAACCTTAGAATGAGGCCCATTGTGTGGTGCATTTATACAGAAGGAACGGTCGGATTATTTACAGGTAATCTCCATATTTCAAAATAAAAGTGCTCCCTGACAATCATGCAAACCGTAATCCACATTACTCCTACGCCTACACTTCCTCCTCACCGTACTTAAACCAGGAGGCATACAAGCATGCAAATATTGGACTGGCATATACTTGCATTGCTAATTATGTATACCCCGTCTGCTCAATGGAGGTACTGCCCATCCCATGGACAAGCACCATGCATAGAGAGGGAAGGGCAGTTGACTTGTGTACAATATGTATACATAAATCAAGCATTTTATAAAAGCTAAACTCCAAAATGGATAGGTGAGGAAACTGGATGAAAATGCTTTTGAAAACAGTAACATTTGTAATTGGTTATTTGATCATGTGCCAAAATAAATTGGGCTCTGCTCCTCCAAGAGAACCAGGGCTCTGGATAGTGTGAGCTTCTAGGGGAAAGTGAGAAAAGGTAGAATACCTCTGAGGAGGTGAAGCTGGAAGTGGCCCTTCTTGGCAAGTTCTGTGATGTGAGGAGAGAAGGAGAGCTTGGGGTCAAAGATGACACCAAGGTTTTTGTCTCACAGGAAGGCAAGGTTAGAGGGCCAAACAGGGCGGCCAGAGTAAGAGAAGGAAAGCAGGATCAGGGGTCCCATTGAGAAGGATCTCCATACTACTGGTATTAAGCAGTGATTGCTGGCGGTGCACCAATGCTAAAACACAGATAGACAGTCAAGAATGTGTGAGGGAGGAGAGGAGGCTGAGGGAAGCCTGAAAGAGGGTTGAGTGTCATCTGCATAACATTAAAAGTTAGAAGAGAGGTGGAGCTCAGGTGGGTCAGATAGACATTGAAGAGCCAGGGTGAGAGGATAGAACCCTGGGGGACACCACATGTGGAGAGTGAGGTGATGGAGAGAAAGGACCCAAGTTGGACCTGGGAGGGTTGGTCCAGGTGGAAGGAGGTCAGTCATGCCAGGGCCTGATCCTTGATGCCCAGGTTCTCACAGAGAATGATTGATCAGGGGGGTGTGATTGACCATGTCAAAAGCAGAGGAAAGGCCAAAGATGATGAGGCCAGAGGGAGAGCTAGAGTCAAAATTAAAGAGCAGATCTTCACGGGTGTTCAGGAGAGCAGTTTCCATGCCTCTGGCTGCTCTGAAGCCAGACTGATGATCGTGGAGACAACAACAGATTCAGTGTTGCGCGTAAGCTGGGAGATGGCCAGCTTTTCTGGGATTTTGCCCAGGAAAGGAGTGATAGAAATCGGGCGATAGTTAGCCAGACAGGTAGGATGGACAGAAGACTTCTTTAGTTAGGAAGGGGGGAACAAGGGAGTGTTTGAGGAGAGAGAGATGAAAGATCCAGTGGGAAAGAGTGATTGCAGAAATCGGCCAAGGCAGGAGCGAGAATGGCAATGTTGTTCTTGATGGTTCTGGAAGAGCAGGGTAGCGCCTGTTTCGATGACATATTCATAGATCAGACTTGTCAGACTTGTCTAGAAACATTGTCAGGTGTTATCAGAGAGAAAGCGGAAAAAGGAAGAGGAGAGGGAGAGGTGGCCAAAGGGGGCCTGAGATAGGGAGAGGAAGAGGAAAGTGAGGGCAAGATGTCCTGAGTTTTAGTGGGTAAACGAGAGGCCAGAGCCATAGATTGGCCAGATCTTTGCAGATTTTAAAGAGTTTGGCCGTGTTATTAGAGGCTGCAGAGATGAAGGCTTGAATATGGACCCTCTTCTTGGAGAGGACAGAGAGTCTGTATTGCCTTTGGAGCAGCAGACAAGCCAGTTTGCCAGAGGATGCGCCAGAAGCCCTCCACTTACACTCAGCCACCCTGCACTTGCGTTTCTGGGCGGCGCGGTCAGAGTCATATCAAGAGTTGCACTTGGAGATAGGCTTCAGGTGGATTCTCATGACATGGGTAAGGATGTCCAAATTGTCAGAGATATAAAGATGCAGGTTAGAGAGGGCTGTGTCAGAGTGTGAGACAGCCGCTGCAATAGGAGAAGCAGAGAATGTAGAGCAAAGGCATCCACTGACACTCACTTCATGGGCCGAATGACCGAGAAGGAAGGTGGCAGTGCTGGTGTAGGCTTGGTGTGGGGGACAAGAAGGTTCAGGTTGGAGTAGAACCAAAAAGTGGTCTGTCTAAGAGAAGGGAGTGGTGAGAGGGTTACAGAGGGCGATGTCTGAGGAAATGAGAACATCTAAGGTGTGTCCAGCAGAGTGTGTCGGAACAGAGGGTAGAATGGAAAGGGAGAGAGTGTCACAAAGGTTGCACAAGAGCCCAAAGGCAGGATTAGAAGCATCTAGGTGGATGTTGAGGGTCCAGAGAGGAAGAGGAGGGTGGTTCCAAAGAGGTGGCACAGGAGGAAGGAGGTGGCAGAGGAGCCATAGAGGTGGTAGAAAGAGTAGCAGGAGAAGGGGGGAAGTTGATAATACATGGGAGATGCATATCCAGAAGGAGGAGATTGGGCTGCGAGCCCTGGACCATGACAGTACCATTTAGGCTTTGGAGAAATGGGAGGAGGCTAAAAGGACCTCCCACCGGGTGCCACCATTAATGGGAGAGGAGGAAAAAGGAGAGAGAACAGAGACCATATGTGGAGTCCATAGGTCTGGCAAGGGAATGACAAAGAGGATGTTGGTGAGCGTCTGTCTGGATGAATCGCTGATGGAGGTATCCGTGATAGGAAGGATGGTTTGGAGAACAGGATATCCCGTTTGAACTTTTTTCTTCAAACTTAGTGAGATGGATAGGATAGCAGACAGACTAGCAGTTAAAGAAGATGGGGGAAATCAAGAGTACCATAGAAGGTGCAAGGTGGAAAGTTGATGGAAGTGAGAGAGAGAGAGAGAGAGGGAGAGCAGCAAAGCCCAGCACAGCACAACACAATATGCATAGAAAACGGAGGGGGGCCACACAGTAAGGAACACAATAAGAAGAAGCAAGGCAGGTGAACAACACAGTATCAACAGTAACCACAGTGGAGTGGGAACCTAGAGAGTGGGAGAGAGCCTAGTGGAACTGATGCCTTTGTTTCCACCTTCATCCCCCATTATCCCCTACCTCTGATCCTACCTCTGACTCTGCTCTCAGCAAACTCCACCTGTCCATCACCAATAATCTTGACATTCTTACCCCAGTCATGAGGATCTACCTGAAACCTGCCTCTCAGCGTAACACCTGGTAGGACTCTGAACTCGTGGCCCTAAAACGAAAGTGCAGGGCGGCAGAACGGAAGTGGCAAACCACAAGCTCATCCTCTGGCAAACTGGCCTGCCACCTTCTCCGAAGGCAATACAGACACTAGGTTTTTATCTCGACTCTACCTTAACACTCAAGCAACAAGTTAACTCCCTTGCATCTTCAACTGCCTATACCTGTAAACTTATCAGAGCCGGTAGAACATTTCTCTCCGAAGATAGCTGCATCACTCTTGCTGATGCACAAATAATGTCTAAATTAGACTACTGCAACACCTTATACCTAGGTGCTAACAAATACATCCTAGATAAAATGCAAAGGCTAAAAAATAACGCCCTGAGTGCAGCTATGAACATTCCTAACAGAGAGCACATCTCCAAATTCAGAAGAAATTACCACTGGCTAAAAATAAACAACAGGATTCTCCTTAAAACATTATCACTTACCTCCAAGTGCCTGAATAAAATAGCACCCACATGTCTCACAGAAAGAATAATTTGGAAATCTCAACAGGTCCAATCAGATCTTCCAATGCCCACCTTCTAGAGATTCCTAGATTCAAGCAAACTAAAACGGGTGGCTCCAGCTTCCTGGTCAAAGCAGCCACATCTTGAAAGGCACTCCCCCTAGCCCTGAGAACTGAACAACCCTACATCAAATTTAGACGCAATACTGGCTACGAACTAAGGATCACTAACACAGGACTCTAATCCAGTACTGACGTCCCTGGCTTATGGACACCCCACCTCCTTTTTATTAAAAACTGTTTAAATTAACGTTTAGTACTTCTTTTTCAGGGTATCTGTCATGTGGTAGAACCTGGCCCTGGCTTTACTGCAATTACTGTCTCTACTGTAACTAAGTCACCATGCCCCACTGTACTATGTCATCACGATTTGTGACCTAAAAGACCACTGCATCACTGTAACCTGCATGTGGCAACTAAGGTCAAGTGTGTTGTACTCATTGTATTTGTTGCAACTAAGCCTTAAGTATGCTTATCCTGTTGCGCCCAGTTATCTAAGGGTTCGGTGCGCATTACCAAATAAATAAACAAACAAACAAACAAAACAAACTCTCCATCCATGCCAAGAAAGAGCCCGCTGCATCCAACAACACAGATGAACTTTTCAAGATCGGCAGGAAACTAGCCAACCCTTCCTCATTCTCCGCCTCCCCTTCTCCTTCCCAGGCCCTCTGCAACACACAGGCCACACACTCAGCCACCAAAACTCAGGACATCCTGAAAACTCTTGCTACCCACCCTCCCAACCCATCCCACACCCCCTTGCCTCCCATGGCACCTCCCCCTCCTCCTTCCCCCTTCTCCTCCTTCTCCCCTGTCACACCTGAAAAAGTTACCAGAGTTGTCCGCTCCATGAAGGTCTCTTCTAAACAGGTTTCCCCTTGCTCATCCAGGACCATTAAGATTAACATTGGCTCTCTTGCCCCAGCACTCATGATTTCTGCAATCACTGTTTTGTCATCAGACCTTTCCTCTCCTCTCGTAAGCACTCCCTTGTGCGGCCACTCCTGAAAAAGCCGTCAGCAGACCCTACCTGCCCTGCCACAACTACTGCCCTATTTCCATCACCCCCTTCCTGTGGAAGCTGCTGGAAAAGCTAGAAATACCCCAACTCAACTCACTCACCGAACTTGTTGGTGGTCTCCACGAACATCAATCTGGATTCAGAGCATCCAACCACATAGAAACTGCACTTCTGAACACCCGTGAAGAACTGCTCACATCTCTGGATGCCAACTCCCCAGCTGTCCTCATCCTTCTCGATCTCTCCTCTGCCTTTGACACAGTCAACCATTACATTCTCATACAAAGGCTCCACAATACCGTTGTCATCTCGGAACGGGCACTGGACTGGCTGACTTCCTTCCTAACTGACTGCTCTTCCCAAGTCGTCCTGGGCACCTTCTCCTCTCCTACTTCCTTCTCCATTTGTAGTGTCCCTCAGGGTTCTATCTCTCCCTTGACTCTTTAGCATCTACAGTGCTGAGCTTGCACGCTTCATCTCCTCTAACTTTCATGTTATGCAGATCACACACAGCTCTTTATCAAACGTCCTGCTGACCCTCTTGCACATTTTATCATCCCTAACTGCCTATCTGCCATCCAGTCCTGGTGCACCTCCAACAATCTGTAACTCAATGCCTGTAAAACTGAGATCCTTCCTATTGGGACCCTTGCTCTCTCCTTATTCCCCTCACTCTGGCCTTACTCACTGGGCTCTCCCCTGCTCCTTCTGATTCCTCCTCTTCAACAAATTCCGGAGCTCCCCAGCATACAGCTATACTATCGCTAAGCGAGGTGCTCAGAAATGGGAGCGGAGAGAGATCCACCCCCACCACCACTTAGCTAGGAGTTTTTCCCTGGTTGACTCTACTTTCAGCCTTGTCAATGAAGATAATAGTTCAGTGATTCCCTGCTACAGTGCGGGTCTCTAAAAAAATGTGGGTGATTTGGAGTGGGTACTTTTATCTGTAGATAAGAATATTCTCAAGGAAGCCATGGTCAAAATCTCACCCTCAGTTAAATGTACCCATATGTTCCTTCCAGCTTTCATTTCGGTTATATAGAATCTAGCCGTTCATGGCCTGTGGACTTTGCATGGTGCATTTTCTTGGGCATGGTTTCCTACATGCCTCGAGCCAATGTAACACTGTGGAAAGCTCAATGTCTGGACATAAGCACTTTGTGCATAAGCCTAGTGTTATGGCAACCATGACATAAATGAGGAAACCAAAAACTTTAAGGATTTTGTTTTGCTTGCTTTTGTTGGAGCTTTTGCAAACTTGGCGAATTCAAATTTCTGACATACAACTCCTCCCAAATGCTGTTGGGGGCCTAGGGAAGTAAGCATAAGGGATATGCTTCTTGTGTTTTCTTTGCCATTACTTTAACATGCCCAGGCTCACCTTGCAATGAGTAATCTCCAGACATACCACCCTTGCGTAAAGGACACCTCCTCTCCAGCTATCTCTCCTCTTGGTGCTGCACCCCATGGAATACAGCTAGTCCACAATACATTCGGTCCAATTGTACACATAGCCCCTCTTCCTATTCCTTCTCATGCCTTCCTGTGCCTCTTATCTATCTCTCATCCTCATCCCAAATATGTACCAGACTTTGCTTCTCCCTACCACAACTGAATGTTCTATCGTATCTCTATGACAGGCAAAGTTCTTCAAAGCCATAACTATGGAAGGAGGTGCTATTCAAATGCAAGATAACATAACATAATGCATAGTTTGCTTCCAAGAAATGTGGGCCCATTTTCAGATCACAAAACAAGGTTATGCCTGTTTTGATGTAGTAGCAACCTCTGGGAACTGCTCAAAAGGTCAACCAAGTGTGGGATGGAGTGTGTGGGTGGTGTGAGGGGTCAGAAATGGGAGATGGACACACAGTTGTTGTATTCTAGGTTAAAGGCTTTTTATAAAAAAAAATAATGGGTTAGGAAAATGCCTCTGTAGCCCTATTCTAAGGAGGAACTTCCTACCTAGAAACTAAAACTAAGGCTCAGTCTGTGTCAGTATGTCAGTTACTGAAAAGCCATCCTTTTGTCCAAAACAACCTATCCTGAAATTCACACTTATAAACAAACAACAAAAGGTGCAAGGAAATGTCTTTAACTTGATGTTAGAGAAAGTATTCAAAACCAAAAGTATAAGAATAACTCCAATGCAAAAACAGTGTGGCAAAAATGTCTCTTTAAATAACAGTTGCTTTGTATTTTCACTGAACTCCCAAAGTTTTTGTAGGAGCGAAAAGGGCTGTAACAGACTTTCTGTAGAAGTTCTTGTAACTTTGCAGATTACTTGGTATGCTCCCCTGCCAGGAATCTTTATACAATGTTCAGCTGCCATGTGGACTCGCCGGCCAGGACTTTCATTTAAGGTTTTCAGACCACCTGGTGTACTCTCCTGCCAGGAATCTTTGTACAACTTCAACTGCTTACTATACTCGCCTGCAAGGATTCCTTATGTGTTTCACAGTTCTTTGATATAACACAATAGCATATACCATGTGGTGCTTGGTATATCTATGGTAATATTTGCTCCAACGAGTTTGCTGAAAACCTCTCCCCCACATTGGCAGCTCATAAATCTGTGCTTGACTGGGTTTTGCCTTTATACTTTGCCTTGACTACATTCAAAACAAACTTTGCCTCTGTACTTTGTCTTGTCTGCATTCGAACATTCTTCTTATTGGGTGTTGAATTTGTAGTTGCCTGTATTGCATTCAAACAAACTTTGCTTTTGTATATTTTCTCCATTAGCAGCATTGTACCATTCAATCACTTGTTGGTGCACTTGTCGGATTGCTTTGGGGTCCCAAGCTGCTTTGGGCAGAATCATCAGCTTCTTGCAGCATCTCCGCTACTGCTTGCATTTCTGCGATGTGGCTTCTTCACCCGCTTTCCAGTTTGGAGTGTGAGGACGCTCCTCCAGCATCCAGCATGACTCTGCGGTCACACGACAGCTTTCCTTCGTGGCCCGGGTTAAAAACTACAGCCTCGTTGAGCGGCCTGACCTCCAGGAGCTGCTTCACTGCTTCTGGCATCTGCATAACCCTCCTTGCTTGCACGCAATATCTCTCTCCCTGTCCCTTTGTTTCTTTTGAACCCACTAGGTGGCCACGACATTTGCCTGTGACCGCTATACTTGTCTTTTAGGCCCACTAGCCTTTGGACGTGTTTCTTTTGAACCCACTAGGTGGCCACGACATTTGCCTGTGACCGCTATACTTGTCTTTTAGGCCCACTAGCCTTTGGACGTGGCCACTGTATCTTTTAAAAGACTACCTTTCTATTCTGCTCACTAGCTATGGCCTTTGGCCATGATCATTGGCCCGCTCTCCGGCTGTGGCCACTCCACATATTGCTCCAATAGGATTCCTGAATAGGCCAACTAGCCATGGCCTTCGGAAGGAACACTGCACTATAGTTAAGGTGAATATAAAGTTCCATAGGAAACCTGAAAATTGACTTGCTAATAACTTTTGACTTGCATGACAGAGTTACCTGATATTATGCAAACAAAATGTTTGTGACGGGTCCCCCCAGACTGGACACTTTTGGAAAATATCAGTTAAAAAATTGAAAACATGCTGTTTTTGGCCTATGTATTTCATTTTTCCATAGAGAAAAATTCAAATATCTGCGTAGCACACCGCAAAAAAATGCTGATTGGAATTGGATCAGGTATAAAATGACTTGTGCATGAAGCTTTGTTTTGATTTCTGTGAGGGGCCTGAGGGTTTTCCATCCAGTAGTTGTTAAAATTTTAGATGGGTAAGGGGGTGCCCCCTTCTCTCAAAATTGTAGCTATATATGTGCCACAAATCTGTATCGGAGAGACTTTTCAGAAATGAGAAAGCAGCCATTTTACCCCATATTCTATTGCTAATAAGCTTTGACTTGCTAGATGCTTTTAAAGCATAAAGTTTGTCAAGCCCCACTCCACACTGCAAATTTTGGTAACAATACATTTCAGAATGAAAAAGCTATAAAGGAAGCAAAACACCACCGTTTTCAGCCCATTCATTTTCCCTTAGAGAGAAAGTGCAGTATTTGAAAAGCCGTAGTGGGAAAACGGCTGGGCAGATTTGGACCAAATGAGACACAACTTGGGCACACACCATTGGCGTAATGTCCTTGACTAGATTGGGGTACATCCATCCAGTAGTTTTTAAAATATTTGACAGAGAATGGGGTTCCCCTGCTCCTTAAAAAGTTTAAATCGGCATTGTTACTTTTTACAGCAGAGGGGCTAAGCAAGGCTAATCACATTTTTAACTTGCTGGATGGATATGGATGCCATTGTCCAAACAAATGGTTTATCAAGAGCCCCAGCAAACTGGAAATGTTGTAGAATAATTAATTACAAAATGAAAAAGTTATTAAGAAAACATAAAAATGCTGTTTTCAGCCTGCTCACATTAATTTTCCCATAGAGAAAAAGTGAGGTTTGTGGCAAATCCATTCAGTAGTTAAAACATTTTTTGACAGAGAACAGGGTGTCACCTTCGACTTAATCACTGTCATCAGAGATGTCATCTGTGAAGTCATCATTGTGGTCATATGCTGTACAACAGGGGGATAATAGTTAAGGTGGATTTGCTTGATATGGGATTGCTGAAATTCAAGGGTTTTGTTGCATTAAATCTGATCACCTTATCTCTCTCTTAACAAAGGGTTATTTCACTGAATTATATCTATAAATATTCACCCAATAGCTCAAATATAAGGTCTCCTATGTTCAAATTAGAATTTGTATTAGGAATGTACTTGATGGTCCTTGAGAAGTCACCCATGGTTCTATTTATGGGTGATCTCAACCTACAATTCAAACCATTAAGGGAAATGGAGGCGTTTCTGAAAGAGGAAGATTTAGTATGGGATGTTCCATCCCAGATCACGTTGAGGCCAAAATGACAATATGCATATGCATTAAACACTGCTCAGGTTTTATGTATCCTAGGCTTACATGCTTTAAATGATAGGTTACCTGGGGATATCCCAGCAGCCATAAGCCTCCATGGAGATATCAAGTTGAGCCACCTTGAATATATATTTTAATTTAATCCATTGGAAGGAAGAGTCTTGTGTGCAGGTCAAACATAGAAGTGAAAACAACTATTTAATACAGGTCCAGGAGATTTAAAAAGGAGGGTTACATAAGTTAAGTTCTGCAAGGTATTAACAATGGGAAACGACTCAGGCTCAAGTGGGAACATTTTGACCAGGAGTCTGTGACCCCAAAATTCGATAGTTGCATTGTTCTGTCATTAGAGTGGGTTTTTGGGCATCCAATCCCTAGTAATAATATTTTGTGAAAGTCATGTGTTGACATCACCACAAGCCTAGCCTCTTTATTACCTAAGCCAGTGGCAACATTTCAAATTAAAAGAGGGAGTTGGTTTGGCAGCGACTGTAGGAACTGATAAAGGCCCTTAAAGCTAAAGAGAATGCAGGGAATGCAGACATCTCTAGACTCAGAGCAGACTATCAAAAGAAAAAGGCTAAGAAAGAAGAACATTAGGGCCGTCCTCTAATATTTATATAAAGGCATTCTGAAATGTAGTTGATCTCCCACAAATTGTTTTATACTTCTCTTACTTCCCAGAAAGTGTTTTCTCCCTTAATATTTACCATAGAGGAAATTTACCAGGCATTGAATAGTCAATGCCTGGGTAAAGCCCCAGGCCCAGACAAAATCCTGGTTGATTTCTTTAAATCGGAAACAGCTATATGGGCACCATGTCTTGTCCTGCTTTAAATGCCACAGTAAGTGAAGGTAGAGTCGCATATTTTTGAAAAAGGGGGCAGAAATTAGTCTGATTTATTAAAAGGGTGGTTGCAATCACCCCAGCAATTATTGCCCAATTTCTCTATTATATTACAATTAGGGTAGAAGATTGGATTCTACATTCGGGTAGTCTCAGCCATCTTCAAGTTGGTTTTTCCAAAGGAGTGCCCACCATGGACCAGGGCTTCAGACTATCATTAGTAAAAGATACAAATATTCATTTGAAGGGGGCTTTATATGGTATTCATTTATTTAAAGGCTGCCTTTGACAGCATTCCGAGGGTAACACTGTGGAATGACTCATCTGTTGAAAGCTATTATGCAGTTACATGCTGACTTTGACACTATCGTTCGCTGAGGATTCGGGAGCAAACCTACAAAACCCTTCCCTCTTGAAAGGTGGATAAGACACGGGTGTATTTTAGACGCAACCCTCTTTTATTTGTTCTTTGAAATGTAGTGGTTAACATGGTGCCTGTTCCGAATGTTGATGTTGCAGTTCTAGGTGGTGAAAAGCTAGGTATTTTAATCTTAGCTGATGGTGTGGTTTTTTTTTTATGAACCCCTATGGGACTTGCTAAACTTAAAGATGGCTTTGTGGGTTCCGCTCCAGAATGGGGTTGGTAATAAACATCCACAAAATTAAAATCCTGCAGTGTTGGAAACAACACAATCATTGAATGGTGTTGAAGACTTTGGAAGGTGAATCAGAGATTGAAGAAGTTGAAGTTTGGATTATTTAGCTATAAGCATTTTGTGGAACCAGCAAGTAGACACGACCAAGTTAATTTTAGAGAAAAGGAGCACTTGTTGATTGCCAGCTCTTTGTAAGGGGTATAGATTTGGTGACACACTGATACCCCAAAACATGCAATCAAGGAGACTATAGCCCTGAAAAAACCTTGTACTCTATTTTGCCACTCCCAATGTCTTGCTTCACTTAGAATTGGGACAGTATTCGATTGAGGAACGAATTGCCATCAAGCCATGCTTTACTGGGAACCCGGGCCCGGACATTCCCCATTCCCAACTGAGCCCCCATAGGGCTCAATGGGAATGGAAGAGGGAGCTAACAACGGGCCGATTACGACCGGCCCGTTGTTAGCTCCCTCTTCCCGTCGTGGGACCTGGTAACGCAACCTGGTTTTACCAGACATCCTTACCGGGTCCCGCGAGGGGACTTCGTAATGATGCGGAATGGTGTTAATGGGCCCGCCACCATTAGCGGAGCCCGTTAACCCATTCCGCCTCACTTGTAATGAGGCCCATTGTATTTAACATAGCACCAAACAGAAAATGTTATGCTTGCTGTATTAAGAAAGAAAAGAATCTTGAGTGTAAATAATATGTATTTTACGTAAGGTGTATTTTAATTAAGGGTGTTTGAAATTACATCTGCTTTATGATATAGCAGCTAGGGTGATTCTGCATTCTTGTAGTCTGACACTGTAAGAATGCCAAATGTGTAGTTCTCGGAGTATATTTAATAGGCCTATGGGCCTCATTACATGCTAGGCGGTAGCCATGGTGCTATTAGCGCCATGGCTACCCCCTACCGCCGTCGGAGTCCGGGTTTCCGGAATAGGGACTTAACGGTCTATTCCGACCTTTGCGGGACCGGTAAGTCTCCATTCTGGGAACCGTTCCCCATTCCCATTTGAGCCCCCATAGGGCTCAATGGGAATGGGGACGGAGCTAATAACGGTACCGCAATTTGCGGTACCGTTATTAGCTCTGAGGTCCCTCAGCGGGAACCGTCCATAACGCCTGGACAGACCACACGTTAAGGACAGGACCCGCTGAGGGACCTCGTAGTAGGGCGGTAGGGGATTACAGGCACCGGTGCCCTTAACGGTGCCGGTAATCCCCTACTGCCTACCGTGTAATGAGGCCCCATGTATTTCCACACAACATAAGATAGTAGTTGACTTTTATGTTTTCATATCTATGTGTGATGGAGTCGAGGTTTTCTACTTTTCTGCTTATGTCAGTTGGCTTGACATCTTCAGTTTTTCCTCACAGTTTACCAGGAGAAATGTTCTAAAATATTATCTGTAAAGGAAGCCTTCAAAGTTCAAAGGCACGCTTGAACACATCTCAAGTTAATCACACAATTATGTGCTGATTAATTCCAATACAACATTATGAATGTACTACACTGGGAATGCCCTCACAGAAAAGTGCTTGGTATTGCAGGTGGGTTTTAGACCCTTACACTTCTCCACAAGCGATATTCTTTTTGAAATTGCAGGCTGCATCTGTGATGTTAATAATACAACTCATTAAGATACGTTATGCTTTACTATACAGATCTTCTATAAAGTGTACTTCTAGGCTTTCATCTACATTAATCAGTTGCAACCCCATTATGCATGCTATATTTATTAATTTCTCCTCATGTACTCTTTCGCTCGTAATGTTCCAAGCTAATGCCACTAAGTTAACGACATTCCAAATTCCTCCCTATAGACTTCTTCAACTTTGCCTTCTTTCTTTCCTATTGTAGTTCATACAATGAGACGTTAGTTGAAAGTTCAATTTTGATTGAACAAAATTCACTGAACCGAGTGTGGTGTTTAACACCATCCACTTTTCTGAACTAGTCCCATTATGCAAATGTTTGCACCATGGTGACTGCGATTGTGTAATGATTGCTTTCTTCAAGTTTTGAGTTTGTTAACATGAAACACTACTTACTGAATAATAGTACATATAATTGCTCTTTTAAATGGCAACCCGCATGGAAATGGATTGAACCATCTTCCGAACAAAACAGTATAGTGTGGCTTTATAAATATAATTTAAACTATAATTGGAACATTGGGCCTCTGGCACTTTATCTTCAATGAAAGGCACATCGATACCTGGTGCCACCATAATTTCCATCTTTGTGGTAATGATCTTATACAGTTTACCCCTTAAAATGTTCCCTTCCCCCCACAGGATCCTTGCCGATTGTCATCTTTCAATCTGTCGTCCACTGCATGGCTCGGTAGAAATCCTGTGTCCAGAAAATACATGTTTTTATAGTAGTGTTGAGTGAAGTTGGTCTTCTTCTAAACACTCTTGCTTATTGAACTTTCTTCATCACAACAGATCACTTCTCTTTAGGTTTTTGAATTACTTTCTTTCTAGCCGATTCTGAAGTAGGGGCTGTCTATGCAAGGCTTCCATGTATCCACTCTGGCAGAGCTCTACATGCAGAGCATGTCTGCCCTTAAGAGCACTTCTTTGCACCAGGAATACATCGCAGATAATATGAAATCCTGCATTAAAAGAAGCAATCTCTAATGTCCTCACTGCCAAAGTACAATTAAGCATTTTCAGCACTATGGCAAATTTTGGTCCGCTGTGGGTATTTTTTGTGCACATCTTTATGCATGCTTTAGTATTAGTCTTTCAGACAATAAGCTTTTGCTATATACATCCTCTCATCTGAGTACCAGATTAGCAAAAATGGAAAAGACAAAACAACCACTAGCTTGCAGAAACATCAGAAGCATTAGATGTTACAACAATCTGCAGCATTGCTGGTTTATAATCACTGGCTTTGACAAGTCCTTGGGAGCACAGTATTTCAACAAATTGCAGTGTCTGTAATTAACAGCACTTCATGAAGCTGGGACTTCATGACTTGGAGACAATTCTTTCTGTGATGATGTTTCACAAAAATCAACTGACACAGGTCTTCTGCACCTTCTGATGGAAATAGCTCAAACCTTTAACTACTCCTTTGCAGTAATTAAGAACTGTTTCATCCATCAGCTGCATATTGCAGTGGGTCAAAGGTCCTGATGGAGCTCCCAGCTGACCTATTGGCCTGCCTATTAATATGTCCTGTGGCTTCAATCCTGTGACTGTGATCACTGTGAGCCACATGCCCATTAAAGCAAGTGACAGTGCATCTGGCTTGTTCAAACCAGATTCTTCACATATTTTAGTGATTTATTTTTCAGAAGGCCATGTTGTCTTTCCGCTAACATCGCTGATTGTAGGCGAAAAGAACAATAGAATGTTTGCTGCATATTATATAATTTATTGTTCTAGTTTCCATGTGAAATGTGTGCCTCTATCAATATTGATACTCACTGACACCCTCAATCTAGTGCTGAAGTTGTGTATCAGGGTCTTTAGCACAGCCTGTGTATGTGCTCTATTGGTCGGATATGTCTGTATCCATTTTGAGAGCACTTCAATAATTACTACAAGCAACTCTAAAACTCTAAAACCGCTGCTTTCAGCATGTGGATACAATCATACTTTAACTGTGTAAATGGCACCCATGGAGCATGGTCTGCTCCAATCTTCACATTCACACGTTCTTCCATTTTGTTATTGGCAAATCAAACACTGATGGACACATTTTTCTGCAACTTGTGAAGAATCTGCAGCATACCATTCTTTCTTTATCTGAGCTATCAATCACAATGTGTGCTCAGCCATGTCACATTCATGTGAAATAAAGTTAGAACCAAAGTAAAGTTAAAGTTAGATCATCTTGGGAAGTACTAAATGTCTTTCCTGATACTAACAATGTGTATCAATGTAAAAGGAACAACTGCTTAATGCACTTTTCTCTGTATCTGGGGCTTCTTCCTGTATCCATGCCAACTGCTCAAGTGTATCATATGGTGCATTTGGATATAGGACTTGTCCTTGTGGCCTTGAAACACTTGTGTATAGGCGCGTTACAAATGCCATATCATATCATATCATAATTTTCTCTGTCAAGGTTGTCTGGGGAAGGGCAGTGTTTCTTGTTATTTTTTAATCAGTGTGTGCATTTCTTCTACTGAGATCCTCTCGGCGGATTTCATGTGTGGCACATTTTAAGATCAGTGTTTCATTGGCATGAGAGCAGGTGAGAGTGATGCCGGGGGGTGCTGTGAGAGGTGCTCCTTACAGCTCCAGACAGGGGCCTTCGTGTGGGCTTGTGCGGGGGGCTGGCTTCTTTTAAGCTGGCCCCCGAAAAATGTCTTTAAAAACATATATGAAGGGTTACTGGATGTTGTGAGCAGTAGACTATCAATAGAAATATATGTGATATTGGTAACCCCTCCTGTACTGATGAATGAGTAGCTGCCACCCACTGCAAGGCCTTGATTCCCTCTCTCACTACTGATGTGCAAGGACGGGGATAGGCTTTTCCCTA
This sequence comes from Ambystoma mexicanum, assembly GCF_040938575.1. Lineage (NCBI taxonomy): Eukaryota > Metazoa > Chordata > Amphibia > Caudata > Ambystomatidae > Ambystoma > Ambystoma mexicanum. The sequence goes on along the minus strand of NC_090927.1, from coordinate 1,267,404,423 downwards.
CCCCTACTGCTACCACAGCCCCTGCTGGGGGAGTCTTGGACACTCCCCAGGGGGAGGAGGAGAGGCTCTAGAGGTAGGAGTGATAGAAATCATATCACCTTATCACCCCAGATGGCACATTTCTCACCATCCCTACACCCTAATAATATTCTCCCTACCTGTCTACTGATGATGGACCAGGGGGGAGGCTACAGGCTTACAGTTACAGAGAATAATATGTACGCTAGTGAAGAGCAGGGTGGCTTTTCACGCAACTCCTCTCACAAAGCTATCTAGCTAAGAGGCATTAATATAGTCTAGTGAAGAGCAGGGTGTAAAACAAAATTGAAAATACTCTAGTGAAGAGCAGGGTGTCTAACAAATAGTTAGAAACACACTCTAGTGAAAAGCAAGGTGTCTTTTCAAGTAAGCTATCTAGCTAAGAATAATGTCTAACCCACATATTGATGTCCCTATACATATGAACGGACGCCATGCAGTAATCGGGTGCTTAGAAGGAGGAGGTGTTAGGAATGTTGAAACCAACTTCACAGTGCCAGTGCCTGGAGGATGTCAGGGGAAACTCTGTTCACATATATGAAGAGACCTGGTACCAAGCCAGGAGGCGTGTTTAGGAGGGATCTAGATCAATTACAGTACACACCGTATGGGTATCCAGAAGCAACCTTGCAGCAGGTAGACCACCAGAACTGGTTTTAAGGGGTATTAACATACCCCACCACAAGGGCTAGATATGGTCCTTTTGCTATGGAAGGTTTAACCTTAACACATATCTCTAAGTTCCACTGAAATAGGGAGGCCTATGACCCATATATCGGGGAGTACTATGACATTGTGTTGAGACATTTTGACACTGTCCTTGCTCAAGCTGTAAAATATAGAGCCTTGGGAGCTGCTCCAGCAGTGCCCAGACCAGTAATGGTTGGGAAGGAAGGAACATTTCGTTTCCAGACCCTCAAAGCCTTATTAGGCACTTGCCCACAAGGCAGGAAGACATCCTTAGATGGAATTCCAGTAAATTTAGCCAGCTAGAAGCAGCCTTCCCACAGGTCACTCCTCAGTAGAGGCAGAGGGCATTAGCAATCATAATGCCAACAGGATGTAATCAAATTATGGAACACTGGTTTCGGTTTATAGTTGGTTGTAACTTCATTCAATTGGGACTCCTTCAATAACAGTACTAACTTCCATTCTGTAAGAAATATTAAACTACCAGGGAGCAGAAGTATCAATGAGTTTAGTGCTAGCAAAAGCTGGGGGTAATTATTACATGGCTCAAGGAGTACGTATGCCCTGAAGAAAAGGTGTGTCAGTAAGACTAGAAATCTTCAGATGCCTAGCAGGATGGCCCAGTGACCTGGAAAGGAAACTCCAGTTTAGTCACATTTTAACAGCTACATATAGGTCCCTAGGCAGGGACCACATGGGTAGACTTCCCCAGGAAATGGCACAGGAAGGAATCAGATGAGAAAAGCCACTCCAAAAGAGCACCACCTACTAATACTACTGGTACCAGACAGGAACCAGGCAGCCATACCTTCTCAGCGAGAAGCAGAAGCGCTTCCAGCATGCCCCCTGCCAAAGAAGAAAGGGAGACTTTTCAAGAAGCTGGTTAGGATAGAAGTGCAGAAGTGGTGAAAAAAGCACCTATCAGTTAACTTATGGAGCTACAAAGATACAGAGATGAAGGCTATATTCTTCTCCTTCACAGAACGAGAAGAAACAGGGCTCTGCACCCAAGGGAGAGCAGAAGCCCACCAGAAGGGAAGAGAAGAAATGAGAAAGCAAGCACACTGCAGCTTTGAGAGTGGACAATGGCAACAATGGCAGAAACTGTAAACTAAACTCACAGGATAATACGAGTGATTAAAGATTCAACAGATTGGTTAGTGGTACAATTGGACTCTGGCACTCAAGTCTCCATATTCAAAGAAAGACACAAGAAGCTATTACAACTAGGGGTGTACCGAACTTCGGCTTCGAGTAAGTATTATGCCAAAATTCAGCTGAAAACTAAGTATTCGGCTTCGGCCGAAGTTTACTTGAATATCTACTCAAAGCCGAAGTTATACATCTACTATTAAGGGACATATTTGTGCATACGCGGGCACCGTTCATCTTCTGCATTTCACCCTACTGCAGTGAGCTAGCTGCCTTTCCCTGAGTCAGAGCGCGCATACACTGTGCTCAGAGGTGTCTCAAGGGCAGCCAAAACATCTTGTTAGAGCGGCACTGCAAGTTCTGTTAAAAAAAGTCACATATTCAATTTGGGAGCACGAGACACTGCCACGCGCGTGCTCGTGCATTTCATGCAATGCAGACTGAATTCCCCAGTGTACTTCTTTCAGTTTCAACACCAATGTTCTGGGCATTGTGCTCTCTAAGGGAGTGCAAAGTGGCCTCAAGGATCCGTGCACTGCCCTTTGTATGACTAGGAGCATGAAGCGCGATAGCTGGGCGCCAAGGGGATAATTCTGCAAAACACCCGTTCAAAAATGCTTTTCATTTGTAATTACATTTTCCATACAATCATGTCTTAAAACCTGAGGCATAGCCGCTCGCGAATCTGACAGGCATAGGGAATAAGCAGGACATTATTCATCAATTAAATGCCAGTGTCTTTTTTTGTGCCTGGATGGAAGTTGCAAAGTACTTCTGCTGGGCGGAGCTGAATACTTAATTTGTGATAATTATAGCACAGCGTGATCCCCGCTTTGAGTAGTGGCTGTGGGTAAAACATCTGGAAATTCCTGAAAGGCTTCTTCAGCAGCTGCATTCCCCCTCCAGTTAATGGAAATATAAGTTTCCAGTCTGAACTTAATTTACTGCTAATAGCCGTGAAACACAGCATCATAAATCTCCAGGCTGATAAGAGTCAACCTTCACAGGCAGTCGCAAACAAATGTAGTATTTCAAAGTTGCTGCCCGGACCATATTCGGGATTTGCATGTAAATGGCCACAACCCGCCACACATTGCTAGACAAGGCAGCCGGGCCTGGGCCGAGGCATTGTTGGGCCTTCCGCCCTGTCACTGGCCTGTTTCATATGGAGATTGAGGCTATGGAGGGTGGGGGCTGGCTGGGAAAGGGTCTTTAGCCCTGTAGCCCGGTAGATCTGATAGCAGGTCTCACATTCCCCAGAAACACCCTGGATACATCAGCTGTTCAGAGTCAAAGAATATAATTGTAGAAATAGATTCCAGGCAGCCAGGGCAGAAGGGAGGAACCATCAAAGGGACACAGTGCCCCGAAGACACATTTTATATTGTGCCCTCTTCCTTGACAACATGTGATAAAAATAAGACCCCTTCATGAGGCAAAAAAGTGCTTGTTAAAGACTAAAACTACACCATTGTCCAAAAGGAAAACCCAGCTGCATTTGCTAGAAACTTCTTTCCATTGCAAATAAGCCCCTATATAATCAATTTCCCCACACTGCAACGTGTGCATTTTCCGTGGAAAAGAGTGTCAGCACAGTAGCCGGATGTATCTATACTACACTTCCAAACATGCTGTCAGGCTGTCATGCTGCATATGTTTCTCACAGCACAAACATGCAACTTGCCCTTTTTGAAAGAAACATTAATAGTTCTTAACTCTCGCTTGTCGTAATATACAGCACTCCCTCCAAACATCTCCCAGTCCTTCTTTAGAAATCTGCAATTGGTTGTTCCCTCCACAACGGACCATGTGGTCTCTAAACGCGCCTGTTGATTTTATTTGGCAATTTTTGTTGAATATAATAAAGCCTGCAGCTGACTGAACTTAGGCAATGAAAGCAAGCAATAATAAAACTCCCCTTGAAAAGCTTAGTTACAGCTATGATCTATTAATAAGCATTATGCATATCCTTCACTGACGTCCTGTTAAAACAAGCATTGGCAAAGCCAACAGTTTTGGCCTGTTATGCACATATTGACACATTTCTAATAGTGAACTACTATTCGCCTCACTATTCGGTTCCGGCCGAATACTTGGGCTAACTATTCGGTATTCGGCCGAATAGTAAATGTACTATTCGGTACACCCCTAATTACAACACATTCCTACTAATAAATAAACAGAGGTTATTACTCCCACAGGAGAAGTGGTTGAAGACAATAGTGTGTATATAGTTATAATTCACCTTGAAGGGGAATTTCCAAAGGAGAAAGAGCCACTATTTTGGTCTAATGTGCATATAACACAAGATGGCCTTTTAGCAGAACATAATTTGCCCAAGCTATATGTTAAGGAAAGCCCTAGAGTGGAAAAAGTCATTAAACTAGCTTTTTCAGATGAAGTTGGGGAAAATGTAGTCAGCTCCTATGCAGCCTCATTTGTCAATATTAGGTGCAGCACAGTTATACCAGAATCATGTAGGACATGACATAGATTGCCCTTCTCATACAATGCCCATGTTTGCAACACCAAAGGCTCAGACAGAAACAATATCCAATCAAAGCGCAGGCTATACCACATTGGAAAGTAATTGTGGATCAGTTATTAGACCAAGGGGTTCTAATACATCAGGCTAGCCCCTACAATACAGTGTTACTTCCAGTGTCCAAACTAGATGGTTCATATCGATTGGTAATATACTTTAGAATCTTTAATGCTAATACACACACAGAGGCTGTACAGAACATGTATACTTCAGACCTTCTGAGTAACATACAAATATACAAATATAAGACTGTATTAGATCTGGGGGAATCTATTCTTTGCACAACAGTTGGATTCAGAAAGCTATAAATACACATCTATAACATTTAGGGGAAAACTGTTTTGCCTCACTGGGCACCCACAGGGGTACAGAAATGCCCCTGGGTTTTTCTCTAGTAGAATACAATCCCTCTTAAAAGGCATACAGACATGCTGGCAGATGACAACTTGAATGATCACTTATGGAAAGTAGACTTAATCATTAGGACACTCACAGCTAAAGGCTACATTTTCAATTTTAATAAGTCTAAAATAGCCCCAAGAGAAATCATATTTCAGGGGTTTTCATTATCTGATGAGTGAAGGGGTCTTGCTCCACAATTCCTAGAGAAATGTGCAGACTTGCAGCGTTAGTAAAACCTCTATATGATTTGTTGAAGCCCACTTTATGTCCAACAGACTGGAAGGGAGAGTATACATGCCTCCTGCACCATGTCTTCCAACAGATGACTCAAAGCAGTCCTCTTCAGGACAGGAACACAGACAAGGGCTTAGAATTGACACTATTTCCTGGTCCACAAGTTTTTACATATGTGGTATGTAACCATGGAGGGAGGGACAAAACCTATCATAATAAATGAGGGTCAGATATAAAGGGATTATTGCAGTGTCAAAATATCACACATATCTCAATACATACCTACATTACTTAGTTTAAGACAAGGATCGATTCCGGAATGGTGGTCAAGGTGAAAGCAGCTTGAGCCCTCAGCTCCTGGCCTCCTCCCTCAAGCTATTTATTGCTGATATGAATTCCAACAAAAAGATCCTAGAACCTGAAAATCCTACTTCTAAAAAACAGAAACAGATTGCAGAAATGGATGAGGAAAATCCAAGTATTCAAAATTTGTACAAGCTGTTGCGTCAGGTGGCTATGGACATGGTTGAAGTTAATACTACTATGACTGAACTGAATGGAAAGGTATCCCACTTGGATACAAGGGTAACAGATTTGGAAAGGAAGGCCTCTGATATGGGATCTGAGATTACTGGGAGTTATAGATCCTACAAGATTTTGAGAGCTGATGTCCAGTGGAGCAAAGATCATCGCCTGGAAATGGATTTAAGACTGCGAGAGAAAAATCTTAGGCTGGTTGGAGTTGCAGAGCATTCAGACCCTAAAAATGAAAAGCTGCTGCCATTGATTTTACAGATTTTTAAGGAGTGCTATGGTGTGATCTCTTTGAAAGGTGATATTGGCCATGTTTGTCAGATTGGTAAGCTTCCTGGCCTGAAGTCCAGGCACATTCTGGTGTCTTTCACTCTGGCAAGGATGAAGGAATCCTTGTTGGAGGCTTCCAGGGGTAAGGTCTCTGTCATTTTTAGAGGCAAACCTATTTATGTGTTTCCTGATTATACTAAGGAAGTGTTGAATGCAAGGAAGCTGTTTAAGGGAGTGAAGGAGCGATCCAAATCTCTACAGATAAAGGCTTTCTTGAACAGATTTAATAGTTTAACATTGGCTTTGCCTGGTGGCAGCAGAACCACTTTGGATCCTCAGGAAGCCCTCTCTTGGCTGGATAAGATTAGTGCTCCTGACCACATTATTGCTGACTAACTTTGGTTAAAATGGCACCCAGCAAGGTTTTCAGTTGCTATTTCTTCATTTGTTTAGAACTTTCGTGGCTTCGTAGGATGCGGGCGACATTATTGCAAAGAAAAGCACCTTAAAGCTGGCCTGATCAGCTCACGTGATGTCATGACATTTTGCTGCTGCAGCTGCGGTTCTGATTGGCCACTATACTTCCTGGATTAGCTTGCGCTGTACGAGCAGTGTATCCCTTTCCCTCCGCTCTGTGTGGCCACCAGCGGCTGAATTGCTTTCGCCGGTTCCGTGATGGCTGCAGCTTCACCAGTGGATTACAGCGGGATGGTGACATGTGATCCGCAGCTCCTGAATAGTGCTGCGGAGCTGGGACGAAGCCGAGTGATTGGTGAGTGGTAGAAGCGTTTATGCTTGGATCCAGAGGTGGCATCTCGTTTCGCCCACCTTCACCATTGGCGGCTTGTGTATGAGTGGCTTGCTGTCCCCATTGTGCTCTATTCTGCGGAGGGCTCTGTACATTGCTGGGCACGTGTATCCTTCCTAACATACTGGCCAGAATCTACCAGGAGCGCCTGCGGATTGTACTGTTACCACCCCTTTCTGAGGGCATGGACCTTCGAGTAGTTTCAAGCTGGGGATCAGGTCCGATACCCATTCTACGTTTAATGAGGAATGGGAGAGATTCTGGATTTTATGATAATAATGCCTGCTGAATGACGTTTGTCGCCTTTCATGGTTTACGTTCTTATCACATAGGTGAAGAAGATGCTTTCCGTTGATTGTTGTTGGTCAGATAACACTTCTCCACGACTGCGGAGTCTTGATTTTTTACTTGTCGGTGATCGGATGGCATGACTGCGTATTTTCTGTTGGAGAGTTTTTTCGCTTTGAGCAGTTTCTCTTGAAATATCAAATATTTTGATGCTGAAGAACTGTTGTCTGCTGAATATATTTCAATTGACATATCTGCTACCCGATATCACCATGTTGATGTGATGTTATTTGATTTGTCATTCAAATGGAAAACACATTTTTCATTGCACTGGGCAGGGATTTTGGCAGCTTTATTTATGTCTACAGTGTTGTTTCATGCATGGCAATTTGTTAGGACCTTTTTTCTTTCCAGCTGTGCTACTTGGTCTTCTGCTCAAGCTACATTTGGATACTGATTTTTTACATTTATTCACGGGTTTCAAATGTTGCTATCGGGCAGATGTCGCTTCTGCATCCTACTAATGTTATTGTTACATGGATTGTTGGCTTTGCTGTCTTTTCAGGTGTGAACGTTTGATATTCATTTTAATGTTGGGATCTTGGGTGTTTGTGAGGTGGGAGGCACGCTGATCTTTTGATTCTTCTGGGTGAGATGGGTTACTGGCCATGAAATATACGTGTGACTTAACTTCTGACTCATTGCAGGATTCAGTATGTAGAGAATACCTTGGATTTTGGGAGGGGTGCTGGGTTATTGGGTTGGTCTCCTGTGCTTCTTCAGCATTGGTGTCCTTATTCTGTTGCAGGAGGTTTGGGATTGTTTCTTTTTTGGGGTTTTTTTGTGTTTTAAATTTTTGGTTTTTTTTAGACCTCTCGAATTTTCTGTCATGTCTGCTGCCAGGGGCTCTCAGCTTATGATTTCTTCCTGGAATGTCAATGGGCTGAATAATACTGTAAAAAGGCAGAAGATTATGAACAGCTTACGTGATATGCAGTGTGATGTTTTTTTTTTACAGGAGACTCATCTTTTGTTGGAGGACATTGGGGTGTTGCGTAAGAAATGGTTGGGTGATGTTGTTGTTTCCTGTTATTCCTCTAAGAACAGGGGGGTGACAATTCTTTTTTACGGGAGGGTTCTCCTGTTAAAATTCTGAAGACTAGCTGTGATCGAGAGGGGCGGGCCGTGGCTGTTCTGGTGGAAATACAGGGTATCCAACATGTGTTATGCAATGTTTATGCTCCCTCAGTAGACAACGGCTCTTTTTTTGGGGAAGTGTCACAGATGATACTTGATTTGAACTCCGCTAATATCGTTCTGGGTAGAGACTTCAATCTAGTTGATAATCCATCCGTGGATAGCACTGGAGGTTCTGCTATACAGAGCAGGGATGGGCTTTTTTGCACTTTTCGGCCACTGCTTGTGGATTTTGATCTGAGAGATTGTAGGGGGCTACAACACCCAGATTCCAAAGAATATACGTTTCTATTATGGAGCTCACACCCCTATTTTTTTGGGCCTGTCTTTGATTTTTGCACGTTGTAGGACTTTTCAATGGAAGGTGAATACTTCTATATTGCAGGATGAGACTATTTTGGAGAAAATCAGAACAGAGGCTAAATGCTTTGTAAGTGAGAATTCTTCAGATGTTCTTAGTAAGAAAGTAACTTGGGAAGCGGTCAAATGTACGATGAGGGGCATTACTTTAGGTTTATCCTGTGGTAGGAGGAAAAGATTGGCAAAAGTGCAGTTGGAAACTGATGCCAGTATTGCTGAAGTGATGAGTAGTTTGATTTGTGATCCAAATGATGTTTATAAGAGAATGGAACTGAAGAGATTGAAGAAAAACCTGAATGATATTTTGGGCGCTAGAGCCGAAAAGGATTTATATAGAATCAGAAGTGCTTATTTTGAGAAAGGCGAAAAGTGTGACAGGTGGCTCGCCTACAGATTGAGGCAACAGATTTCGGAGTGAGCCATTAATTCTATAAAAGGCTTAGATGGGGTGGTCACTTTTGATCCATGCAAGATTAATGCTGTTTTCAAGGATTTTTACATGAACTTGTACGAGAACGAGGCTGGTGTTACTGGTCGTGGTGACTGCTTCTTGGATAATTTGAATATTCCAAAAGTTTCGGATGATGATATGGATGGTTTGAATCGGTCGGTTACTGTTTTTTTTTTTTTTTTTTTTAAACTTTATTTTTAACTTTTTGCTGTATCAAATAAGCAGTGCTCCAACAGGGAGCTGCCTAATGCAAACCCCAACAACAGTCCTCCCCCCCCTCTGCCCCCCAGCCCCGTGCCCACCATGACTTTGAATGCCGCTATCCATTGTCTAAGTCAAATAGAAAGTCTTCCACGTTGTCCCTGTGTACCTCCATCCTATGGTCTCTCGCTCTGGGGGCTTGAATTGTCCGAATCTGAAGCTTCAGCATTGTTCATCAGGTAAGTGATGTATGGCCCCCAGATGTCGGGAGGGCGCGCATGTAAGGGCAGGGTTCGGATAAATTCGGTGTCCATATCTTGGCAATATGTTATATCCTTTTCCCAGTCAGCTATCTTGGGGAGTGGGCCACGACCCCACGACATAGCAATTCTCCTACGTGCCAGCGCCATGAGGAGCGCTGCTAACTTGCGTGACACTGGCTGTAGATATTTAGTGAGGCCGAGAAGCGGACCCAGCGGTAGGGGGGTCACCTGCTCACCTATAATGTCGGATGTTATTTGTATAACGGAAGTCCAGAAGCGCTGGATACCAGGACAACCCCATGCCAGATGAAGAAAATCAGCGCTGGCAAATGTGCATCTCTCGCACTGGGCTGACGCTTCAGGGTGGTGTCTATGTTTCCTGACTGGAGTGTAGTATGTTTGGTGCACAAAGTTAAAGTGTATTAGCTTGAGTCGGGAATTTAACGCTACCTTCTGAGTCTGACGAAGAATGTAGGCCCAGTCTTCCTCACTAATCGGTCCTTGTAACGCTGATTCCCACCTTCGTTGCACTTTGGGTTGGAGTTTCCGAGTGTCTCCCACCAAGGTTTTGTACAGAGTTGACACCAGTCTGCCTTCACCTTGCGCTAAAATGGTGTTGTGTAACAGATCCCAGGTGGGGGGTTGTTTAGGGAATGTGGGGAATAGCCCCTGGAGGGTGTGGCGAAGTCTGAAATAAAGGAAGACGTCTAGGGATGTGTTCCCTCCTCGGTCTTTTGCCATTTGGGGGGTCAGAAAGGTGCCCTCTGGGAAGAGGTCTCCCAACGATTTAATCCCTATTTTATCTATCCATAACAGGAATACTCTTTCGTTCGTGAGGGAGATGCCGGGGATGAATTTTATCGGCAGTAGGGGGGAAAATCGTATAGCCACTCCGTATTCGCCAGCAATCTTCTTCCATATCGCATATGTGGATAGGACTGTATTCAGTGTTTTATGCGGCACGGGAATGTGGCTTATTATGACTGTAGCTAGCAGGTCGGGGGAAGCCAGGGCTCTTTCCACTTGCACATGTGGTCTAATGTAGTGGGTTGAGTACCAATGGCTTAGGAATTGGGCCTGTGCCGCCCAGTAGTATTTTTCTATATCGGGGAGAGCCAGGCCCCCTTTTGATATTGGTAGAGTAAGTGTGTTGTATGCCACCCGCGCTGGTTTCCCCGCCCATAATAATTCAAGGATCGCGCTCTTGATTTTTGATAAAAAGGATTTGGGGAGAAGTAGCAGGATATTTGTGAAAAGGTATAGAAGTTTGGGGAGAATAACCATTTTTGTCAGTGAGGTTCTGCCCCACAGCGTTAGTGGTAGAGATTTCCATCTTTGAATACATTCTTGTAATAACTGCAGTGTAACTACATAATTGTCTCTAAATATATCGTGGTGGCTTCGTGACATCTTAATCCCCAAATAGCGCACCTTCGAGTTTTCCCACTTGAACCCGTGGTCATCTGCAAACTCCGAAGTGCAAGGGGTCAGGGGGAACACTATCGATTTGGAATGATTGGTTTTGAGGCCTGACATTAACCCGAATTTTATCACCTCTCGCATTACGGGGTTAAGATTGGTTTGGGGATCGCTGATGAACAACATGACCTTGTCAGCGTATAGGGAGACAATTAGCCTGTGCGGACCCAGCTTTATCCCTCGACCTAACTGCTCGGCTCGCAGCCTTGACGTCAGGGGTTCCATCACCAGGGCAAAGATAAGGGCCGAAAGTGGGCAACCCTGTCTCGTTCCGCGTTCCAGTGTGATCCCTGTGGATTTGGTGTTCCCTAGTGTGATGTATGAGCGTGGTTTGTTGTATAATAGAGCTACTAGCTTCAGGAAGAAGTTACCCAAACCCATCTGCCTTAGTGTTGCGAACATGAAGGGCCACTCGACTGAGTCAAACGCCTTCTCGGCATCCAATAATACTGCTATTGCCTGCTGCATCGGGTCCAGGGCCTCAATGACGCCAAACAGCCTCCTGATGCCGTATGTTGTACTCCGCCCCGGGATGAACCCGGCCTGGTCACCCAGCACCAATGCCGGCATCAAGGGGAGCAATCTGGTTGCCAGGATTTTAGCTAGGATTTTGTTGTCTAAGTTGATCAATGAGATCGGCCTGTACGAAGCGCAGTTCTCTGTAGGCTTTCCAGCTTTGTGCAACATCATTACGTTAGCCTCGCGCATCGTGGGAGGGAGTGTCCCCCGCTCCACCGCCTCCTCGTAGACTTGTAGAAGAAGGGGGGCCACCACCTCCACGTGCGCTTTGTAAAACTCGCCATTGAGTCCATCGGGACCGGGGGCCTTGGTGTTAGGCAGGGATTTGATTGCTGTCTGAATTTCTTCGAGCAATATGGGCGCGTTCAAGGGTTCGCGCAGGTCCTGGCTCACCCAGTACAGTTCTGTGTCATTAAGGTACTCTTGTATCGCTAGGGGATCTGATGCTCCTTTTGAACTGTACAGGTTTTGATAGAAGGCTCGGAAAACACTGGAGATCTCCTCCTCTGTGTAAACCCTCTGGCCTTGCGCATCTGCGATACATTCAATGCGGGGAGGGACTTTGTCTATGGTTAGTAGCCTGGCCAGCAGTGCACCTGGTTTTTGCCCCTCTCCGTATTGCCTGATCTGTTGCCTGCGGCCCAGGAGCTTCAGTTCGCGGTCCGCTGTCTCCCTGAACCCCAAGAGTTCTTTTTTGAGCTTGGCTTGGGTGCGTGGGTCTGGAGCATTGGAGAGGTTTCGTTCTAGTTCTTTCAAACGACGCTCTTTGTTGGATAATTCGCCTCGGATCAATTTCAACAAGCCATTTTCTTTAGTCAGACAAATTCCTCGTATGTAGCACTTGAGTGTTTCCCAGATGGTGCATGCGGAGTCGACAGAGTCTTGGTTGATCTCCAGGAAAGAGACTATCTCATTACGTAGTTCTGCAGCAAATACGGCGTCCGTGAGTGAACCGGGCTTGAATCTCCAGTTGAGGCCAGGCACTGTTACGCCCGCCAGGGTGGCCTCCAGTACAACCATCGAATGGTCGGAGTAGGACCTTGGCAGGATATGGCACGCTCCCCATCTGAAAGGGCTACGGGAGGATGCCAGGATATAATCGATTCTGGAACTGGTGTTGTGTACCGCTGATCGGAAGGTGTAGTCCCTGCTGTCCCGGTTGTGTCTTCTCCACATATCAGATAGATTGAAGGCCTGAAAAATCTCTCGAACCTGAGTGCTGGCCTTGGATGGGACTCCCGATGTGTTATGGGACCTGTCGAGCCTGGGATCAAGTGTGGTATTGAGGTCTGCACCCCACACCACAGTCGTCGCGTTGGTCGCGTCCAAGTGGGACATTAACCAGTTGAAATTATCAGGTCCATCTGTGTTCGGTGCGTATGAGTTCACCACCACCACCTATTTTCCTGCGATTCTCCCCTTCACCATTAGGGCCCTCCCCTCAGTGTCTTTCTTTAACTCGATAAAGCTGAAATTAGTTCTTCTGTCGATCAGGATCGCAACACCCCTGGCGAATGAGGAGTAGGATGAGAAGTACCGATGACATCCCCATGATCTGGCCCAATGTTGTTCTGACGCGGGCAGCAGATGAGTCTCCTGGAGTATCGCTATGTTGATTTTGTGTCTCCGAAGATATTGAAGAATTCTCCTCATTTTCGTAGGCTGATTGCCACCACGGATGTTCCAGGTGGCGATTAGCAACGTTGCCGCTGCCATCTGGAGGGGTCCAGATCATCATGTCGAGACGAGGCTCGCGGGATTGGCTGGAGTCGCTTTCCATAGAGGAGCAGGGAGGACGTGGCAATCGTTAGATGCATAGTTCTTCGTGTGACTGTCGTGGAACTGGGGTATGCGGGTTGTGGCGGTTTTGCTAAACTAACTTCCCTCCCCTGCACGGGCAACCCCCAACAAGCCCGTGAAAAACAAACCCATTTTAACAGTACAACCAGCATTGCTGTGCTCGGGGCGCAGGTGGCCCTCCAAGAGGGGGCTGGCTCCCTTCTTCGGATGTACTGTTGAACTGTGGTGGTCGCTTCTAGTCAACCTTGAAGTCTCGTGCAGCCGTTTTGGGTGTCCTATAGGCAAATTATACGGCGGGTTTCTTCTTGGTCTGTCGCCCCTTTGCGGTCTTCCGTTGCCAGTAGCGGGTCTACAGCCAGAGCGGTCCAGATAGGCGCTTGTCTCTTCTGGTGTGTTAAAGAACTGGGTCCTGCCCTCGTGTTGAATACGGAGTTTGGCTGGGAAGAGCATGGAATATTGTATCTGGTTCTCTTGCAGTCTGCGCTTCACTGCCATAAACGATCTTCTCTGCACTTGGACCGCTTGGGAGAAGTCCGGGAAAAACTGGATCTTGTCGCCGTCGTACTGGAGATCCCCTTTTTCCCTAGCCGCCCGTAGAATGGCATCTCGGTCCTTATAGTTAAGCAATCTCGCTATGATTGGGCGGGGATTAGTCCGGGGATCGGTCTGGTGTTGGGGGCTCGATGAGCTCTCTCCACGACGAACAGTTTGGACAGGATTTCTGTACCGAAAAGGTCCATGCATAACTTCTCAACGTAGTCTTCCATTTTCACGGTAAGTTGTTGTTCCCTGGCTCCCACGATCCTGATGTTGTTGCGCCGCGAGCGGCCCTCCAAGTCTTCGTTTTTGGCGCTTACTGCTTTCATTTGCACTTCTAGGGAGGCCACTCTGGATGTTAGGGCCGCTGCACCGTTGTCGAGGTCGGACACTCTCTGCTCGACTGTGTCCAGTCTGTCGGCGTGTTTGTCTAGCCGGTGCTGGAGTAGGTCGACCTTGGAGGAGAGTGCGTCGAGTTTGCTTCCAAGACCTCCGATCCCGGCCTTAAGGTCAAGGAGGATTTCCCTGATGTCGAACCCGTGGGCCTCCTCTCCATCCTGGGCTGCGGCCTGGACGGGAGACTGCGCTCTGCTGTTCGAGGTGGTTGCTTTGGTCGCGGAGCTACCCTCGAAGTTCAGCTTTTTTTGAGATCTGTCCGTTTTCCTCGAAGTCGCCATTGGTGCTCGCGTTGCGGGGGCCAGGGGGCACCGGGAGGCGGGCCAGGGGTCCGGGGCGCTCGGTTTGTCGTTTCCTAGCGGTGTGGCTCTCAGGAGATCTTGCCGCTGAGCCGGTTTGGACCGAGCTGTTTCACGCCTCCCCCGGCGAGGGAGTCGGGGATCCACCCGGGGCGCGCGAGCGAGGGCGCACGGGGTGCGCGTACCTGATCTTCGGCGGTGCCCAGGGAGCCCTTCGGCGTCCGTCTGTGGTGGCCCCTCCAGGGCTCTGCAGGATTTTTCTTTGTGTTCGCCAGCTCCGGGCGGCACCCCCGGGTCCCAGGCCCCCTCCGCCGACGGCCTCTCCGCGTCTGGCCTGCACCCGTGCCCCGTCCGCACGGGGAGGGGGGAGGGCTCTTCACCGTCGAGGAGACTGGATCCAGCGCTCGAGGGTCGATGGATGAATACCCCGTTCTGCTCGGGATCGCCTCGGCTACAATCTGGAGGCGGCTGCGGACAATTTGCGCACCACAGAAGCTTCGATTGATCAGGATTTCAGGGGAGCTCTGCGGAGCTAACAGGGAGGCCGCCATCTTGGACGGCTCTCTAGCGCCCTCTAATCGGTCAGTTACTGTTGATGAAATTAAGATTGCTATTGCTAGTTTGAACTCTGGGAAAACACTGGGTCCTGATGGTCCGCCGGCCGAGTTCTACAAGATTCTTCCTAGAACAGCGTTGGGGCTTTTGAGGGACATGTATGTTGAGTCCAGGGAGGTGGGAGTTCTTCCAGAGTCTACCAATCATGCTCACATCTCGGTATTTCTTAAGAAAGGAAAAGATAGCATCCTACCTTCCAGCTACTGACCGATAAGCTTAATGAATACTGATAACAAGATTCTGGCTAAGGTACTCGCTTTACCCATTGAGGATGTGATTCAAAGACTTGTTCACAAAGATCAATCTGGTTTTATTAAACATCGTAGAACTTCTAGCAACATTCAGAATCTTTTGTTGACCATGTCTCAGGCTCAGAATCTGGATGATGATGTGGCTTTGTTTTCTTTGGACACCGAAAAGGCTTTTGATCATATTAATTGGCAATATATGTTCACATTATTGAGGACAATGAATCTGAGTGATGAATATATTTCCTGAGTCTCCCTTTTGTATGCTGAACATACGGCAAATGTTAAAACAAATGGTTTGTTATCTGGAACCTTTAATCTTTGGAGGGGCACTAGACAAAGATGTCCGCTTTCACCCTTATTGTTTGTGCAGGCTATCGAACCCCTTGCTATTGCTCTGCGGAATGACTCATACTTGAAAGGTGTGTCCTTCAATGGGATTTAGCAGAAAACTTGGTTTTATGCTGATGACCTTTTATTGGTTTTGAGGAATCGGGAAGTCTCTTTGCAATCTTTGATGAATATTCTGGACCGGATCCATGTGGCGGCGGGATATAAAATAAACTGGTCAAAGTCTGATGTTTTACCTATCACGAGGAGTTGTGCTAGACCTTTGGTGACTGGATTTGCATTGCAGTGGTGCGTACACAAAATGAAATACTTGGGGATTTGGCTGACTCTGGTTGTAAATGACATGGTGGAGGCAAATCTAGGGGAGTACTGCCGTGAGCTGAAGTCATCCACGCAGAGGTGGTTGGTTTTACGTTTGTCATTATGGGGCAGGGTGAACGCTCTGAAGATGGTTGCGGCCCCCAAAATCAACTATGTTTTGAGCATGCTCCCTTTGAAGATCAGTGCTTGTTATTGGAGAATAATTGATGTAACTTTACAAACCTTCCTTTGGGAGGGGAAGCCTCTTATGCTTAAATTGTGGAAGCTACAGCTCCCTCTTGACAGAGGGGGGCTTGGGGTCCCCAATTTTAGGGCATATCATATGCTTTCTCATGCCAGTTTTTGCTTCCTTTTCTGGATGTTTCTCCGGGTGCTTGGGCTGTGGCGGAAGTGAGTACTTTGGGTCCTCTTGCCCCACGAGCGATGCTTACGACGGTTAGCAAACGTGGCAGGAAACTTCCTTGGACCGAATTTTTGCGAGATGTGTGGAGGGGCTTCAATGAAATGTGTGGTTCAACTGCTCTGACATCACCTTCGGCCTCGATTTGGTTTAATAAAGCCCTCACAGAAGCTGGCAAGCCTATTTTTTGGCCGGAATGGTTTATTGGTGGAGGACACTGGATTAAGGATATATACAGAGGTGGAAAATGGGTTGATTTTGATATGTTATGTGCTGATTTCAATATTGAAAATGTGTCCATTGCAGACTATAGGAAAATGAAGAGATGCATTGGTGAGATTGATGGGAGTGAACTTGAGATTTTGGAACATATGGTGGTGGGCTGTCAGTCTGTTGCGAGCAAAATATATCGCTGGATTGTTGCGAGCTACAAGGATAATACTGGGTTGATGGATGAGTGGTGTAGACGAATGGGTTGTTAGATTACCGCTGATATGTGGACTGAGATGTGTGAAAATGTGCTGCTTTGTTCAGTTGATTTGTGTGAACGCTCTAAGCAAATACAAATTCTAAACAGAGTGTTTTGGTGTCCGGGGAGGCTCAAGAACAGGGGCATGTCTGATTCAGATGTGTGTTGGTGTTGTGGTTTGGAAGTTGGCACTCTTGAGCATATGCTTTGGGATTGTGTCAGGGTCAGGGGCTTCTGGCAGGAGGTTTGCACTATATGTTTACGGGTCCTGGATTGCGGCATTGATTTGGATTTTAAGACAATGATTTTGGGATGTGGTGCCTTGCTTGATGATTTTTCTATGTCTGAGAAAAAGATTTCTGTTCAGGGAGCTTCAGTGTCCAAGAAGATGATTTTGAGGGGGTGAAAATCCCGGATCCCTCCTGCAGTGAAGAATTGGATTGATGAAATGATTTCTTTGGCGGCTATTGAAAAGGTGATGTACAGGCGGTTGGGGAAATTACGAATACATGCTAAAATGTGGGATGTATTCTTAACTATGTATTAGCAAGAGGAATTTATGTATTTATTTATTTATTTATTTCTCTTTTATTTTATCTCTCTTCAAATGCTGTTTGTATTGAAGTTGTTTGTTCACACTATGATGTATTTGTTTCATGATCGATGTATTCTTGTTTTGGTAAAATGTAAATAAAGAAATTTAAAAGAAAAGACAAGGATCATCCTCTAAGTATAAAAACAATTGTATTCATCTATAATACAAACCCACATTAAATCACACAATACTATTTTTAAAACAATCAGCAAGTCTTCTCCACTATAACAAGATTAACAGTGCAAAATCCACCAATTCAGATGCCAATTCAAATCTTCCTCCTGTTTTGATAATAAATGTACCTTTCTGATTCTACTTCGGTCATCAACAGCCTAAAGATCAGAGAATTCTTTAAATGTGACCAAGATACAACAGTTAATAATGTGGCATTTTTAAATTAGGAAGTCGATCTGTCAAAATTTAGAGTTGTGATACATCGACAACTCTATGATCCTATGCCCAACATGTTTCTGTTCAAATACCAATCATGTGCTGAATATTCCTCAGGAGCGATTATTATGTCACCCAACACAATAAAGTGCTTATCATTTCTATAAACAGGGTCTCTCTATAATAAAGTGCATATCATTTATGTAAACAGGTTCACTGTATTCTGTTCAAATTCCCCTTGAGAAAAATGTGTGCAATTCCGAAACTGCAGTAAAATCAGATGAGAGTAGCCATTAGTGCTATCACTTAAATGGACGCATAAAACAATCAACCACCCCTTCTCCCTCATGACTACCCAGATTACCTCAAGAGAAAGTCACTTAGGTTCACATCATCTGGTGATTCTAAACTTCACCTGCAAAAAATACTCTGAAAAAATGTGCATTCAGAACCTTTAATTTACTAAAAAAAAACAGCACCAGACATATATCGCTTGATAGATCTGTAGACTGCACCTTAAATGAAGGGATACATCTCTCTAGCCATGCTGTTTTTTTCAGTGTGTACAACACCTCTTGCCAATCATTCAGACCTGCAGGATTCTAAAGGGGCAATACCGAATTTCTGGACTGTTATACGTTTCAATACCAAATGTGCCTTCACTCAAGCCACAAGAAGGAAAAACTCACTCTCCCTCAGCTCACCTTGACACACACTTTGTGTCAATGAATAGCTGGTCACCTCTTCACTCTTCTGGGTGCTCGTCCCTTATCCCTGTTAGCAAATGTGTTTTAATACTAAATGCCGACTTGGCTTGGCATATTCGAAATGATCACGCTGTTTCAATGACACATGATCAGCCATGCATCTGGATGCAAGCAGTCAATCAGGCTGCTACACACTGGCGGCCACCTTAGACTGAAATAATTCATGTAATAAAGCAGTTAGACCAACCCCCCTAGAGGCAATCTGCAAAGGATATGTACTTAGAAATACTTTCTTTAAAATAATTTTATTATAAATTACACAAAAGCATATTCAGTTCCGTTTGTAATAATTATAGCTGTTCTATGGATACCAAAATCGGAAAGAAAAAACTGATAGATATATATATATATATATATATATATATATAATCTCTAAGCAATTGCGTTTTTTACATCTGTGCTTGTCTAGGTACTGGCAATGCGTCGCAGCTGGCCAATCTGTTTTGACACTAAATGCCAAGTAGACTACAATGCCAAGATGATAGCGTGCATCGGCTAATGCGTGATGGAACTGATGTTACTGAACAGGTGCCAGATCATACAGCTAAACACTTGTGGCCATCTTTTCAAGGGGTGTGTAAATCTTGAGGATTTGAAATTTTCAAATACAGCCTGGTATCTAAGAGCTATTTGTGGGTGTATTACCCTACTACTGGAAAACTGGATACTTCAGATGTAAACAAACCTGACACATATTAGTTCAGAATAAAACTGTGTTTCAAGTGCGTTGCCAGGTTTTATCTTAACTTGTGTCACTGATGTCAATTAATAAAATGCATATTGACATATCTTTTTGTGGGTGAATTTACCCTACTACTGGAAGGCTAATTATTTCAGAAGAAGAGATGCAGATATGTTAGCTCAAAATAAAACTATATCTCTAATGCCTAGCCAGGTATTATCTTAGCTTGCTATGATATGATATGATATGATATGATATGATATGATATGATATGATATGATATAGCATTTATAACGCGCCTACACACAAGTGATTCAAGGCGCGACGAGGCAAGGGAGGGGGAACAGAGGGAAGACAGACAGCAATCCTACTAGGCCAGGTGTCATTCAGATCGCGCAAGTGCATGGGAAGGGGGGAAGTGCAGGGGGAAAAGGGGAGGGGACAGTGCAGTACACAGGATAATAGAATAAATAACATAGTAAAGTGCAAGGGTAAAGGGTAAGTGCAGGCATCAGGTGTCAAGTGCTGGTAGTGGAACTGTAGGGATACAGAAAACAGTCACCAAGTGCAGGGGTTGCCAGGAGGGCAGTGCAAGTGTGCGACTGGTGGAGGAGGGGACCTGGGCCCGAGATCAGAGGGTGGCCAGCTAAACCAGTGCAGTTTCAGTATCAGCCAGGAAATCAGCAGGGGAAAGGAGGGGAAAAAGCAGAAGCAAATAGAAAGGTTTTGAGGTGCTTCTGGAACCAGAGATGGTTCTCCTCAAGTTTCAGGGGGGCAAGGAGGCTGGTCCAGAGACAGGCCCCAGCTGAAGAAAGAGATCTACCACCAACTCGTTGCTTAGAGAAGCGACTGACCCTGAGGGAGTTGGAGGCGGATGAGCGAAGAGCTCAAGAAGGAAGATATTTAGGAAGACCGAGTTGAAGGTATTGAGGCCCCATGCCCCAGAAGGCCTTGTGGACAATGTAGAGGGTTTTGAACTTAATCCTCGCAGCCACTGGGAGTCAGTGCAGAGATTTCAGTCCTGGAGAGTTACGATCCCTGGGTTTGAGGCCAAGGACAAGTCTCACAGTCCTGTTCTGGATGAGTTGCAGAGGGCGGAGAGTAGATGCAGGCATATTTAGAAAGAGGCTGTTGCAATAGTCCAGCCTAGAGAGAACCAGAGCTCTGGAGACAGTGAGCTTCTGGGGCAAGAATAGGAAAGGAAGAATACCTCTGAGGAGGTGCAGCTGGAAGTGTGACTTCTTAGAGACATCGGAGATGTGAGGAGAGAATGAGAGTGTGGAGTCAAAGATGACCCCAAGGTTTTTAGCCTCACAGGTGGGAGCAGGGAGAGGGCCAAGAGGGGCCAACCAGAGAGTGACAGGACCCTCAGTGTCACATTTGGTCTGAAAAATCAGCTACCGCTCTCTCCTAAAGAGCTTAGCATCCTTCTCCCTTTTGTTGGAACCCTAGATATTGTGCACCACTGTCCAGTGGAATGCTTACCATCCATGTTGTTTGTCCATAAAGTGTTTTACCATTGGTGCTTGCTTTATTTTATTCTTTAAGCTACTTCTATGTACAAATATTCTAGTCTAGTTTTGGTTTTACGATTGGTTTTGACTAAATATCTCAGACCACATGGACAGGTGATCATATATACAACATCCTCTGAATTGCATTTAGTGAACATTTATTGTACCCATGGGTTTTGTTAAACCAATGTCTATCTCTTTGGATTTCTTAGTACGTTTATATACCCCACATTTGCCACATGGTGGTGTCCTGTTAAGGGGCTCACTCGCTACATTTCATGTAGTGACAGAGGCTTCATCTCATCCTTTTGAAGAACACTCTTATTTACTATATTACCAATGGTGGTAATTTTTGTGTATTTTAAAATGGGTTAAAACCCATAGCATACCATTCACATGTCTATACAATTCCTGAGCTAAAATTAGCTCTAGAAGAAAAGCTTCTGGCTACTGTATAAATGTTAGTGCTGAAGGAATGCACATTAGCAATCAACAAAATCATGCACATAAACACATTGTTTGTGCAGTTAGAAGCAAGTGCATTCTCTAGTATTATAAATGTGAAGGCACTGCACACCAGATGGGTTCAGTAGGCCGCGATGAAGAGAGCACAGACATACAATATAAATATAAAACAGAATTGCTACAATGTGTGATTTGGAATGGTCTCTACAACCAGAAGCAGAGGCAGCAGTACCAGACATCCACTTTGGATCAAAGCCAATTTGGCAAACAAATGAGACATCAATAAGGCTAGACCTCTCATCTGGGTTATGCACACAAAAACACAATCAGATTCTATGCAGAGTGCAGGCAATGTGCTTGCTAATTAGTCTGCAAGACAGTGGATGGTATACAAAGTGGAAACAGCATTAAAACATTCAACCATATACATAGATGAGGACATAAAAACATGTCTGGATGCAAACCGTGCTAACCCCCAAGGGTTCCCCACAATCTATAACTTTGCTGTAAAAGAGTCAAAAAGAGACCCTGTTGACAGGGTACTACAGAACAAGCATGATAAATTACAATTATTTGAATTTTATTTTAGTTTGCTTAGTTCATACACATCTTTCACAAGATAAACATATCTAATTTCATCATATGTAATACATGTTAAATATAATAAAATATTAAGAACATTAAGACGTTAATACTTTAAAATGCATTCGACCAAGCAAACAATACACTACCAGCTCAACATTTAACAACCCCATAAGAATGTAATGGAAACATTTCTCAATGCAGCTCCATACTCTATAAAGTGAAATGCATGTAGCAGTATAATCAGAATTAATACAATCATTCCAAAATTCCTGTGACTTAATTGCGTCATAAGAATGTACACATTTTGCATAATTATATATATAATGAAACCTCAATTTAGTACATTCTGTAAACATGTATTAAGCAGACTCCAATTGCTTTGGCATCTGACAGATGCAACAATATCTTTAATCTCTTGCTAATTTCAGCTGCCAACCATGTGTTTCCAGCAGCACGGTAATTGATGTATATGCAGTAGGCGTCTTAGCCAATGAACTGCTGGATCCCAGCATAAGAGCAGATCAGACTGAGGTTGCTTATAACAGTACACAACCTTAGATACTTTCTCATACATTCTCAATTTTTACATAGTTGTTGCACCAGTTCCATCGTTCTAGCCTCCTCCTAAATGCATCCTTCAACACTTCGTAACTCTTCCCACTATAGAAATCTGGAGTCCAATTTATACCTTTAAACAACTCTAAAGTCAGATTCCTATAAGGATGGCCCTTGACTCTGCCGTCAACCTCAAGGATATCCCAGAGTAACGCAAAATCGGGCATTTAGGGGAGACCTTAGTTTTAATATAGAGTTTTCCTCTTCTTTTTAGAGCTAATCCTCTCAAAGAAATTAGGCCCAGCTCCAAACAAGTAGAGGGTTGAAGACCCAGCACTTTCCACCCAAAAAAATCCTTCTATCTTATTCAACCAGCATAAGCCGTAATTAAACTCGGCAGCACAAGTAAGTGTACCCTCAGCCCACTTTAGGATTTCAGATACTACACAACTCTTGCAGGATGCATACAGGTAGCCAGGGATTAGTAAAGAGTGCCTTTTGAATGCATGAATATGGAGCACATAGATCCACTGACACCCGTCAACAAGTACAAATATTTGTTAGTCATGATGGACTCATGCACAAAGTTCTCTTGACTGATTCCTCAGAAGAAAGCTGACTGTAAGGAGGCCATAAAGGGTTTGTTGTCCTTAGTAGCTATGACATAACCAAAATTGCTCAAAGCTGACAATGAGCTAGTCTTTTCAGGCAGCCTTAAGAGAGGCCCTGCCAAGCTGCGCTGTACTCTTCATTTCTCTAACCGGTTTTGCCCACAAGCTAATGGTGTTATAGAGCGGGCTAATGGGATAATAAAGTAAGCCTTAACTAAATGCATCCTTTCTTCTGGTGGTAATTGGGTGAGTCACATACCTTGAGTGCAGCAAAGCATAAATAATATACCTTGCCTTTCTCAATGCGAGGGTAAAGCACCTTATGAGTTGCTGTTTGGCAATCCTATGTATATGCGTGACTTACACAATTCTTGTACCAGGCCAGACCAGCTGCTTCACATAAATCCTCCAACAATGGTAAAGAAGCACCAGAGCATCAAGACAAAGGCAAGTCACAGACTGCCTTGAAATCTTGGTACTACTTCCTAGAGAAGATTCATGATAAAGAAGCACATGGACCATGCTACCAACCACCTGTAAAGGTACTGAAACTTCTTGGCTCAAGAACTGCAGTTTTACCAGCCATGCCTCCTTAGAAAGGTACTCAACAAGTGTCTGTGGACTACCTTTAGCCAGCTCCAGGTGGTTATACCCCTGTTCTAGAGGGAGGAGGCTCTCTATCTATAACAACCGGACAAGCAGGCAAGAATAGACAAGAACATTATGTTAACAGTAGCTCCAGAAACCTCATAAACCTATGCAAATATTTCTATTTTTCCAAGAACAGAAGAGCCAGAAAGAAGGCTAGAAACAAAACAAAGCCAAGTGCAAGGTCTATCCAAAGGATTTTTCACTGTCCAGCGGGCATGAAAAGTTGCACATTATTTGTTGGAGCAGTGATCCTGTTCTACACTTTGCTGTGGATAAGACTTCTCACTTCTTTTGTCTTATTGACTTTGGAACATTTTTGAATCCCAATGGAGATCCCAATGATCAGCCCACAGTTGAATATTTCATCCTTAGATACAGCACATACACTACACCCAATACAGAAGAGGGAGGCTGATGTGGGAGGAGTCTCAACATGAATAAGCACATACCCACTAGAGCAATTCTGTACACGCCAGTATAAAACCTACGGTGGGTCTAAAATGCAACTTCATGTACATACAGAATTGGTGATAGATGAATCTAGATCAGTGACCCAAAGTTTTTGCTCAAGGAGCACTGTTAGATCCTGAAGATGAACTAGAAAAGCTAGATGACATGACAGACCATGTATGCTTAGTGAAATATTTTGACAACTTTCTTTTCTATAAGAGAAAACCAGTGCAGTGGTTAGACATAATACTCTGGGAGCATTGTCTGGTTCGTTTTTTGGACTTGCCACCAGAGTTTAAGGCACATTTCCCTTACGTACCAAAGCCCCAGGTGGAGGGAGAGCATATCGTGCAAAATGGATACATATTCCTCCGACAGATGGCCAGTTTATGTGGTCTGCACTTTCTGTGTTGTATAGTAAAACATTCTATGGCACCATGACAGAGAAAACATGGCAAGACACAGGGGGTCATTACGAGTTTGGAGGCAGCCATGGCGCTATTAGCGCCATGGCTGCCTCCAAACCCAGGTCCGGGTCCGGTCTCACTGAATGGGGACTTACCGGGACATTCCGACCTATGTGGACCCGGTAAGCCCCCATTCAGTGAACCATTCCGCATTCCCATTTGAGCCACCATAGGGCTCATGGGAATGGGGAAGGCGCTAATAACGGGCCCGCAAATTGCGGGCCCGTTATTAGCTCCAAGGTCCCTTAACGGGTCCCGCAAAGAACGGCAGACCTCGGAATAGGGCAGTAAAGGTTTACCGGCACCAGCATCCTTACCGATGCCTGTAAACCCTTACCACCCAACTCGTAATGACGCCCACAGTCCCTCTTAACAAATCATAGCATTGAATCTCGGCAAGCACATGGAACTGACATGCTAGATGTAGCATGTAGAAATCCACATTTGATATTGTTCCTCAATCATACTCATTTTGGAGTTATGTGTAGTTCAGACCATTTACCCATGTATCCAAATTGCTGTTATGCCGTCCATGGGTAATGCCCCGCAGACAGATACCCCTACTACTCCTGTTACTTCACCCTCTGTTCCCAGTCCACATACACCCTCTGCCCATGTGTCCCCAATCCCTCATGCAGTACAGCAGCGGCGGCAGGTTGTTCGGCACAGGAAGGGCTCCTGGAGACAGCGTGTTGGCTATGGACGCACTAACCAGTTTCGCTCGTCACAGCAGTGGCGATTACCCTGGTGCCTCGCAGCCAGCCGGCAGAGCCGCCGATAACTCCCACCGCATCGTCATGTGTCTAGGAACCCGGCAGTATGTTGATATTTTGGGTCACGTGACGAGGAAGCGTGCAGGATCGCACGCGATCACCTGACTCTCCTCTGCCCATTTAAAAGCTGCGAGGGAACGATCATTCAGTGCTTCACAGCTGTTTCATTCAAGCACTGTTTGGCGTTTCTCTGCTGTTACGATCACGGTACTGAACTACGGTCTGTTTTCCTGGACTTTCTTTGTTAAACCCTTGGTCTTCATACTGCTCTGCTGTTAGGACCTTTTGGATTGTTTTTGGACTCCTTTTTGATTACCCTTGGCTTCAACGTACTCGGCTGGTTTTGACCCCGGAATTCTTCACGGATTGATCACGGACCCTCGACTTTGCTATTCCTGAACATCTCATCCCCGTGCAGGTATTGCAGTGCAACTCCATCTGCATTGCCACCCAGTGCAACATCTTCCCTGCCGCTGCCAGTCACACCCCGCTGCTGCACGGAACACCTTACATCCTACTCGTGCTACTTAGGACCTAGGCTCCCCCACCTTGGTAAGACCCTCTTTATTAGGTTCCATTCTGCTCTCATTGGTCTGCTTGTCATAGTACTTAACCATTGCTTGCCTTACAGCTATCGGGGGGTCTCTGGTGTTCCTGGTCCCTGGCATTTCCGGCATTCAAATACCTGTGGCCTCAAAGATCGCTCAGGGAGTTGGTTTGTATCTCCCTCTGTGGTACTTGGGCCCCATAATCTTCACGACCATCAAGTTATAACAATTGGGAGTCCAAGGAGTGTGGCTACTGCTGGACAAAAAGCTTAACAAAGCAATAAAGTAAAATAAATATGAGCATATTACAACTACCTCAGGCATTCCAGTATAATGGAATCCCCGAGGCAATGAATGTAATAAGATACACACAGGTTTAAGTGTTGGGTCTTATATAGCTTTGAAATTCACAAAACATTTCACAAACCTATGCTATTTCCATAGGTAAAACATGCCAACTAATAGCAAATCAAGCACCTTTACATTAGTTTGTTAGAGTAATAGACATATGGGGAAGGTCAGGTAATTTGCCAGCAATCTTAGACAGGATAGTTTGCCTTGAAAAGGCTAAGGCTGAAAGGGAGACCAAAGAAGCTGTACTTACCTGGAAGAAAGTTGTACTGGATATCCAAGGACTGACAGTACTGCCTATCGAGATGAGTCTTTTTGCAGCTGATGACAACTCCATTGCATTGCAGCAGGGAAGCTACAAACTGAGAGATGTGGTAGTGAACGTGATGCAGATCATCTAAGCCATGTGCCAACATGCATTAAGAATACCTGGATTATGCCCTTATAAAAACATTTTGTGCCGGATATAACAACAAATTACAGCCCATTACAAATATACCTTTTCTATGAAGATCCTGGATTGCGTAGCATATACACAAGTGGGGATTCATCTGAAGACAAACAGGATCCTTAATAGTTTTTAAGGAGAGCCATGGCAAAGAACAGCCCTATTAGACCTGAAATCTAGATTGCTACAAATCATGGATAAGGGGCAAACAGCACTAATTATGCTATTGGACTTTTCCGCTGCCTTTGACCTGGTGGACCATGCTCTACTGGTCACCAGGTTGAGGGAAGTGGCAAGTTTCTCAGATAACAAAGAGGCTGCAGCAAGGTTGCTGAAGCTCAACCTGCACTTTTGGCATATGGTGTGCCCCAGTGGACCTGCTTATCTCCCTCCATCTATAACATTTGTACTGTGCCACTATTCTGCCTATTGGAAGAAAATAATGTTGCTTTTGACAATTATGCTGATAACACGCAATATGTCATCTCCTGTCTGGAAAGCACAAAGAGGATGCGAAAACCATGAATAAAATATATGGACTAATAAAGGTCTGGCACTTAATAAAGAAAAAAACAAGTTGATGGTGGTCGGTACAGAGGCTAAGACACGCAAATTGGGAACAGACTACACTCACTTCTAAGTGGCAGGATGTAACATCAAAACTAAAGAAAAAGTTAGAACGCTGGGGATTTGCTTGGACCAGAAATTGAATATGAGGGCCCAAGTGAGCAGCCTAGTCTCCTCTACTGCATATTATGTTTATGTTTATTGTGTTTATATAGCGCTTTATGCCAAAGCGATTTACATTATAACAACAAGGATACAATATAAACAGTAGAAGCAATTACAAAATATGAATCAAACCAGTAATACAGTTAGTAGAACAATTTGCCAGTGAAGATAAACGAGGGTGGAGGGGGTGGAGAAGGGGAAGGAAGTGGGAAAAAGGAAGAGGAATGGGCTGAGGATGAGAGAGGAGGAAAGGGGACTTATGAGGAACGGATCAAGGGGAGAGAGGTAAGGAGAGGAGGGTAAAAGGGAGGAGAGAGGAAGGTGGAAGGGGGGCATAGGAGTGTCAGGGAGGGGAGTGGAGAAGAAGAGATTTCAAGGAGACATGAAAGGAGGAATAAGTGGGGATGGAAGGGAACCTATAGAGAGAGAGGAAGGAAATTCCAGTGGAGGGGGGCAAGGAGCTGAAAGGAGCAAAAACGAGAGGAGGAGCATGGGGACGGGGGACAGAAAGAAGGAAGAGATCGGCATATCTGATAGAGCGGGTTCGAGTGTAGAATGAAATGAGAGATATGGGGGAGCAAGATCGTGAAGAGATTTAAAGACAGAGGAAGTGGAATTTAAATTGAAAATTAAAGGAAAGCCAGACAATATGAGAGAGCGAGGAGGAGATTGAGTTGTGAGGAGAGAGAAGACAGAGGATACGAATGGATGAGTGGTAGAGGGATTTGACGGAGGCAAGATGGGAAGCAGGGAGTCCAAAGAATAGAGAAGAGCAGTAGAAAAGACAAGAGAAGATGAGGGAGGAGATTAAAGGTTTAGTGGCATATAAGGTGAGAGAGGAGCAGACTTTACGAATATTGAAAAGGTGGTAGCTACATGCATGGGAAGTAAGAGAAATCTAGTGGGTGAAGGAGAGAGAGGAGTCAAAGTAAATTCCTAGATTACGAGGAAGATTAGAGGGGGGAAAATGAATAAAAGGAGGGGAAGAAGGAGGAAGAAGAGTGTTGGAGGGGAAGAATAAGACTTCAGTCTTGTCTGTATTGAGAGAGAGAAAGTGGGATGACATCCAGTTTTTAATGGCAGTAAAACAAGAAGAGAGATTAAGATGGAGGTCAGGGGTGAAGGAAGAAAATGAGAGGAAAAGCTGGGTGTCATCTGCGTAGAAGTGGTGAGAAATACCGAAGGAAGAGATGATAGGGGCAAGAAGGGAGGTGTAAACAGAGAATAGAAAAGGGCCAAGAACAGAGCCTTGGGGTACATCGTAGTCCAAGGGAAGAATAGAGGAGGTATGACGGCCCCAGGAGACAGTAAAAGAGAGGTGGGAAAGTTAGGAGGAGAGCCTGTTGAGGACAGAGCCTTTTAAACCAAAAGAGGAAAGAGGGTTGAGAAGTAAGGGGTCATCAACGGTGTCAAAGGCAGCAGAGAGATCAAGGAGGATGAGGACTGAGGATTGCTTAGAGTAGCGAGCAGTGAGGAGGGAGTTAAGAACATGAGTGAGAGCAGTCTCAGAGGAGTGTTTAGGGCGAAAGCCAGATTGAAAGAGGGGAAGGAGAGAAAAATTTGCAACAAATGCAGAGAGCTGAGAATAGACTAGGCGTTCAAGTAATTTAGAAAGGAATGGAAGAAGAGAGATTGGACGAAAGTTGGATACGAGATGGGGATTGGCGGAAGGTAGAAGGGAAAGTAGCAGAGGAGAGACAGATATTGAAGAAGGAGGTTAGGTAAGGAATGGGAAGAGTGTAGATTTTAGGAATAAGGAGGGTAGGGAGTGGATCAGAAGGGGCAGCAGTAGGATGAGATTTGGACAGGAGAAGGGAAACATCAAAAGGAGTAAAAGGAGAGAAGTCAATCATACAAGTTGGGGGATTGGTGGAAAAGTGGGGGAATGTAGCAAAAAGAGGAGCAAGTTATGTTTTGGCGAAGAGAGAGAATCTTACATTACATTAAGCTGCTAGTGCAGCTTCGTCCTTTTATTTCAAAAGATAATTGTGAAACTGTGGCAAGAGGTATAATCGGTTCCAAAATTGATTATTGTTGCAGCTTGCTTGTGGGTATAGTAAAACAGAATGTACTCTACTGCAAACCAATTAGAATAGTGCAGTGTGAGTAATTACAGGTCTACATGGAAGAGATCATATATCTGATATCAGGCGTAATTTTTCACGGGCTGCCCATAGAGTCAAGAATTAATTTCTGCGTACTGCTGATTACGCATAAATGTTGAAATCATCCGAACAAAACAAAGAAATAAAAAATGAAAGGTAGAAAACACTGAAAATGGCGTAGAAAAAAAATTAGAAAGGGGAGTGGAGATTGTGGGGGTGTCACCTGCTCCCCTTGATTGACGGGCCCTGGGGGTTGCTGGGCTGACCCCCACTTCCATAAAAAGGAAAGCGGGGGACAAGCAAAATTAAAAAAAAACATTAAAAAAAGGAAAGGCCCCTGTGGTGCTGGATCCCTTCCATGTGCCTGAAGGGAACCAGCATTGCAGGGGGATGCAGAGGCAATGGCACACTTTGCTGTGTGCCAACACAAGGTAAGTAAGGTGGTGGGGGGGCGGGTACCCCGAAATGGCTGTGGGAGACAAAACCAAAAGTTATTTTTGATGAAATTACTTTTGTTTTTCCTCCCTCTGTCTATAACTGAGTGAAGCACTGGTGAGCAAATCACGTATCAGGACTTTGAGATCAAATTGTCGCGCCTTGAAAACACTTGTGTATAGGTACATTATAAATGCCATATCATATCATACCATATCATAAACAACACCAATCAACTTAAAATCCCAGTCTGCAAATTGACCCAGGTGAAGAAACATGCATTCTTCATGGCGGCTCCTAGGGTGTGGAATGCTATTCCTGTCGACCTTATGAGCTATATGTTTGATATTTAGGCCTGTTTTGTTGTTTTTACTGTTACATGTTGTCTACGCCCTTAAGTCCCAGCGTCATGTGGTGCGTGGTACAAATATATCAAAGTAAATTAAAGAAGACATGGAAAGTTTACAGGATAAACGCCAAGCAAGTGTTGAACTTCTGAAGATCACAGACTTCCTGGGAAGACTCACTACAGGTGTTCCCGACTGGTCTACCATCACATGGCCAGAGCAGCTGACAGACCTGAATCTATCAAGACAAGGTCAAAGACAGGACATTTCAGAGGCCACCTACACTTTGCTGAGTGTACTCATGAAATATTCTATGTAATATTGGCATTGGACAAAGACTTAATATCATGGACACTGCATGGGATCCTGAACATTCCCATGCCATAAGAAACGCCTATGTTGTGTGAAGAACTGCAGTCCTGGGGTACCATGCATCCAGTAGAGAAGCAATGGATAGAAACTCTCTTTGAGGAGCCCTACGCCACTGCCTGTGTGAATCATTAGGACTCTATAGTACAACTATATTCTCTGAACAACTGTGTGGGAAAACCCCAAACAAGATACCAGGACATTCTCAAGATCAGTCCATGTGAGCAGAATTTGAACGCAACCAAATGCATGCTTAGTGTGACTCGAATGGACACCTTCAGTAGTTAATCTCCACTACTAACTAATGGATCCTTCATTGTGTAGTTTAATGCTACCTGCTCTCGTGTGACTGTGGTGAATGCCAGTTGTATTACAGTCTCAAGAGTGTTAAACTATTGCAACATCATTGCTCATCCACCAGTGCGGACTGAGCTAGTTCTATTGATTTGGCCTGAAGTGAAGTTATCACCTCTGAAGTTCCCACAACTATCACTGTGACAGGCATACCTCCTGGATATGAAGATACACATCACTAGCACCACAGAGACTTTCATAGAAGCATCCAACAGAGCACTGCAAATGGCCAAAGACCTGCTGGAGAAAAAAGCAGACTGGTCAAAGGAGATTAATGCCCTATTGAAAGGCTCTGTTCCAATTAAATGAGAGCTCCATTCTGAGATCCATTATGGTCTGGCTGACAAAGACATCCTTCTCTTTCAACCCATTGAAGGGTATTTTGGTCTTTTTTGAAAACATAGGCTCAGGGATTAAACCTATGATCTACATCCTCGCAGCTGGTTTCATCCTGATCCTCTTTTTATTTCATCGTGACAAGTAGCAGTGAACTTGTTCAATGCACCAAAGCAGTATCTTAAATGACACAAGAAAACTATCTGGAAATGTTCATGTGAAAGAAAAAAAAAAAGCTATGCATCTCTGATTCAGAAGAGACCATCAGCGACTGAAGATTGTCTGCTGACCAGTACCTGCTGCACCTGCCTCTTCTCAGGAAGAAATGTTTATGTTTCAATAGTTAGTAACTAGGGAAGATTTTGAGTGAACCTTTTTAGCATATAATTATTTCTGTCATGATTTACATGCTCTTTGTCTCTTCATGCTTATTCCCATGATACCTATGATGCCTCCACGACTGTGGCTCATTCGGGGGTGATATGTAATCGTGTCTAACCATGTCAGCCATATATGTCGTGTGAAGCGTGGGCCCAGCCTTGATTCTAATACAAAGAGCGATGTAGACACTTTCATATTCAGTAAAATGAACAATTGACCAAATTTAAAGGGTCACAATTGATCTTTTCACAATTGACCGTATATATTTCCCCCACATATATGTTACAATTGACCTTCACAATTCGGTCAATTGTGAAAAGGTCAATTGTAATTCGAACAGTTGTTAAATGAACAATTCGTATACAACCGGCTGATCCAAGAGTGGATGCTGAAAGGTGGATTAGCCCAAAACCACGAAAAAACAGAATTGATGGTGGTGGGTACAGGAATCAGAGTGCAAAAGCTGGATGCAGAATACTCACACTTTCAGGTGGCAGGCTGTAAAATTGCCACCAAACAGAAAGTTAAAACCCTGGGGGTCTACCTGGACCAAAACCTAAATATGCAGGCCCCAATCAACAGCCTGGTGTCAACAACAGCATACTATGTAAGGCTACTACTCCAGATATGTACCTACCACACAATAAAAAGCTGTGAGATAGTAGCTAGGGCCATTGTCTACACGAAGACCGACTACTGTAGTAGTCATCTGGTTTGGGTAGGTAAAGGAAATTGTGCCAGATTACAAATAATTCAAACCAGTGCTTTGAGAGCATTAGTAGGACTAAATAAGATGAAATCACATATCAGAGAAAATAAAAAACTACATTGACTTCCCATTGACGCCAGGATAAAGTATCGATTGCTACTAATAACATTCAAATGTCTAGCTGGATCTAATCCACAGTACTTAGAAGACACATTAAAAAGGAAACCCATGTTGAGAGCACTTAGTTCCAACAGCACCAACCAATTGGTGGTGCCAAGATCTAAGCTTACCCAAGTCAGTAAAACACTTTTTTGTGGCAGCACCAAGAGTATGGAACTCCATTCCTCTTGACCTGAGAGAAACAAGATCACTAGACATGTTTAAAAAGAAACTTAAACATATTTGTTTATAAAACTATATGTGTTCTGAAATGGGCTGTTCTTTGTGGCTCACTGGTGTTCTGTCTCTCTGATTGTTGTGGTTTTCCTGGACCAACTGGGCTCAGTTAGCACCCATATGCCGCCAGGCCTTTTTGGTGTGCAGTACAAACATATAAATGTAAATGTATCGACGAAGGACTGAAGACAGAGGCTTTCCAGTTGAAGGTGGCCAACTCCCTCTTTTTTTTATTTTACCAGATTTTAAATCCACCAAGCTGAATTCTGTCTTTTTTGAAGCATTTCGAGTCCCTAAATTGACTTTTGAGCAGAACTTGGATTCTGTTTGAGCTGCTTGGGGAGCGATTTTGTTCTTTATCCTCAGGCCAAATCAACTCACCACCTAAGAGCAGACACCTTATTTTGGATTGACTATATGCTGGTACCAATCATCCCAATGGAAATGAAATTCTTTTTTGAATCATTTCATCATACTTGTTATGACATTTGATGATCATGGTCCATTAATAAGTGGATTTTTAATATTTTGGGAATTTTTCCATCTTTATTGTTTTCAATTTCTCTTG
Organism: Ambystoma mexicanum; assembly: GCF_040938575.1. Taxonomy (NCBI): domain Eukaryota; kingdom Metazoa; phylum Chordata; class Amphibia; order Caudata; family Ambystomatidae; genus Ambystoma; species Ambystoma mexicanum. The sequence continues at coordinate 1,267,370,971 of NC_090927.1, read as the reverse complement.
AATTGTGGCTAATCCTAGGCATCCAGTCTTCTGCAGCCCTCTCAACTTCCTACCTTCTACAGTTAGTGAGCATGAGAGGCATTCTTCCCTTCATTGATATCACAGTGAAAAAGGTATTGAGGTATTGAGGCAGAAGCTTCTTTGAGATTGCCTTTCATGAATTGGTGAGGCAGGTGTTAGATTGCCTAGCATGATTTGTGAGGTCGCCTTGCTTGAACTACTGAGGCAGGTAGTTGTTTTATTAGGCGACTACGGGTTCTTGGAGAAGGTTGATCAGTCTTAGTCTTGCTTTGAAGTAGAGGCACGGATAATGATTTCAGCTTTATCATTGATTATTCTTTAATTTTAAGTGTGTTCTGTATAGTGACAGTAACAACAGCAATGTTTCTTTATTACCTATTTATCATAATTAAAATATGTACTTTTTACATGAGAGTGTAAGAAGCATTCATTAAGTGTTCATTATTGCGTGAGAAGTACTTCAGCATGAACCTGAAGAAAGGGGCATTTATCTAAATGCATTGTGTGTTGATATGTCATGTATGGTACATGTCTTTTAACACGTATATGAAGGATTACTGAATGGCTTGAGCAGTGGACTATCAATAAAAATATATGTGAAATTGATAAACCTATCCTGTGCTGATGATTGCTTGCTCTCACAAAAAAGGCTGAATAGGAATTGTCAACTGTGAAATATCTGTCTGTGGATACCATATGTCAAATATATTGCTGCTGCATTAGGTATCACAGGAAAGGTTGGCAAAGCAACTGAATGTACTGCTCTTAAATCGTGCATAGATTTACAGACCTCACAGCCAGATTTCTGTATGGGTAGAATTGCTATATTACACAGGCTTGTGGTTAGCTCAAGTATTCCTTGGTGTAATAATGAATATATTACTACCAACATTCCTGCTTCCGGTTCCAAATAGTGCTGTATTATTCTGGGTAACAGATTTGAGGTATCCACCTGAATGTGCACTGGTTCTGTGTTACAAATGAACCCTACTTCATTTACATGGTGTGGCCATTATTCTTGGGGGACATTTGACAATAATTGTTCCAAATCTCCTTGCTCTGTTTTTTCTACCTCTCACTTCTTCATTGTATGTTTGCAACATAGCCATCATTTCATTCTCATGCTTATTTAGGGTATCTAAAACACTTTGGGCCTGATTCACAGAGCGTTTCCCTATGGGATTGCGCCATTGTAAAATGCTTCTGTGAATCAGGTCCTCTGTCTCGAGTGCAATATGCAGTGCATTGTATCTTGCACAATACCTCATGCCCTTACACAAGTCCTGGTGGCAAAGGGCTTAAAACAAACAAATATGTGTTTATCTGAAATTGATTCAATTGACACTGTTCGTGTCATAGTTACTGGGTGAATGGCAGAGTTGTTAGGGATTCCTACAGCTTGCCCTGGTTCTGAAGACAATGAAACAATCGTAAATTCCTTACTCTTAACTGGGAGCGCGTTTCCCCTTCTCAACAAGATACAACAGATTGGCCGTCATTACGACTTTGGCGGTAGCCATGCTGCTATTGGCGGCATGGCTGGTGCCAAAATCAGGTCTGGGTTGCCAGAACGGGGAGTTACCGAGCCATTCCAAGTTTGGAGGGCCCGGTAATTCCTCCTCTCAGGAACCCGGGCCCAGACCTTCCCATTCCCATTTCAGCCCCCATAGGGCTGAATGGGAATGGGAGAGGGAGCAAACAACGGGCCAATTACGAGCGGCCCGTTGTTTGCTCCCTCTTCCCCTTGCGGGACCCGCTCTGCACGTCTGGTAAAACCAGACGTGCAGAGCGGGTCCCGCGAGGGCCCCTCGTAATCAGGCGGTAGGGGGTTGACAGCGCCAGCACCTTTACCGGCGCCGTTAACCCCTTACCGCCTGACCTATAATGAGGCCCATTCTTTCTATTAATTTCACAATCTAAAAAAGGGTCCCTCCTAATCAATGAGTACAAACATGTGCATGGTGTTTTCAGTTTCCCCTGAACATTCCTAACCAGGAATGTGTTGTTTGTTTGGTACATGTAAAGGGTTTAGTGTTCACGAGTGGCAAAAGATGGACTGAGGGAACAACGGACCCTGCATTTGCTTGGAGCTGAGGGCGTTTCAGGCACTTCCAATGTCCCTCATGCTTTCAATGGTATCACTCTAAGTTACTTGTCACATAACCACTTACATTAGTATGTTGGTCAGGGCACCACTGCCACAACTCCTTCATTTGCCCCTGCGTCATCTAGTTCCTCCTGCAGCCACCAGCCTCCCACCACCCACATTCATGATCACTCCCGACCCTTGCTGCTGCTGCTCTTGTCATTTCTACAGTTGAAACGCCATTTACGCTTCTTTCTGTCTCTCTTTTGCTCCTGAAAAGAAACACAATGATTTGCAACCAAATCTATTTACAAGAAGGGATTTGTTTGCTGCCGCACACACATGTTTTTAAGCTGGGCAAACGCTCCCATAGAAAGGCAGCCACTACGATTCCTGCGCCATTTGTGCTGGCTTTTTTTATACCAGAATGATGTGTGAACACAACCTTCAAACCATCCAAACCATCTGCGGGGATCTCATCTTTCTTTTTAATCTTGACCAATTGGTCATCCTCTCTTGGCCAGCCACTCTTTTGAGTAAACCTCTGGCATACCTCTGCAAGCATAATCACCCTCATGGGCTGATTTATTTCAGCCCATGACAGATTATAGCACTGAATCACAGTCCTCAATTCCTTATTACATTTCTCTGGCGCATTTCTCACACTAGAACATTCTTAACACAGGCTCCTCACATCCCTAAACGTCCATGGAGCATCAATCATTACCAGGCTACTAGCACTATCAGCATTCACTGTCTGTAACTGTCTCCACAGGGCCAGCAGCTGTGCAGTTCCTGAACTGTAAATTGTACCTCCACCGGCATGGAGGACTTCAGCTTGGGGTTATACACTTGCACTTGCTGCATGTTAAGGTTGGGTTTGCTTTGAGTTTTGGGATCAGGGTTGCACCACTTCAGCTTGAAGCTTTGCCTGTGTTTCTACTGGTGCAGTGCATTTGTGGTTTAGACCTGAACTTCCTAGTGCATCCACAATATGATTGTCATCCACATGAACATCTTCCCACCTTTATTTGTCTCAGTTTACTATGGAGATATGTTTGTTATCAGAGCTAGAAGGTTATACCTTAACATTGTGTGCTGTGCTTCCTTCTGCCTATGCCTTCTTCATTTTTCAATCTTCTAATTCACATAGTTTTGATTCCCCAACTTTTTATGATACTCAGCATACCAGTGTAGAAAAACCTCCCATTGTTTTGGCATTAGGTTTGTACCATTATGCTCTATGGCATGTTATAAATGGAAAAGATTTAACAAGTCAAAAGTCCCGTGATCTGGGAATTGTCATTGTCTATAACATTTTGTAATGAAGCTTCTCTTTTCTAAATACTTGCAGGTCTTGACCGGATAATTTATGTACATGAAGTAAGTACATTTGTACTTACTTTACTGCCTCGGGGCCACTCCTTGCACTGGGGTCTGTATCTGTACCCATATAGCCCCCCTTTTTCTTCCTGCACTTATCAAACCACCCTGTCTGCTGCCTTAAACCTAGCACTTGCAAATTGCTGGCTGCATTACCACTGTGTGTTGCCTTTATTATTTATTTATTGTTATTTATCTGTTTCTCCTCTGCTTCGCACTTTCCACCTCTCCCCCCTTCCTTGCACTTTTCCCCTCCCCCTCTCCCATGCACTTGTGCGTTCTCAATGTCACTGGGCCTAGTAAAATCGCTGTTTTGTTCTCCCCTGTTCCCCTCCCTTGCCTCGTCGCGCTCTGAAACACTTGTGTACGAGCGCGATAGAAATAAAATATCAATCAATATCAATCAATCAATACACAGCCATTCCCCGATCTGGAGGTGCGCTCTTTAGATTGGCTTTTACCCATTTTCTAACAAACCTTTTTCATTCTCTAGTTATGTTCTCATTATTATGTGTTTGCTAGCATTTATTCTCAGAATTCTTATCAGAGATAGATCACCATAAAACAGGATCCTATTTAGCTTGCACAGTCATGTATTTACATACAATCTTTTGCTGTTCCTTCATCTTTGGGAACCAACTTTTTAGACTTACTTTTTCCAATGTCTTTCTATTATTTCTTTTTTATTTATGCCTCAATTGAATCTTTAACCTATTATTTTTGCAAGCTTTTTACAAGCCCTCAAATCATAATTATTTTCTCGTGATGGATTATTTTAAGACGCAACCATATTTATTTCTGAGAATATTGGCTCCCTCCCTTAGCACCCTCTTCCCAATGACTCTGTCCTCAGTGCCCAACAACCAGTTCAACAAGCCTCTATTATTTTCTTTGATGCTCTCTGCCTTGTGTTAAAATTTAAAAGATTTTACCACTACTTTTTACTTGATCCGTAACCCCTTATCACATCTACCAGCGTTGCCTTAAATTAAACAATGTGGGCTTTCATGCAGTACAAGACGAAGCAACAACCTTCACGGCCAGCCCTCCTTCAAAACCCCTTTCAAGGTTTCATTTAGGCCTCTTACCCATCCTTTGCTCCCATTCTTTGTCTGCATGTTGGGGTTTGATATAAGGATGTCTGTTACTTCTGTAACTGTCTCAGCTGATCACATTGAATTTGAGTCATGGAATCAAATTGTAGAACCATGCAGCTCATCACCACATAATCCAACAGAAAGCCTGATAACAAGGGTAGAGGCAAGGTTTATAAATATTCAGCTGTGCATAAATAGGGAAACTGGCATATTATTCCCATTCCAACAGTGTGGCCCCAGAGGACAGAAACCTCAGGGTTTTCATGGGATTTTACACATTGGGAATCATGCAGGACGATGCATTTAATTGGTTATATTAACAATGGACTTCTAACGGTACATCCTACAACAAAGTGGGCATGGCGTGTCAGCACCATTCAAGATCAGCCCAATTCCACTCAGCGTAGCCACATAATAAAACCCCCATCTCTAACGGGTTGTTTCCATTACTCGTAATGTCTAGGGCCAATGTAACTCTCATTCCAGTTCTCAGGCAGAGTGGACCACCTCTATTGATGTCACTGAGCTGGGACATGTGCATACCTGCAACTACAAAGAACCTGATGTAACAATCACACTGTATTATGGGCAACCGTGTGCATGCCAACCAATCTGCTTCCTCACTGAGCCAGCTCCCAAAGCATGGCGGCGGATGCCACATTCTCCCATATCATAGCTGCGACTTTGTTCTGTCCGGGTCTCATGTACATCCCTGGTTCATACAGAAATAAAATGCCTGCCGGCTTCAATACATGTGAAACTCTAAGTACAGATTTAACATAGTATGGAATAGGATTGTAATTGTAAGCAAGAAACAAATACGCTCCCAACCTGTAGACCAGTTGTAGTGGCTGAGCAAGAACTGCCAGACAATTCCTTTTCTTTAAAAATTAAGCGCTGACCAGAGGCAATGTTTGAAGAAGCCTTACAGAACGGGGTTGCATTGAACAGAAGGCGATGAGAATTTGAAAAAGTTAACTTTTGCCAAAGAACGAAGGGGAAGGAGGCCATTGATTATGGAGGAGGGTCGGAAAAGGCATGCGAATAAAAGAAGGAATTAATAAAAATATATAGTGACACCTATAAGGGTGGGTTAAGAAGGATGGATCCCTATGTTCTAACCCCTGAAACTTTTAAGTTATTACCTTTGACTTTTGGCCTTTTGAAAAACGTATTTTAACATATAAGCACCTTACCCAAATCCTAGTTAGTATTGAATGAATGAATGATATTTTATTTATATCGCGCTCAAAGTGTTTGAGAGCACGACCAAGCAAAGGGAGAGGGACAAGTGAGAATAAAAACAACGATCTTACTATGCCCAGTGAAATTAAGAACGCGCAAGTGCATGTAAAAGGGAAAAGGGGGAAAGTGCGAGGACGGGGAGGGGTGGAAAGTGCGGCACAAGGGAGAGAACAGAATAAAAATAAGTGAAAAATAAGTGCAATACATAAATAAATGCATTAAATAAATAAAATAAATACGGGCAGAGGTAAGTGCGCAATTTGCCAGATAAGGTATATCTAATAAGAGCAAGAGGAAAAATATGGGTGACTGTAAGGGTACAGATACAGAACCCAGTGCAAGGGGTGACTCGAAGGTAGTTCAGGAGGGTGAGCAGGTACCTGGGCCCGAAGGACAAAGGTTGGTCAGGAGCATGGTGCGGAGAGAGAAAACAGATCAGCAAGGGAGAAGAGGGGCAAAGGCAGAAGCGAAGAGGAAGGGCTTTAGGTGCTTCCGGAACAAGAGATGGTTCTCCTCAAGTTTCAAGGTGGCCGGGAGGCTGTTCCAGAGGGAGGCCCCCACCAAGGACAGAGATCTATCCCCAGCTCCTTTCTTTGAAAAACGACTGACCTTGAGGGAGTTGGAAGTAGAGGAGCGAAGGGCCCGAGAGGGGAAGTATTTATGGAGCGATAGTTGAAGGTATTTTGGGCCCAGAGCCCCAGAAAGCCTTGTGGACTATACAGAGGGTTTTAAATGTAATCCTTGCGTCCACTGGGAGTCAATGAAGGGACAAGTCTTGCAGTCCTGTTCTGGATTAGTTGTAAAGGGCGGAGAGAGGAGGCAGATAGATTTAGAAAGATGCTGTTACAGTAGTCCAACCTAGAGAGCACCTGAGCTTGGGAGACAGTGAGCTTCTGGGGGAATGATAGGAAAGGCTAAGTACCTCTAAGGAGATGCAGTAGGAGGTTTGACGTTTTAGAGACTTCAGAGATGTTTGCGAAAAAGGAAAGTGCGTAGTCAAAGATGACCCCGATATTCTTAGGCTTGCAAGTAGCCTTGCAGGGAGAGTTAGGAGGAGGGCCAAGGGAGTCCACCCTGGGGGATATTGGGGATACTGTTTGCTTTATAAATGTTATGTTTCATCTAGCTTTTAGCTTGTTAAGAATGCCATCATACCCACCCACATTTTCCACTGCCCCAGTTGTACACTGCCATAATCATTAGCAAACCTAATGAATAACTTTAACCCTGCTAACATCATTGGTATCAATTCTGCTTCAATCTTTTTGCTAAACTTATTAATGGAATAAACTTATTCTCTAACATTATTTTACAATTACCACCATGTGGCTGTACTTTACGTTATTCTCCATCTAAGTGAAGATACAATGGGTCTCATTACGAGTTTGGAGGTAGCCATGCCGTTTTTAGCAGCATGGCTACCCCCAAACACGTGTTCTCGTCCGGGTCCCGCAAAAGGGGACTTTACCAGCCCATTCCGACCTTGGAGGGCCCGGTAATTCCCCTTCTCAGGACCCGGACCCAGTACGTCTCCATTCCCATTTGAGCCCCAATAGGGCTCAACGGGAATGGGGAAGATGCTAACAACGGGCCTGTTAATGACGGGCCTGTTGTAAGCATCCTCTACTGCTAGCGGGTCTCACTCTGCACGTCGGGTCTGGCCAGACGTCTAGAGAGGGACCTGCTGCAGAATTCGTAATGTGGCGGCCCGGAATGAACAGTGCCGGTCCCTTAACGTCACCGTTCATTCTGTGGCTGCCACATTCGTAATGAGGCCCATTGACTGTTCTATGAATCATGCACTTTTAGCTGCATAGCAAAGTTCAACTGTGTAGAGACTTACTTTAGATTGCATTACTTTTTAGAGAGTAGAAACGACATAGGGAAATGCTGTTTATTTCAGCTTTCCTAACATAAATATTTGTGTAATATCTTCCAATTTGTAGCTGATGGCTTCTAGCCCAAACCACACCCCAAGACCCGCCGAACAAGGCTATGGGTTATTCATGCAATTTCAGTGGCCCCAGGCACCAGTTAAAATTGTAACTAGGTCACACTGTCTCTCCCTTCGGAACCCCAGTGTGACTTTGATACATGACTAACAGCACGAAAATCACACCAAACGCACACTCCGTAGAAAGGTTGAGGAATGACATAATGGACAGCTGTTGTAAATAAGAGGTGAGGCATATAATTATATTTATATTGGGTTTATTTCATGAGCCCCCAGGGATGGCAGCCAACACAGATGCCTCAACCAACTGAATATATATAATATATATAATCTCTGATATAGAGTGGAAAAAGATTGGTAGTGGATTGGCTCCTCTCTAAATAATATGGGTCCGTTGTCTGCCGTTTGACCTCCATAACTCAGTTGAAATATGGAACCTGATCTCTTGGAACTCCCAGGGGAATAACCAGCTTTTCACAAATGCAGACCTGGGGGTTTTCTTGAAAGATTTTTGCATTATCCTCATCCAGGAAACCTGGATTCTTTCAAAATTAGTATTAGATGGATATGAGGTTTTCTCCCAAAATGCGATGATTTGGGCTGGTGGTCGCCTTCTGGTGGTATGTTGATAACCATCAGGTCTTGTATGTTGGACTCAGGTTCTAAAATGTTGACAATTCAAATAGAAGTGATGGGGTGGAGATCCCACTCATAGTAGAGGGGAAACCCTGCCTTTGCCTAATAATTCACATCTATTGGCCCGAGGGGATTGATCCCCTGACAGAGTTCCTGATGAAGTTAGATACCTGGGCCTTGTACTGCCTAGAGATAAAGGGGAATAACAATATAATTTTGGTGGGCAATTTAAATTCAGCCTCCTAGAGGCTGGATTGGTGGCTGAGGATGAGGGAACGTATGTGAAAGCAGTACCTTCTAAGAAATTCCTTCAGGGCTTGAGTTGGAATCACCTGATTGAGTCTTTGGGACTGTTTTAGTTAAATGATCAGACTAAGGGTGATAGTCCCCCCCAACCTACCTAGGATAATGGCATAGTTAACTCAATTATTGATTTCATGTTTGTGGTTCATTTCCTGCTGGATTGTTTTAACGCTTTTAAAGTAATAAGAACTGATCTGAGTGACCACAATATTTTGGTGGCTCATTTTAGGATGTTTTTACACATTAGAGACAAGATGTTGACTGGTCCGTTCAGAGTGAACATTGGAGGAAATAGAGTCTCCAGGGCAAACCAAGTGATGGATACCTTTAATGACATTCTTCTACAAAATTGGTGGACCACCGACTATGAATGGAAAATGGCGTGAGAAACATATTTTTTCAATGGAGACACATGCTCATAAATTTGATTCAGTCCCAGTAGAAAGGAAAAAAGCTCTAAAATATGCTATATGTAAACTGTAGACATGTGGCCTTTGTATTATGGCTAAACCTGCAGGAATAAAAGCTGCAAAATGTAATCATAAAGGATGGTTGATGAGTCATGGAGCCATAATGTTGCAAAATGATGGCAAAGCAATGAAAAAGTTATTAAATCAGGAATACTTCTGGATTTTGGCAGGTTGTAAATGGAAGGGAGAATATTCAAGCTCTTATCCAGTTGAATCAAATTGCAGAGATTAAATGGATAGAGCTTTTTGAGGTCATTTATAAAAAGGAAACATTGGCTCAGGCCTACTCAGTATATGGGGATGACACTTTATTGAAACAGACTGTGATTTGGTTTCCAACACAATATCAAGGGTAAGTCCCTTTAGAGCAGCCTGGCCGAATGGGTTAAGTAATTTCTTGTTTAAAGCTTCTCTGGAATTATGGACCAATATTTTACCATACTTTTTGTGCAGTTGGTTGATACTGGTTGATACTGGAGTAATCCCTGGTACTTGCCATAGATCATATGTATAACCAATTTTTAAAAAGGGGTATTAAAATAGTCCTTGAATTATAATCCAATTATGATTATGGATGCTGATCAAAATATGTTTGCACCCATAATCCTCCAGCATTTAGAGGCCTCGTCAACGAAGATTGGTCATTTACAAAAAACTCAGGTGGGTTTTCATAAACGTCAAGGGACCTCCATTAATGGTCTTATGATCAGGCTTTTACAAGACTTGGCATGGGGAAAAAAAATATACTCATATTTGAATAGCTTCAATTGATCTCGCAGCCTCTTTTGATTCAGTCAATAGAAGTTTGCTGTGGAAAAAATGTACATGCTGGTGGATCCTCTGGGCTTGTTAAAATTAATTATTCTTTTACATTTGGATACTGATATCCAGGTGAGATTGAATATTGATGGACTCCTGTTGAAGAAATTTGCGATGAGTACAGGCCTGAGGCAGGGGTGCATTTTGGCCACCTACCACTTTAACCTGCATATGTATGATTTGGAGGAAGAGCGCTCTCACCAGTAGTCTTGACCCTGCCTAGAATCCCTCCTTTTAGGTTTTTTGGATGGCATATGCGGACGGTATTATGTTGTTTGATTGCACCAATTGGGTTTGAAGAAACTAATTATCATACTGTAGGAAAAAGTATTTGGCTCTTAACGCAAGCAAAAGGAAGCTCATGGATTTCACTAATTCTAAGAAATCTGTAAATTATTTGTGTTTCTTAAATAAGCAATAATTGCAAGTTTTGGACAGTTTTATTTATCTAGGCATTCCTGTTTTTAATAAACCTTCTAAGGTGCAGATACTGGATTATTTGAAAAAGAAGGCAGAGTCCCTTGGCTCGCAGATGCGTGGATCAATAGGAAATACAGGACGTTGTCAGCTAAATCCTTGGAGATTTTCTACATAGGCCAAGTGGTCCATAAACTACTATACAGTTTGAACATATTGCAAGAATTGGTGTATGAGAACCTGGACTCCCTGGAAGCTATAGTTTGGAAAAAAGCATTGAATATTCCAAACAGTGTACTGATTCATTGTTTAAGATATGAATTGGGTTTAATTTCCCTTTAAACATGGTTAGATTGGAAATACCTGTTGTTAATGTGGAAGCTTTTGGATCCGAAAGAAAATTCTTTATATGAGGATTTGGGCTTCTCGTTGGGAAAAGGTTCAAATAGAACTTTGACCCAATTTAGAAAAGTATGTACTACACTGGTTGAACAACTCAGCTATCTATTGGAAGATATTCCATCAAAATTGTTGTTGATTAAAAAAGCTTTGTTTGTATTCGATTGGAGTGAAACCATTGATAAGGTCCATAATTATTCCTCTATGGAACACTTTAGATTTGAACATAAAATGGTGGGTAGAGGAAGGACAGATTTCTTTTTAAGGTTTTGTTTAAATATTCTTTTAACACAGAAAGTCCTAGTTAGAAGGACAATGTTATGAAAGGATTTTAAGGGCAGGTTTTGCAATGAATTTAAGAGTGTTGAAACACTAAAGCTTCTTGTGGTTTACTGTTCGAAGCTTCATTTTAAACAAATTTTACATTTTAGGCTCCTTATATTTAGTCCTGATTTATAGATCTCGAGGTTTCATGGTCTTATCTATTGTGAGGCCAATCAGATAATGGAATCTTTTCACTTTTACTTTTTTTAATGATATTAAATTAAGCAGAGATGGCTTTTAAATATATTGTATTAAGAATACTATAGATGATGGTTTTTTCTCTGAGGTCAATTCATTTTTCTGTGTTTAGTGATTGATTGTTTTTTCTCATGATGAATTTGATACTTCTATGCATTTTTGAAAAATGTAATATTGCAAAGGTATCTATTGTACCGTAAATAAAAAAAAATATTTCTTTTTTTAAAAGGGGTCCTATATCCTGCCGCTGTACTGTAAACAATCTGCCACCTACCGTACGATCCCATCTATTAAAACCCATGGAATGTCGTGACCCGTATTATGGAAGTGCAGTAAATCATTAATTTCTTTACCATAATAATACACAGTGAAATCAAAATACGAGCCAAGAATGTGTTGGGGCATTTCTAAACTGGTGCTAAAGCTTGCCTGTATAGTTATTGTCTAAGATCGTACAAGGCAGTTAGCTTTTTGCTAGTTATGCTGTCGTTCCAAATACAGGGAAAATGCCAGAATGTTTTTGAATAATGCTCTACCGAAGTAAGTATCACAACAGGCTGCTGGAATTCTCACAGTGAGTCTGTGCGTGCCTTAATTCGAGGTTGGGTTGCACCGATTAATACAGGTCCTGCAGGAAACCGGTATTGTGCCAAGGGTGCTATTTATGAACCTGATACTATTCAAAATGTATTACACCCAGCGGTTTGGCATTCTTCAACTCAATTAGCTGTTGGTTCTCTTTTGACTCTATTACGTTATCTAGTGGGAGTAGTAGGTAATGGCTCAAGAGATGTGCACAAGTCGGTCCACCCTGTCCGTTGTCGGAATGTCACACGCGAACATACCTGCCTACATTCCAAAATGAAAAACCCAGAAATCTACATCACTGCAAGGTCAAACCTACACATTTGCAAGCCCATGCCCACACTTTTGCAAGGATGTAGTGATGTGGAAGTGTCTGTTGTGGCGCACAGGGCTAAAGTGTAACTTGTATTTGTATTAATAAATGTAACGCTCACATCACAAATAAGAATGTACAATTAAACGATGCTGTGAGAGAGCTGTATGATCTTTCCTTCCCATAGAATATTCTGATTTATGTTTGGTTTTTTTTGGCCCCGGTTACCAGGGTTTTTCTTCTGGTACGAAGTTGCACACAGTTCCTCTCCTCTATCCTCCTCCCCCCCTGGTCACCCCACCCATGATGGGGGAATGGAAGCAGTGCCGCGAGCCCACAGTGCTTGCAAGTGCAGTGGAGCAACTTAGAGGAATTGTGGGAGGATACATTAGGGGCCGCTGTAAAACCCAGAGACTCCACGCTCTTCCCAGAAACCCGAAGAAGAGTGTAAAAAACCCAGAGTCTCCAGGCTAAACCCATAGGCCAGGCAGGTATGCACACGACTCACATGCAAAACAATCTTCACACAGTATTGCATGTGTTGTCTGTATGTATTGGAGTAGGTCCTTGCAAAATCCCAAGATAATTATAAGGGTTTACTTTGTGGCAGTTACGCATAGGCTTGTCCATGGAGTGGTCTGGGGTGGCAGGTGCTACCCATGGAATCTGATTGGCCACCCAAGAGCCACCCCATTATCCTAAACATTGTTCATTATCTGGTATGTGTGTGTGTGTGTGTGCGCGCACACTTGTACTTCATGCCACCCCTGTTTAAATCAGTGCCCTACTTGGGCCCCTCCAGTCAAAGAGTCTGGACACGCCACTGCAATTAGAGTGTTGTTTATATCTTGAGGAGTAGAGCTACCTTCGCTTTTAGGGTAAGTTTGTAATCGCTCAAGTAGTTTTCAGGTTTTTTTTTTTTTATCAAAGGTTGGATATTATTATTGAAGGCCAGGCATCATTCACATATGCCTGGCAACCAGAATGGGGAAGATATGTGGTTGGGCTCTACCTTGCAGCATGGTACATCGAGAAGTTGGGAATAACAGCGTCTCACTGCAGCGCTAAATTGGGAATTATGTTGTAAGGTGGCAGTATCGCAGTATCTATCCACAGCTGAGATACTTGCTGGGACCCCAGTTATATGTTAAGCTCAATAATGTTTCTGTGTACGTCTATCGGCGTAAAATATGGTGAGATGCAGAACGTACTATCTCTGAAAGTATTAACATTATTTGAATGTATTTTTAAATATATTGCAAAGAATTTGAACTCTTGATTATTCCAGTGCACCAGTAATAAGGATCAGTCGCCTTACACCGCACAACTAGTGAAAATGTCTATGTTTCCATTCATTAATACCTAAAGCCAAATAGAAGATGCTGTTATATATTGCTGGTGTATGAGGGTTTTGGCTACAAAAGGATGCCCGACCTGCAAACAGAGGAGCTTTTCCATTAGCTGGTGCCTGGGTGATTAATAAATGCACCAAATAAACGTCCTGGGAGGATACCTCAGCGGCAACGTGCTCGCCTTGGAAACAAGACTACACGAAGCAACACAGGTTCGAATCAAGGGTAGGCGCTTATAAACCTATGGGTATTAAGCGCGTTATAAATATGCAACTAAGAGAAACATGTTCCTGTAACAATGCCTGTGGGGCTGCGTGAGCGCTTTAAAAATGCAATAAAAAATAAAATGGAACCAGCTGGCTGGAAAAGTGGAGCGTAGTACACAGCAAAGTGGAGTTGTTGTGAGAGGTCCTGTGCTTACCTGGAGGGAATATCGAGAGTCTTTCTACAGTGGTGATTGTGTGCAGGTGGAGCCCTCTGGAAGAAGATAAATACCAATAGACAGCACGGAGCTCTGAGCAGAGCGCACAGTGCAGTTGTAATTGACTCACCAGGCACAGAGAGCACTTTATCTGTTACTTCTCACTGTTATCACAGGCATAGTTTTACTTCCCCAGACTCTTAATATTAGATGTTTTTTTAAGTGGGGATGATAGCCTTAACCGCGATCCGGCTTATGGAGCGTATCGGTCTCACGCTGCTGCTACCGGCACACCCGCAGCACTCTGCGGTGCAGTCTGCATTTTCAAGGCACAGTTCGATCTCTCCAAATAGCACAAATAGTAGAAAAGACCAGAGTCTTGTTCAGCCACATCATACACTACAGGCAATGGATGAGAGAATTTGGCTCACGTCTCCTACTATAGCTGCGCTGAATTCTGTCCTCAGTGCTTTTATCGATTTGTACAACAATAAAATGTACTAAGTCCAGTCTCACAAATTGATTTTGTCCAAAATCAATGTACAGTTAGAAACCCATGGGTGCAAACCGTTTTCCACTAATATTGGCCTAGTTGTGGTCGACACCGTGCCTATGGCACAGGCAGCATACACAGTTTACCAGCTATCTCTCATGTGCTACCTAGCCCTCTTAGTGTGGCTGAAATTGTGGCTAATTGTGTGCGTGAGTGTAATTTGCTGGGGGGGTGGGGAGGCACGATTGTGAATGGCTGTGCTATGGTTTTTGGGCTGCTATTTTTGGAGAGCAGCAGCAGTGGCCCTAATGATGGTATGCTCAATACCAATTCAACTAAAGTCCATGGGGAATGTTTTCCTAATCCATCACAATGTTTCAAAGGTCTTTAACAATGAGCCTAAAAAGTTTCAATATGCAACATTGGCAAAGACAACAAAGAATAGGAAGAGTAAGAAGGGGAGATGGAAGTAATTTAGGACATTTTTATAGAACCTCACCATACCCGAGTCGGTAAGTAAGTCGGGAGTGAGAAACTAGGGTCAGAAAAGATGCGCAGCAGTCCAAACAGTTCAAACATTGGGCCTCATTACGACCTCAGCGGTAGCCATGCCGCTATTGGCGGCATGGCTGCTGCCGAAATCGCGCCCGGGTCTGGGTTCTCAGAATGAGGAATTACAGGGCCATTCCGAGTTCGGAGGCCCCGGTAATTCCTCCTTCTAGGAACCCGGAACTTCCCCATTCCCATTTCAGCCCCCGTAGGGCTGAAATGGGAATGGGCAAGGGAGCAAACAACGGGCCGATTACGAGGGTCCCGTTGTTTGCTTCCTCCACCCCTTGCGGGACCCGCTCTGCACGTCTGGTGAAACAGACATGCAGACCGGGTCCCGCGAAGGGACCTCGTAATCAGGCGGGACGGGGTTGGCGGCACCGGCACCTTTACCAGCGCCGTTAACCCCGTCCCGCATGGGTTATAATGAGGCCCACATTGTTTCCATTGGTGAATCAGACTAATAACACTGTCCTTGATGAAGCACAGGACTGTGAGAAATCAACCCCTCAGTCTTGAGCACAGAGAAACAGTGTATTATTATGGCAGTGCAAACAGATAGTGAGATGGGTACCAAAGCTAAGCGTGTTAAATGTTCTTGTTCAACAAAGGTACACTGACCATCTTGTTGTGGCCAGCAGTTGCCAGGCTATTGAGCACAGCCTGAAACAGCAGGTACAGCTAGCCCTGGGGTACAGAATGCTTTGACCGCTGCTCTGCCTGTGGTGGAATGCGGATTGATTAGTTCTGGTAATACGAGTGGGCATCCAAAGGTGTTTAGTGTTTTGAGAGGTGCCATTGGAGGTAGAGATCTGTGTAAAGGCTTAGCTAACAACTTACCGAATCGCAATGGAGGCCTCCATTCTTTAAATCCCCTTAAGGAGTTGGAGAAATCACTAATTATCACTGACCGACAACTGTGATTCCGTAAATGCTGGCCTACAGAGCTGGGACTTGGTCAACGACCGCTACTCATGGCTAATGATAATCATCACGATGTGAGAAGTTTTCTTGAAGTGAAAGACATTTATAAACATGGTCTAGATGGGGAAAACAGGGACGTCATTTCACAAAAATTCCAGGGGTAGTGGAAGTGACATCACACGACCCTTGACCTCTAATGACATCACAGGAAGTGATCTAATTTGACCCCACCCCAAAGTGACATCACAGGAAGCCATGGAACACGACCCTTCACCCCTTGAAAAAACAGGAAGTGGCATCACATAGCATTGTTTCTAAGCACATTATGAAAAATATGGTTGCAATATCACTGTAAAGTGATATACATTTCATACAAGAATGGATCACCATATGTAGCATTAATATCAGTGTGTATAGTTCCATATTACCAAATTACTGTGAATGCAAACAGACGTCCAAGGCCAAATGATAATGATGTGTTATCATGTATCACTTACACTTAAGCGCTTCATACAGAACAAATATACATACAATATCACCCAAACTGTGTTGGTACTCATTTATCAACCTCAGCAGGATGAAAGGCTGAGTTGCCTTTGCTGGGAGTCGAATTTGCAACCTGCAGAGCACATACACATTGCAGCAGTGAGTGTTCAACCCATTGAGCTATCTTACCAACTATAGCTATCAGAAAACCAGCCACTCCAGAATTAAACAGCCACATGCTGCTGGCGCCAGCCCAGGAGCCTGAATTTAAAAATAAAAAAATATATTTTTAGTAATTTTTTTGGGGTGTAGCAAGGGAGATCCCAATGGTAGCACAGGAGACCACAGGTGCGACCCCCGGTGACCCGTAAACCTGCAGGAAAGTACATTTCATGATCATTAAAGTGACAAGGCTGTGGTTACAGGCTAGTTGTGGAAAGTTTGTGCAGAAAAGGCAGTGGAGTCTGTCTGAACAGATCCAACATAATGGCACTTTTTAAGGAAGTCCCAAATCGGAGATTAATCAACACTACTGACATTGACAGGATCGGCATCCCAGATTCGGTACATATGGACTGTGTGTTTTTGGACATAAGATCTCATCTGGTGTGTGATACAATACTAAAGGAAGGTGTTCATTTAAGGCAAGTTCGTAACTGAGATGAAGGATCTGGACTTGGGACAGAAAGGTTTGTCATGGGTAACCTCAGGCCTGCAGTATACGGGCAATCAGCAATGGTAGAATGTACAACCGAATCTTGAGCAATCTCTCCACCTTAAAATTGTTATCTTGGAATACGAGAGGAAATGTACACTTGTTTACCAACCCAGAATTAGTATCACAGTAACAATCCTAAAAAGTGATGATGGTTCAATAAACATGGCTAATGAGATGCCCTTTGTTGATTGCCTGTTCACAGACCACATGGAAGGGGACCAGAGGGCATCCCCCCGGGGGTCTGTTAACAGCTTTTAGGTCAGAAAAGGAGTCAGCAGTGGTCAGTGTTTGGGACTTTGTCTTTGGTGATTTGGGGGTTGAATCTAGATTGCGGGTAAAAGGCATTTAGAGACCTGTTTTTATTATTGAACATTTACTGGCATGATGGCCTCCACCCTCTGGGTCGTTTTCTGGAGCTTCTCTCCAGTTATATAGCCTCTTGGGTTCATAATTACGTAGAATGTTCAATATTGGCTGCTGGTGATTTTAACGCCCAATGCATCTCATTATCCGCTGAGGATGAGGACTTTGGCTTTCTTACTATGCACAAGTGCCATTTATCAAAAGTGAATGGATGAAATGGCTCTCCTTTTTGTTGACAATGGGTTTGAAAATTTTGAATGGCGCCATCCCTCCATGATCCGCAGGGCACCATGGCCATAGTAATTATGTTTTGGATTACATGTTTACAGATGTATTTTTGTACGATTTAAGTGTTAATCTTAACAATGAAACAGCAAATTTGAGTGACCACAATATGCTCAGTACTGAATGAGGGTATGGTTGATGGGGTTGATAGGGTTGCTGCTGTGAATTTGGGGACCAACTCTGGCAGAATAAGATTGAAGTGGAGGGAGGGTCTGATTGGCTGATTTCAATCTGGGCTTGGCCAGGCTGATGAATGGGTGTACCTATGGATGGAAACTTGTATGTTTCAATCTATGCAATTTTGAAGGTACCGTAGGTGAATTAGTGAGGGACTTTGCTGGTGTTACGGATAAAACCAACGTAGTGCCTATTAAGAGGAAGTTTCAATTACATGTTTTTGACCAGGCATATTGCAATATGATGAGCAACATCTTCTCTCCATTCTTAAAAATAAGAAAGATAGTGAATTCTGTATGGTGGTGGATGTTCTGGAGCCGGGCCATGCTACATGTCAGGCACATTGTGTGGATGAGACAGTGTGGGATTCACACTTCAAGGCACTTTATTCAACTGATCACAGGGAGTTGGCCCCGGTTTCTGGTCAATTTCAGGGTAATGATACAAAGTGGAAATTGGTGGTGTCAACTGAAAGGATTCAGAAGTTGATCCTATGCAGTAGTGAATCTCTGGCCCTAAGGTCGAATAACCTATCTAAAAAATTGTTTAAAGGCGACCTGGTCATGCGGCCCACCATAGTGAATATACTCTTGGAAGAGTTTGCATGCTGGAACAATTTCCTGACAGCTGGTGCATTTCTTATGTTATTCCAATTTACAAGAGTGATGCAAAGACCGACCCAAAAAACTACCATCCGATTTCCATCATGGACGCTGATAGCTCGGTCTTTGTATCCCTCCTGTTGTTGTATATAGAAGAATGGGCCACCAGTACTGGCTGCTTGAGCAAATGCCAGACCGGGTTCTGTTTTTTAACTTTTTTATTGTACCCGCTATTGGCTTACAGAGACTCGGGTCCACTTTTCAGGGTTTTGCAAATGCACATTTCTTGAAAATAAACCCTGCAAAAACTAAGTTTCTCCAAATTTCAAAAAATGCCGGAAAGTCTAATTGAAAAGGTTTTTAAATAATGAATCCTTAGGATCAGTGGATGGTGTAACTTATTTAGGTCTTCCTTTATTTTGCCACCCACAAAAAATGATGATTATGGGCATTTTGTCTCTGAAGGCACGCACATTGGCTAATCAAATGATTAGAATCAACCAAAATTAGGTAGATTCCCACTGCTGCCTGTACTGCAAAGGTAAAGCGGTCCAAAAAATGATATATGGTATGGAACTACTTAGATCATAGCCAGTGGACAATGTTTAATATAAATTGGAAGTCATGATTTAGCCGTCAACCATCATCTAAAAGGACCAGTAAGGTAGGAGTGGCCTGGGTCAGGAGGAGAGCAACTACTCTACCCCAGATTCCGAGCCACTTACCAAACCCGAAGTAAAGAAGATGATTGCATTGTATGATGTTTAGATTGCACTGATAGACCCCTGCTAAATTTGAGAGACCTGTATAGTGGGAGAGAGGCCTATGAGTGCAATCTAAACATCATACAATGCAATTTGTAGACAGACCCCTGCTAAATTTGAGAGGCCTGTCTCCAAATTGCATTGTATGATGTTTAGATTGCACTCATAGGCCTCTCTCCCACTATACAGGTCTCTCAAATTTAGCAGGGGCTCTGTCTCCAAATTGCACTGTATGATGTTTAGATTGCACTAATAGGCCACTCTCCCACTATACAGGTCTCTCAAATTTAGCAGGGGTTCTGTCTCCAAACTGCACTGTATGATGTTTAGATTGCACTGATAGGCCTCTCTCCCACTATACAGGTCTCTCAAATTTAGCAGGGGCTCTGTCTCCAAATTGCATTGTATGATGTTTAGATTGCACTGATAGGCCTCTCTCCCACTATACAGGTCTCTTGAATTTAGCAGGGGCTCTGTCTCCAAATTGCATTCTATGATGTTTAGATTGCACTGATAGGCCTCTCAAATTTAGCAGGGGTTCTGTCTCCAAATTGCATTGTATGATGTTTAGATTGCATGGTTAGGCCTCTCAAATCTAGCAGGGGTTCTGCCTCCCAACTGCATTGTGTGATGTTTAGATTGCACTGATAGGACTTTCTCCCACTATACAGGTCTCTCAAATAATCTAACTGCACTTAGTTCAGTACTCTATCAATCCCAGAAACCCACCACAACCTAACTCAATGAAGTCCCGTTCCAGCAGACCGTTAACACCCTAACCCCCCCGACAGTGCACCCTTAGGCAACGCACGCTACCCACTGACAGAAAAGCAACACTGAGCCAGAGAAAACCCCAGCGTATCCAGAGAAGGAAAAACCGAGGTCACTGCGAAAGCACAACACAGCATAGAGGACCAACTACCTTACTATGCCTGCACTTTAAACTGGAAAATGGCCCGACCCAGAAAAGGACGCTGAGAAAGAGAACAAGATCGTGCAACAAGAGACGCGAACACACAACACCGACAGAACCCACAAGAAGCAGCCCCATTAGAAGGAAACACGCCTAACACAGCCATAACCGGAACAAAATCTACAAGAGAAAAATCCTTATACCTCACACCTTACCTCGCAACAACCACGGTACACCGACACCCCAACATGGAAACCTCGAAAAATGCAAAGAATTTCCTGAAACACACGGAAAAAAGATGGGAGCACTCAACAAGAGAGTGGGAGGGCTCCGACCCCATTTCCCCTTACATCACAAGAACAGAGGGGCAACATCGATTTCCACTGCATCCTGCACAATACGGCGAAGCACCGACAACCAGCAATGCTACCTCCCACCCAACAATCGGACTCAATGAAGAAACCACTGCTGATCTTCATCTGAGCAGCATCACAGCAGAAACACCAAGACTAATCAGCCCTGTTATCAACTTATTGGACTGCTTCAATGAAGAAGCAGCCGTCGCCGTTCTTCATCCTACCGACATCAATGCAGAAACACCACGAACAGACAATTACAAATTTGAACAACAAATAACCTCAAAACAAAATCTCAACCAGAGAATCCACTGTAACCTAATAAACGCAAGGTCAATGTCCAAACACTCAACTGAAATATACAACCTCCTGTCAGAAGGAGGCATAGACAACCTATTTGTAACTGAAACATGGCTAGACAACTACAAGATCCCCCTCAACAACTGCCTGCCTGAAGACTTCAAATGCATCCAAACAAACAGAAAATCCAAAAGAGGGGGGGACTAGCGATCATCCACAAGGAACAACTGGCCATTAAAATGGAAGATCCACTAAACATCGATAAATGCGAATCCTTAATACTATGAGACACACTTGGCACAATCTTCGCCAACAAGGATCCCATGACCACGGCACCCCCAATTCAAATACTTTGGAGTGACCACCGCATCATTCCATTCATAATCACAACGGCCACTCCAACAAAAAAGCAACAAGCAAAACAACCCATCATGATGAAAAGAAATTGGAGAACCATAAAAAATTCCAACCTAACCCAGCTCCTATAATCACAAGCATCAACCATGGAAGAAGACCTAGACAAAAAAGTTGCCCTACTTCATACCTGGATCGCAACAACCCTAGACGACATCACCAAAGAAAAGCCCTTCACCCCATCACATAAGAAAACTACAGCAAAATGGTTCACCCCACTACTCAACGCCATGAAAAGAAAAAAAACGAAAACTAGAATCTGAATGGAGGACCAACAACACCACCGCAAACAAATTTCCTACAACAGATCCACTCATATAAAAAGGAAATATAAAAAGCAAAGAGGAAACATTAAGACAACCGAATCTTCAGAGCACAAAACGCTCAAAAAGAACTATTCAAAATCATAAACAAAATAAAAACCCACCGGGCTACAACAACACGCCAATTCCATCAATGAAACTTTGCGAGGACCTCAGAGACCACTACAAAAACAAAATAACCTCCATCCAACACACCATACAAAACAGTCCAAGCGAACACAGCTCAAACCCCACCGACACTGACGATGAACACGCAAACAAGCTATGAAACTTCCCAGAAATATCAGTTGAGGCTTTCGTCAAACTGGTAAACCAAAGAAACAAATCAGGCTCTCCTGAAGACCCTTGTCCCCCGAACATATACAAAACAATTCTCAAACAAGGAACCCTGATGGAATACCACAGGAACCTCCTCAATCTCTCAATCTTAACAGGTAAAGTACCACAGGCCTTCAAATCAGGTTACATCAAGCCGCTACTCAAAGACACAACAGGAAACGTAGAGGACTTATCCAACTACAGACCCATCTCCAACATACCCTACATAGCCAAACTGCTAGAAACGTACATCTACCAAATAACCCAAGAATTCATAGAAGAGCATTGCCTACTAGACCATGCACAAGTTGGTTTTAGACCTATGAGAGGAACAGAATCAGCTCTCCTCTCAATATGGCACGACCTAAAAACAAACGCAGACTCGGACAACAGTACCGCCCTGATTCTCCTTGATCTGTCTACAGCTTTCGACACGGTCAACCACGCCATCCTCATAAAGAGATTAGAAGGACTAGGGATAACAGACACTGCCCTACCATGGATCAAATCCTTCCTAGCAAACAGAACAGAAACAGTATGGCTGAAACCTTTTAAATCCAAACCTAGAGACTCCACGTGCGGAGTACCACAAGGATCATCCTTCTCCCCGCTTCTATTCAACATCTACATGTACCTATTAATCAAACTCATCAAAAAACACGGCCTCACATGCTACAACTACGCCGACGATAATCTAATAATCTTCAACAGACAAGACACCCGAGAAGAAAACACCACACTAGAGAATTGCCTTCGTGACATATTCAACTGGATGAACCTCAACCATCTCAAAATCAACCCAGGCAAAACAGAGATAATGATTGTTTCAAAAAAGGGAGGAGACATCAACTACATCCCCTGGCCAAGAGAGCACGGCACCACACCAGAACCATCATCAACTGTAAAAAAAGTAGGGGTCCTGATGGATAACAACCTCACTTTAGTAAACTCGGTAATCAAGAAATGTTTATTCCTCCTGCGTGCAGCAGAAAGCATCCTACCGTTGCTGTTGTTCACCAACAAAACACTTACCATCATTGCTCTGATCATGTCCAGAGTAGACTATGCCAATAGCCTATACCTGGGCATGCCCGAACGACTTCTAAAAAAACTGCAACGCATGCAAAATGCAGCAGCCAGACACCTCCTCAAGCTACCCAGAAGAGAACACATCACACCCGTGCTACAAATACTACACTGGCTACCAATAAAACAGCAAATAAAGTTCAAGTCCATGTGCATCACGCAAAGAGCAATACACAAACAAGGTGCAGAATTCCTAAGCGACAAACTACGCCTACATCAACCGACAAGAACACTAATATCAAGCACCGACATTCACCTGGAACCAAAACCCTACAACTGAAAAAAACTCAGAGGATCCTCTTTCTCTCACCAGGCACCCAAAACCTGGAATGACCTACCTAAGAATATACAGAACACAACAAACCACCTAGCATTCAGGAAACTCCTCAAATCATGGCTCTTCACAGCATAACCACAACGGAGACGCACTAGAATGCCCAGACATTAAAACAACAATGAAAATAACTCCAACCTCGGCCACTCTCAAATTGGACAAACCAAAGAACCAACCACTCGACAGAGCATAAGATATCATGGAAAATACCCACAAAAGGAAGGCTCCAGAGACTGATCACATACTTAGACCCAGACGAAAGCCCTCAAGTGACTCATCCACTTGTACGTACCGGACGGACCACATCCAGACCGGTGGACGCATTTAGATAGAATTGTGAATATTAGCATGGCCACACTTAGATGGAATTGTGGATATTGGCCTGCGTCGCATCTAGATGGGACTTTGAATGTCAGCATGCCCGCACTTAGATAGAATTGTGAATATTAGCTTGTGTTGGATCTAGATAGCACCTTGACTGTTAGCATGCCTGCACTTAGGTGAAACCTGAATGTCAACATGCCCACACTTAGATAGATTTGTGAATATTAGCCTGCGTCGCATCTAGATAGGACTTTGAATGTTAGCATGCCCGCACCTATGCGAAACCTGAAGACTAGCATATGCCACACTAAGAATTGTGGAAATTGGCCTGCGTCACATCTAGATAGGATTGATTGAAGGATAGCATGCCCGCGCATAGATGAAACGTGAATGTTAGCATGTGCCACACTTAGAATTGTGAACACCAGCTTGTCTGGCATCCGGATGGGGTTGTGAATGTTGGCATGCCCACACCTAGACAGATTTCTAAACACTAGCCTGCGCCGCATCTAGATAAGACTGTGAATGTTGGCATGCCCACACCTAGATAGAATTCTAAACATTGGCCTGCGCCGCATCTAGCTGGGATTGTGAAGGCCAACAAGTGCCACACTTAGACAAAACTGTGAATGTTAGCATGCTAAAGGTCAGGTAACCCACTAACCAATATAAGCTCAAACTCTACATACTTATCTAACTCAAAAAACTCACACAACCATCTCTCGCACAACAAGCCGCACGCACTTCACAACACTGCAACAACACATAAACCGGAGCAACAGCACACGCGGACTGACACCGATCCAATACCCGCACCAATGCTCAGCACACGGTGTATACCGAGATGAAGCTGCCAACAGAACACCACTCCTCTCACTATCCTACTCCCTCTTCACCTTACTAATCCATCCCACCTTATCGTTTACAGATCCGCCAGAGTGCCTGGGGACCAATTCGTTGGTGACGGTGCACGGTACAAATACCTTTAACATTTAACATATAACTCTGAAAGTTCTGAATGCAGTGCCACTGGCCGCAATCCGAAACGAACATAGACTTCGGTCAACGTATGTGAGATTGAATTGGTATCTTTTAACAATGTACCAAAGTAATATAATGCTTGTTTGCAATTCTATCAATACTGACATTGTTGGTGTATTGACTTCCTCCACCAGGAACACAGTATCACCTTTAAGGGACCGATGTGAGGCTGTCCTCTCAGATTGTAGGAAAGATTGGAACAACCTCATTTCAAATCCGGTGGGGGTCAAACACGCCTTATAAAACAGGATTGGTGTAATACTATTGACACATTTCATGCGTATGAGTCCTTGAGCCAACTGAAGCATGAACATAAGAAGTGTGGCTAGCTTGCACTTTATCACGCTATCTTCCCTATTCGCAACTCTAGGGAGGATACTACTCGTTTTAGGTGGTAAGAAATATTGCTAAAATATGATCAGATAACTCAGGCAAATGCCTACTGTAATTCTGCTGGAATAAGGCAACTTTGGAAACCATTCAACACGTGTTAGTTCAAATTTGATATATGAATCTTAACAAATGTTTTAAAACGTTTTCCTTTTTGAATGTAGTTAATTGTGTTTGAGTACTTTATCGATTTGCGATATTTTGATCCACGCCATCCACATGTTTTCCCTATGTGCGTTTGTACCCTGACCTGACCGCCCACCACCCCTGATTGGCCATTTGGGACCCAGGTATATTTGCAGAATGAGGGACTAGCCCTGGTAGTGCACAGCTGAGCGCATTTCCCCGGAGCTGCCTGTGGGTACGTTTTTACTGGAGCATCCCTCTGGTTTGCCTTTAAACTAGCAACCTAATTTGCTTATTTTCGTGGCTCAGCGCATCCCGAGCCATCCACCTATTTTCCCTTTGTGTGTTTGTGTTCTGCTCTTCCCACCCACCTCCCAGCCCTCCCACCACCCTATATGAGCCATCTGTGGCCCAGATGAATTTGTAGAATGAAGGACCAGCCCTCGCCAAGCACAGCTGAGTGCATTTCGCTCGAGCAGCCTGTGTGTACGTTTTCATTATGATATGATATGATATAAATTAATAGTTTATAAAGCATCTATACACAATGGGCCTCATCACGAGTTGGGCGGTAACGCTGGCACTATCTGCCCTACCGCCAAACCCACCAGCGCTATTAGCGCCGGATCACAGGTTTGGCGGATTTGGAAATCCCCATTCCCCATTGAGCCCATTCGCGATTGCCCCATTCCGCCGGCGGTATGAGCGCACATTTTTGGCAGATTTCCCCCCAGCTCAGAGCCGGGGAGAAATCCGCCAAAGCCCTGATTTGGCGGACCCTTAAATCCGGCGGTAACAGTACTACCGCCGGATTTAAGGGTTACCGCCAAACTCGTGATGAGGCCCAATGTGTTTCAAAGCGCTTCAAAGCAAGGGAGTGGGAAAGGGAAAATACAATGCCATTCTTACAGGCCATGAACAGTAAGGATGTGAAATTAACTATCGTACTTAGCCTGACGACCTTTCAGATAGTGCAAGAGCTAAAACATACATAAGGAAGGGAGTGGGACGGAATTGAAAACAGACAGGCGACTACCGTACTAGGCCTGATGACATTTCTGGTAGAGCCGGAGAAAAAAAAAGGCGAGTGAGAGGGGTGCATAAAGGGAGGGGAGGAACAAAACAAGCGACTATCAAACTAGGCCTGACAACATTTCACATAGTGCTGGAGGGTGGGGACAAGTAAGGGGAGGGGGGAGGAGATAGATGAGGTTGCTATCATACTAGGTCCAGGGACAATTCTGATAGAGTAAGTGCATAGAAGAAAGAGCTTCACTCTGGTTTGCCTTTAAAATAGCAACCTAATTTGCTTATTTTCATGGCCCTGCACATCCCAGCCACCCACCTGTTTTCCCTGTGCTTGTTTGTGCCCTGCCCTACCCGCTCACCACCCCTGATAGGAAGTCTGCAGCCTAGGTGAATTTGTGGAACGAGGGACTAGCCCAGGTCAAGCAAAGCTGAACGCTTTTCACTCAAGATGCCTGTGGGTAGGCTTATATTGGAGCTTCACTCCGGTTCGCCTTTAAACTACCAACCTAATTTGCTTATTTTCGTGGCCCAGCGCATCCCGTGCCATCCACCTGTTTTCCCTGTGCGTGTTTGTGTCTGGCCCACCCAACGCCCTGCCCTCCCACCTCCCTTGATTGGCCATCTGCGGCCCAGGTGAATTTATAGAATGAGGGACTAGCCCATGTCAAGAACAGCTGAGCATATTTTGCTTGAGCTGCCTGTGGGTACGTTTTTACTGGAGCTTCACTTTGGTTGGCCTTTAAACTAGCAACCTAATTTGCTTATGTTCGTGGCCCAGGACATCCCGCACCATCCACCTGTTTTCCCTGTGCATGTGTGTGCCCTGCCCGGCCACCTCCCATCCCCTCCCCAACCACTCCGTATTGGCCATCTGTATCCCTAATTAGGACACTCTTCCAGGCCAGGTGGTTTTCCATTTTTTGCTGCATCTCAAATTTAGCTTTTTTCCCACCTGCCAGCTACATCGAATCTAGGTGTTTCATACTTACTACTTCGTTTCAAATTCAGGTATTTTTGCCACCTTCCAGGTATCTAAAAATCTAAGTGTTTTCTACTTACTGCTGTTCCTCAAATGTAGGCGTTTTCCCACCTGCCAGGTATGGTAGGGGTGATTGTTTTTTTTATTTTTTATTTTTTTTATTTATTTGCATTTGTTAAGCGCACTTGCAGCCCATGAGGCATCGAGGCGCTGTTACAGAGGAAACACAGATTAAGATTAAGTTTTTTCTTTGTCTTAGTTACGTATTTATAACGCGCTTAAACACTCGGAGGTTTCTAAGCGCGGACCCGGGGATCGAACCTGTTGTTGCTTTGTGTCGTCTTGCTTCCAAGACGCGCACGCTGCCGCTGTGCTATCCTCCCGGGACAATGTTGTATTTTTAGATCTACGGTGTACCCTTCCCTACAGAGGGTGAAAAGCCTGCCTCCGCTGATGGTGGATTGGCTAGGGCAGGTAATATCATCACTGGGGCCCGGGCCCCAGAATGTGATGCTGGCCCCCTCCAGGGGCCACCTATTAAGGTCCATGGCAACCCTGTCTGGCCCAGTCCAGGCCAGTATGCGCTTGGATGTTCCTCCAAAACGCTGTTGCCCCTTGTCCTCCCTTGATCTGCATCTCCAGCCTCACAGCCGCAGTTATTCATGTACTGCTGTCAGGTTAGAGGTGCCGTGGCCCCTCACTTGCACCTCCTGGCTTCGCCCTCCTGCCCGCCCCTCGCCCCCTTGAGTTACTGATCCACACCATACCCTGTGTCCTCATTCCGGCGGCACCCTGGTCAACACGGGGCATCCTGTGCTTCACCTGCAAGACCTAAATGTTCCCTGCAACTCTCCCCCTCCTCTATCCAGCTTCCTGCCCAGCCTCCTCTGGGACACTACTTCATTTCATGCTTCCACTCCCCCCTCCTTTCCTTCTGCCTCGCTACACTAGTGGCCCTTACCTCCCGTGACCAGTCACATTGTTCTGGTCCTTCTCTCCCAGCACTGCAACGCTAAGGACTGGGGCTGCCTTCACCCACAGACTGCAGAATGCGTTCCTGGACCTCATCTTTTTCACACTCCTTGCTTCAGAGCTAACGACTTTGTGTGGCCCATCCTTCTCCCCTCCCCTTTTCTTTTTGAATCTACCACCTTTACCCATTCGTACCTGACCATCTAATGTAGTTCCCATAACCATGTGGTGAGGCTTTTGCAAATTGTACATCCATCCTCATTTTTGCATTTTACCTATTTGTTCCTACATAATTTGATGTAGTCCCTTGCACCTTAGGGTGAGGCTTTCCCAAATTGTGCACCCACTCCAATGTCGTTCATCTTTACAGCCTTGTGCTGTGTCTGTATCTGTTCATTTGCACTCCCCTCCCTCTCCCCTGAACATTACTCCTTCCTCCCCTTCCCCTCCCCACTTCTCCCCTCATTTATGTTACTGCACCTGCACACTCCGAATTGTCGCAAAACCTAGTAGGAAAGTTTTGTTAGTCTACCCCTGTTCATCCCTTCCTACACTTTCCCTCCTCCCTTTCTCCCTTTTTCTGTTAATGCACTTGCACGCTCTGAATCGTCTCTTGACCTAGGAACGTTACTGTCTGTCTGTCTTGCTCCCTGTTCCCACCCCAACCTTCACGTCTCCCCCTCATCCTGCATTCTTGTTATTGCACTTGCGCAATCCAAATGTCTCAAGACTTAGTAGGATTGTTATTGTTTTTGTTTTCTTCTCTGTACCCCTTCCTTGTCTTGATGCACCTTGAAACACTCTTTTGAGATATAGGTGCATTATAAATTACCAATAAAATAAAATAAAATAAAATAAAATAAAATAAAGGGGACACGGGGGGGATTGGTTCGACTTAATTGGACCACTGATAGAGGGCCTAAGATGAAAATGGGAGAGAGAGGTGTCCTGATCTTGGAACAGATGGACCATATGACATAGGGGAGGAACCTGAAGGATCCCGTGGGGGTGATAAGGGGAAGGAATATGTCACTTAGTCTAAACACTGGGGGTAGGAAGGGTACTGCCTCTAAATAACCCTACTAAAATCCCACATTTCTGCACACACCACAGAGGAGTAATTGCAGCCCACCAGAATGTACGACAGGGGAATGTGTATTGACCACAGTTAGTCAGAACAGCGGGAGTAGGAAAGGGTACTGCAACTAACCAACCCTACAAAACTCACCCTTCTACATAAACATATCAAACGCTGAACTAAACACAACCATACTTCTACAGCACAACAAATCACTTGCACTTCTCTACACCACAACAACAAAACAAACCACACATAGCCTTGCCCAACAGCACATGGATGCTACCAACCAAAAAAACACACCTACACTCAGTGAACGATGTCAACTGAACTGAAGTTGCCAGCATCACATGACAGTTGTCTTGCTGTTTTCTCCTGCTCAGTCCTACTATCCGACCCCCATCCTCCCTTGCTTTCCAGATCCACCAAAGTACCAAGAAGCCACTGAGGGGGCAACAGTGCTTGGTATAAGAACCTTTCACATAACATAGCATAACATAACATAACATACAATAACACATGAAATAGTGGAGAGTAGGGTTTAAATTGAGCACAGGATAGAAGATCACAAGGGCCAGATAACCCCACCCCCACAACATTGGAGCAAGGATGAGGAGGTCCTGAAAGTTATGAGATCTAGGCTGATAGTGAGATGTTAAACCTGATGAAGAAATAAGAAATGGGGCCTACCACACCCACAACAAGGTTGTGGTTTGAATTAAATGGTGCCTAGTTTAACATACACATTGGAAGAACCAAAGTGATGTTTGGCCAGGCCACTACTGGGTGTAGCGTTAGGATTGAAGAGGAGTAGGTGGACATGAATTATGACTGGTTGATTTCACAATGGCAGGACTAGCCAATCCTGCCTACATGTTAACATGGAAGTTTGGTGAAGAGGAACGGAGCAGTGAATGAGATGGTCCAGATGTCCTATTTTGTTTTGAGTATGCTACGGTTAGCCACAAAATTGATCCATACGCATACATTGTCATAGCACTTAAAATATTGGAAGATTCATGTGGTCTCATGGATAATTTTCTTGGTTAGATAATAGTTCAAGGCAAAGTTCCTGTCTTAAAACCAGAACATTGCTGGGAACTGCAGGTTTGATCCTGCACACAGAGTGTACTTTCACAATTAAAGCACTGTTTATTTTTATTTATTTTAAGTAGCCATGACAGCACCGGCAATACAGAGCAGCACAGCCAACATGCTTAAGGAGTACAGGCAGCTATCAGGAAGGTATGGGAGGGAACATACATTTAATACTGAGGAAATAATTATGACACTGTGAGGAGGACAGACAACATTACATGGATTGGATATTAAGTAAGAACTAAAACATACCAGCACTTCCAATAAGTATGAATTTAGTGAATATGACCGGGGCGGAACCGGACCACCACAACACAGTATATTACATTAGTTGAGGATAGCTGGCAAGCCCACCTCACAGGAATTACAGGTGTATGAATGATTGTTGGGTTGATGGGTGGCCAAATGTTGAGCGATGCAGGTGCACAGGAGATGCTGCCCAATTATACGAAGCATGCTTTGCTACATCCACGCTACAATGCCTATAAAAACTGGTGTGCTGACCCTCTGCAGCAATGCCCTCGCAGGACAAGGCTGTGATGTTGAGCGATGCAGGTGTTTGGTGGCAATGGGGTAGCGGTGTAGACAGTAAGTGCGAACAACCTCAGCCTCCTGTCTGCGGCCGCCAGGTAAGAAGGTCCCCCCTTGTTATTTGCATATTTCAAGTAACTGTGGGTATCACCCTAAGTGACTGGGGGAATCCAGACGTGGACCCCTTGCTCACTATTCTTAAAGAGGCACATCTACACCCTACTGATGAGGTTCAACCAGACTGAAACACGTGTCTGGCGTTGCTGTTGGTACTCTTGTTCAGAGGAGATTTGCCTAGTATTTTGGTGCTGGACTGCCCCAGGGCAGGACAAAGACTGATATGTTTGGTATATTTCTTCTTCTCTGTGAAAGATAGTGAGCGAAAGACTCTGGGTAAGGTTCTTGCAACCAGGACTCATGTCTGGCAGAGAGTCTCCCAGGACCCCCCTTGTTATTTTCAATATATTTGGCACCATTGCATCTTCCCATATAATATTCCAGATACATCCCACTATTCACTATAGTGGCTAAACAGACAATGTGCTTGTTCTGTGTCATAACTGTTTACCAGTCTTTTCACCAACCCCTTAAAAACACTGTGAGTAATGTCAAAACAATGCAAACCCAACACTGGATTCCTGCGATGTATGACATGTTATACCTTCTGTGCAGCCACCTTTAATGTATACTGGCAGTGAGGAACATTCAAAGGCTATCCTACCCTTCAATGTTCCTATTCCCTCAGATATGAATTTACGGCCAAATAATCATATTTTTTGTCCATTGTAGATTGAACACTGATCAAGTTACATTCAAAATAAATATATTCTATCGAGATACTAATCGGAAGTCTAAATAATAGTTTCAAGCATTTGCCTTTCAAAGACCTTTAAAAGATGTCTACATTTCAAGCCCCAAATTTCAACTCCATAAAGTCATAATTACCTCACCATAGACTGATAAATTATCAGTGAGCTTTGCAACGAGTGATCACTGCTTTTCCCAGCAAATTTGTTCAAAGTCCCAATCTGCGACTCACATATTCCCAGTGGTCACTCCATTTTAGTTTTTTGTTGAAAACAGCTCCTAAATATTTATATTTAGTGACCTTTCAATCTTAATATTATTGATCTTCCAGCAATAAGTCTTAATTACCGTAGTTCTGGATCTAAAACATATGATTTTTGATTTGTCAACATTTATTGTTAATCCATTTATTTCAGAGTACACCCCCGTAGCTTCCAATTTAAGCTGTAATCCCTTTGGGGTGTAGTCTAATATCAGCAGGTCATCTGCGTATCCGAGACAATATACTGCAGAGATACCAAGTGTTATGGAACCAGTACCAGGTGCAGCTAGCACCTCGTTCAAATCAGCCATGTATAGATTAAACAATGTGGGCGCAAGCATGCAGCCCTGTTTAACACCCTGGGTAGTGTTTATCCAGTTACTACAACTACCAGTGGCATCAAGTCTACTTCTTTTGCTCCCAGTGGCTACACAGATCAAGTTCAAGACCTTTTGCATTGTCCACAAGGTCCTCTGGGGCCTGGGTCTGCAATACCTTCAACTCTCCCTTCGAGAATACCTTACCACTCAAGCTCTTCACTCCTCCACCTCCAAATCCCTCAGGGTCATTCGCTTCTCCAAGCAACAAGTTGGTGGTAGATCTTTCTTTTCAGCTGGGGCCTCCCTCTGGAACAGCCTCCCTGCCTCTCTGAAACTTAAAGAGAACCATCTTAGGTTCCGGAAGCATCTCAAGACCTTCCTCTTTGTTTATGCTTTCTCTCTTCCTCTCCCCTGCTGATCTCTGTCAATTTCTTTGCACTGGCATCTGGCTACCCTCTGATTTCGGGCCCAGATCCCTGCCCACCCAGCTGCACACCAGCACTGCCTCCTGGCATTCTTTGTACTTGGGTCTGTATCTGCAACCCTACAGTCCCCTTACCTGCACTTATTTATACCCATTGTCCATGATGAATTTATGTACTTGTCACCCTCTGACTGCACTACCTGTTGTTTTTGATCATGTGTTCAGCACTTTCCACTCCACCCCTGCCCCTTTTACCTTTCCTCTCCCCTGCACTTGCGTGTTCTCAATGTCACGGAGCCTAGTAAGATCATTGTTTCTGTCCCCCCTTGTACCTCGTGCTTGCCTCGTCGCACCCTGAAACACTTATGTATGGGCTTGATACACATAAAATATCATATCATATTCTATCATATCTGGCGCAAGTGTCAGAATAGAGCCTGATGACCATGGATGGAAGAAGACCTTGGGAAATATCCCATGCAACTCATTTTGCCCATAACCGCTGCTGCACAATGGTATCAAAAGCTGCACTGTTTTCAATATAGGCAGACTATTCAATGAAGGAGGCCAAGGTGTATACATTGTGTGTTGTACATAAACCTTTCCTAAAGCCGGTTTGATTAGGGGGGGATAATAACATTAATATCACTGCTGGCAATAAAATCTTGGAGCAGAACCTTGGCAAAGATCTTAGCGGGGATATTGAACATAGCCAAGAGATGGTAATTGGAGGGAACAGCCTTTCGTCCTTTTTTATGCACTTGTATAAGATTGCCGTGCCTCCAAGGTACATTCAACTACATGGTGTGTAAGGGGAGACATTGCAGAGAAAAGGTGTCGAATAGGATTCTGTAACGCAAATATTTAAAACAGCACCAAAGCCTGATTAAACGACAAAGATGATTTTGTATTTTAAGATTGGTTAAATAAGATTAAAATCTTCGTGCCATTAAATCTCATCAATGTATCAACACCTGGGATAATTGCAGGCACATGATCAAGACAGGCACCTTTGCACAGCCAGTAGTTGTTGCACCAGAACTACCAGTAGCTAACAGCGTAGAGTGCAAAAGAATGGGAAGCTATTTCCGCACTGTCTTCAGAGGGTGCCTCGCGCTCGGTAGAGATTCCCCACCTTTCCGCTGTGTATGCCGTCCAACAGACAGAAGCGCATTCCATGCCGATGAAAACGTGAAGTTGTCAAAGCACAACCGCACTTTGAGAAATGCATGGCAGGTGCTGCGGTTTTCTGCGAGGATTAATGGAGTCAACGTAAAAAACACACAAAAAAGTCCAGACTGCGGAATGTTCTTTTTTATTTTTAGCAAAGTACTTTAGGCCTCGATAGAAATGTGGGCTTTTCCTTTGGTTTCATTTCAGACAGGAGCTGTTGTAACTCCTAATGGACTAAGACAGACATATGTTAAGGAGGCGCCAATGCTAGCTTCCGCCATTCCATGTGTTCGTCAGTAAAACGCCTAAAATGGGAAGAGTCATGTTTCTTTCTGAGAAAGTGCGGTGAATCAGGCTAGCCTTGCATCATCCTTCCCGAAATTACTACAAAATGTCTTCTCACAAGAGCCTTAGGATTATGGCCCTCCGACGTGGCGAAAAAGAACTCGGTGGTCAGGACTGCACAGCATGTTACCCACACGCACAATGATACCATTTACTTCATTATCCTGGCTGCTTTCTTGAGGCATCCGCCCCTGGGCGGTTTTTTTTCTTCCAGCAAACATCTGGCGGCGCAATTTAAAAACATTTTGTGATGGTGAAAAACAAAACAAGTCCATCTCAACGCCATTTTGCATGGTGAGATATTGTACTAAATAAATAATTATAAAACCATCTTTACCAATGATTTATATGCTAAAGATACTCACTAAAGCCACGATTGATTCTATTGTTTCAATGTACCCGAGGTCAAAAACATTCAATCCCTTTAGATGACATTTCACATGATTATGGGCCAGGGGTGTTATTTGAGGTGCCTTGATTTCGGACCCTCGATCATCCTTGATGAATCCGGTTTTTAGGAAAGCCACTTTAACTAAAGAAAGATCATGCCCTATGTTGTGCTCCATGATGTTCACGTCTCGATATGTAGGTATACCTGGCAGGGCCTGCTATTGTTCTGCATGCTGTTTCACATCTAGGTATGCCAAATATTCTGCATGCATTGTCTCTTTACTGTACAATATTGTGTTCACATGCAGGCTCCACAAAACACGTTGCACTGCTATGTTGTGCCCAGTTATGTTTCAAATATAGATATTCCTAAGAAACCCACAAACACCCTGATACTCAAGCACCCTCACTCACCACCGCATGCTGACCAACCACGCCAACAAAAATGGCTAAATGAAACTCTCCCTAAAAACACAAACATCTATGGCCCCGATTCAAAGAGCGTTTTCAAAAGGAGTTTTGCCATTATATAAAGCTTCTGTGAATTAGGCCTTATATCTCTTGAATCAATGTGCAAACCATACCAACTGACTTGAACATCCTGAAGTGAAACACTGGATGTCTCAGATCTAGAAACAAAACACCTCTGGTACACACTAAAACTCACCTAGCAAGTAAACACGCACAGACACCAGATGCTCCTAGTTTTACGCCACCAACAGCTCAACTCAATGCCCTACCAACCCACCACCACATTTTCTTTCAGATCCTTGAGAGAACCTATAGATCATCAAATGGCAGCCATGTGCAGTTTACTTGCACAAAATATACCATAACAGAACATTTGGCCGGATCACAGTGCTGAACTGTCAGTGGAGCTACTGAAAATAGGTTGACTGTTACCCTCAGCACAATATACACACCTTGGTCAGAGCAAAGGGCCCGTTCATAATGAGCTGCGCAAGTGCATACTTGTTCATGAGGTAGCAGCGTGTGCTGATGTGCCTTATTGTGCTCAGCAGCAAAGCAGTGGCGTCGCCGGAATCAAATTTAGGAGGGGCACAGAGGGGGCCAAAGACAAAAGTAGGGGGACACAGACAAAAGTAAGGGGAGAACATGGTCACTGCTAGTCTTAGGTGGGGAGGCACATGGGGGGCACAGGATTTCACAGGGGGGGCCCTGCCCCCCCAAACCCTTGCTAGCGACGTCACTGCAGCAAAGGTGAAAATAGAGACACGCAAGATATAGCACACTTTCATTATGGCATGCATATGTGTCATGGTGGCTTCATTGTTGCCGCACAAATCATTGCAACTAGTGTCACAATACAAAAAGGTTGTGCACACTGAACCTAATTCAGGAGTGCAAACGTCTGGGGGGCCTGTGCCTATAGGCAAAACAAAAGAGGTGATGGCTGGAAGGTTTACAATTAATCTTAACCACTGGAATTGCTCTGGGCAACCCTCCAGACATTCAGGGTAATTCATGGAATAAATGTGTGCTGAAAAGGGGAGCGAAGCGTGAAAATCTCAGTGCACATGTGCAAAAGCCGCGCACAGAGCTGTTCTTTGATTCATGGAATGTGCTGCATGTGTAAACCCTGGGATGTGCGCCAAATCTGTGGGTGGCGCACACGGGCGCACACGTCACTAAATGCCGTGCGCGATAGGCTCAGTGAAAGCGCACAACGTGTAGCGTGCACAAGAAAAAGGGGTGGAACATGGGGCATAACACGCAGAATGGGGAACAACACGTGAAAATGTGGGCGTTATGGGGGAAGTACTGGAGGTAAATGCTCGCAACGCCCACACGTGCGCTAACAACACATATTCATGGAATCGAACAGGGGAAACCTGAGCACCAAAAAAGATGTGTTAATCCGGAAACACGTATGCCAGCAGGAAGCAGGCATAAGTGGCCCAGCACAGCATAAAAGTGCGCGCAAACAACAAACAAGCTCATATGCTACGATGAATATACCGTTCTTAGCAGCAGTGGTCGTAGGACACCGCAGGAGGAGGAGGATAGCCAGGCCCCGCATTTTTTTACCCAGGACCAGCCTTTTTGGGATGCCTGATGACCAGGTCTATGGGAGGTACAGGTTTCCACTACTAATAATCCTAGAATTGGTCAGGGAGTGGGAGGATGACCTCACATCACCCACCCTGTGCTCCCAAGCAATGAGCCCCTTGGAAAAGGTGCTCAATGTACTGCACTTCTTGGCAACTGGGTCATTTCAGTGGACAAGTGCTATAGTTGGGGGTGTCTCAAAGGCCACGTAGTCACGCTGCCTACACCAGGTGTTGGTGATCATGACTGCACGCCCCTCAGTCCACAGGCACATATACATGCCCAGAACACCTGCAGAAAGGCAGGCCGTCGTCCAGGACTTTTACGGGTTGGCACACTTCCCCAAAGTGCTAGGTGCCATTGATTGCACCCGTCCTCCCAGGGCCACTCAGCACATCTATCGAAACCGCAAGCACTGGCATTCCATCAATGTGCAGGTTGTATGTGATGCCAAGGGAATCATAACCTCAGTATATGCCAACTATCCGGGGTCCTGTCATGATAGTTTCATATTCCGAATGTCATCCCTAAACCGGGACCTGGTAGCTGGGAGGCATGGCGACACATGGCTAATTGGTGAGTATAAATTCCTCTGCACATGCATGCATGTCAGGCACTGAGAAATGGGAAAACCCCACTAATGACAACCATTATCACCTCCCCAGGGGACAGTGCCTACCCTCTGAGCACCTACATGATGACGCCAATACGGAACCCCACCACACCACCCGAGGTAAGATTCAACACAGCCCATATTGCAACCTGGGGCATAGTGGAGCGCACATCCAGAGTGCTGATGTCCCGCTTTCGCTCCCTTGACCGCTCTGGTGGAAAGCTGCTATATGCGCCCCCAGTAGTGTGCAGGATCATAGTGGCAGCAAGGGTCCTGCACAACGTTGCAACCTGGCGGGGCGTGCCGGTGGACATGGTGGTGCCCCCACATCCCCAACCACATGCACGACCGCTGCACATGGGAGGTGAAAGGGCACGTGGTGAGGCAGCCCGTACCCAGCTTGTGACAAATTTATTCACCTAAAATCCCACCCCTGCGGAGTGCACACAGGCCTGGCACATACCAGCTGACAATTTATGATGATGACAAAAGGGACAGTCAACTGTCACAACCATACCACCCTGAGATTGTTTACCTGAAAGTGCTACATTGTGTGCATCCCTAGCTACTTAAAACACACCCAATGCTGTGTCAGTAAAAGGCACACATTCATGCAGCATGAAGGACTACCCCCTTGCAAAATACTACAACCAAATAGTGGCATGTCACGCAAACCCTCCCTAACCCCATCTCAGCTACCCAACACACCATGGCATGGTTCCATGTAATAATGTCGCCACAAAAATCTCACCATGCAAAAATATTGCCGAAAAATGGCAGGTTTTTTTTGGCGACGTTATTGCATGGAACATGCGGGGGACACCCCCGCAACCCCCAAACTTTTTTTGTTTCTTTTTTTTTCTTTTTTTTAATTTTTTTTTTGCCCCTGTCCCCATATATATGGTCACCCAAATAATATCGCCATGACATTTTCCTGGCGATATTATTTACGGCGACCATATATATGGGGATATTATTACCTGATACCCATGGCATGGCATGCGATGTGAAAGCAACCAAATGAATGCACAACACATGACACAAGTGTCACAAAGTGCACCGTCCCAAATGGAAACAGGCCACAGACAATTTCCTCTCACTAATGAAAAAAAAAACAGCACACATGAACAAATACTTACCAGCAAGACAAAACATCAGAACAGGATCCAACAGTGGCAACAACCTGACAAAGGCAGCACATCGACCCCTTCCAACTGCAGTGTGTTGCTGGTAGGCAAATGTGGCAGTGTACTGCATACAACATGAACTGCATCTGCAATGGAGACGGGCTTGTTAAGACATGAAGAAGCTACATGTATATATGCAAAAAGTCCTGCATGTAGTAAAACCATATACAAATCCACCATGCAGTGGAGAAATGAACAACAATCCCCACTAGGGATGTATACACAGTTTGGACTAAAGACTGCCCACACAATTTATGGGAGCCCAATGCCTCTGTGTAAGTTACTGTCACTTGGTCACACCGTTTATGAGCCCATGGAAAGGGGAAGCAGAAGGGGTGTGTGTGTCTGGAACCCAAGTTTCTAACCCAAAGACAGTACAATCCTTCATGTGCCCAGCTGGAATACACAGTGGATGCCTACGGGAGCCACACAAAGCAACACACTGTAACATGAATTCACAATCTGAAAGAAAATGGTTATGAACTAAAAAGTAAATGCAAATTAAATAAAGAAAAAGAAAAAGTAAATCTAAAATAAACCAAATAAATTAAATAATTAAGTAAAAATCAGAATACAAATCAAATAAAAATAAACGTATGAAAATTAAAATGAATTAAAAATGAAAATAAAATGAAAATAATGAATAGAAAAAAGATGAAAAAAATAAATGAATTAAATACTAATTCTATTTTGCAATTCGGAATGAAATATGAAAAAATCAAAAGAAAAAATGAAAATAAAAATAAAAATAAAAAATGGCCATGTGTGGACCAGGGGTGGGGGGCACCCAGGAGGGAGGAGGTACAGGGTGAACGCCAACCCCCACATGCGTGGATGTTGAGAAAAAAAACAAAAAACCTCCATGGGCTCATGGCCTGCACGGCTACCCTACAGTGGGAGAACTGCCGTCTATTTCATAACCCTATGGTGGTACATTAGAAGGTGCGCGTGATATGGGAGGGAGACCACGCAAAGCCCTGGCATGCTCCTCCATGGCAGCAAGCATGCAGGTCTGAAAGGTTTGGTTCTGCAGGATGATGGTATGGAGATCCCCATGCAGCACCTCAAGGGTAGCACGCATTTCTGCCGCAAGGCCTCGCGTGATGCCCGGATCTCCTCACGGGTTGCCTGGAGCTCAGCTGAGAGTGTGCATGTTAGCTGCTCCAGCTGCTGTTCTGACCTTGTACTCTGGAACACCTCAAGTGCACCCAGAGTATCTCTGAGGGACCTG
The DNA here is from genome assembly GCF_040938575.1 of Ambystoma mexicanum. Lineage (NCBI taxonomy): Eukaryota > Metazoa > Chordata > Amphibia > Caudata > Ambystomatidae > Ambystoma > Ambystoma mexicanum. Next base: position 1,267,331,153 of record NC_090927.1, on the reverse strand, counting down.
TGTTCCAACCTCAGGGCATCCCTGTGGGCCTGTGACTCTGCAGATATGGCTGTGCGCAGAGTCTCCAGTCCAGCCCGTCGGTCCCTGTTGGACGCCAACATGTCCTCCTTGTGTGAGCGGCACATGGACTCTGTTGCCTGCTGCTAGAGCTCCACCTGCCTTTCAGGGGGGAGAATGGAAGTGGCCACCCTATCCACGGCCTGAGTCATCATCTCACACAATGCCCCCTGTTGTGCTGCAATAGTATACATGGAGTTCTCCCACACAGTATTGCCTGGTAGCGCACAGCCACCGCTTTGTCAGGCAACACAGCTGTTTGGGGCAAGGTGATGTGCACCTTGCTGTGCTGGCACTGCCTGAGGCTGCAGGACTGCATTCCTCCTTTGATCTGCTGGCCCAGGAACAGGAGCAAATATTGTGGAGTGTGACCCTGCATCCGGAACCGCCACAGGCAGACTTTCCAACACTGAATGTCCCATAGAGGGGTCTACCCCCAGTGCAGTTGTGTTGGACAGAACAGCATCCCTGCCAGAAACACTCACCTGCGACAGGACATATGTCTCAATGTCAGATTCAGTAGCTGATTCATAGAGGTCTCCGGAGGTGTACCCAGAGAAACCCGTGGACAGGATGGTCTGTAGGAGTAATGGATTTTCACCCACCACCACCCCACGTCGTCCACTGGTGCCTGGTTGGGGCTGTGAGTACTCCTGCCTTTGCGCCATCTCCTCCTCCTCAACAGCATCTAGTGCCTCATCACCTGCAAAAACATAAAAGAAAAGTAATGAAAACAGGCATGAGCAGCATAGCCCACACACATAGGCATGACGAGGTAGACATCGAATATGTAAATGACACATGTCACACATGACAATAACTCTGGCATGCATGCACTGGCAATGAAGTGGAAGGGGAGCCAAGAAGCAGACACGGAGGACTCCAAGATAGAAAAGCAACACATTGTGTTTCATGCTGCATAGCACCTGCATCACACATCAGCCTGTGAGTGGCATGGACAATCCAAATACATGGCACATGCCAGCACACAGATGGCACGTAGCATAACCATGACAGATATGACAAGGTCACCCAGATGGTAGTAAATCATGTGAGATGGACATCATGAAATAGAACATGCAAAAGAGTGTGACAAAACACGCATGTGCCACACGCTGCAACAAAGCCAGTGTTCACTAATGCAGTGATGGGAGACACATGGATACATCAATGGTTGGTCACTTGGACATGACAGAAGACAATTGTCATGTTGAACGTTCAAACAGGGCCCCGAAGTGATTGTGTGCAGGGCATGTATAGGTGCACAATACTCAATCAGCCTGATTGATGAAATCATTCCCATAATAAGTAAAGAAATGTGGGGCATTGTGGGGTGTAATCTATGTCTGAAGTATGTTAAATTTGGGGCACAACGGCACAAAAATGTATGTTAAACATGCAAAGGATTCCATCAATCAGGCAGAATGAACAGGAAAACAGTATGAACAATGTTGTGGCATGATGGCAGTTGAAGGGCAAGTGCAGTAATCAGGTGGAAATTGTTAACTGCGGTCAGAAGGGATACTGTAAAACCCAAACCCAAGGCCAGGGGATGGTTTAGAGGCACCACATGAGTGACCCATAGCAGTCATGACTACACAGCCTCACCTGGCACTCAATCAGAACACATCACCCAAGCAACATACACATGGTTTGCACTTTGGATCTGATCCTCTGTGATGAAGCCTCCAGCGATAGACTCATGTTCTGTGAGTAATTCCTCCTCTGGTGGAGACCCACTGCCAGTCACCAGAGTAGAGGCATGATTGTAAGCCAGCTTGTTCTTTGCTCTGCGTTTGAGGTCATTCCACCACTTAGAGCAATCATCAGCTGTGCGCCTCACAAATCCAAGGGAACTAATCTGGTCTGCGATGCACTGCCAGTGGGCCCCACGTTGAGCAGTAGTAGTCTTGCACCCTGCAGTCACCAACATTTTGCGGCCAAGAGCCGACACATAGCCCACAAGTGCATCTAGTTCCACATCATTGAAACTCTGCTTCCTTGACGTGCCGGAGGGGGGAGCCTGTGCTGCAAGAGCACCCTTCTTCCTCTTGAGAGGTGGTGCAGACCCTGAGTGGCTTACGGCGCTCTGGTCGGTAGGGGCTGAAGCGCAGGTGGACTGGGCACTGGAAGTAGCCAAAGGCACGATGACCAAAGGTCTCACTGCAGGCATTGGCTGCTGGGTGATGTTGGCAGGACCAACCTTGGTGTGATGGTCTTGGACCAACACTGTCCCGGCTGGGTGACTCAGAGCTGGGATGGATTGAGCTCCCTCCTCACCCTCGCTCCTTGGGGCAGCAGATGACATTGCTGCCCCAGATCCACGTGGCCTGGTGACAGCAACTTTCGCTGCCACACGTGGCTTTGACTTGGTGACACGGAAGTCGGCCTGTGAGTCATCCTGTGCCAGTTAGGTCAACAATATAGGCCGTGTTAACAAGGCCTGAGCTGGGATGGTGCCAGCTGCATCTCCCGACCCATTGGGGAGACATAGGTGTCCCTGATTGGTCCTCCACACACTGGCCTCTTGGGCCACCCTGCACATCCCGGCCACGTCCCCTACCGTGGACACTTCTTGTAGGTCAGCCACCTTTGCCTCCCTTACCACTTGGTTACCTCCCAACCGTGGCACTGATGTTTTTATGCGAATGGGAGGTGCAGTAAACAATTGTCCTGGGCAATTGGGGTGAAAGTGGCAGGGTACTAGATGGAATACGTACCCTAGTGCTCTAGCAAGGCTGTCTGTGACCCCTGGGGAAGATGACAGGTCACGTAACGCTCAGGCCCCCCAAAAACAAAATTTAACGTGCAGGCGACTCCTGGTAGCCCACGTGCATGGAATAAAGAACCCGCACTACGCAGTGGCACCCAGAAACACAAAAATAAGCGTAGGCGTGGTACACGCAGGCTACAATGACCTCTGAATGGGAATGCGACAAACGGGGGCAATCATAGTTGAAAAATACGTGCGCGACTCACCGTCAGCCTGGAAAAAGAACGTGAAAAAGACACACGTGTGTGCGTTGGCAACACCCCCGCCAAAAGAAGAATTGAATGCTGTCTGAGTATAAAGGAGTACGAACTGCAACCGTTGTGAAGTAATCACGTGTGAACCGACAAGAAGTACAAGAATAACGTGCTCGCTCTCCACAAAAAGCACGTACAAGAAAATGGCATCTTACACGTACCTTTTAACCCAGCCCACATGTGTAACATCACTTACGTGCGTACGCGCTAAGGGCCTTTCCTCAAAAATACACGCAGTGACACCCGGACATGCAGTTTTTGCACGTGTACAATCAAGATGCACCTGTGTGGAGGGAAACGCCTGTGCGCGTTACGTCACAGACGCGCTTATGTGCTAAGGCCCTTTCCTCGAATAACACACTGACGTGCTATTTTTTCACAGCCAATTCACTCCATATCAAGCTGGCTACGCGACAACACACAGAAGACCACGCTCCTGCCCAGAAGGCCATTTTCCTGCCCCCCACAGCCCCGAGCACGCTCCCACCTGCCATCTGCTGCTGCCTGCCAGCTGGCCACGTGCCCTGCTATTTGGTGCCTGCACATCATCCATCTTCAGGGGTCCAGTTGCTGTGACCACCCCTGCTGGAACAGAAGACTCCCGACTAAAGTTTCATTGCTCCACAGCCCAGCACCAGGACCCATTTGCCCACCCACACCTGCCTCGGGGGTTGCCATGTCAGGGGGAACACCACCGGAGACCACTGGCAACCCCCAGCCAGAGAGGCAGAGGGCTACCAGCTTCAGCGCACAGAACTTGGTATCCTGATGGAGCAAGTCCTGGTGCATTATGATGCCCTCTTCAGAAGTTCACGCGCTGACAATGAAGGACGGAAGAGGATCTGGAAGGACATCATGACTGCCATCAACATGGAGGGGGTGGCAGCCCGCGACATGCAACACGTCCCGAAGCGCTGGGAGGACTTCAGGTCCAGGACCCTCCGCAAGGCCCGGCGCCTCTTGAAGGCAGCGCATGCAGAGGGGTCCGGGCCCGCCTTACCAACATCCAGATGAGGGTCCTGGAACGCAAACACCAGCGCTCCACCTCCAGGTCCTTCAGAGGCAGACCTGACCGGAGTCGAGCGGTGAGTGTCCATGCATACTGACTGGACACAGTGCATGTTGAGGTGTGCCAGGAGTGTACAGGTTGGACATATGTCTTGAAAGGCCCATGTATGGATGTGTATGTACAGGGACATGAGCCTGCCGCATGTGAGTCCAGTCATGTGTGAAGCACATCAATGGTGTATGTGTTCAAATGCATGATGCCCAAATGCATGTGTGGGTGCACACATGTATACATTTCTGTGTATATACTGTGCATGGTTGTGGTGTGACACATGGATGCTTCATGTATGTGCACAATGTACATGTGCGTGTGTATGTATTTGACATGTGTGCTACTGTGATACACCATGGATGAATGTGACACCGACATGTCAGAGGCTGATTGGCAGATGTGACATGGATGCCGATGATTTCACTGTGACAGGTGGTGGAGATTTACAGATGCATGTATGTCTGGTGGCGTGTGTGCATGTGTTTGGCACTCCCCATGTTGCATGTGACGTCAGGCTAACCTTCGGATGCTCATGCTGTTGTATGTGTATGGATGGTGCTGCCTGCTGCAACATTCCTGTTCATTTGCGCATGTGTGTGGGTTCAAATGATGTGTGTTGGGGCGTGTGATGCCATGTGTGAAGTTTGACACTGCCACTCATGTGCAACTGTCATGTGTGTATCAGACCATTGTACAGTGCCCTGATGCCTGTGTTCTGTCTCTCCCTGTCTGCAGTGTCAACTGATGAAGAGGCAGGAGACGGTGCTGTGGAGCACAGCGGCAGGGATCCCACTGACGCAAGGCCAAGCTCCCCTCCCATGTTGTCATCTTGTCAGGGAGTGAGGAGTCTGGTGCCGCGTCTACGGCCGCAGCTGCCGAGGGTAGGCCCAAGAGGTGGAGGTTGGAGGTGGACTCCTCGGCAGCAGAAGGGGCAGCTGAGACCCCACAGGGGCTTATGGAGGAAGATGGCACAGGGTCATCCAGGTTGGTGGGGAGTTTGGTTGAGGGGAGGCCGTGGAAGGCCCATGACAGGGTCTGGAGGGGGGATTCCACTGGTGCTAGTGGTGCAGCCCTGGGGCAGGGACAGGAGGCAGCACAGGCGGCCGCAGAGGTGCCTGTGTGTAATCCTGTCCCCAATCCTGTGACTGCATCATCCCGCACCAGCAGGGATGCCTTTGTCCAGACCCGTTTTCAGGGAGGGGATGCGCAAACAACAACTGGCCTTCCTCTCCCTGCGGACTTGGCAATCCAGGACCATGTTGAGCCTGTCCTGGCTGGGGTGGCGTTGTGTCAACGTGGCATTCGGGATGAAGTGCAGGGTTCTTGTGAGGACACTGAATGTTATTTTGGATGCCTCATTGCCGCGTAGACCTACTAGGACGGGTCATCAGTGCTGGGTTCCTCGGTGTGCTGGACCTTCTACCGACCCCCTCCTCAACTGAACCCCCTATGCACCAGTAGTCCTCCGTGCCATCTTCCAACCAAAGTATCACCTGGGCACCCTGTGGAGCTGCCCCTGACCCAGCAGCCAGGCTGGTGGAGGACACATCCCTGCCACAGTCGGGAGTCAGAGGTCCAGCAGGGGTGGCCACCACATCAACTGGACCCCAGCAGGAGGAGGACGTTCAGGCATCAACAGGCAGGGCACATGCATGGCAGCAGCAGGCTCAAGGTGGGAGCGATGATGGCTCGGTGCCATAAACATCAGAGGGGCAAGCATCGTCTGGAGGGCAGGAGGACCCTGGATTGGGAGTGTCTTCCGTGTGGCAGCGGTTGGGCCGGCAAATAGATGCGGAGCGGCAGCGGGCGGAAGAGGCACGGCTCACTATGGTCAGGGCAGAGAACTCCATGCGCAGGTCGTTGAGGCGGGCTGAGTGCCTTGAGGCAACTCACAGGGAGTTGGAGGAGGCCATCGATGCATCCCTGCGAGACCTCAGGGCCAGGGAAGAGGCCTGCCTCAGGGACGTTGAAGAGGAGTTCGATGATGCCCTGGCCCGGAACATCAACAATTTTGCCATTGGACTTGCCCGCCGCCTTTGTAAATAGTTCTGTAGGTGTAAGTTTCCTTTCAATTTTTTTTTTCCTTTGGGGCGCATGGACTATGCCCCGCCTTTTTGTATATAGTTATTTATTAGGTGGGATTTAGGTTAGGTTTCCTTTGGATTGTTGGGCTCATGGACCCTTGGATGTTCATTTGTAAATAGTTTTGGACCTGGATTTCATTTTCTTGGACCCATTGTGGAATACTTTTCTTTTCTAAAACTCTGATTTTTGTTTGATGGACGGACCCATTGAAGCCATTTTCGTTTGGATTTTATTGGTTACAGCATTCATTTATTTTTAATCATTTTTGGACGTCCGGACTTGGAATATTTGTTTTTATTATTGTGTGCTTTTGTTTTATTCATTTGGTTTATTCTTCAGTACACTTTTTTTCAACACTTTACTTGTGTGGTCATCTCTCATTTGTTTTGTGCATGTCACAATGTGGTTTTTCACAGTCATGTGTCGCCATTGTGTGGATCTGAGGGACATGTATTCATGGGCACGCTGCTTATTTATTTTCTATCATGACATTGGGAATTCAATGTGGAATGGATGGAATGCTTGGGTAGGTGCTTGGACTGGGGTGGTGTTGGGTGGGATTTGGGTGGCCATAAGGGCCATGGGTCTGGAGTGTGATGACGTGTTGGTGGGGGGGCATGAGTCGGGGCCTGCTGGCAGGTGCCCGTTTGGTGGGTCAATGTGGTTGGGGGACATGAGTCGGGGCCTGCTGGCAGGTGCCCGTCAATGGTGGGTGGGTGGTTGGGGGACATGAGTCGGGACCTGCTGGCAGGTGCCCGTCTTGGGCGGGGGACATGAGTCGGGGCCTGCTAGCAGGTGCCCATCAATGGTGGGTGGGTGGGTGGTTGGGGGAGATGAGTCGGGGCCTGCTGGCAGGTGCCCATCAATTGGGTGGGGGACATGAGTCAGGGCCTGCTGGCAGGTGCCCGTCATGGTTGGGGGAAATGAGTTGGGGCCTGCTGGCAGGTGCCCGTTTTAGGGCGGGGGACATGAGTCGGGGCATGCTGGCAGGTGCCCGTCCATGGAAGACATGAGTCGGGGCCTGCTGGCAGGTGCCCGACAATGGTGGGTGGGTGGGTGGATGGGGGACATGAGTCGGGGCTCACAAGTGCGCTCACAAATGCATGGTGCCATGTGGGCTGCCTACAGGGCATGGTGAGGGTTGTAGTGTAGTCCCCTGTGGTGTGGGCTGCCTGCAGGGCATGTGGAGGGGGGAAGGGCACACCCGGTAGGGGCCATAATGCCAAACCATGTGTGAAACTTCCCACGCACCCTGAAATACACGTACCCCGCTCGCCCAAGTCCTATCGGGCGTGATACTTCCTGCGCACCCCCGAAATACACGTACCCCACTGGCCCAAGGCCTATCTCGTGTGTAACTTCCTGCGCACCCCCGAAATACATGTACCCCACTCGCCCAAGGCCTATCGCGTGTGAAACTTCCCACATACCCCTGAAATACACGTACCCCACTCGCCCAAGGCCTATCGCGTGTGAAACTTCCCACATACCCCTGAAATACACGTACCCCACTCGCCCAAGGCCAATCGCGTGTGAAACTTCCCACGCACCCCCGAAATACACCTACCCTGCTCGCCCAAGGCCTATCACGTGTGAAACTTCCTGCGCACCCCTGAAATACACATACCCCGCAGGCCCAAGGCCTATCACGTGTGAAACTTCCCGTGCACCCCCAAAATACACGTACCCCACTGACCCAAGGCCTATCACATGTAAAACTTCCTGCGCACCCCCGAAATACACGTACCCCGCTCGCCCAAGGCCTATCGCATGTGAAGCTTCCTGTGTAACCCCGGAATACACGCAGGCACCCAAACCACCCTCCACAAGCCCTGAAGGCAGGCCATCCACCCTGGGCATGCCCCACAGGCAGCCCACGCCACAGAGGGTACATTTTTCTATGAAATTTACCTGGCGCGAGCGGCGTACACGTATTCCGAGGGGTGCGCAAGTACATTTTCACGCATTTTGGCTGCTGTGAGCGGGGTACGCATAGTATTTTCACGCGATTACAGTGCAGCAGCCCTGTAAGCTGGTCCAGGGTTAGCGCAGCCCTTTGCACTGCATTGGGGATTTCAATGGCTTTTCCTTGCGCAAGGGATGTTCTTGGGGGCGTAACTGGCGCTGCGGAATGTTCGCAGCACCAGCGCTCAAAATGGCTTGGAAATTCCATGAATATGCGGTGTGCCAGAATGCTGTTTAGCGCACACGGATGGTGCACACTGGCACACGCTCCCTCTCTTCGCTGCTCGCGTGCGCTGCTTCTGCCCTGAAATCTATGAATTACCCCCGTTTTTCACCTGCCAACACATTACAGAAGGGGAAAGAACATATGCAAATCAGGCTTGGTATATATCAGAATAAAAACATTCTTTATAGATCTAAAATGCCATGAGGTACTTAAAAAAATCCTTTGCCATCTCAATCATTGGCAATGGGCAAATGTATACGAATATATATATACATATATAATATATATATATATGTATATATATATATAATGAAAAAACTTTGTTAAAGGGACGTTATGGTTAAGTTGCACTAATAAATAATAAAAACCTCTGAAATTCAATGAAAAACTTTGTTAAAGGGACGTTATGGTTAAGTTGCGCTACTAAAAACCTATGAAATTAAGTGAAAAAACTTTGTTAAAGGGACGTTATGGTTAAGTTGCGCTACTAAAAACCTATGAAATTCAGTGAAAAAACTTTGTTAAAGGGACGTTATGGTTAAATTGCGCTACTAACACATTTTTCGCAACATTATAATAAGAATCCCTTGTACACATATTTCATGAAAAGTACATACACATGTGATGTCATCAGTGATGTCGTCAATGACATTTGTGATGGCATCTTTGATGTCGTGGGTGTTAGTCTTAGCAGTGCACGGTGGTGGCGCGAGTTATGGTTGCTTAGCTTACCATAAATGGTGAATTTCAAGGGTTTTCCGGTTTTACTTGGAACCATAACGTCCCTTTAACAAAGTTTTTTCACTGAATTTCATAGGTTTTTAGTAGCGCAACTTAACCATAACGTCCCTTTAACAAAGTTTTTTCATTGAATTTCATAGGTTTTCATTAGTGCAACTTAACCATAACGTCCCTTTAACAAAGTATTTTTATTGAATTTGATAGGTTTTTGTTAGTGCAACTTATCCATAACATCCCTGTAACACATTTTTGTTTCTGCATTTCATAGGTTTTAATTAGTGCAACGTCACCATAACATCCTTTTTAATAGATGAAGACCACTAGCATCTTAGGTCCTCAAGGTGGGAACCCCGGGTGGTAAAAAAAAAAGATTTTTCTTCCCAAACCGGGACGCCTGCAGCATCCCGGTGTAGAAAGGAAAATCTTTTACCAAGATAGCCACCATGGAAAGGGAAGGGGGGTGTGTAAAGAGAACACAACAGGCCATGAGCGGTGGGTGGGGGGAACAGGGGAGACACGGGGCATGAGCAGGGGGTGGGGGAACAGGGAAAAGACGGGGCATGAGCGGGGGCTGGGGGGAACATGAGAGACACAGGGCATGAGCGGGGGGCGGGGGGGAACAGGGGAGACACGGAGCATAAGCGGGGTGGGGGGAACAGGGGAGACACGGAGCATGAGCGGGGGGTGGGGGGAACATGAGGGAGACACGGGGCATGAGCAGGTGGTTGGTGGGCAACAGGAGACACAGGATACATGAGCGGTGGGTGGGAGGGTACACGAGGGAGACACAGGGCAGGAGCGGGGGGTGGGGGGAACATGAGGGAGACACAGGGCATGAGCGGGGGGTACACAAGGAAGACACAGGGCATGAGCGGGGGTGGGGAGAACACGAGGGAAACACGGGCATGAGCGGGGGGTGGGGGATCACGAGGGAGACACGGGGCATGAGCAGGGGGTGGGGGGTAACATGAGGGAGACATGGGGCCTGAGCGGGGGCAACAGGGGAGACACGGGGCATGAGCGGGGGTGGGGGCGAAAGGAGGGAGAGACGGGGCATGAGCAGGGGGCGGGGTGGAACGGGGAGACACGGGGCATGATCGGGGGGTGGGGGAACAGGGGAAACACGGAGCATGAGCGGGGGAAAAGGAGAGAAACACGGGGCATGAGGGTACACGAGGAAGACACGGGACATGAGCGGGGGGTGGGGAGAACACGAGGGAGACACGGGGCATGAGGGGGGTGGGGGAACACGAGGGAGACACGGGGCATGAGCGGGGGTGGGGGCTAACATGAGGGAAACACGGGGCATGAGCGGGGGGTGGGGGAACACGAGGGAGAAACGGGGCATGAGCAGGGGGTGGGGGGCAACATGAAGGAGACACGGGGCATGAGCGGGGGGTGGGGGGCAATACGAGGGAGACACGGGTCATGAGCGGGGCTGGGGGAACACGAGGGAAACACGGGGCATGAGCGGGGGGTGGGCGGTAATAGGAGGGAGACACGGGGCATGAGCGGGGGAGTGGGGGGTAATAGGAGGGAGACACAGGGCATGAGTGGGGGGTGGGGGTAAAAGGAGGGAGACACGGGAAATGAGCGGGGGGTGGGGGGACAAGAGAGACACAGGCCATGAGCAGGGGGTGGGGGGGAACAGGGGAGACAAGGGGCATGAGCGGGGGGTGGGGGGAACAGGGGAGACACGGGGCATGAGCGGGGGGGTCGGGGAACAGGGGAGACAAGGGGCATGACCAGGTGGTGGGGGAGAAAAGGAGGGAGACATGGGGCATGACCGGGGGTGGGGGGGAACAGGGGAGACACGGGGCATGAGCGTGGGGTAGGGAGGAACAGGGGAGACACGGGGCATGAGCGGGGGGTAGGGAGGAACAGAGGAGACACGGGGCATGAGTGGGGGGTGGGGGGAAACAGGGGAGACACAGGGCATGAGCAGGGGGTGGGGGGCAACAGGAGGGAGACACGGGGCATGAGTGGGGGGTGGGGGGAACAGGGGAGACACGGGGCATGACCGGGTGGTGGGGGAGAAAAGGAGGGAGACACGGGGCATGACTGGGGGGTGGGGGGAACAGGGTAGACACGGGGCATGAGCGGGGGGTAGGGAGGAACAGGGGAGACATGGGGCATGAGTGGGGGGGAACAGGGGAGACACATGGCATGAGTGGGGGTTGGGGGCAACAGGAGGGAGACACGGGGCATGAGCGGGGGGTGGGGGTAGTAACACAAGGGACACACGGGGCATGAGCGGGGGGTGGGGGGAATAGAAGGGAGACACAGGGCATGAGCGGGGGATTGGGGGAACAGGAGGGAGACACGGGGCATGAGTGGGGGTGGGGGGTAACACGAGGGAGACACGGGGCATGAGTGGGGGTGGGGGGCAACACGAGGGAGACACGGGGCATGAGCGGGGTTTGGGGGGCAACACGAGGGAGATATGGGGCATGAGCAGGGGTTGGGGGGCAACACGAGGGAGACACGGGGCATGATTGGGGCTGGGGGAACAGGGCAGACACGGGGCATGAGTGAAGAGTTGAGGGCAAGAGGAGGGAGACACGGGCATGAGCGGGGGTGGGGGGAACAGGAGGGAGACACGGGGCATGAGCGGGGGGTGGGGGGAACAGGGGAGACACGGGGCATGACCGGGTGGTGGGGGAGAAAAGGAGGGAGACACGGGCATGACTGGGGGGTGGGGGGAACAGGGGAGACACGGGGCATGAGCAGGGGTAGGGAGGAACCAGGGAGACACGGGGCATGAGTGGGGGGTGGGGGGAACAGGGAAGACACAGGGCATGAGCAGGGGGTGGGGGTAACAGGAGGGAGACACGGGGCATGAGCGGGGGTTGGGGGTAGTAACACAAGGGAGACATGGGGCATGAGCGGGGGATGGGGACCAACAGGAGGGAGACACAGGGCATGACCGGGTGTGGGGGCAACACGAGGGAGACACAGGTCATGAGCGGGGATGCAGGGAATGGGGCAGACACGGGGCATGAGTGGAGGATGGGGGCAACAGGAGGGAGACACGGGGCATGACCGGGGGGTGGGGGGAACAGGGGAGACACAGGGCATGAGTGGGGGTAGGAGGGACAGGGTGGAGACATGCGGCATGAGCGGGGGTGGTGGGAACAGGAGGGAGACACGGGGCATGAGCGGGAGGTGGGGGGTAACAGCAGGGAGACACGGGGCATGAGCAGGGGCTGGGGGTAACACGAGGGAGACACGGGGCATGAGCGAGGGGTGGGGGGAATAGGAGCGAGACACTGGGCATGAGTGGGGGGTGGGGGAACAAGAGAGAGGAGGGGCATGAGCGGGGGGTGGGGGAACAGGGGAGAGACAGGGCATGAGCGGGGGGTGGGGGGAAACAGGGGAGACATGGGGCATTAGTGGGGGGTGGGTGGAACAAGAGAGAGACACGGGGCATGAGCTGGGGTGGGCGGCAACAGGAGGGAGACACGGGGCATGAGCGGGGGTGGAGGGAACAGGGGAGACACGGGGCATGAGCAGGGGTGTGGGGTGGAACAGGGCAGACACAGGGCATGAGTGGGGGGTGGGGGGAACAGGGGAGACACAGGGCATGAGCGGGGGTGGAGGGGAATAGGGGAGACCCAGGGCATGACCGGGTGGTGGGGGAGAAAAGAAGGGAGACACGGGGCATGACCGGGGAGTGGGGAGGAACAGGGGAGACACGGGGCATGAGCGGGGGGTACGGAGGAACAGAGGAGACACGGGGCATGAGTGGGAGGTGGGGGGGAACAGGGGAGACACAGGGCATGAGTGGGGGGTGGGGGGAAACAGGAGGGAGACACGGGGCATGAGCAGGGGGTGGGGGTAGTAACACAAGGGAGACACGGGGCATGAGCGGGGGGTGGGGGGAACAGGAGGGAGACACAGGGCATGAGCGGGGGATTGGGGGAACAGGAGGGAGACACAGGGCATGAGCGGGGGGTGGGGGGCAACACAAGGGAGACACGGGGCATGAGTGGAGAGTGGGGGGCAACACGAGGGAGACACGAAGCATGAGCGGGGGTGGGGGGGAACAGGGCAGACACGGGGCATGAGCTGTGGGTGGGGGGCAACAGGAGGGAGACACGGGGAATAACCGGGGGGGTTGGGGGGAACAGGGGAGACAGGGGGCTTGAGCGGGGGTGGGGGAACAGGAGGGAGACACGGGGCATGAGCGGGGGTGGGCAGGGAACAGGGGAGACACTGGGCATGACCGGGTGGTGGCTGAGAAAAGGAGGGTGACACGGGGCATGACTGGGGGGTTGGGGGGGAACAGGGGAGACACGGGGCATGAGCGGGGGGTAGGGAGGAACAGGGGAGACATGGGGCATGAGTGGGGGGTGGGGGGAACAGGGGAGACACAGGGCATGAGCGGGGGGTGGGGGGCAACAGGAGGGAGACACAGGGCATGAGCAGGGGTGTGGGGTAGTAAAACAAGGGAGACACGGGGCATGAGCGGGAGATTGGGGGAACAGGAGGGAGACACGAGGCATGAGCGGGGGGTGGGGGGTAACATGAGGGAGACATGGGGCATGAGCGGGGTGTGGGAGGGAACAGGGCAGACATGGGGCATGAGTGGGGGGTGGGGGTGTACAGGAGGGAGACACGGGACATCAGCTGGGGTGGGGGGTACAGGAGGGAGACACGGGGCATGAGTGGGGGGTGGGGGTACAGGAGGGAGACACGGGGCATGAACAGAGGGTGGGGGGCAACACGAGGGAGAAAGGGAGCATGAGTAGGGGGTGGGGGGCAACACGAGGGAGACACGGGTCATGAGCAGGGGGTGGGGGGCAACATGAGGGAGACACAGGTCATGAGCAGGGGGTGGGGGAACATGAGGGAAACACGGCATGAGCACGGAGAGGGGGGAACAGAGGAGACACAGGGCATGAGCGGGGGGTAACATGAGGGTGACACGGGGCATGAGCGGGGGCTGGGGGGCAACACGAGGGAGACATGGGCATGAGCGGGGGGTGGGGGCAACACAAGGGAGGCACGGGCATGAGCAGGGGGTGGGGCAACACAAGGGAGACACGGGGCATGAGCGGGGGGATGGGGCAACACGAGGGAGACACAGGGCATGAGCGGGGGGTGGGGGAACAGGAGGGAGACACAGGGCATGATCGGGGGGGTGGGGGTTACAGGCGGTAGACACAGGGCATGAGCAGGGGGTGGGGAGCAACAGGAGAGAGACACGGGGCATGAGCGGGGGTGGGGGAACAGGAGGGAGACACGAAGCATGAGCAGGGTTTGGGGTGCACAGGAGGGAGACACGGGGCACGAGCGGGGGAACAGGAGGGAGACACAGGGCATGAGCAGTGGATGGGGGAACAAGAGAGACGAAGGGCATGAGCGGGTGGTGGGGGAACAGGGGAGACACGGGGCATGAGCGGGGGGTGGGGGGAACAGGAGAGAAACACGGGGTATGAGCGGGGGTGGGGGGAACAGGGGAGAGACACGGGGCATGAGCGGGGGGTGGGGGGAGACAGGGGAGACACACGGGGTATGATCGGGGGTGGGGAGAACAGGTGAGAGACACGGGGCATGAGCGGGTTGTGGGGGGAAACAGGGGAGACACAGGGCATGAGCGGGGGGTGGGGGGACAGGAGAGAGACACAGGGCATGAGCGGGGGGGTGGGCGGCAGCAGGAGGGAGACAGGGGGCATGAGCGGGGGGTGGGGGGCAACAGGAGAGAGACAGGGGACATGAGCGGGGGGTGGGGGGGAACAGGGGAGACACGGGGTATGAGCGGGAGTGGGGGGGAACAGAGGAGACAAGGGGCATGAGAAGGGGGTGGGGTGAAAAGGAGGGAGACACGGGGCATGAGCGGGGGTGAACAAGAGAGGCAATGAGCATGGGATAGGGGGAACAGGGGAGACAAGGGGCATGAGCGGGGGGTGGGGGGAGCAGGGGAGACACGGGGCATGAGCGGGGGGTGGGGGGTAGCACAAAGGAGACACTGGGCATGAGCGGGGGGCAACACGAGGGAGACACGGGGCATGAGCTGGGGGCAACATGAGGAAGACATGGGGATGAGCGGGGGGTGGGGGGCAACAGGAGCGAGAGACGGGGCATGACCGGGGGGGTGGGAGGAACAGGGGAGACATGGGGCATGAGCGGGGGGTGGGGGGTAACACGATGGAGACAAAGAACATCAGCAGGGGGTGGGGGGAACAGGGGAGACACGGGGTATGAGCGGGGGTGGGGGGGAACAGGGGAGACACGGGGCATGAGCTGGGGGTGGGGGCAACAGCAGGGAGACACGGGGCATGAGCGGGCGGTGGGGGGTAACACGAGGGAGACACTTGGCATGAGCGGGGGCGTGGGGGGAACAGGAGGGAGACACGGGGCATGAGCGGGGGGTGGGGGTAAAACGAGGGAGAAATGGGGCATGAGCGGGGGTGGGTGGGAACAGGGCAGACACGGGGCATGAGCGGGGGCTGGGTGGGTACAGGAGGGAGACACGGGGCATGAGCGAGGGGTGGGGGTACAGGAGAAAGACACGGGGCATGAGCAGGGGGTGGGGGTAAAACAAGGGAGAAACGGGGCATGATCGGGGGTGGGTGGGAACAGGGCAGACACGGGCATGAGCGGAGGCTGGGGGGGTACAGGAGGGAGACATGGGGCATGAGCGAGGGGTGGGGGTACAGGAGAAAGACACGGGGCATGAGCGGGGGTGGGGGGCAACACGAGCGAAACACCGGGCCTGAGCGGGATGTGGGGGGCAACACGAGGGAGACACGGGTCATGAGCAGGGGGTGGGGGGCAACACAAGTGAGACACGGGTCATGAGCGGGGGTTGGGGGGAACACGAGGGAAACATGGGGCATGAGTGGGGGGTGGGTGGTAACACAAGAGAGACACGAGGGAGACACGGGGCATGAGCGGGGGGTGGGGGGAGACAGGGGAGACACACGGGGTATGAGCGGGGGGTGGAGAGAACAGGGGAGAGACACGGGGCATGAGCGGGGTGTGGGGGGAAACAGGGGAGACACGGGGCATGAGTGGGGGGAGGGGGGACAGGAGAGAGACACGGGGCATGAGCGGGGGGGTGGGCGGCAACAGGAGGGAGACAAGGGGCATGAGCAGGGGGTGGGGGGCAACAGGAGAGACAATGAGCAGGGGGTAGGGGGGAACAGGGGAGACAAGGGCCATGAGCGGGGGCTGGGGGGAGCAGGGGAGACACAGGGCATGAGCGGGGTTGGGGGGAAACAGGGGAGACACGGGGCATGAGCAGGGGTAGGGGTTACAAGAGAGAGACACGGGGCATGAGCGGGGGTGGGAGGTAGTACGAGGGAGACACGGGGCATGAGCGGGGGTGGGGGTAACACGAGGGAGACACGGGGCATGAGCGGGGGGCAAAACGAGGGAGACACGGGGCATGAGCTGGGGGCAACACGAGGGAGACATGGGGCATGAGCGGGGGGTGGGGGCAACAGGAGGGAGACATGGGGCATGACCGGGGGGGTGGGAGGAACAGGGGAGACACAGGGCATGAGCGGGGGGTGGGGGGTAACACAATGGAGACACAGGGCATCAGCAGGGGGTGGGGGGGAACAGGGCAGACACGGGGCATGAGCGGGGGGTGGGGGGGAAGGAGGGAGACACGAGACATGAGCAGGGGTTAGGAGGAACAGGGGAGCCACGGGGTATGAGCAGGGGGTGGGGGGGAACAGGGGAGACACGGGGCATGAGCTGGGGGTGGGCGCAACAGGAGGGAGACACGGGGCATGAGCGGGGGGTGGGGGTAAAACGAGGGGGAAACGGGGCATGAGCGGGGATGGGTGGGAACAGGGCAGACACGGGGCATTAGCGGGGGCTGGGGGGGTACAGGAGGGAGACACGGGGCATGAGCGAGGGGTGGGGGTACAGGAGAAAGACATGGGGCATGAGCAGGGGGTCGGGGTAAAACGAGGGAGAAATGGGGCATGAGCGGGGGTGGGTGGGAACAAGGCAGACACGGGGCATGAGCGGGGGCTGGGGAGGTACAGGAGGGAGACACAGGGCATGAGCGGGGGGTGGGGGTAACACAAGGGAGACACGGGGCATGAGCGGGGGTGGGGGGCAACACGAGGGAAACACAGGGCCTGAGCAGGGTGTGGGGGGCAACACAAGGGAGACACGGGTCATGAGCGGGGGATGGGGGCAACACAAGTGAGACACAGGTCATGAGCGGTGGTTGGGGGGAACACGTGGGAAACATGGGGCATGAGTGGGGGGTGGGTGGTAACACAAGAGAGACACAAGGGAGACACGGGGCATGAGCGTGGGGTGGGGGGGAACAGGGCAGACACAGGGCATGAGCAGGGGTGGGGGATACAGGAGGGAGACATGGGACATGAGCAGGGGGTGGGGAGTACAGGAGGAAGACACAGGGCATGAGCAGGGTGGGGGTACAGGAGGGAGACACGGGCATGAGCGGGGGGTGGGGGCAACATGAGGGAGACATGGGGCATGAGCGGGGGTGAGGGGCAACACAAGGGAAACACGGGGCATGAGCGGGGGGTGGGGGTCAACACGGGGGGACACGGGTCATGAGCAGGGGGTGGGAGGCAACACGAGTTAGACACAGGTCATGAGCAGGGGGTGGGGGGAACACGAGGGAAACACGGGGCATGAGCGGGGGGTGGGGGGAACAGGAGGGAGACATGGGCATGAGCGGGGGTTGGGGGTAACACGAGGGAAACACGGGGCATGAGCGGGGTGTGGGGGGCAACATGAGGGTGACACGGGGCATGAGCAGGGGGTGGGGGCAACACGAGGGAGACACAGGGCATGAGCGTGGGGTGGGGGCAACACAAGGGAGACACGGAGCATGAGCGGGGGGTGGGGGAACAGGGCAGACACGGGGCATGAGCGGGGGGTGGGGGAACAGGGCAGACACGGGGCAGGAGCGAGTGGTGTGGGGCAACACGAGGGAGACATGGGGCATGAACGGGGGATGGGGCAACACAAGGGAGACACGGGGCATGAGCGGGCGGTGGGGGGCAACAGGGGGCAACACGAGGGAGATACGGGGCATGAGTGGGGGGGGGAACAGGATGGAGACACAGGGCATGAGCGGGCGGTGGGGGGTAACAGGAGGGAGACACGGGACATGAGCGGGGGGTGGGGAGCAACAGGAGAGAGACACGGGGCATGAGCAGGGGGTCGGGGAACAGGAGGGAGACACGAAGCATGAGCGGGGGTGGGGGTAAGACGAGGGAGACATGGGGCATGAGCGGGGGGTCGGAGGAACAGGAGGGAGACACGGGGCATGAGTGGGGTGTGGGGGGTACAGGAGGGAGACACGGGACATGAGCTGGGGTGGGGGGTACAGGAGGGAGACACGGGGCATGAGTGGGGGGTGGGGGGCAACACAAGGGAGATACGGGTCATGAGCGTGGGGTGGGGGGCAACATGAGGGAGGTAGACACGGGTCATGAGCAGAGGGTGGGGGGAACACGAGGGAAACACAGGGCATGAGCGGCGGTGTGGGGGGAACAGGAGGGAGACATGGGGCATGAGCGGGGGTGGGGGAACAGGGGAGACACAGGGCATGAGCAGGTAGTGGGGGGGAACAGGGGAGACACGGGGCATGAGCGGGAGTGGGGGGTACAGGAGGGAGACACGGGGCAGGGGCGGGGGGTGGGGGGAACATGAGGGAGACACGGGGCATGAGCGGGGGGGTACACAAGGAAGACACAGGGCATGAGCGGGGGGTGGGGAGAACACGAGGGAGACACAGGCATGAGCGGGGGGTGGGGGAACATGAGGGAGACATGGGGCCTGAGCGGGGGGGTGGGGGCAACAGGGGAGACACGGGGCATGAGCGGGGGTGGGGGTGAAAGGAGGGAGAGACGGGGCATGAGCAGGGGGAGGGGTGGAACGGGGAGACACGGGGCATGAGCGGGGGTGGGGGAACAGGGGAGACACGGAGCATGAGCGGGGGAAAAGGAGATCAACACGGGGCATGAGGGTACACGAGGGAGACATGGGGCATGAGCGGGGGTGGGGGGAACACGAGGGAGACACGGGGCATGAGCGGGGGGTGGGGGCTAACATGAGGGAAACACAGGGCATGAGCGGGGGGTGGGGGAACACGAGGGAGACACGGGGCATGAGCAGGGGGTGGGGGGGCAACACAAGGGAGACACGGGTCATGAGCGGGGGGTGGGCGGTAATAGGAGGGAGACATGGGGCATGAGCGGGGTGTGGAGGGTAATACGAGGGAGACATGGGCATGAGTGGGGGGTGGGGGGTAATAGGAGGGAGACACGGGGCATGAGCGGGGGTTGGGCGGGAACAGGAGAGAGACACGGGGCATGAGCAGGGGGTGGGGGGCAACAGGTGAGAGACACGGGGCATGAGCGGGAGGTGGGGGAACAGGGCAGACACGGGGCATGAGCAGGGGGTGGGGTGAAAAGGAGGGAGACACGGGGCATGAGCGGGGGGTGGGGGGGACAAGAGAGACACAGGCCATGAGCAGAGGCTGGGGGGGAACAGTGGTGACAAGGGGCATGAGCGGGGGGTGGGGGGAACAGGGGAGACACGGGGCATGAGCGGAGGTGTGGGGGGGGAACAGGGGAGACAAGGAGCATGACCAGGTGGTGGGGGAGAAAAGGAGGGAGACATGGGGCATGACCGGGGGTGGGGGGGGAACAGGGGAGACACGGGGCATGAGCGTGGGGTAGGGAGGAACAGGGGAGACACGGGGCATGAGCGGGGGGTAGGGAGGAACAGAGGAGACACAGGGCGTGAGTGGGGGTTGGGGGGCAACAGGAGGGAGACACGGGGCATGAGTGGGGGGTGGCGGGGAACAGGGGAGACATGGGGCATGACCAGGTTGTGGGGGAGAAAAGGAGGGAGACACGGGGCATGACTAGGGGGTGGGGGGAACAGGGGAGACACGGGGCATAAGCGGGGGGTAGGGAGGAACAGGGGAGACATGGGGCATGAGTGGGGGGGAACAGGGGAGACACATGGCATGAGCGGGGGATGGGGGGCAACAGGAGGGAGACACGGGGCATGAGCGTGGGTGGGGGGTAGTAACACAAGGGACACACGGGGCATGAGCGGGGGGTTGGGGGAATAGGAGGGAGACACAGAGCATGAGTGGGGGATTGGGGGAACAGGAGGGAGATACGGGCATGAGCGGGGGGTGGGGGTAACACGAGGGAGACACGGGGCATGAGCAGGGTTTGGGGGGCAACACGAGGGAGACATGGGGCATGAGCAGGGGTTGGGGCCAACACGAGGGAGACACGGGGCATGATTGGGGGTGGGGGAACAGGGCAGACACGGGGCATGAGTGGGGGGTTGGGGGCAAGAGGAGGAAGATGCGGGGCATGACGGGGTGGTGGGGGGAACAGGGGAGATACGGGGCATGAGTGGGAGGTGGGGGGAACAGGAGGGAGACATGGGGCATGAGCAGGGGGTGGGGGGAACAGGGGAGACATGGGGCATGACCGGGTGGTGGGGGAGAAAAGGAGGGAGACACGGGCATGACTGGGGGATGGGGGGAACAGGGGAGACATGGGGCATGAGCGGGGGTAGATTTTTGCAAGGAACTTGGGGTTGGTCACCCTAAATTACCTGGGGGAACCCAGACGTGGACCCCTTGTGCTCACTGTGTTCAGAGAGGCACAGCTCCACCTCACGATAAGGCCCAACAAGGCTGAAACATGTGTCTGAGGTTACTGTTGGTACTCTTGTTCAAAGGAGGTTTGCCTGGCATTTCGGTGCTGGACTGCCTTTGTTGGTGGGACAAAGACTGATATGTAAATGGGTATTCCTTCTTTGTGAAAAGTACAGTGAGCAAAAAGTGATGGCTGCAGACTCTCAAAGTGGGAAAAAACACAGTACAGGTTATCATGCCATGTTTGTTTCTCGAAAGGGGGCACCTGCTTCCTTCTTTGTATCATTTCAGAAACTGTTTAACATATACTTAGGAAATGAATACATTAGGATTCAAAATTCATGCAAATACATCTGAAAATGTGCCCATCTCATAAACAGGCAGGAAAATTCATAGAACATGTCAGACATAACAATCCCTAATTGTATGTGGACATTTAGGATTATCTTGGGGTGAGATTTTCATGGTCACTAACTGCCTCATGGCACATTGATAAACAGGCAGTTCAAATTTAACAAGTTATTGCAGGGTATTTACTTTTGCAAACGACCTATGAGCACACCAGAATGATTATATGATGCAGGCTTATGATGGAAAGTATGCTCTCTGGCCCTTTATTGTGCTGGCCTAAGTGGTTTAGCAATACAAATCCTCTTTAAACTGTAGACAATAGCTTCTTTAAAAAATGTTTGCTTCTCCCATGGTCATCTCCAAACCATTTGTGTTTTTGCAAGCTGGGCCTAGGATACTGGAGGACAGATTTCCCCTTGTACCCTTTGATGTATTCTTTAAAATCTTAGCGAATGATGAACATACTAAGCTGTCATAGAAGATAATCTGTGACCTTTGTATAAGTGAAAGAGCTGATTATATACCATGGATTCCATATGTGAAGAACGTACTTTCCTTTACAGTAACTTGTAGTCTTCATAACAATTGATAGACAGAGCACACTGAATATTACATCTGAGTTTTCTACATTTTTGAGTGTTGGAGAGTGTTGGGGTGGTCAGGAAAGTCCCAATGAGAAAGAGGGGTTCACGTTGCACGTGCCATATTTGTGACTGGGGAGTGGCAAAGTTGGCACGATATTCCAATTTTATAAGTATCCATTGTAGTTAAAGAGAATGGGATATGTGTTACTTTAAGTGTTACTTTGTTTTTAATTTGATACATTTGTGCGTTCGTGCAGCTGGGCTACCAGTGTCATAACCACCAATGAAATATAAATACAATCTAGGAAATGAGAAACTTCATAATGTTCATGAGAGGAATTGGATGTGTCACAAAGAACCCACTGTGAAGAAGACACAGTAGTTATTAAACATGCATGCACTGATATATATTGATGGGGAATTTACAAGTCTATATGCAGTGTGCTCTTTTATAAATTGATTAAACTCTGCAGTCAGGGTTTGCGAGGTGAATTCTGAGTGACTGGGAAAAATAGTTTTGCAGGGTTTGGGGGCAAAAGGAAAGGTAATGTAAAGCCGCAACATTAAGCAGACGGTCAGCCAACAGGCCAGCCCAGAGTTTTTATTACTTAGCAGTATCGTGGATAGAAGATGCAATCTTTTAAGTGCATGCAGGTTTGTTATTTATTGTCCTGGGGAATTTGGCCATTTGCTTTTGATCAGCAATACACCTGGGGTGAAGGGAAGCCTGAGGGCAGAGTTGATGGATACTTCATGGGTTTTGATTCTTTTTTTAGAATGTGACCGGAGGCCATGCGTGTTGAATTGGTAGTTGTTTAGATTACAGTGTTCTGAGAATGCCAGCAAGTCAAAGTGGGTGAGATGGTTATTGTCAATTCAAAGGTAACCTGTTTATTCTTCCCTTCCCACGTTGTTTGAAGAACTTTTGCAAACCATGGCAATTACGCCTGGGTTTAGGAGGTTTCAGAACAGCTGGGACTTGTAATGAATTCTGTGTAAATGTGAATGTGTAACTGTGTGATGATGCCATGACCTACCACGGACAAATCCTAAAAGGGTGTGTGCTGCAGACATAAGCTGAAGATGGTAGTTAAGATTATTTTGACTGATGAGAATGGAGAAATTGGAGAAAGATTGGATTTCTTTTGTATAGGTGTTGACCAATAATGTGTGGAGGTCGTTTGAAATAAAATGTATGGGGGGGTTTTAACAGTTGCAGAATTGTATATAATGTATCAACTTGTGTGGTTCAGGAAGACTTGGTTAGTTTGTCTGATAGAATCATCTAGCCCCTCCCGGCCAATTTTACAATAAACTTGCTTTATGTACAACTGTGCACTTGCTTCTTAAGTGGTGGGCTGCTTTGGGTTAAGGTGATAAATGGCCCATCAGCACAATAAAATGCCGAAATGTGGAAAAAAAAGTCAATGTATACCATTACATTATCACAGTATTTCACTCCAAACTACTGTATCTTAATTGTTCACCCCATTTGAGCATCACCTATTAATAATTAAATTTAATTTTAAATCTATTAAACTGAATACGGTCATGATCAATTGGAAGGGACATTAATGGGCCTCATTACAAGTGAGTGGTGCAGGTAAAATGCAGTAGCATTAATGTATACTGCCGCATTACCGCACTTACCACCTATCCGTTTGGTGGAAAGTTGGAGGGTTCATCTCCAGCTATGAGCTTGAGGTAAATCTGTGTCTTTCCACCAAATTTCAGTGGAATTACCGCTGATGGAATTACCACCATGGTAATCCTGTTAAAATCGCCCATGGAGTCCTTTGGACTCCAATGAATCGGGACAAACACTGCTTATCGCCACTTTTAATCCAGCGCTACTACTGCCTGACTATGTGGCAGGAACAGTAATACAGTTTGGTGGTATCTCGGAGGATTTGCTGAACAGATAACACCAAACCTATAATGAGGCCCATTGTTCTAAGGATGGTTGGTGTCCTTTTTTCCCAGAAGAGTTAGAAACAAGTATACCCTTTGTTATTTTATTCGTCCAAAATATGATTTGGTAATGAAAGTTATATTGAAACCTGTATTTGTGACCTTAATGTTTGGCAATATTGTACAGAATTGCTATTTTCTACTATACCCAACATCACCTTATTGAACTTGGACTGTTTTGTAGTTCATGAAAATAGCATTTCGATTTTGAACAAGGCAGGTTGCTGGACCTAAAGATTATAGGCTCTCATGTGAATTTATTTTGAAACTATGGCGGTTTAAATAGTGGTTGACGTATGTATTTTCTATTTATGGTTAGACTGTATCTGTCCTAATGTTTATTTTGTCATTATCATATGTTTTATGAATGGCTGCAGTGTTAATTGAATGTCTTGTTTTTTACATATTCTTGGATATATGTGTATTTGTTCTGATTTGTGTGGTATTTTCTTACCGAAATAAAGTTGTCTACTGATGATGATACCTTAAAGGTTAAAATTCATGTGTTGTTCACAATTTGTGGATCTTGGTAATGTTTATTATTTGCTTTAAACAAGCTAAAAACCAAATCTGCTAGTTTGCCAGATTGTTTGGCTCTTTCTTTGTACACCATAGATTAATTCTAACGTTGTGTCTTCAATTGCAGTATTACCTCCTAAAGCTTATACATGGCCATGCAAATCTATATATATATATATATATATATATGTATATATATATATATATATATCCTGCTTTCCCTTTTAAAACCATTGTTAATTCACTTGCTGGTGTTTTCCCATACTTTCAAAATGTATAATAATTTGAATAAGACATATTAGCTGCGAAATATTCATCAAACATGTTTAAATATGATAATATTTTTGGAATGGGTTGTGGCTTCATATTATTTGCAATGGAACACATTGGTGGTTTATTTTTGTCTGAATGTGTACACCAATACAGACACATTGTCAGAATTTGAGTCCTCTGATTCGTGACTCACCTGTTTGCTCCTTGTGGATTTCTTCTTTGAGTTCCCAGGTTTCTTTTTCCCGGACGAGCGTGCCTTATAAAGGTAAGCTCTAGAGTCTTCTGATTCCAGTCTGCTGGGCTTTGGTGAGCGTGCAGGTCAGTGACTGCCGGTCGCGGCGGCGCAGAGGCTCGGGTTACATTCAATGTTCCAGCAAGGGTCCAGGATGGAACCAGTATAAGGAAGACAGGGTAACTAGGTTCCGAATAGAGCATGCAAAAGGAACAGGAAGGGGGGGACCAGGAAGGATGGATGATGGTCACCAGGATTCGCGAAGGAAAGGGGGCTTGGTACTAGAACACAACTTGCCGGGCGAGGTGCAGGCAAGCAAAGCGTTGAGACGCGTGGAGGCGCGGGCGTGTCTGTTTTCAAGGGAGCATGAGATCCACACAGATGACTAGACCACACCGAAGACATGGCGTCGGCCATGTTGAAGGTGAACGGAGTAGTGGCTATTGACTGAGGGACCAGGCAGACCAGGAGGGTCGATATCGCCGATTCATGACAACATGCCTCCTCCTAAACTCCAGTCCACCCGGCTTGCCTGGATGAGCCCGATGAAAACGTTGCAATAGGCGTGGTGCATTCATATTGGAGACTGGTTCCCAAGTTCGTTCGCTAGGTGGATAGCCCTTCTATTCCACCAAATATTGGAGACAAACTCTTCTGTGTCTGGAATCTCAGATCCGGGACACTTCGAACTCGATTTGACTGTCAACAAGGAGTGGAGGAGTGGAGGAGGTCGAGGACTTGGCTTGGTTGACTGGTGGAAGGGTTTCAGCAGTGATGTATGAAAAACAGGGTGGATCTTCTTCCAAGTGGTGGGTAATTGGAGTCAAAAGGCGACTAGGTTGATAATCTCGATTACTATGAAGGGTCCGTAGAAACGAGGAGCCAACTTGTTGGGTCTCAGATGTCTGGGTAGATAACATGATGAGAGCCAAACTTTATCTCCGACAGTGTAGGAAGGCCCGGGACGCCTCTTGGTATCCACAAACCTCTTTATGTCCATCCTGGCCTTTTCTATATGTTCATTAACTTGCTTATGAATGGAGATTAGTTGAGCAATCCAAGCGTCTACTGAAGGAGTCAATGTGGGTGGTGGCAAGAGTGTGGCTAATACTGAAGGGTTGTACCCTTGGTTAATCAAAAACTGACTGATCCTTGTCGTGGAATGATCTGAATTATTGCAGGCAAATTCAGCTACAGGAATCAGGAGTGACCAGTCATCTTGTACCTTAGATGCAAAACAACGTAGATACTGTTCCAGGGTTTGGTTTACTCTCTCAGTAATTCCATTTGTTTGTGGATGGTAACCTGATGACAATGCACGTTGAATACCCAATTGTCGACAAAGATGCTTCCAGAACCTGCAAACATATTGTGGTCCACGATCAGAGATGATTTTGGAGGAAAGTCCATGCAACCGGAATATGTGGCGCTCAAGGTAGTTTGGTTTAAGTGGTAAAATATGCCATGTGTGAAAAGAGGTCTATTGTGACCATTATGGTGGTAAATCCTCTAGAGGGAGGAAGGTCCACAATAAAGTCTGTGGCAATGATTTCCCACGGTCGAGATGGTAATTCTGGCTGATGAAGCAAACCTACTGGCTTCCTGATCTTGCTCTGGTTGCAGACTGAACAGGCGTGTATATGAGCGCGTACGTCAGAGCGCATCTGAGGCCACCAGAAGTTTCTTCTGATTGTCTTATAAGTGGCTGTGATGCCACGGTGCCCGGAATGAAACATGTCATGACAGAAACTCATAATCCTGGATTGAATTTTCTGGGTAGGAACAACCAAAAACTTGTCCTCAAAGAGGTATTCATCCTTGTTTGAGAGAGTCCAGGGATTGTGTGTAATATACTCCTTCCAAATGTCCGATGTTGCAGTCTCTTCACATATCATTTCTAAGAGTGAGTTAGCGTGTGCTATGAACACCTTGTCGGGAAACATCTTTGGAAGGAGTGGTACATCCTCTTTTATGTAATCCGATCTTCGGGAGAGAGCATCTGCTATTACATTGGATGGACCAGGAATGGGTTGAATGCTGAATTGATATTGGGCAAAAAAGTAGGCCCACCTTGCCTGGCGACTGTTTCGGCATTCCATGGCCTGTAAAACCTGGAGATTCCGTGTGGTCGGTCCTTACCACGACCGGATATCTTGCGCCCAAAAGGAGGTGACGCCAATCTGTGAAGGCTTGTCGGATAGCGAGTAGTTCTTTCTCCAGGACTGAGTAATGAGTTTCGCTAGGCTGTAATGTTTGCGATAAATAAGCAATTGGGTGTTCCAATCCGTCTTCGGTTTCTTGCTTAAGGACTGCCCCAATAGCATGTTCGGAAGCATCAGTTTCTACCAGGAAGGGTTTGGTAGTGTCTGGTTGAGCCAGGATGTGTTTGCTAATAAACAGATGTTTGAGTTTCTGAAAGGCAGTTTGTTGGCTGGCAGTCCATTGGAAGAGAGTATCTTTCTTTAGCAGACAGATGATGGGTTGAACAATAGCTGAGAATGAAGGGATGAATTTCCTGTAGAAATTAGCAAGCCCTAGGAATGACTGCACCTGTTTCACTGTGGTTGGGGCCGGCCAAGAAAGGATTGCTTCCACTTTAGATGGATCCATGGCTAGCCCTTGAGGACTTAATACAAACCCTAAGTATTTGACTGTGGATACATGGAAAATACACTTCTCGGGTTTGGCCAACAGACGGTGTACGCACAATCGTTGTAGGACCATAGAGACGTGTTTCTGATGCAAGGCCAGGTCTTGTGAATAAATCAAGATATCATCTAAGTAGACAATGACAAAAAGAAACAACATGTCAGAAAAAACCCGATCCATGTAGCGCTGGAATACGGCAGGAGCATTTGCTAAGCCGAATGGCATCGCCAGATATTCATAGTGACCAAAGGGGGTCCAAAAGGCCGTTTTACATTTGTTGCCCTCCTTTATGCGAATCAGATGGTAAGCCCCTCTTAAATCCAGCTTAGTGAAGATCAAGGGTCCACGTAGGGCCTCCAGGATGTCCGAAATGAGTGGCAAGGGGTATCTGTCTTTCAAGGTACATTTATTCGAACCCGGGTAGTCCAGGCATGGACTGAGTTTCTTAGTATCCTTTGTTGGTACAAAAAATAGAGATGCTCCGGCTGGGGACTTGGATGGATGAATGGTTCCATTGGAGAGGTTGGTGTCTAGATACTATTGCCAGGAAACTTTCTCGGGTTCTGACAGAATAAACATCCTTCCAAATGGAATAACTGCATTCTCTTCTGTGTCAATTGTACAATCTTCAGGACGATGAGGAGGGAGTGATTGAACAATGGCAGAAGAAAATACATCTGAACATTGACGGTACATCTTGGGTACCTGGGTGATGGCAGAGACCGTGAGGTGTTGTGGTTGAGGAAGCTTCACTCTGGCGGACTGTTTGGGTTCCCCAGATAGACAATGAGTGAGACAGAACTCGGACCCCAGGCACAAGGGTCCAGCTGCCCAGTTGATATACGGATTGTTTCCGCAACCATGGCATGACAAGCACTATGGGATAGTGAGCTGCTCTGATTATGTCAAAACACAGTATTTCTTGGTGATTGTGAATAGAGAGCATAAGCTCAGAAGTTCGTTGAGTTATGGGAGCGGAGGATAAGTGTTTCCTGTCGATTCCTTCCACTGCCTGGAAGACTTCCTTGGCCTCTCGGGGACTATGATGTCTCTGTGCCCATTCGTCATCCAAAAAAAGACCCATGGCATCGCAATCCACCAGGGCTAGTATAGAATGTATTTCTTTGTTGTGGGTTGAAAGGTTCACTTGGAGTAGCACCAAGGTACTGCTTAAAGGACAGTCTTGTGAAGGTGAAATGTTGGACCAAGATTCCTTTTCCGGAAACTGGGCTCCGTTCAGGATCAGGAGCTGGCTTTTCCCGAGCGTCGTGGAGGGGCAATTGGGCAATTATGCACTAAATGTTTATCCGATGCAAAGTACATGCAAAGACCGCTATTGATCCTTTGTGTTCTTTGCTGGGTAGAGATGGGGCCTCTCAAGGTCCCAAGTTGCATGGGTTCAGGTTCAGATTGACCTTGGAGTGAGGTTTCCTGTTCCTCGGGACTGTTATATTCAGGCAGAGGTTTGTGTGGCAGGTTCTGTGTCTTCTTCTTCTCTGCTTTTCTCTCTTGTACCTGAAATCTATCTACAAGGACAGCTCTAAGAGGGCCTGATAGGAGGCTGGGCAGGCTACTCTGGCTAATTCACGCTTGACTTCTTCGCTTAATCCGCATCTGAACAAGGTGAAACAGGCTTCTGGGATCCAGTTATCATCCTTAGGCAATTGTTTGAAACGGGTAACATATGTCAACATATCCTGATTACCCTGCCGGAATTCTAACAATTTTTCCTGGGCGGAATACACCTGTTCAGGGCGGTCGAACATGGCCGTGAGGGCAGAAACGAATTCCTCATAATTATCAAGGCCTGAATCCCCAGTGGAGTCTAAAGGAGTAGCCCAGGCCAGTGCGTTGCCGGATAGATGAGAGATCATGAACCCCACCTTAGCTCTGGGGGCAGAGAAGTAGTATGATTTAAAGGTGAAATGAACCAAGCAACAGTCCAGGAAGGAACGCAAGGTTTTTGGATTCCCATTATGCTTGTCCACAATGCCTCCTACCGATCCACTTTCCTGATATGCTGAGTCACTTGATAAAACAAGCTGTTTTAAGGCAGAATTTTCAGCCTTAAGATTCTGCACTTTAGTAGTGAGTTCCTGTATAACTCTCATTAGGTCTTGAATGGCTGCCTCCATGGCGGAAACAGTTGTAGTCTGTTGGCGTCTCAAACTGTTAAAATCCGAGTCCTCGGATTTGTGACTCACCTGTTTGCTTCTTGTGGATTTCTTCTTTGAGGTCGCGGGTTTCTTTTTCCTGGAAGAGCGTGCCTTATAAAGGTAAGCTCTAGAGTCTTCTGAATCCAGTCTTCTGGGCTTCGGTGAGAGCGCAGGTCAGTGACTCCCGGTCGCGGCGGCGCCGGGGCTCGGGTTACGTTCAATGTTTCAGGAAGGGTCCAGGACGGAGCCAGTATAAGGAAGACAGGGTAACTAGGTTTTGAATAGAGCACGCGAAAGGAATAGGAAGGGGGGCACCAGGAAGGATGGATGATGGTTAACAGGATTTGCGAAGGATAGGGGGCTTGGTACTAGAACAAAACTTGGCGGGCGAGGCGCAGGCAAGGAAAGCGTTGAGACGTGCGGAGGCGCAGGGGCGTGTCTGTTTTCAAGGGAGCATGAGATCCACACAGACGACTAGACCGCACCGAAGACATGGCGTCGGCCATGATGAAGGTTAACGGAGTAGTGGCTATTGACTGAGGGACAAGGCAGACCAGAAGGGTCGATATCACTGATTCATGACACACATCTTAATTTGTTCTTTTCATAGGAGTTGTCAATATAAAAACATGATAAGGCCAAGGCTGATTTTGTTATTTATGTCACTGTTCTTTGGATTTAATAATACATTTAAAGGACTTCTTGTTGCATGTACATCTGCAAATCTCGCATATATGTAGATGATATTAATTTCTAAATTATAAGTTGTATTTCTTTGATATACGTATGAAGTAGTTGAGTGTTAGATGTTTCTTCTTGTGCAAAGTGTTGAAGTTTCATCTTGAGAGACACATGCAGGTGTCTTAAATGGGAACCCTTACAGTGGAGAGAGGGACTATGAAATTGCTTCCATATGTGTGACCCTGAAGTGAGGGGGGCATACACATTTAAAGCACTGCACTCATCTGGCATGGTGGTACAATGGTTCTATGTTTTTTCGCCGCAGTATTTTTCATCGCAGGTTTTTTCATTGCCGTTTTTTTTCGAAAAACTCATTGTTTTTTTTAGGGTTTTTTTGGGTGGTTACCCCCCAAAACCCCCCCTTTTTTTTATTCCCTTACACCCACAACCATATATTTAATTTTTTAACCCCCACCCAAAAAAAAAATGATGTATTATTTTTCGAAATAAAAACGGCAATGAAAAAACACGCGATGAAAAATACCGCGGTGAAATGCGTGTATACCGGTACAATGTCCCTAGGAATACCTGAGGACTTTGAGAATGCCCATAATACAGGTAGGAAGAAAATGATCATAGAAGCAGCTACAATGAAACAGAATATTCTCCCAAACCCTTACCTTATTTTGTTTGGTTAAGGTGAGGTCAGTTTATAATTGTGCCTAGTTTACCGGATAACCCTCTGTCCTTCTGCTTTTGTCTATGGGCCTCATTGTAGGTTTGGTGGTATCTCGGCAGTAAATCCACTGAGATACAACCAAACTGTATTACTATGACCGCCACTTAGTTCAGCGGTATTACTTCTGGATTACAAGTGGTGGTAGACAGTGTTAGTCACCATTAATTAGAGTCCATAGGAATCCATGTGTGATTTTGGTGGAATTACTGCAGATTTACCTGTAGATCATAGATGTAGGTGAACCCTCCAACTGTCTGCCAAACGTATAGTTGGGTGGTGCGGTAATGCAAGGGTATACGATAATACTGGTGCATTTTTTCCTGCACTGCCCATCTTGCAATGAGGCCCATATGAATTGTTCAAATGACTGTAACATGGATCAAACCAGACTTTGCCCCCATATACAGAGGATACCTAAGATACGGGAAACAATCCAAGGGTTTTCTGAAGTGGTGTGGGGTTTAACCTAACTAATACAGACCCTAACATATATCCTGTAGTCTGCCGCCCAATGTTTCAGCAATCCATGACCCAGTGAGAAACTCCCAGAAGATTCTGAACTGTGCATATTTGGCCCTTGAGTCTCTCAACTGGGAATGCTCCTTAAGGTCAAACAGGTCTCATGTCTGGCCTGTGAGCCACCAGCAATGTTCCAGAACCACCAAATGCATAGGGAGAGGCAACCAATGAGATACACATGAAAGTGTAATCATTTCACCATTGAGATATATTCTCTTTTGTGGAGAAAAGTGAGCTCAGTAAACTCTTACATGAAACCAGAAGAAATAACACCAAAGGTAAATTCCAATCCTATGCTGATCAGATTCTGTCCACTCTGTGGCAGAGCCAGAGGGCCAATGGGGGCAAAAACCTAAAAGCAAAACCACAAAAGGTAAATCCCAACTACATGCTGATCAGTTTATTTCACCTTTGTAGCAGATCCAGAGCAGCCAAGGGGGTTAGGCTCCTTTGTGGTGGCCCCCATGTCCTTTTTTGTAGCCCCTGCCACCCAGTAGGATGTCGCTGGTCTGTGCATGCCTGTGTGTTCAGCACAAAAAGAGGAAGATAGGGCATAGCAGCAAAAAACAGCCATCCCAAGATGGTGCAACCAAACTGGAGATCCCCAGTATAGGGCTGCTGAGATCCTTCCTTCTGCCCCATCAGGCCCTGGAATGCAGCCCTGGAATGCAGCAAAGAGTGAATTGCAAATAAAGCAACATTTCAAAAATGCCTGCATGCATGTTGTGAATGCCATTTGCCCTCATTATGAGGTTGTCATTAGGCCACCAGTCGTACCGTTGGCCTATCAGCAACCTTGGCTTACCATTTCCACTGCCCGATATACCGGTAATACAACAGTGGAACAGTAAATTCCCATTCCTGTGGAGTCCCATGGACTACATAGAAATGGGAAAACTGGTGTTCAGTGATTTATCAGCTGGTAGGAGCCTGATGTATTGGCAGTTCAGGCCTGCTGGTAGTTCACAGCCCCTACCGGCAGACTCAGAGTGAGCCATTCCAGAAAAGATGCCAGTAAGATTGTTACCGGCACCCTATTTGCAGACCAGCTCACTCAAAATGAGGGCCTTTGTATATGTATTTTTGTGTGTGTGTGCGTGTGTGTGCATGCATTCAAAAGTCAGAATGAGTGTACATGTATATGAGTGAGTAACTGTCTCTCTGTTGGTATGTGTATGTGTGCATGTATATGTTTGTGTAAGTTTGTTGTGGGTGTGGGTTCGTGCAGAAGAGTTAGGATAAGAGTGTATGTGTGTGCAATTGAATATGCGTTTGTGTGTGTGTATCTTATCTGTATGATTGTGTGAGAGTGGTTGACTCGATGAGTGAGTGTGCATGTGTACAAGTGTTAAGGATATTTACATATATTTGGTGGGGCAAAGGGCTGCACCATTTATCCAGCATCTAAGTGATTTGTAGTGGCAATAATGGCAGATATTTTTGCACACTATCATAAAAGTGATTTACAATGGGTGTGCTGTTGCCTGTTTTTCTATTGGTACAACATCATAAAGCTGGTTTACAGTGGAAATGCTGTCCAACATTGTGGGCACAGCATCATCAAAATAATGTACAGAGTCAAGGCTTGCATCTTCTTCAAAGTGATGAATAGTGAGAATGCTGGCATCTATTGTGGGTACAGGATCATAAACGTAATTTGATTGATTGTGAATGTTTATTCAAATAGGAATATTCATCAAACACATACATATAAGATAACAAAAGTAAAAACATAATCCATTGGTGCATATTAGATAAATCAATCGCCATTACATTTGAAGCCCATTGAGGAAGTAAAAGAACAATAAAAGACACATTTTACATGATTTTAAAATGCAGCAACTTGTCCTCTTAAAAATCCCCTTCTGTAAAACATGGCAGCCTTTAAATATGACAGCAGGGCCTAGGCCGTCAACTTATTTTCTGCCCTTAATAAAAAAAGACCTTGCTGGCCTATGTTGGTGCAGATCTGTGCATTTTAGAACTTGCAAGATGGTCCGTTTCCTTATTTTCCCATAACCTGGGAAAAACAAGATGAAATATTTTCATTTGGGGCACCACACACAGGGCAACTTGGATCTTCTGGATAACCCACCCAGTTCACCGTATTACCTCTCAAACGTAGACAATCAAATCGTGCCCTTGTAATGAGCAAGCTTTGATGTTTTTCCCTGGCCCAGACAAGGTACGGCTATAGAGTTGGTGTCCCACTTATGAGCTGATGAAAACTGTCCACTTGTGATGCCAGTGCAACATTCATAAGTTTAACCACTGTTTCCCTGGTTACGGCTTCCTTAAATGATCTTACTTCCTGCGGCTGTAACATCATGGGAGAAGGTGGCACAACCGGCACGTTCGCCTTACACATTAGCTCTCTTACAGACCTCAGCCAGGGTATTTTATGTGACAAATCCCTACTCAACGTTGATTTCATTATGTGATATAACGTGGCATTTGTGTTCCCCTTATTCTCAGCCACAGCATTCTTGGGGCAGCTGACAATCATCCTCCAGAAAGGCCTACCCCAATTCTCTATGCACTGAAGCACAAGAAGAAGAGCCAGGAAGTCCCAAAAGCTTTTTAAAATAATGATTTTCATTGGCCTGCATGTTACTGGACAGAGCTGCTATATATTGTGTGACTGCCTTTGCTTGCACATTATATAGCTTGAGGGCCGATTCCATGTGTTGGTCCCTGCAATTAGCAGAAAAAGGGGAGAGACCCCACAATTAATGGCACATTTTTAAAGACTGTTTTTTTACATGTGACATTACTGTTACAGTCTCCGAAAATCTGGCCCCCAAGTAATCGTACTCAGCCACCCTTGGGATGACTTCCCCCTTGCAGACTACGAGACGCATCTTGATAAACTTTCTGCCTCCACTACAGCTCATCACTGCTGATTTAGTTGAATTGATTTTAAGACCTAAACTGGTCATGAAGGAGGCTAAGGCATCATCAAGAACCTGCAGGGCCATGGGAGTTCTGGCCATAAGGACTGTATCATCAGCATATGCCAGAACCGGGAATGACCGACCCCACAATCTCAGGAAGTCCACGGCAGTATTCAGCAAAGGCTGCAACAGCCCATTAATATACAAGGTAAAAAGTATGGGGTCAAAACGCATCCTTGACGAAAACCCAATACAATATCGAACCATTCGGTACACCTGCCACCCGGACCAAATCTAACAGGGCAACCCATAGCCTCAAGCACAGCCCACAACTTAGCACGCTCAACTTTGTTGAAAGCTGTGCTTAAGTCCATGAATGCAAGGTAAACTACCTCGTCCTTTCGGAAGACAAAATTTGATACCAAAAGGTACAAATTTAGTACCTGCTCCATTGTGCCACCAGGGTGAAAACCAAATTGAATATCAGTTAGGATTTCCGCCTCAGTGAGCAAAAACAGTGTCCAAAAGAGAAATGTACAAGATTGTCATCTTCCAGGATGGTAGATAATGCCCTGAACTCAAACAGGCATTAAAGGCCTAAGTCAGCAATGTAGCACATAGGTCAATTTAACTCATAAAGAGATCTGCCGTTATGGCATCTGGGCCAGGTACTCGATTTCATGCCTGGGCCCCTATTGCTTTGATTACCTCCTCCAAGATACACCCGCAGACAACTTTTCCTTTCTTGCACGACCATCATCGTGCAAAGTCACAAAATAGGAGACCCAAACTGCTGCCCTCACATGAGTGCCCTGTAGACCTTGTTTTCCCCTATTGGAGGACCCACTTGTCACAAATTCCCAGAAGCCCTTTGCATCATTCGTCCTAACAGCCTCTAGAAAATTTTCCCAGGCCATGACTTCCAGCTCCAATTTCCTATGCTCGATCGTCCTGCGATAGTCAGTGCGTGCTTGGGCAATGCTATGTCTATCCATCACAGAACATTTTAGAGCATCTAAAAGGATTGCTTTTGCCAGCCTACAGGCTTGGTCAAACCAACCCCGCTTTCCATAGGTCACTGCTTGTCTCGGAACCACTGAAAAACCCCTAGTAAGGGATTCCAGCATGCCCATGAAAAGACCAACCATTTCCCTTGAGCTTTTAGATTAACCATTATACCCATTAAAGCGCTGTTTTGGGTGGCTAATATTTACAAATGCAGGCCACAGCTTAGAATGTTCCCCCACTTAATTCTTCTATGTGATGCTAGATCACTGTCCACTTGGCACAGTGGGCTAGACACATGCACCACCCCCACGACTAAACATTTGCCATTTAAGACCAACCAGTAGTGAACACTATTCCCCACTCTTACTACTTCAAAGCTCACAATGAGCTTCCATAGGTCCAGCGTTAAGCAGAAATAATCAATAATGGAGGATCCCAAATGGTTATTAAACGTATGTTTACCAGGGATGTCCGGATTAATGCACCCGATCACTGATTGCAAGCCGCCCTCACTCAATCATCCAAGCACTCAATTGAAAACCCCTGATACAATTGAAGTTCCAAACCCTTTAACATTTGTTCCTCAATGGGTTCATATAGATCTTTTGGCAAACCACAACCCATTTTGACATTAAAATCCCCTTCCCAGATAAGTCTGGTCTGGGTGTTCATTTGATCTGCCATATATTTGTCAACAAATTCCTTCAATTTTAGCCAAACCGCCCCCTCCGCCTTATAGGGACTGTTATAGAAATTGAAGACATTGAACCCATCAGTGCCAAAGCTTTTGAACCTCAAAAGTTGCAAAAATTCCAGCTTGGTGTCAACCACCTCCACCCTACATGGTAAAGTGGCCCTGACCATTACAACCAGACCACAAAAACTCTGCCCTTTCCTATTCTTTTTGGCGGGGATGCCATAAGAGGCATCCATCCAGGCGGCGGATCTCCAGGTCCCATGTTTATTGCGGTTACCAGTCATTTGGTCGAATTTTTTATTTTTATTTTATGGGGGGGATCCCCCCCAACCCCCCTTTTAATTTATTAAAAAATATTTTTTAAGCAACCAAAACTAAAAAAAAAATATATAAATGAATAAATAAATAAATTCGACCTTTTTTTTTCGACCATTTTGATTCGATCAAATGGTCATTCGACCATTTATTTTCGACCAAATGACCGGACACCGTTTATTGCAGTACGATGATCTTGTGGCACTTCAAAAATTCCACGCTCTCATCCAACTGCAATTTACCCCTAGAGCCTGCTATATTCCAGGATACAATTTTAACGTCAGCGTTTATTGCAGTACGATGATCTTGTGGCACTTCAAAAATTCCACGCTCTCATCCAACTGCAATTTACCCCTAGAGCCTGCTATATTCCAAGATACAATTTTAACGTCAGCGGCCGCCACAGTTCGTTATGTCCCCCTAACTGAAGGACTCAACAAGTCTCCCCTGTGGGTATGCACTGCTCAGTCCTGGTCGTTCAATGACAATAGTGGCTCAAATCTATTCTGAGCTGCAAGGCTCCAGTTGGGTTCAGCCCGTCCTTGTCATTCACAACCATTTCCCCTCACAGTTGCCCATGTAGGCACACATGCCACATTGGGGACAGAGGAAACAACACCACTACCCCAGCATGAGTCCCCCATTGTGTACCTTCCCCTAAGGGCCAGTGGTGGGGCTGCCTCCAGCCTCCCTTGGGGAGAAAAGTAATACAAACCCACCAATCTACTGTCTAGTTTCGAGCCATTGGCCCTCAAGCCCCTTGTTAAATTTGGGGTCACCATATGACTAACTAAACTGGGGTTTGAAAATGAGACCACAATGCAATCACCCTTGATGGACTTCCTAGTGGGGCTTACCCATCCCACTCTTAAATCAGCACTGATTTAGAGTCTATGCTAGGACCCATCAGGTTGGAATGTATCCAGTGTGTGGCCTTATTCATCAGAGATGAGGTTGTATCTAAGGCTCAGCCGGGTAAGCCCTGGACCCCCATTACCACACCAACTAGCAGTGACGGCATTGGGGAAGGTTTAATACAACACTTGCCCCGCTTACCCAGCCATTATGCATTGCTTTTGGCAAGGCACACGGAAGAGGGTTTGTCCCTTCTGTTAGCATCCCTAATCATGTGCAATTTATCAGTGCACCAGTCGATGTGGGCAACGTGGGAATATTACCAGTGACTACACCCTCCCTTGCCCCATCTGGCTTCTTTCCCCCATTGGGGGTTGCACTGTGCAGGACCCTCTTCCTGCACAATTCTGGTTAATGGCATTCACTTTCATTTTCAAATCTCTAATTGAATCATCCATTATCGCCAGAGTGTTCATGACTCCCTTTTTTAATGTTTGAAGCAGGGCTTATGTGGCCTCTATTTTGGCTAGGCATTGAATATCCGGTGGGAGATCCCCAGTAAGAGGCCCCCTATTTACGGCCAAACGTTGAAATAATGGTTTCTATTTATTGTCTAATCAAGCATCCAATCATGTTTTGTCATTGTTCCTTGTAGATGAGGCTATAGAATCATTCTCCAGTAGTGGAGTAGGCTCTTGATCACCCAAGGCCTCCCCCATCACCCTAGGAGGGGTCAATGTGCTTACATTTTCCCCTACAGTGCCAACTGGTTTGATATCCTCACTAGGTGGCAATAGCCGTGTGCCCCCCCCCATTCCCAATCCCCCGTCCTACAATGCGTTGGTGGCCCCGGGAGGCTAGCTCAGTGGCAACGTGCACGACTTGGAAGCAAGATGACACAAAGCACATGTTTGATCCCCGGGTCCGCACTTAGAAATCTCTGGGTGTTTAAGTGTATTATACATATGCAACTAAGCCAAAAAATAAAAAACAATTATGCAACTAAAAAACTCAAACAATTCCTGTAACAGTGCCTCGATGCCTGAGGACTATGTGAGCGCTTTAAAAAATACAAATATAAATGAAGAGGCAGCTTCCCAAATTGCTTTTTCTGTTACTTTTATCCTGTCAGCCAGGTTCCCCGCCGTTGATTTTAAATAGGAGTCCAGAGACAGTTGACAGCTTAGGGGCCCTGGCTGCGGGTTTACTAATAACCTTGGGGGCTCTTATTTGCTTGGATTGTTTAGTACTGGTAGCCATGTAGCCCTCCTCTCTTAGTTTTCTTTTTACCATTCTTGGTCCCTGTCACCTGTCACCGGCCCAGCCCAAACAGGGACCTGCATCTACCCTAGGACCACTGTGAGTAGTGTAGGCCCACTCCCCATCTTACACGTCCAAAATACAAGGAATAAGGCACACCCCAGCGGGGAATGAGACTAGGAGAACAGGCTGCAAGAGTTTAGTGGTTTATGTGAAATTGGCATCCAGAGAACTCTGCTGCCCAAGAGCACTCTGGAAAACATTACAAATGTGGCAGTTTAAGAAGGTAAAAATCATCATAACTGACATCATCATATAGGGGGCTACATGGACACAGGATTGGGTAAAACAGTTGGCTACATATATCTTTGATGACGTTGCTCCCGCTGATTGGATGTTCGGTTGGCTGGAGGGCACGTGCCACTAGGGCCAGTTGCCTGTGCCCAGGTGGGGTGAGAGTCAGGTCACGAAGAAGCAGAGCAGGCACAAACCAATCTAACATAACATATTGTTTCGAGCATGCACTAAATAACAGTCACTAAGGCTCCTTTGAGTAAATCATTATACTCTATAAATTCTAGGTTTATGATAACACCATTATTCATTGGGGCTTCTGGGGTTTATCAGGACTTGGGGGTCTTGGTCTGGGTGGGGTCATCCATCATGGGGCAGGTCTGAGCACATCAGAAGAACTTGGGGGCATGCTGACATTTGTTAGTTCTAAGGTGCAATATACTGTGACAGAGGTTGGCTTTTGTTGGTTGGGGCACACTGGTGTGGGCATCACACCAAGGTTACATGCCCTGCACATCAAGAGAATACCTAGCGGGGCCATGGGGTTATATTTGCAGTAATTTTCCAACAGCAGGGGTACGAGGGCACAGGCAGGTTTATGGAGTTGGATGGGCTGCAGGGCCTGGTTCGAGCCAGTTCATGCACAGGACAGTGATCTCAGAGGAAGGGTGAGGTGTTACATTTACATTGTTGCAATTGCCTCCGGCTCAGGCGTGAGAATGGGGCTGCAAAGCTTTCAGGCTCAGGGAGAAAAGGTGGGGGCCTTTGAGCGTGCTGTGCGTTGCACTGCAGAGGGGAGAGAAGCCTTTTCGTATTATGGCAGTGAAGCCTAGTCCAAAAATGGAGTCGGGGGTGCCTAAAAATTGATGCCAAGTGTCTCTGCAACAGCCCCACCTATCTCGTCGTCAGCACGAGGGCTGGTTATGCACACAGGGACGAAGGAAGCGTCCACCTTTGTTGGTCAAGCAAGTGATGCATTTTAAGCTGAATGGGTTGGGGGGCCCGAATGGCCCACCACTCCCACACATTCCCTCCTTTCGTTACATCTAAAGTAACAAATTACTTTTTGTTTTTACTCTCACTGCGATAATACTCTTCTTCAGCCAGTGCTTCATCCCATGCAGGTGTGCTCTTTATTGGCATCCATGCCCTACATACACTTCCCAAACTATGCCCCTTCATGGCATGCTCATCAGTTGTACAGGTCATGTAAATTCCTCCATCCCGATCCAGGTCCACCCACACTTCCCTATACCATTGCAGCTCCCTTGGCTCTTTGGTTGTAGTATGATACAAGTTATCTACCCTCTCCCCATGTTGATGGTAGACAGCCGTCAAGCAGTATTTTCGGGGTTTGGCTCTCCCGTTTGCATTTGTGCATCTCTCATGGTTGATACCGTTGCTTGTCGGCCCATTGTTACCATCATCATTGCTGAATTAGGCACAGATTTTACGCAACATCGGATCCCTAATTGGCACACACAGAAAAATAGTAACATAAAAACGATGACTGGAACAAAAATTTTCATCATGATGCTGAACCAGGATGGTACCCAATCGAACATGTTGTCAAACCAGCTGCTTGGTTCTACTCCTCCTTCTTCCCGCATTCGTTCCCCCAGGCTGTGTACCGCTTAGATAACATGAGAAAGGATCCCATTATCTGCGTCCTCAGAAGGGATGAATGTACAGCAAGCGCTCCCGATTTTTCGGCAAACACCGCCATCCATCGCTGTGAGAAGGTCTAGGACGTACCGGTTCTGCATTGTATTTAGCCGGAAGGCACAGAGTTCTACCTTGATGACATTGAACCCCTCTTCAGCGTCATTGCCCAGTTGGACGATCTGTAACCATTTGGCACTGGTTCATGCTTGGCGCCCTGGCGTTAGAAGAGACGCAAAGAATGTCTTTGCTGAGTTGAAAAGCTTGTATTTTGCAGGAATCTCAGCCAGAAGGTTGGAGGATTCTGTGGATATGTAGTTTGATGACCTCTTTCTGCGGGACAGTCTGTCTTTCAGGTCATTTTCAGATATTATATCATATGAGTACAATTCTGTAGGTGCTGCTTGGGGCGCTGCCGACGTGCCAGCCGATTGCCCTGCTGCCGATATGCTAGCCGATTTTCCTGCTGCCGATTTGCCAGACGAATCTTTCCCCCCTTGGATGTTGCTTACTGGGATCACCATAAGCTTGGAGTGCAGAGTTGCCAGGGTACAAGTGCCCCTCCATGATGCCGGAAGGTGCAGGTAAGCTTGTTTAAGGCACACCCAATACATGTCCATGAGTGCAGCTGTACCTTTTTTCAAGTCTAGGATAATGATGGTTTTGTTGCATTGTTTGTTGGTACCCATTGGCAGTTTCCCTTCTCCATGGAAGCAGAGTTCATGTGGAATATCTTTTTGTGTTTGGATGGGTTTTTCAAGAGCAGTAACCCATGTGAGTTTTGCAATATGTTGGGACCAGACAGTGGGGCACGTTTCCTTGACCCATTGGAAATTTTCTTCAGTGAGTCCCCCTAGTCCTTCAGCTTTGCTCTCAATTGTCTCATCCTGCCACTTATTTTCTGTGAATCTCGTTTCCGTTATGACGAAAAATGGCTATTTGATGCAGATCACTCCTTGGCGCCTGCTCGTGCACGTTTTTTCATTCTGCAGCATTTCTATTGTAACTGTGTGTGTCTGGAAGGTGCTCCCAATCCTACATAACACGAGATGAATTAAACATTGGGCGTCTTGCTAGGGCACTTCCTGAGGTATAAGTATTTTAGGTCTGCCTGATGCGTGCGGTATGAGGGAGCAAACGTAGCAGCTCTCGTTAGTGGCTTGTTTTGCGGTTGCACTCATATCTGAATACCATTTATTAGACTGGTCAGGGTGGCGGGGTCTTCTATTTCATCTAGTCCCAGCCCATGGTAAACATCATATCTTTTCCCCCCGTCCTCTTTTCCGTCTTTTCCTCCCTCCCTTTTTATCATTAGTCATTTTTACTCAGGGGAAATACCCCTGCCCATGCTGTGTTATTGGGTTC
Source organism: Ambystoma mexicanum (assembly GCF_040938575.1). Lineage (NCBI taxonomy): Eukaryota > Metazoa > Chordata > Amphibia > Caudata > Ambystomatidae > Ambystoma > Ambystoma mexicanum. The sequence continues at coordinate 1,267,289,339 of NC_090927.1, read as the reverse complement.
ATTAGCAGCTTCCCAGGCCTGTGGGTCTGGAGTTTCTGGCTTATTAGTAGTAACAATGTTAAAGTGCATTATAGTGCTTTGCGAGGTAGGTTCTGTGGTTGCTTGTACATTAGTATCAGGTTCATTTTCCCAAAAATAATCCCCTTCATACTGATTGGTCTCATTTACAGTTACTGATAGTGGAAAAGTGGAAAGGGAGACACAGGATTTGTACGATTCATATGCAGCGTGGTGAGATTTGTATTATCAGAGGTACTGTGTCTCCACATTGTTTTTACCCTGGCCCATATTAGTGTTGAGCCTTCTCGTATCAGGTTTACTCCACTCCCCCCTTCTTTTATGTCCTCTAAAATAAAAGACACATTGTAATACCACGCCATAAAAAATAACATCACAGAAAATAAAATAATCAAGTACTTTATTCCGCACTCGTAACTGTACCACTTGTTATTCTAATAACTTCCCTATCACTAATTAAAATTGTGTCGTCCTTGGTGAGTGCAGTCCTTTCTGCCATTGTGTTACCTGAAGGGGTGATATAAATTAGTTAAGTAACATGCATAAAATACATTTTCATTTTTACGGTTATTATTTTCCCCTACTCTGTTACTCCATTTACTATTTTTTCTTAGATGTGCATACCTCTACATTATTTTCATTACTTATTTATCTTGGACACAGTACTTTGCCTTACACCTTTTCTACTTCTTCTATCATCATTAAATATTTTACTCATGTATTATTTGCTTAAACCATTTACCACAGAACCTTTTTTGGATGGAGAAGCTGCACTAGAGAAATAGAGAGGGAGAGAGAGAGAGAGAGAGACAGAGAGAGAGAGAGAGAGAGAGAGAGAGAGAGAGAGAGAGAGAGAGAAAGGGAGATAGGGGGAGACAGTGTGAGAGGGAGACAGAGGGGGAGAGAAAGAAACACAGTGAGACAGTGAGAGATATCAATTGATATATACATAGCTCCATTTTGTTCCTGATTATCTTATGTCATTTTCGTTTGCTCTTTTAAAACTTTTCCCATACTTTTTCTTATCCACTTGCAACTTCATTGCTGTTACCTTGGTCAATTTGAGGGATTGCACTATTGCGTGCCTTTCTCACATCTGACAAATGCACCCAATACTTCAATCCCTTCACCTTCACTGCTGTGGGTGTGCAGTATATGACCTCACACGGGCCATGAAACCTTGGAGAATTCCATCTCCTTACAAAACTCCGAACATACACGTTTTCACCTGCCATTAATTGACCTTTTGGGCTGTCATGTCCTGGCATGGCAGTATCTGTCGCAGCATTCTCTGTGAATGGTGGTGCAATTTGTCTTGCTATGCTACGCACTGCGTGAGTCAAGTTGGTGAGGTATTCCTTGAACTCGTCCCCCAGCACTGTGGCAGCTCTGTGAGCATCCAAAGCTCCTCTTATTGGGGATAGTGGTGTATGAAAGCACCTGCCCGTGACTATTTCATGGGGGCTTAAATGGTGATCTTTGCTGGGTTGCGTTCTGAGTTGGAACAGTGCTAGTGGTAAGCAATATACCCAGTTCTTTTTTAATGTGTTACACAGTTTGGAAAGTTTGCTTTTCAGTAGGCCGTTGATCTTCTCCACCATTCCATTAGCCATCGGATAATAAATGGAACACAGTTTGTGCTTGACCCCCAGCAATGTCGTCACTTCTTTGAAGAGGTCATTCACAAAGTGTGTGCCATTGTCTGATCTTATCACATCACAAATGCCCCACCTTGAAAAGACCTCCCGTACCAAAAACTTTGCGGCACACTTGGCGTCGGGGTGGGGGAATGGTCTATCCTCAACCCACTTTGAAAATGGGCACACAATCACAACCTCACTCCATTGCACCTTTCTCCCATGACCGCATAATCAATATGGAGCTCTCTAAATGGTCCTATTGGTCGTGGCAGTGTTCCTCTTAATGTCCTCAGTGACATTCCTGAGATGTATGTCTGACATGTAGTACACTCTATTGTGAATTTTGATAGCTGTTCTTGCAAGTTCGGTATGAACCAATGTTCCTGTATGTCTGCAGCAATGTGTTGTTTTGTCACGTGTCGGGAAGTGCAACTGCTGGAATGCAATTTCTAGTAGTTCCACTGGCATCACTGCTTTTCCTGTTAACTCTTGCCTTCATATTAAATCAGTCGCTGATTGTTTGCACCCTCTTTTAGCCCATAACTCTTTCTCTTCTGCGGGTGCACGCTTTTGAAGTTCTATCACTTGGGAAATTGGCATATTGTCAGAGAATTCTCCCTGTATCTCTGTTGTTGTTGTTTTTACGATACATTCTGTTGTTGGTAGCATATTGAAATGTGCGCCATCTTTCGCTGCTGCGTCTGCTGCCGCTTTTCCCAATGAGATGAAGTCTGTATTTGCTGTATCGGCCTGGCATTTTACCAAAGCTACTACTGACGGTTCTGCCAGCGCTTCTATTAATTCATTTAACAGGGCGGCATGCTGCGCTGGTGACCCATCTGCCCTGCGAAACCCTCTTCATCTCCATCGTGATAGCTCTGAGTGAACCATGGTTGTTGCATATGCTGAGTCAGAATATATTGTTACTGCACAGCCTTTAGCAGTGCGCAGCGCTTCAATTAGCATTGTCAATTCCGCTGCTTGTGCCAAGTAACGAGAGGGTAGGCGTTTCTGTACAATGATCTCATATTCTTCTTCTTCCATTCTTACAACTGCCGCCCCCACATGTTTTTCTCCTGTTTCACTGTCATTTGACGCTGATCCGTCAACAAAATATATCTCTCCCTCCTGTAGCGCATTTTCACTGGCCTTAGGAATATCATCCCCTTCACCTTCATGTGTAGCACAATCGTGTGTTTTAATGTCTTCCACTGTGCAGGGCTCTGTGATGAACGTGGCTGGGTTTACTGACTTGCACCTGACGACATGGACATTGGGGCTTGATATGATTATCTCATGAGCTGTTGCTCTCTGAGTTGTCAAGGTTGATTTTGATCTTTCCAAGATTGCAAATAATGAATGTTCAGCATACAGAGTTACTGAGCACCCCATGACAATTGTGGCACTCTTTTCTATTGCGAAGGCCGCTGCAGCGAGAGCTTGCTCGCATGCGAAGTGACCCTGCATTACAGAATCGAGTGTGCTGCTATAATTAACCAATGGCTTGTGACCTAATGACATTTTTTGAGTCAGCACTGCAGTCATAAGTATGCCATTGCTGTGTGAAAAGAGATACAATTCCCGTTCATAGTCAGGGTTCGCTAAAACTGGAGCGTGTGTGATGAGGTCTTCTAATTTGAAGTACTGTGTCATTTCATTCGACCATTTTATTGGGACATTATTTTTCTGTGCTTTTTTTAGGGCCTGTAACAGTGGGCGTGTGTAAGCTACGTAGTCCAGTATCCATGCACGGCAGTATTTACATATGCCAAGACATGTGTGCATGTCTTTTACTATTTTTGGTATGATCATGTGACGTATTGCTGCTGCCCTGTCTGGTAGAATTCTCTTACCATCTTTTGAAATCAATTGCCCTAGGTAAAGCACCTCCGCTAGGCAATATTGCAGATTCCCTTTGTCCACCTTGTATCCTTTTGTGGCCAATAAATTTAGCAGTGCTTTCGAATTGGCCCTACACTTCTCCTCGCTATTACTGCAGACGAGCAAATTGTCTACGTAATGAATTATTGTGCTCTCTACATCAATGTTGCCAAGATCTTCATGCAATATTCTGTTAAATATGCTGGGGCTTTCATAATACCCTTGAGGTAATCTACAGTGTTCGTATCTGTTTCCCCCCAGTGTAAACGCTGTGAGGTACCGGGAGCTTGTGTCGAGTGGTATCGAGAAAAAAGCGTTTTTCAGGTCCACCGCTGTAAGACACATTGGGCCTCATTACGACCCTGGCGGTAAGGGGTTAATGCCAGCGTTAGCTGCGCCGACCCCTTACCGCCAATTACGAGGTCCCCTAGCGCCATGGTGCTTTTAACACCTGCTTTTAGCGGGTGTTAAAATCCATGGCGCTAAGGGACCATGGAGTTAATTACGCCACCGTAATTTACGGTGGCGTAATTAACGCCTTCCCCACTCCCATTATGCCCTATGGGGCAAAAATGGGAATGGGGAAGGGTAAATGGGGATTGGGGACTTACCGCCCCGCCTAGGTCGGAATGGGGCGGTAAGTCCGCCAACCACCATGGCGTAAACATAGTTTACGCCATGGTGGTAAAGTCACGGCCCAGGCGGTAACTTACCGCCTGGGTCGTAATGAGGCCCATAGCATCTTTTGGTATGCTGCACAATATTGATGCAGGGTTGGAGACTAATGGGAACTCTTTCTGTATCACGTCATTTAGTGGGCGTACTTCTTGGATCATCCTCCAAGCCCCTCCTTTCGCTTTTTTGATTGGGAAAATTGCTGTGTTACATGGTGAATTTGATGGCACTATTATCCCTTGTTCCGGTAATGCATTTATTGTTTCTCGTATCCCTTCTTCTGCCTCCCTTGATATTGTGTACTGTTTTACTCTAGGAGGTAGTGCACCTGGCTTTAATTTTATCCTGATTGGCGTGACCTCTTGCAACAACCCTACGTCATATGGCCCTGTTGTCCATATTTCTGGCAATACGTTCTCCATGCCTTTCTCAAAGATAGTGGGTGGTATGTTAACACTGGCCATGAGGGGGTTGTGTACCTCTCTGTGTTGAATCCTGATGTCACATGGCACACTTATTTCCATTATTATCTCCCCATCACACTCATTATCAGTAAATAGCTCTTAATCCGTTAAATTGCGCAACAGCTTGATACTTGTACCCCAGTGCACCGTTTGCAGATGTTGCAAAAATATTAGTATTTGCGTTTGCCTGGTGTTTTGTATTGCCATTGGCTGCAGCATACCTCTCTGCTGTGCATGTTGTTGCGGTGGCTGCCTCTGCTGCAGTTGTGGTTCATTATAGCATGGTTCCTGTTGTCCATTCCCTCCCATAGGTAACCCATAGGGACTACCTGGGTGTGGGTGGCCGTATTGCTGCTCATTTCCCATGGGGGGTTGCCCTTAGTAATATCCCATAGGTCTCATTCGGCAATCCCGTGAGTAATGCCCCCACCTTCCGCAGTTCCAACACGATCCTTGTGGCCCCCCCCCTTGCTCCAGGCCTTCCAAATCCTCTATTTCCCATTCCTCCGAACCCCACTCTTGGTCCTCTGTATCCACCTCGTCCTCTCGTAGGCCTTCCCTGCCATTGTGGCCCTCCGTAATGCTCCTCTCTGTCCCACTGCTCCTGCCCGTTTCCTGCCCACGTTGCTGCCATCCTTACTGGGCTGCTTCATCCCCCTTCTTCTCCTTCCTCCTTTCTGGCTGTTGGTGTTGTAGCATTCATGGCTGCGACCTTCACTAATTTATTCTGCACCAACTTCGCTTCGTCTGCCAACCTTCGCTGCACCATCTCCTTCTCTCTTTCTTTGATCCTCCTACAATGGTGTACAATTATACTTTGAATCTCTGGCCAGCCTTTGGCTTCTATCCCAGCTATTTTATCCAAGGCCTTCTGTGCCTCCTTTGGGAGCCCTTTCTTTATTATGGAATAGAACAAGGCGGTGGATTGGTCCCACGGCATACCAGTTTCACTTCTCCACAGGTCTTGCACCCGGAGGATGAATTGCGTAGGCTCCTCCTCATCTCCCATAGTTCATTGCATCACTAAGTGTAAATCTGGAGTATCTGGGAATGTCCTTCGCAATGCATCCCATACTTGGGCCCTGATGTTGTTAAATGCTGACCCGTCATAGTGGTTGCAATTCATAGTCACTCCTGAGAATCCTGCCTTTACCTACACTGCGTCTGATTGATCTCCAACAGCCGACGCTAACAAGCTCTTCACATCCCCTATAGCTGGAGGGACCCCTGCCGTGTGTTTTTCAAATGCGTGTGTCCACTTCACCACCCCACCCAAAAGTGGGGGGAGAAGTTTCAACAAGTTGTTCTTGTCCATCTGTGCCCATGGTATGTAGTTGGGCCTCTCTGCCCCCTTGTGTATCAGAGGCATCTGTAGGTTTGTTTTCCCCCCTCTCTTACTCACAGTTCCCTTCTTAGTTTTACTTACCAGCATGTTTCCTAGTCTCTGTCTCAACCTCCCTTGCCACCTGGGCGGTGACCTAGCATCCACCTGATCAAAGTGGAATGGCAGCAGTAGTCCCGCTGCTGCTGCTCCCTCTTCATATTCGTCTAAGTCACTCCATACTTCCTCTACCTCCTCTTCTGACTCCCTTTCTCCTTGTCCTTCCCCTTGCTGGCTGTCTGGGGTTGTAGGTTGTATTATCCTAACAGGTTTGCCGTTTAGGTGAAACAGGAACTCTCCTGACTGCCACTCTTGTTCTTTTCCCCTTGGAATTTGCGCCGGTGGTGGCGGGGGGTGTGTAGACCCCTGTGCAACACTTGCCCCTGCAATACTTGTCCCGGCAACACTCGCTGGAGGTGTAAGGTCACCTGTTGTCAATGGTGGTGTTTCCCCTCCCCCGGCAGCATTTGGCCCTGATCACACAATGCTCTCAATCGTGTAATCTCCATCTATGCATGCGCAAGCTGTCTATCTAAGTTCCCTGTTCATCGTGCAATATCCACTGGAGGGCACTGGTTGGTCCATACAGCCCTCCTGTCTCATAGGGAGGTAGGGCGGTGGGTGATGTTGCTGATCTGGGTTTGGAGGTAGTGTTCGTTGGAACATACAGGGGCTTGCTATAACCTACCGCAGGCTTTGTCAATAGTGGGTAGATTTTTGTGCCCTCGTTCTCTTTTGGCGGTGTCGCACATCCTCCCCCTGCACACCCTTCTCCCCCCTCCTGTACTGCTTCCTTTTTTATAGTTTCATTCTTACTCACCTCACTACTTAGTGCTACCTCTTCAAACATCCGCCACAGATCTATTAACTCCCTTCTATTCTGTAACTGCTTACCTCGGTATTTCATCAGCAGGTGCGTTGACACCATATACAGTACCCTCTTATCAAATGACCCTCCCTCTGGCCATATAGGTTGTACACTTTCTCCTTTTATCTCTGTCACCCACTGATCATGATATTTTGGGATTTTTTCACCATATAGAGGGAGATGTTGACAGATGTGCGCTAACGGTGTGTTACTTCCCATGTGCTACGTTTATTGCTCTGGCTTGTGTTTAGCTCCTCATTTTTCTTTTTCTCAAAAGGAACGTACGTTCGGGGGGGCGCTGTTGCGCATAGCTAAGATGGCCGCCTAGGTGAAGAGCTCCGGCTCGATCGAAATCCTTTAACTTCTAAATCCTTCCAGGCTTGCGCTGGCCGTCGTGCTGCTACAGAATAGTGCGGGGGAAGGACCTCGGCAGACACCCTGCGAAGGCGGTGCGCGAAGACCCCGGGACGGCGGAGATATCACCGCCTACATCTGCAGTGCCTGGCGTGCCGTGACGCGCCCGCCTGAGGGCTCCAGGCGATTCTCACCCAAGCCCGAGGCTCGTAACGACAGATCGGCCTGGTGGGGGAGGTGCAGCCCGCCGAAACACAAGTACTGCCCATGGGCGGCGACATTCCGCTTCCTCTCCTTTAGCCTGCGCGGAAGAAGGAGCGCAGACCTCCCCACACCGGACCTTGGGCGGCAGGAGAAGCCTGACGGAGCCGCGTCGAGTAGACAAGCTTGCCCCATTGGATCTTGGTCCCTCCCGCGGCTGAGCCCAGCTAGGACTGAGATGATGAAGTAAGTGGGCCGACCGGGGTGGCGGAGACACCGAGGGTCGACACTGTACACTGCTACGGAAGTGGGGGCGAGCGGTGCAGATTTGGGGGCGAGACCTACTATAGACCCTAATATAGAAACACTTCCGAAGTGGAAATCCTACTCTTAAGACCTCCCGGGAACAAACACTGTCTGTCACTGTAGTGTGCTAACAACGTACAGCAAAACCGCTGTGGGCAGTCGTCGACAGCCAGCAACACACACACGTGGGAAAGCACAGTCCATCCTGGAATTCGCGGCGTCGCCTAATGGGCCGCACTGAGAGGAAAGCTGCAGGGGTAAGAAAGACCGGCCCAATGGATTCCTACACAAGCTCCCAACAACAGGAGACACCAGGGGGTGCAACACAAACTTCCGAAGGCTGAAACATAGACCCCTTTTCCGCTTGGCAACAATTGTGCAAAATGGGTTCATGGGCGTCAACGTGAAACTAGACGACATAGTGGCGACAATTGGCTCCTTGAAAGCGCGAGTGGAAAAGGAAAGTGCATGCATCTCGGAGGCAGAGTACAGGATAGGTGTGAACGAGGACGTGCTTACACAACACGGTCGTGATATAACCCTACTCCAGACGGAGCTTCGTAAGACGCAAAATAAATGCGAGGAACTTGAATCCAGGTCCGCAGGAATAACATCCGGATTGTCGGTATGGCGGAGTCGTTTGGCAAGGGCTGCATGGAAAGGAGTGTGGAAGATTTATTGAAATCAGTATTGGGGGAAGACTCCCTGTCAAGCCACTTCCTCATCGAAAGTGCCCATCGTATCCTGGCACCAACCCCCAAACCGGGCGCTCCACCTCGAACCATCATTGCACGTCTCCTGAATTATAGGGACAGAGACACGATCCTTCGACTAGCAAGAGAAAAAGGGACACTACAACATGAAGACAACAGGATACACATTTACCCGGACTTTTCTGCAAATATACAAGCACAGCGTAGATCCTACGAGCTGGTCAAAAAACAGCTACGGCTCCGCAATACCCCCTATGCCTTGATTTTTCCTGCGAAAATGAGAATCCAGCATGGGGGCAGAGCCCACTTTTTTGAATACCCTGCGGAGGCGATGGCATATATTGAGGCCTCTATTCCGCTGCCCCCTAGAGATCGTGCAAGAGACCCAAATGCGAGACCCTGCCCAGGTGAAGGCAGAGGAGATCCGGCGGACGGATGATGCACACCCCCTGCTAACTGAAAACATGCCGTCTCTGCTATGCAGTCGACACAGCCGGACTGGACCAAAACCAGGTATAACCGAGCCGTAGAGTCTCCCGCATGGGCGGCCAGACGGCTAGGCATTGCTCTGCGACGAAGCTCCCTCAGGAAAGTTCCAATCAGTTACTTGGGTTCATCGTCAAGTTGGGGCAGATGATGTGGGTGGAGGGCGGGAAGGGGCAAAAGGGGAAGTTTTCTTGTTGCGATTACCGCCCAGTCGAGTTTGAGGCTGGGAGGAATGTTTGCACAGTTGATGATTGCAGGTTTGTTGAAAAAAGGTCGCACAGATGCAGCCAACAATTCAGCTCTGATTGCACATACATTTATGGTTGTCATAATACAATACAATGCGTACACGTAGGAAATGGGTGAAGGGTTAAAGGTTAAACTGATGACATGGAATGTCTGAGGCCTAAACAATCCAATGAAAGCTAGAAAAGTGGGCAATTATGTTAGCAGGCACGGGCCCCAAATCTTAATGCTACAGGAAACACATGCGCAGGGCTCCATCAATGATCAAATGCTGGTAAAATGGGGCAAGCAGCGCTATTACACAAATTACTCCTCACAATCCAGGGGGGTAAGCATTTTGATTCACAAATCGTTAGGGTTCATCGAGAAAGGCCACCTGGTGGACTCGATGGGCAGATATGTGATTGTCTGGGGGGAAATTGCTGGAGAACAGACAACCCTGGTAAATACTTATGGTCCCAATCTTGAAGATCCAGACTTTTACTTACACTTATTTGAAATCCTTGTTAAACATGAAGCGACAACCACACTATGGGGGGGGGACTTTAATGTTGTACTGGACCAGACCCTGGACAGGTCCGCCAAGACGCCTAGGCCACCGTCTAGGACGGCACTCACTTTGAAACAGATAATACAGCAGCTGTTCATGCTAGATGCTTGGAGAGTGCTCCACCCAACAAGCAAGCGCTACACGTTCTATTCCTCCGTATATGACAGTGAATCACGCATAGACTATTGGTTTGTCCCCTCAAACATGACACATGCCCTACAGAGTTGCAAAATCCTCCCCCGTACATTATTTGATCTCTCTCCCGTGACCATGGAAATTACCCTCGGGCACATCCCCAGGCAGGCTAGAAGGTGGAGAATGCCCATTGGTATATTAAAAGACCCAAACGTGGCGGAAGGCCTGCACACAGACATCGCCAATTTCTTCGCAGACAACATAGGGTCTGTTGATCATGTTTCGACAGTCTGGGAAACTTTTAAGGTGTGGGTAAGAGGGGTCCTAATGTCCAAAACAACGGGCCTCCTGAGGGAGGTACGCCGAGACATGGAGAGGGTGGAGAGGGATCTGAATGTACTGGAGGAGACATATGGTCGGACACATGAAGGAGACACCCTTGCTGAAATACACAAATCTCTCAGGGAATTTGACAAACTGGCGGTAAGGGAAGTACATTATATAGCAGCCCCCTCAAGAGCTCGGAGGTACGGGGAGGTGAACAAGGCAGGGAAATTGCTGGCCAACCTGGTTAAGCAGGAATATCATGTGGCCCCCATTGCATCGATACACACAGCGGCAAATGTGATGGTAACAAGCGAACAGGGACTAAATGATGAATTTGTAGAATTTTACAAAACATTATATGCGAATAAAGATAGGAAATTCCCTGACGAGATCAAAGCTTATTTGGCCACCTTGGAGCTCCCCAAACTCACGGAAGAAAATAGGCTAATATTGGAGCAACCTGTCACGGCAGAGGAGCTCACTGAGGCGATCAAAGGGCTCGCGTCTGGTAAGGCGCCGGGCTCAGACGGCCTGGGTGTGGAATTCTACAAGGAATTCCGGGAAGAACTGATCCGTGTTTTGCTGGAGGTGTGGGGGGAGGCCCTGGGTAAACGAACGCTGCCGCAAACAATGCGCGAGGCCATAATCACGGTGTTGCCCAAACCTCGGCGTCCACCGCAAGATATGTCATCCTACAGACCCCTGTCCCTGATAAATGTGGATGCAAAAATCTTTGCGAAAGTGCTGGCAAACCATCATGCCATTGCTAGTACACACAGATCAAAGTGGATTCATTCCCCAAAGGTCCACCGCCCTAAATTTGCGTAGACTATTCAGCATAATGTCACAGATCAATCCGAACAAACAAGCAGTGGCAATCTCCCTCGACGCTGAGAAAGCGTTTGATTCGGTTTCCTGGGAGTATTTGTTCTTGGTATTGGAGGCATACGGTCGAGACATAGCAACAAGGGCATATCACTGAAGGGAGCTACCCAAATAATATCACTATATGCGGATGATACACTACTCTATGTTCGAGAACCCGAAAAAAACATTGTCCCCATCATGACAGACATCAACGAGTTTGCAGAATACTTGGGATACACGGTCAATAGCTCCAAATCAGAAGTGTTCCCGCTCACCCCCTCCACAAAATGCCCAGCTCACATGTGTGGCCTTAAATGTACTGAACAACACATCAGGTACCTTGGGGTGCTGGTCTCTTGTAATAAACAAACATTATATATTGATAACTACGACCAGGCGCTGCATACGCTTAACATCAAATTGCAGGTCTGGAGACGTCTCCCAATTTCACTATACAGTAGAATTGCCATTCTTAAAATGATTGTACTTCCGAAACTATTATACCTATTTGTAAATATCCCTATATGGCCGGGGAGGGAGTTCTTCTCTAGACTTCGCTCTATGGCGGTGTCCTTTCTGTGGAACGGGAAGACGGCCAGAATCAGCTGGGAGAAGATGACAGAGCCGTATGAGAAGGGGGGAATAGCTGCACCAGACTTTGAGCTCTATTACACTGTGTCACAAGCACAATTTGCAAAGTACTGGTACGATGAATGTGACAACTCCCCTCATACGCAAATAGAAGAATGCACCACCGGGCCCACGAACATTAGGTCAGTGATTTTTAACACTGGGCACAAAGCCTCTTGCGAATTCGACCCTGTGAGTTGTTCGGTGAAAGCCTGGGGAGCAATACACAAAATACTGAAAATAGAGACCCCGTATAACCCCGATGCACCCCTGTGGAAATACCCCCCACGTTTAATACCGACATACAGGAAACTTGGGACCCGGGCATGGAGATGAAAATTGGTGACATGTACATAGAGGGGAAGTTTGCAACCCTTGCGGAGTTCACTAGAGGCGTGGGGGGTGGGCAGCTCAAGACATTGCAGTATTACCGTATAAGATCTGCATATCAAAGGCGTTGGCCGTCATTCCCAGACGAACCCCCTGCTCACCCGTGCTTGCGGCTGGCCACTACACAGGGCGGGCTGGGAATTTCCAAACTCTACAGGGCAATACAGACGCACTCCGTTGTGGTAGACCAGGTGAGGGAGAAATGGGAAGCCGACATGAAAATGCCAATACCTGAAGAAAAGTGGGCAAGATACTGTGCACACACAAAAAGAGTCTCCCTTAATGCCGGGCTTCGGCAAATACAGTTTAAAATTCTAAACAGGCTGCACTATACCTGTTGGGTGTCCTGACCCACGTTTAAGCTATCATGCTACAACATTTGGTGCTGTGGGCTTAGAAAATTCAAGATGGCGGAAAACCCACATGTGCGCCGAAATCCAGGAAAGCTGCGCAGTTTGTGCGCACACCAAAATGGTTGCCTCACTTGCCACCCACCAGTGCGAGAATGAAAGGCCGGGTTGCCATGAGGGAAATGGGTTGCCAAAGGAAAAACAGTAGCGCCGGTTAGCTTCAAAGCGCTTTAAAAATCACCATTGGACTACCCGCACAGTAGTCTGAAACCATTGGGAATGGCAATGCTGATTGCCAAAAGCAAACCCATAACTGTTGGGAATTCATTTTCTTAAATCCCAAAAATGGGTGCAGTACCAGTACTCACCACTATCCAAAAGCCGGCAGTTTAAAACCACCCTGTGTTTCTCTGAAGGCAGGCTCAAAATGCCTATTTTCAAACATTGCAATATGTGCAAAATATTCACTGAACACCAGCAGACATTTGGCAGAATGAGGTTTTGTGTGCTTACAAAATCTGGGAAATGAAGAGCCCAAAACAATGCTTATAACAAAACTGCTATGGAGTCAGCAGTTTAAGTTGCACTGGATTTAAAGACACTAAAATCGAAAATGTTTAGATTAAATGAGTGACCTATGTTTGGTGTCAAATGCCTTTGTAACTGTTGAAAATGTCATAGTTTTGCACTTAGAATCAGCATTCTAGCTGCATGTGTAAAATTGCAAGTTAATTTAAAAAGCAACAAAAAACATGACAGTTAGCTGAAAGTCTGGCTTAAGGAACTTGATTCTGCCTGGCAACTACCCCCATCAGGAGTGAAACTTGAGTCACAGCTGTGTTCCCAGGCCAATCTGCCTTTTGCTGGCCACACTAAGGATATGCCATCTATCTGATAATTGAATTACCTGTGCTCTACAGGAGCTCTGAACAAAGCCTGTCTTGACTCAGGCAAAGGTTTTATTACAGCGGTCGTAAAATGTAGCTTCCTCTTGGCAGAAGCTGGGAGGGGCACTGCCTGTGAGAGCAAGCTGGCTTGGCAGAACTGGATAAACCAGTATTTCCACCATGTGAGGGTAAACCACACCCCTTTGGAGCCAGAACATAACTCTAAAAAGATTAATAACTCATAGAGCGGACATGTGAAAATTTTATAAATGATACCATAATTCTTGTGATTTTTCTGCCCACAGTTTAAGAGGTTTTTAGAACCGGTGGTATGTTCAGGGGGGTGTTAGCGGAAAAGTGGATATTACTCTAAATGTATGCATGTTAAAAATCTGAAACTTCATCAGCTAATGTCCATACTCCCTGCGCACATGTATGTAAAGTTGGGTCAATGTCAGAAATTGAAAAATCAGTTAAAAAGTCAATTATGTGCCATTTCTGAATGCAAGCTCTTAGAAACAGCAGATTTGGACAGAGACATGGCTAAATTCAGCCACACCATGTATATGTAATTTCAAGCAACTGTGTAACTGAAATATGTCTTTTGTTATCAAATATAGAATGTGTGCAATCTGACAGAGGAGTGTCCTATCTGCAAGCCATAAAATGACATCACTCTGACACAACTTAGCTTCGCCAATCAAGTGAGGAATGGAAATTTGACCAATGACAAGTGAGAGGGGCAAGTTTAGTTATGACCAACATACCCACCCACTCTCAAAACACATAAAAGCAGACAGACAGGACAGATAGGGACCTTCAATTCCATCTGCCGCTGGAAGCTCTGCCGGAAAAATCCATACTTACCTCCATCAAACTTCAAAGAGCCAACACTTAGACTCCAAGATAAACAGAGACTTCAGAACCTTAACCAAAAAGGCCACTGCCAGCAAGAGTATTTGTCAGCAGGCCTAAAAATCTTTTTGCAACTGAACTCTTCAGACAGCCGGCTGACGCCGTCTGAATTTTGCCAAGAACTTTTGCAAGAACCCGGTGACAGAAATATCCAAAGAGAAGGCAGGACCCGACCCAGAGAACCGGTGCCTAGCAGAGACCAGGCCATTGTATCCAGAGTGCTGACCCCGATGCTGTGAGCAGTTCCAGAGACCAGACGCTGTGCCCAGAGACGGTCCGAAGTCCAGACCTGTTGACCAGATCGTGACAAAGCCGCCTTCCTGTTTAAAATCTCTTGTGAGTACCGCCAAACTGTACCAAACCAAAGCTCTTAGTTTAAATTCATCTAATTCAATCTATTTAACCTAAGTAGAACTGCCTGATAGCTCCAAATCTGTCACCTGTCATTTCTAGTAAAATCTGCACTTGTCATTTTGAGCTTTTAAAATTTCAAATCTGAAAAACGACCTTCACTAAATCGCTCATATCTCCGCGACCGTTTGTGCTAGAGACTTGCAGTAACTTTCATTTGGAAGATGAGATCCTAGGCTTTCCTAGGACCTCAAAACGATCGTGATAGTCCTTGCGGTTCCTCTGTAATAGCGCTCGGCGCATCCGCGAATTTTACCGCGATTTGCAAATTTCTCCTCGTGTAAAAACAGCTGCTGCTTGCCTTCCATTTGCCAGAAATTCGTTTAACCTGCTAATCATTCCTGAATCATTGCAAGAGTGAGCCTGAGCTAATATTAACTAGATACCACTCACCCTGAACCTCTAGAGGGAATCAAAAGCATTTTAGCATATTTTTTTTAATTCATTGCCAGCACATATCAAAGCAATTTTGCCTGTGTTTTCAAACTT
Organism: Ambystoma mexicanum; assembly: GCF_040938575.1. Classification (NCBI taxonomy): domain Eukaryota; kingdom Metazoa; phylum Chordata; class Amphibia; order Caudata; family Ambystomatidae; genus Ambystoma; species Ambystoma mexicanum. Next base: position 1,267,274,155 of record NC_090927.1, on the reverse strand, counting down.
CTGTAGTCTAAGCTTGCTGGGGTGAACTGAATTACAGTTGATTGCATTTCTGAGAACTGTGTGCTTCCTTCCATTTCCTTGCATTGTATCAAGGGGGGGAGGGGATTGCCAGAGAAAAGTGATTACATGGTTTTGTTGAAATCATATTGAGTATTTCTATACTGCATTTCATTCATTCAACCTTGCATCCATTTGAACTCTATGAAGCATTTTGTACCACCTTCTTCTTTTGTTCCTATTCACCTGTGTGCTACCTTATCCATTTTATGTCAACTCCTTATTGATTATAGAGAAGCGTGTTAGTGCCAGATTCTCCGTTGTTAATCTTTATCATATCAGATTAAGTGTGATATTCAATTATTAATTTATTATAAAGTGTGATATATATATATTTTAAATTATCAAATAAACCTTTTAACTTGCAAAACAGAACTACTTCTTGGCTCAGTGGGGTCAGGAGGGTTCCAAGAGAGGGGTGTTATATAGGGGTAGTCATCCAGAACGCATGAACTGGACATAAAGATATATCAATAAGGGTTTTCATTCAGTATTATAGACTAGGCGTTGACTTAGCTGTAGTGTTGAATTGAATCCTCTTACAAACTGGGGGCTCGGCCGGACGTTTGGGTTAGAATACCACTTTCGCAGCTTAATACAGTGTGCTAACTGACGGGATACATACATCCGGTCGGATCACCACGCTGCATTACGCTGTGAAGCATTCCTCAAAAGGGACACTCCAAGAAAAGTTCTGTTCTGCAAAAATAAAATACTAACTTCTGTAAGTCAGGACAGAGACCAATCTCTAGAATGACGACCTTGGTAGATATGAAAATAGCCAGAGAGCACTTCTTACATAAACTATTTGTGAGAGGTGAATGGGCTGAGCAGGGCCAGGATGCCTGGTTGCAGGCCATCACGCGACAGGTCACTGAAACAGGGTCAGACTTATGGAGAGATCAGGGTCCATTACATGTGGCCCTGAGTGAACTATATATGGCTCCTAAAGCCAAAGAGGAACACAATAAGATTGCCAGGATAGCAGCATACCTGTACCTATATATGGGAGACATGCAGGATAGATGTGCTGAAAGCCAAAATCTGGCAAATAGGCAACAGGTGGTGTTAGAGAAGGTCCAATCTGACCTGGTCTCTTCTGAGCAGAGGCTGCAGGGGAGCCAGGAGTCAGAAAATGACAGCAGGCAGTACATCATTAAAATAAAAGAGGATATGGGCATCCTACAACAGGAAAAGACAGACCAGGATACCAGATTTCTGGCCCTGCAGAAGGAGCACCAAGACAGTTTGGACTCCTTACTGCAGAACCAGAAAAAGTTGGAGCAACAGATCAATTTCAACAGGGCATGCGCGGAGCAGGTAGTCACCCTGCAAAGCCAGCTAGATAGAGAGAAAGAGGAGAGCAATAAACTGATTCTGAAAGACCTGGATACCCGGGCAGAGTTTGATCAGGAGCGCCAGAAAGCTGGTGCCTTCCAAAGGCAGAGGGACGACCTGGCGGCACAAATGCAGGCTCTTAGTCAGGAAAGAGACGCCATAGGCCAGGAAGTCTGCCATTTAAAAAGGAAAATGGAAGAAAATCACCTGGCCCTCCAGGGGCTGGGTGACCTCCAAAAAGAAAACCAGAACTTGTTAGAGCACACCAGGAGGGTGGAGGATGCTCTAGCAAGAAAGGAGCAGGCCAATAGGGACACAGCTCAGGAGGTAAACCTCCTGCAGCAAAGACTGGCCCAGTGCTCCAGGACCAATCAGGAAGCACAGAGGGAAAATGAGGCTCTCTGCCAGCACAATGAGAGGCTCCAGCAACAGGTAGCGATGCAGGAGAAACTGATAGAGTCGAGTAAGGCCTTAACAGAGGAACTGAAGGCACAAATGCAGGCTCTTGCATTGCAACAGGGAGCAGGGGCGGATAGAGATGAGGTTCGCTGGGAAATGGAAACTCCGGAGCATAACCTCAGGAGCCCTAGTACCAGAGGCCCTCATACCTCTCAGTCCCTGGACTCTGCCACCCCCATGTCCCCTGGCGCACACGAGCACAGGGCCACAGGGATGGCAGATTACTATCCAACCAGAAGCATGGGGCTCATAGGCCAGTACCACTCAGGAATGGAGGGGTGGGCATCCGGGTATGGGCACCCAAGTACAGTACAGTTCAGTGGGGAACCCCAGGAGAGTAGGCCCCTTAAGGGCATCCTGAAAACCTCTGCCCAGTTAGGTCAGTGGGGGGGGTACCCATCAAATCCTGGCAGCAAGGAGGAATCTGAAGACTCCTCTGAACTGCGCAGGACACAGGAGACCAGGTCCCCACATTCTGCCAGCCATTCCCAGGCTCGCAGAATCCGGGAAAACCTGGAAGAGCAGACAGGAACCTCTGGGAGCAGTGCCTCTGAGTCTGAGGACGATTGGACCAGGGTTACCCGGACCAAAAGGGCCAATAAGACAAAAAGGGCCTTGCTTAAGGACCCTTTAAAGCAGATTAAGGCGATCAGGAGTGTCATCACGCCTTACCATAAGAACGCTAAGTATTCTGTTTGGGAGCACTTAGAGTTGTTTGAACAAATGATGGAGACTTTCCATTTGAAGGACAGCCAAAGCTGTATTCAATATGTAAAGTGGACCTTCTCCCCGGAATACTCCAGTTTCTTTGCGGGGCTGGAGGACCAAAATCATTTAAGATGGTCCACCTATAAGGCGGCCATCCTGAAACATTTTTCCATTCATAGAAATCCTCAAGAGGCTCGCAAGGCAGCCTACAATTTACAATGTGGGGAGGATCAGGCCCCACAAGAATTTGTGCAGGAACTGAAACGTGCTTTTGCGCAGACCACCAGAAGGGTGCGCACAGATAGTAGAGAGTTCATTAATACGTTTTTTCATGCCTTGCCCAAATACATAATGACCCAGCTCGTGAGGGATTTTCACGAGAAAAGATCTTTAGACTGGGTCATTGAACAGGCTACCCGGATCTATGAGGTGCAGAAACCGATAGATAGCAAAAGTAATGCCCAGAAAAACCCCAAAGCCAACAGCACCCCTGCAGCTGCCAAGGTGGCAGAGGTAAAGGTCACCCCCGTTTTGGATTTGGAGATGGGGGGCCTAAAAACCTACCTGCACCTAATAATGCTAGGCCCAGGAGGTCCTCGGGTCAGTCACAGACAGGGAGCCAAGGAGGCAGCCCCACAAATGGGGTCCCTCGCTCTCCTGATTATGTAAGTCCCCGTTACAAGGGAAATCGACCCATCCTGGGTTATGTGTGGACTCCTCCAGCCCAAGGGGGGGGATCCAGCCAAGCACCTAACCCAGGGAACTTCCCTCCCAACTTCCCACAGGAGGGCAGAAATTCTCCAAATCCTGGGCAGAACTTTTTCCCCAGGTATCCACCCAATTTCCAACCCCAAAATCGTCCATCCTTCTTTCCCCAATTCCCTGAGCCCAGACAACCTAATCCGGGAGAGGGGAGGCCAAGGGTGGAGGGGTACCCAAATCTTCCCAACCCGGGGTATTACCAGAGGAGGGATAGCTACCCTTCCCGGGATCAGCCCAGGGGAGAAAACAGGGCCCCGTATCAGCCTGAGCGGGTTTCCCAGTTAGAGCGCCAGGTTCAAAACATGGCGCGGGATCTGGGTCACATACTGAGGGCTCAGCAGAACCCTCAGATCGGCATGCCGGCGCAGAACGCACCCAACTCTGGACCTGGTGCTCCAGAACAATGACGGGGGCAGCACCCCGATAACTCACCGGTTCCCAGGGAGGAGGCACAAAGGGAAGGGGGGTGTAAAGCCTTGGAGGAAGCTTCCTTCCTCACTTGTAAACAGCCCCTGGAAACCCAGGAACCGGAAACAAAATCTCTTGCCCCTGAAAGTCTGCCTCCTAAGGAGCAGAGGGGGGGTAGGAGAAACAAAAGACCCAAACAGACTCAGTTTGAGGAGGAGGTACGGATCTTCCAATTTGAGGGAGAGGGATCCTCAGAGGATCCTGGGAAAAGGATCTTCTCCTTCAGAGAGGGGGGAACTCCTCCCAAAGAAAAATGGGTCCCTAGGGATGCAAATCCAGACTGGGGAGATGTGGAGACTGAGCTACCGCCGCCCACCATCTCATCCCAGAACCAACAGCAAGAAAATCCCCTGGTTCGAACCCATCCTGGTGACTGCCTCCAAAAAGGGGGGGGCGGCCCAGAACCGGAGCCAGGGGAACCCACAATGGCTCTGATCTCCAGTTGCCAAATTTTTCTTTCAGATTCCCAAGGCTCTCCACAAGATTCTGCCCAAATCTCTGCACTAGCGATGTCCAAAACCAGAAAATTAGCCCACCAGTTGTCCAAAAATGTACATTATCTGTGCCCCCTTGAGGAGAAGGAGGGAAGATATTATGCCCCGGTACAAGTACAGGGGCAGGGTACAATCTCGGCACTGGTGGACACTGGATCTCAAGCTACCCTTCTGTCCAGAAGGGCCTTTGACGAACTGAATGCAGGAAGGGGAGAGAATTACCAAATTCCTCTCACCTCCCTTCCTGGACAACTGCAGAACTTTGACGGGAAGGAAATTCCCGTTGAGGGGACGGCAGACTTGGACATTAAAATTGGGCGACACAAGTTGAAACACCCGGTCATAGTTGTGACCCCAGAGGGCACCCCTTGTTTACTAGGGAATGACCTCCTGAGAAGGTTGTCACCCCTAATAGATTGCGTAAACAAGGTCCTCTGGACCCAGACTAACCGACCAATAAAATTAAAACAGAGTGTCAACCATGTTAGTTTAAACGGCACCTGCCACATGGTTGAACAAAAATCTGACCAAGTAGAATTTCACTTCCAGAATAACCAAATTCCAGACGTGACAGTAATAGCAGTAGGACAACAGACTGGTGATGGGGGGTCCTCTCTATTTCTGAAAATCAACCTTCCTTCCAGTCTAAAGTGGTATTCCACGCTGGAAGGAAACACTCTGAAATTCTATACTAATCCACAATCAGAAACTCCCACTCCTATAGTCCAGAAAGATGTGAAATCAGCTCAGAGCCCGGCTGATATTCAGCAAATTGGAGAGCAGTTGTTCATCCCTGTTCAGTTAAATGATGGGAAGGACTCTGTTCTCGCTCGAGTGTGTGTGAACAACGGTAAGAGCTTCATCAGCAAAGCCATGTTCCGCCAACTCCCAAAAGATCCAGCCATTCCCACCTTCAAACTGATAGACAAATGGGAAATGGACCTGGAAGCACCTAATTCCAAACATCTCCTGCCAAGCAGGTGTATGCTCAAAATCTCCATTGGCAACACGAGCATAGTCCACAATTGTTGGGTCGTGCGAGACGTCCCTGCCGCCTTTTACTTAGGCAGTGACATTCTCAATCGCTTTGCCATTAGTTTGGACCTAATAAACTTCAAAGCTTGGTCCCGATTAGCGGATAATCCCATGAGCTTTGATGATCCAGAAAAAGCATTTAGGTCAGCTCAATTGCTACCTTATGCAGTTGAAATTCAGGTTAAAGAGGAAGTCACCATCCCAGAAAGGACCCGACAATTCTCCCTGGAAGTGAAAGTTAAAAGGGGACAAGAGTTGAAAAACCCTGATGCTTACATACATCTAAATGCTTCTCTCCAACAGCAAGGGTTGGGGGTAAACCCAACTCCATTAGTCAACATAGAACATGACACCATTCCAATAGAGGTGGATAACAGCGACTTAAAGAGTATTACTCTAGCCGCAGGCACCATTATTGGAATGGCGGTTGATGACCGACATTTTTCCATCGACTTATTAAATGAACTGTTAGGACCAATCCCCAAGGACTGTTTTGACAGTGACAGTGAGGACCATACAACACCAGACAGGATTTTTACCCGGCATGGGGGGAACTTCCTGGTGTACACTTCTTGCCCCTATGGTAAGGAAGATGTGACTTGTGACTTCAGGAGGGATGAGGTGATTTTCCAGGTCCATGAGGGCTGCCTTTCCCACCTGAAGCCTCCGGTCCAAATCAGCACTCTGACCAGGGACTTCTCCACCCAGCTGGAGGAGGCCGCTGAAATAGCCAAACCAGAAGTCTTTCCAGGCTTCAGGCAGATGGTGGAAGAGAGAGTCAACCTAGCTGATGCCTGTGTGACTCTGGAACAAAAGCAAAAGTTGAAACAAGTTTTCTTGGATTTCCAAGATCTCTTTGCGGTAGACTCATATGACTGTGGTCGCACCGACATCCACACAACAACAATCCCCACGGACCCTGGCATGACTCCAGTGTTTGTGAAGCAATATCGCTTGCCTCTCGCATCAATGGAGTCCCTTACTGAAATAATTAAGAACCTTGAGTCCCGGGGAATAATCCGTCCAGTCCACAGCACCTTCAATAATCCGGTGCTGGGAATATTGAAGCCAAACGGCCAGTGGAGACTCTGCGCCGACCTCAGGGAGCTCAACAAACGGGTCCATACTTCCCGATGGCCTCTGCCCTACATTGACCAAGGGCTGGCCCAGATCCAGGGGTCACAGGTATTCACAGCAATAGATCTGACCAATGGATACTGGACTGTGCCTGTCAGTAGGGAGGACCAATACAAGCTGGCTTTTACCTTTGGGGGCCAGCAGTACACCTGGACCCGGACTCCCTTCGGATACCTTAACTCCGGTAATGAGTTCAATATTTTCCTACATAAGGCCATGCCCGACCTGGGTGCGAGGGGTAACCTGGCTTATGTAGATGATGTCCTCATCAAAAGTTCATCTGTGGAGGAACACATAGCGGAGATCCGTTATGTTCTGACACAGTTGAGGGCCGCCGGAGCAAAACTTTCCTTTCAGAAAGCACAGTGGTGTAGAACCCGTGTTAATTTCTTGGGGCATGAGATTACTCCTCAGGGTCTCTGCCCCCAGGAAAAGAAAGTGGAAGCACTTCAGAAACTGAAAGACCCCACAACTCTGCGGGAACTAAGGAGCCTCCTTGGACTGACTAACTACAGCAGAAAGTTCATTGAGGGCTACGCAGAGATCACCAGACCCCTGATTCATCTCCTGAAGGGGGGGGTCAAGTGGGAATGGGGTCCAGAACAAGCCGAGGCAGTAAGACAACTCAAGAGAAGCCTCTCACAAGCGCCCTGCCTAGTTTACCCTGTCAGAAACAAGGAGTTCTTCCTGGAGACAGGGTTCTCTAATACGTGCTTGACGGCAGTATTATACCAAAAGCATGACAAGGTCAATAAAGTAATCTCCTATGCGAGCAAAACTTTATCCTCTGTGGAGGAGAAATTCAACGATTGTGAGAAGGCACTCCTGGCGACGGTGTGGGCATTGAAGAATTACCGCCCGTTTATCCAGGGGGAGCACATCATAGTGGAGACTCCACACCAGCCTCTGCAATATCTCCAAAGTGACAGAATCCGGGCCGGAAATGTGAGTAATTCCCGAATTACTTCCTGGATTCTGTCAATGCAAGGCTTTCCTGTGGAGGTCCGATATGGCCAAAACAAGAAGAGTCCCCTCGCGCAAGGTCTGGCGGACTTGCATGATTGTGCCAGAGAAAACTGTCTCGAGGACGAAAGTCTAAAAATCAAGGACAACACGGAGGCATACCTTAATTCCCCACACAAAGTCTTTGAAGAGGACAAGTGTGAGGGAATGCCCACTGTGTATGTGGATGGATGCTCTTACCATGTTGACAACAACGGGGAGAAAGAACTGGTGGCCGGCGTAGGGAATGCATGGGTGAAGGAGTCCCCAGAACCCTCCGCTGGATACAAAATTGGTCCCCGAAGTAGTCAGGTGGCAGAATTGATGGCTGTGCATCAGGCCATCCTCACTGCTGTCCAGCATCAACTCCACGAACTGGTCATAATCACAGATTCGGATTATGTACGGAACGGGTTCGTGGAGCACCTGGTTAATTGGAAAACCAGAGGCATGTTATGTGCTAACAACAAACCCTTGAAACATGGGAAGTTGATCCAAAACATTGATGATCTGGTCACCTCGAATGAGATGACCATCTATTGGAAAAAGATCAAGGGTCATTCCAAAGTAGAGGGACCAGACAAAACTGGAAATGACTTAGCTGATCAGCTGGCCAAAACCGGGGCCATCCAAGGGGATCTAATTGAGATTGAGTCCCTGTTGGGGGAAATCCAGGTCACTGCCATCACTAGGTCCCAGACAAATGCTCACAACGACCTTTCAATTGCCCAATGGAGCAAGGAGACCCCTGATGCTGATTTGATTACCGCTCAGAAGGGGGATCCAATAATTGGTAAATTTTACCAGCACCTTGAGGACCCTGAGAACTTTCCCCTGACGGATACCGATTACATTGGGAAAGAGGACCTAAGAGTGTTGATGAAATGTCCAAAAATGTTCCGAATCCAAGACGGTTTGTTGGTAAGGAAATCCAAAGCTGGCCACGATCAGTGGGTGGTTCCTACCTCATTCCGAAGCCTGATGTTAAGTCACGCCCATGATGCGGCCACCGCCGGTCATAGGGGGTTTCACACAACATTGGAAATCTTAAGAGAGGTTGCATACTGGCCACACATGGGGCAGGACATCGACCAATATTTGAAGGGGTGTCTTGTGTGTGCACAATTTCAGCCATCATCCCTTACGCACCGGGCGCCTTTACAAAAGAGGGGAATGACACTGCCATGGTCAGATTTACAAATCGACTTTGTAGGCCCTGTGATTCGCTCGGCTAGGGGGAATAAGTACATGTTGACTGTGACATGCTTGTTTACCAAGTGGGTGGAATGTCTCCCAGCCCCAAACTGCAAGGCAGAAACGGCAGCTGCCTTGATGATTAACCACATCTTTTCCCGTTTTGGTCTACCTCAAAGGATTGAGTCAGACAGAGGTAGCCACTTCACCAGTGAAGTAATGACAAAGATGTGGCAGATACTGGGGGTCAAGAGAAAGCTGCATATTGCTTATAGACCAGCTTCTTCTGGGGCAGTAGAGAGATATAACCGGACAATTGTGAGCATATTAAAGAAGTTTGTGGCAGATTCTGGGCCAAGTTGGGATATCCGATTACCTCTGGTCCTAATGGCCATCAGATCTACCCCTTCATCTGCAACCAAAATGTCACCATTTGAGTTGATGACTGGACGCAAGATGGTGCTTCCTCAGCATTTGCTTTACAGGACCCAAGAGCAGACACTGATAAATGCCTCCACTACTCATGAGTATGTGGAGAATTTAAGGAAACACCTCCAACATGCTTTTGCTTATGCTCAGCGGAATCTAGAAAAATCAGCTGATAGCATGAAGACCCATTATGACCTGAAAACTTCCAGGAAAGAGTATCAGGTGGGAGACCGGGTCTATCTATACAACTTCCAAAGGAACCAGGCCAAGCAGCGCAAATTTTTGCCTACATGGAAGGGACCATTTGAGATCATCGACAAGATCTCCCCTGTGGCCTACAAAATCCACATCCCCAAAGGTCCTTTGGCAGCGGGGGAAGACAAGTGGGTACATATAAACCAGTTGAAGTGGTGCCATCCCAGGCACACTCTGCAACAACTGGAGGAATCCTCTGGAATCCTAGCGGGTACTGTCTCAGACTAATTCAGTTCCAATCATAAAACATACCACATCTAGTCTCTAAAATATTGTGATTTGCATGAAACTGTCTCTTAGTTATACTGTTTTTTTTTTCAAAATAAGAATGTAGTGTTTTGTTATGATGAAATGCATATGCTGCCCCACTATCTCAACAGTGGTGGAAAAACGTCTATGAGTAGGTATTGCCGCTCTTCCTTTGTCGTCCTAGGAGAAAGAAAACCTGAAGACGGGCCAAGGAGGACGATCCGGAGACCGGGAACGAAGATCCAATGGGCCCAGTGGACCGCCCAATATTCCCATCAGGGCCGGCGAGGAGGACCGATCGATCAGTACCGGATGGAGAAGAAGATGCTGAACTGTGCCATCTACAGAGTAGGAAGAAGATTATGCGGACAGACCGGTGCGTGGGTCACAACCCTTGGGCATGCGACTCCCCATCGACTCAAATTCAAAGTGCAGTCGCGTGGGGGGGCTTGTTGGGTGTCCTGACCCACGTTTAAGCTATCATGCTACAACATTTGGTGCTGTGGGCTTAGAAAATTCAAGATGGCGGAAAACCCACATGTGCGCCGAAATCCAGGAAAGCTGCGCAGTTTGTGCGCACACCAAAATGGTTGCCTCACTTGCCACCCACCAGTGCGAGAATGAAAGGCCGGGTTGCCATGAGGGAAATGGGTTGCCAAAGGAAAAACAGTAGCGCCGGTTAGCTTCAAAGCGCTTTAAAAATCACCATTGGACTACCCGCACAGTAGTCTGAAACCATTGGGAATGGCAATGCTGATTGCCAAAAGCAAACCCATAACTGTTGGGAATTCATTTTCTTAAATCCCAAAAATGGGTGCAGTACCAGTACTCACCACTATCCAAAAGCCGGCAGTTTAAAACCACCCTGTGTTTCTCTGAAGGCAGGCTCAAAATGCCTATTTTCAAACATTGCAATATGTGCAAAATATTCACTGAACACCAGCAGACATTTGGCAGAATGAGGTTTTGCGTGCTTACAAAATCTGGGAAATGAAGAGCCCAAAACAATGCTTATAACAAAACTGCTATGGAGTCAGCAGTTTAAGTTGCACTGGATTTAAAGACACTAAAATCGAAAATGTTTAGATTAAATGAGTGACCTATGTTTGGTGTCACATGCCTTTGTAACTGTTGAAATGTCATAGTTTTGCACTTAGAATCAGCATTCTAGCTGCATGTGTAAAATTGCAAGTTAATTTAAAAAGCAACAAAAAACATGACAGTTAGCTGAAAGTCTGGCTTAAGGAACTTGATTCTGCCTGGCAACTACCCCCATCAGGAGTGAAACTTGAGTCACAGCTGTGTTCCCAGGCCAATCTGCCTTTTGCTGGCCACACTAAGGATATGCCATCTATCTGATAATTGAATTACCTGTGCTCTACAGGAGCTCTGAACAAAGCCTGTCTTGACTCAGGCAAAGGTTTTATTACAGCGGTCGTAAAATGTAGCTTCCTCTTGGCAGAAGCTGGGAGGGGCACTGCCTGTGAGAGCAAGCTGGCTTGGCAGAACTGGATAAACCAGTATTTCCACCATGTGAGGGTAAACCACACCCCTTTGGAGCCAGAACATAACTCTAAAAAGATGAATAACTCATAGAGCGGACATGTGAAAATTGTATAAATGATACCATAATTCTTGTGATTTTTCTGCCCACAGTTTAAGAGGTTTTTAGAACCGGTGGTATGTTCAGGGGGGTGTTAGCGGAAAAGTGGATATTACTCTAAATGTATGCATGTTAAAAATCTGAAACTTCATCAGCTAATGTCCATACTCCCTGCGCACATGTATGTAAAGTTGGGTCAATGTCAGAAATTGAAAAATCAGTTAAAAAGTCAATTATGTGCCATTTCTGAATGCAAGCTCTTAGAAACAGCAGATTTGGACAGAGACATGGCTAAATTCAGCCACACCATGTATATGTAATTTCAAGCAACTGTGTAACTGTGAAATATGTCTTTTGTTATCAAATATAGAATGTGTGCAATCTGACAGAGGAGTGTCCTATCTGCAAGCCATAAAATGACATCACTCTGACACAACTTAGCTTCGCCAATCAAGTGAGGAATGGAAATTTGACCAATGACAAGTGAGAGGGGCAAGTTTAGTTATGACCAACATACCCACCCACTCTCAAAACACATAAAAGCAGACAGACAGGACAGATAGGGACCTTCAATTTCATCTGCCGCTGGAAGCTCTGCCGGAAAAATCCATACTTACCTCCATCAAACTTCAAAGAGCCAACACTTAGACTCCAAGATAAACAGAGACTTCAGAACCTTAACCAAAAAGGCCACTGCCAGCAAGAGTATTTGTCAGCAGGCCTAAAAATCTTTTTGCAACTGAACTCTTCAGACAGCCGGCTGACGCCGTCTGAATTTTGCCAAGAACTTTTGCAAGAACCCGGTGACAGAAATATCCAAAGAGAAGGCAGGACCCGACCCAGAGAACCGGTGCCTAGCAGAGACCAGGCCATTGTATCCAGAGTGCTGACCCCGATGCTGTGAGCAGTTCCAGAGACCAGACGCTGTGCCCAGAGACCGTCCGAAGTCCAGACCTGTTGACCAGATCGTGACAAAGCCGCCTTCCTGTTTAAAATCTCTTGTGAGTACCGCCAAACTGTACCAAACCAAAGCTCTTAGTTTAAATTCATCTAATTCAATCTATTTAACCTAAGTAGAACTGCCTGATAGCTCCAAATCTGTCACCTGTCATTTCTAGTAAAATCTGCACTTGTCATTTTGAGCTTTTAAAATTTCAAATCTGAAAAACGACCTTCACTAAATCGCTCATATCTCCGCGACCGTTTGTGCTAGAGACTTGCAGTAACTTTCATTTGGAAGATGAGATCCTAGGCTTTCCTAGGACCCCAAAACGATCGTGATATTCCTTGCGGTTCCTCTGTAATAGCGCTCGGCGCATCCGCGAATTTTACCGCGATTTGCAAATTTCTCCTCGTGTAAAAACAGCTGCTGCTTGCCTTCCATTTGCCAGAAATTCGTTTAACCTGCTAATCATTCCTGAATCATTGCAAGAGTGAGCCTGAGCTAATATTAACTAGATACCACTCACCCTGAACCTCTAGAGGGAATCAAAAGCATTTTAGCATATTTTTTTTAATTCATTGCCAGCACATATCAAAGCAATTTTGCCTGTGTTTTCAAACTTCTGTAGTCTAAGCTTGCTGGGGTGAACTGAATTACAGTTGATTGCATTTCTGAGAAATGTGTGCTTCCTTCCATTTCCTTGCATTGTATCAAGGGGGGGAGGGGATTGCCAGAGAAAAGTGATTACATGGTTTTGTTGAAATCATATTGAGTATTTCTATACTGCATTTCATTCATTCAACCTTGCATCCATTTGAACTCTATAAAGCATTTTGTACCACCTTCTTCTTTTGTTCCTATTCACCTGTGTGCTACCTTATCCATTTTATGTCAACTCCTTATTGATTATAGAGAAGCGTGTTAGTGCCAGATTCTCCGTTGTTAATCTTTATCATATCAGATTAAGTGTGATATTCAATTATTAATTTATTATAAAGTGTGATATATATATATTTTAAATTATCAAATAAACCTTTTAACTTGCAAAACAGAACTACTTCTTGGCTCAGTGGGGTCAGGCGGGTTCCAAGAGAGGGGTGTTATATAGGGGTAGTCATCCAGAACGCATGAACTGGACATAAAGATATATCAATAAGGGTTTTCATTCAGTATTATAGACTAGGCGTTGACTTAGCTGTAGTGTTGAATTGAATCCTCTTACATACCCCTGCTAGGATAGCTACATTCACACCCGACGACCCAGGCAAGTGTCCCAAGTGTGGGTCCCTGGCAGCGGGATCCTACCATATGTACTGGGAGTGCCCGGCCGTGGCGCGGTTTTGGGAAGGGGTTGCGAATATGCTAAATGAAATCACACAGATCCCCCCGCACTTGACCCCACAAAAATACTTGTTCGGTGATATTGGTAAATGTTCCAAAAAACTCAGAAGGCTATTTAATGTGTCATGTGTCATAGCTAAGCGATGCATATTGAAGGCATGGAAAAGCCCGGCTGCCCCCACAATGGAGGCCTTTCTACGGGAGTTAACTTACATAAATGAATGCGAGGAGCAATATGTACTGACCCAACCGAGCATGAGCAGACCAAAAGACATCTGGGGCCCGTTCAGGGCGTACCTCTGCGATATGCTTTCAGACACTGAAACGAATATTTGAATGACAACTGTTAATCATTTAATGAAGATATTGCTATGTATGTGACTGTATATTGTGTTTACCGTGCACCAATGCAACTGTTGATACCGTCAATAAAAACATGTTTAAAAAAAAAAAAAAGGAACGTACGTTCATAACTTTCTTTACCTCCCCCTGAAAACAATTTAACCAATCCCCTTTCAATGACACCTCATACTCTGGAATTCAATTATATCGACAAGGACTATTAATTGCTCTTCGATTATTCAAAACACTTTTGGTCAAAAATCACAGTTTTGTCAGCACCTTCTCCTGTTACCCATTATATTTCTCAAACCACAGATAAAATGGCACTTACTGACAGACCAACATGTAACAGACACACAGAGAACACGTAACATAAACTACCTTCACGTTGTCCCCATTTTTGCTAGTTTTACCTTATCGCCCCTCACTCTTGCTGTCTCATGCACTCCCCACCTCTAAGCCCCCCCTGGATACCTTGTCAAGACTTTTGCTCACACGGAAAAAAAATAATCTAAATTACTACTCAGAGTCTACTCAATATGTATATGATACTCCTACTTTTTTCTCTTTATCTTCACTTATTCCCTGCACTGGACGAGACAATGCTACGGGGCAGCGCCTTCTACCCCGTTCGGGCAAGGCTCCCTTATTTCTCTTTTACTCCTCTTTACCACAAAAACCTAATGGCCATATAAAGGATAGATAAGAAAAAGCCTCAGTAGTATTCACACAGACCCTATACTTTGTCCCCACTGTGCTGTATCTTTACCCAAGCCGTTATCTGTTCCCCTCTTCCCTGACCCTTTTCCTTCCCTAAAAAGTCTTGCAGCCGGTACTCACGTGTTCAGTTGGGTGGTCCGAGAGCAACCATTCACGGTTTATCCACAATCTGGTCCGCACCCCAACCAAGCCATGGCCCTTTCCTGGCGAGCAGTTTTTAGTTGGGTATTTGGCAAATGGGAGCCCTTGGACCCACTCTTTAGTGCCCACGAACTGGTCAACCGGGGAGGCGATGGTTTTGATGGGGGGCGTCCCGGATCTCGCCGCACGGCACGGGGGCCTCAGTGCACCTGTTCCAATCAGGTTGCGGGGGACACCAAATATGTAGGCCCACTCCCCGTCTTACACGTCCGAAATACAAGGAACAAGGCCCACCCCAGCGGGGAATGAGACTAGGAGAACAGGTTTCAAGAGTTTAGTCGTTTATGTGAAATTGGCATCCAGAGAACTCTGCTGCCCGAGAGCACTCTGGCAAACATTACAAATGTGGCAGCTTAAGAAGGTAAAAATCGTCACAACTGACATCAACATATAGTGGGCTACATGGACACAGGATTGGGTAAAACTATCGGCTACATATATCTTTGATGACATTGCTCCCGCTGATTGGTTGTTCAGTTGGCGGGAGGGCTCGTGCCACGAGGTCCAGTTGCCTGTGTCCGGGTGGGGTCAGGGTCAGGTCACGATGAAGAAGAGCAGGCACTAACTAATCTAACATAACAGGCCTCATTACAACCCAGGCGGTAAGTTCCCTACTTTACCACCATGATGTAAACTCTGTTTACACCATGGTGGATGGCGGATTTACCGCCCCATTCCAAGGTGAGTGGGGCGGTAAATCCCCATTCCCCATTTACCCTTCCCCATTCCCATTTTTGCCCTATAGGGCATAATGGGAGTGGGGAAGGCGCTAATTACGGCACCGTAAATTACGGTGCCGTAATTAGCACCAAGGCAGGTTAGCGCCTTGCATTTTAACGCCTGCTAAAAGCAGGCGTTAAAATGGTAATCAAGCGTTAAGGGTTAACGGCGCCTATGGCGCCGTTAAACCCTTAACGCCTGGGTTGTAATGAGGCCCAACATATTGTTTCGAGCATGCACTAAATAACAGTCACTAAGGCTCCTTTGAGCAAATCATTATACTCTATAAATTCTAGGTTTATGATAACACCATTATTCACTGGGGCTTGTGGGGTTTATCAGGACTTGGGGGTCTTGGTCTGGGTGGGATCATCAATGATGAGGCAAGTCTGAGCATATCAGAAGGACTAGGGGGCATGCTGACATTTGTTAGTTCTAAGGTGCAATATACTGTGACAGAGGTTGGCTTTTGTTGGTTGGGGCACACTGGGGTGGGCATCACACCAAGGTTACACGCCTGGCACATCAATTGAATACCTAGAGGGGCCATGGGGTTATATTGGCAGTAATTTTCCAACAGCAGAGGTACAAGGTCACAGGCAGGTTTGTGGAGATGGATGGGCTGCATGGCCTGGTTCAAGCCGGTTCACGCACAAGACAGTGATCTCAGAGGAAGGGTGAGGTGTTACATTTATATTGTTGCAATTGCCTCTGGCTCAGGCGTGAGAATGGAGCTGCAAAGCTTTCAGGCTCAGGGTGAAAAGGTGGGGGCGTTTGAGTGCGCTGTGCGCAGCACTGCAGAGGGGAGAGAAGCCTTTTCATATTATCACTGTGAGGCCTAGTCCAAAGATGGAGTCGGGGTGCCTAAAAATGGATGCCAAGTGTCTCTACAATAGCCCCACCTATGTCATCATCAGCACGAGGGCTGGTTATGCACACAGGGGCGAAGGAAGCGTCCCCCACTGTTGGTCAAGCAAGTGATGCATTTTAAGCTGAATGGGTGAGGGGGGCCCAAATGGCCTGCCACTCCCACACAGTAGTAAGCAGGGGACAGGAAATGGGAGGCAGAGAGAAAGGACAGAAGACAAAGAAGGAAGACAGAGCAAGTCTAAAACTAGTATAAAACAAGAGCTGCCCAGTTCCAAATGCAATACGCAAAATACCAAAATATGAGATCTTCCTAAAAAAGCATACCAACATTAAAATTCATTAAACTCTACATACAAGGGAAAAATACAAGCACCAATGTTAAAAGTGGCATCTGAAGGCCGCCCTCTTTAAAGCATGTAATATCGGATAGACCAAAATAATGGACACACACCGCTGGGGAATAAGACGAGGAGGTAAGTTGCAAAGATTAACACATTTTATATAAAATAAAATTAGCAAGCAAAGAACTTTGCTGCCCAAGAGCGCTATGCCAAACAATACATGGGCAGCACATTAAAAAGACACACAGTGTCAGTGATGACGTAGCATATACAAAATCTAGCATCGGATTGGGGGGAAGACTATGGAACAGTTGATAGTATAAGGGCGGCAGGATGCTAATTGTTGTTGCTTCAAGCCTCTTCTGGCACACATGGGTCCGCTGGGCTCATCCCCATGGTGTGAAGGTCGGGTCGGGTGCACAATATAATTATCTGACTAAACTAAACAACAGAACTGATAATATGAAAATAATGACCCACATAAAACCTTGCATGAGTAGGCGCGGTTAGGTCGAATGAGCTAATATATTAGCATTCCGACCTTTTCACTCGAAGTTCCCTTTGATATCTTTATCTCAGCACCCAGGATGCCCACCCTAGGGGATTGACCTGCCAGCGGCTTTGTTTGCATTCTCCTGATATAGGTAGGCATGTGTTTCTGTTAAGAGGATATACTGTGGTTTTAGGATTAGGCCTGTGGTGGGTGTTCTTGAAAGGCCAACGTGCGGTGGTCTGTTGGGTCACAACATGAAAGAGGGTGAGGGGTCGAGGACTGGTGGGTCTTGGCCCGTCGGGTGGGGGTGTAAAGGGCATGGGCAGCTTAGTGGAGATGGATTGGAACTTGTGTTAAAGGCTGGCTATGATCTCACGTTCTGCAGTGAGCATAATCTGTGGAAGTGATACAGGACAATTGCAACAATAAATGATTGGACATGTGTGGGAACAAGCTTCATGCGGAGCAGACAAGGCAGGGAGGCTGCGGGGGTTTGGGCTCTCGGTGCTGTGTGAGGCGCTGGGGATGGGGAGAGCTGGATTTTGCAGAGGGATGATTTTCGGCGCCTAGTTAAAAGATGGCGCCCGCTCGAATACAAAATTGCGTTCATTAGTTGGCTGTGGGTTAAGTGTTACAGGCACATTTCTATGTTATCATGCAATCAGGTACCGTGGGGGTTGGGGTTACTCCCCCCTTAGATTACATGGAGTTTAGGCACAGTGGGAATGGTGAGGGGGTGGGATTTGACCACCTCATCCCCAACACATCTATGCAAGTAAAGTGCAAGGTGCATACTAATGGAAAGATTCAGCAGAGGCAGCAAGTCAAAGTGCAAGTGCACAATGTGTAAGCTATAACGAAATCAAGAGCTCATAATGGGAGCTAATAAACAGCCACTGCTATTTATCTTGAAGCCTGGCTGGATTGTGTTACAAGACGGGGGAGAGGAGACCCTCACGGTCCTCGCAGCCCCACTAACAACAAGTGTCAAGCAGATACTGTTAGTTTTAGACATTGCCTAAATGAAAAATGTTCCCTAAACACGGGGGAGAGGAAAATCCTCGCAACCCCCTTAGCGGGAAAGTCTGTTAAACAAACGTCGTGATTACCACGTTACAAACAGCGGGAGAGAAAGGCCTTGCAGCCCCCTTGACAAGCAGGTCCCTTGACCAGCAGGCAGGCAAGTCAATTGCAAAAGAGCTTTGCGCAATCAAAATTGTGATCAGGAGTCCAGTGACTCAGCAATGGCTCAAGAGGCCATTTAAATAAGCAGCCTTTGTCTTTGCCGTGATTCAGACAATATTCAGACAGTATAAGAATCAGCAGTCAGCAGTATTGACACCCCAGCTCCAAAGCGCTACTGTGCCACTGCGCTTGGGTGATGCTACAAAACAGAGCCCCAATCACAAGCAGGACCAACGTCCACAACGGGGGAGCTTCCTTGACTCCGAACGGCTTTCTCAGGACTCTGCTTCGCTCTGCTCACCACGGCCCTTTTGATTGTATTTTATTGGCTCCTCCTCCACAACAGCCACTGAAAGCAGACCTCGGGGAACGGAATAACTCAGCACAGGGACTCTGCAGGACTCCGATTTACAGTGTCAATGATGGCATGTATTGTGGGCACATATTCAAAGTGATTTGCAATTGGAATGCTGGAATATATTTTGGATGCAGCATCAATAAAGGCATTCTACGGTTTCATTATTGACATTAATTGTGGGTACAACATTGTGCTTTGTAATGGGAAAGCTTGCATACATTGTGGTGCAGCATAATGAAAGCCATTTACAGTGGCAATGCTGGGATATATTGCAGGTGATTAACAGTTTAAATATTGCCAAATATTGTGGATACATCATCATGAACGTGTTTTACATTGGCAGTGCTGGCATATTTTGGAGACTGGCCCTCTTTTCAGTAAAATAAAATATACAACAGAAGAGTTTAGGAAAAAGGGGATAGTATATGCAAAATGCACCGCCTAACAAAATTGCCTCCCACTGTAATACCATAAAGTGACAATACACAACTCAAACACATAGGAATTTCATTCAAAAAACAGAAATCACCCACATTTACTATAATCCCAAAATCATTTGATGAGAGAAAAGCTGTTAGGGTTTTATGTGTTCGCTGTATATTTGTTGACACTTTTTTGTTGACCATGGTCGATCTGTGCCTTTTTTTCTGTTATGGATGGTTCCCCTCAAGGCCCATATACATCCTCCACTAATAAAAACCCTAAGCACTTACATACATACATCTATATGTGAAAAAAGTGACCACCAAATTTACAGTGAGAAACAGGGGTGTCGTTTTACGGCTCACCCCAAGCAAGACCGTGATGCAGAACCAAAGGACTGTGAAAGGCCCGAGGATTCTCTGACTTTGGACAGGGAGAATGTAATTGTATCACTGGGCAAGTTAGGGATAGGTAAAATGGGAATTATAATTAAAAAATTGTTTTAAAAAACGAATGTGCCAGTCTCTGTTGCATATGGGCAGGTTACGGGAGAACGGGAACCTCTAAACTCAGGGAAAAACGATCATCTCAGAAGAACACTTGGTGGAAAGAAAAGAGCCAACCAATTACACATATGTTTCCCTACAAGGACACATATGAAACTTAAGTAAAAGTCATTTGTAATTGGTCAGATATATGGACAGTCGACCCCCTTCTAACTCCCTTCTGAAGGATAAAACAAATCAAGGTGCTGCAAACACTTACTGAAGTCAACACCTAGTGGATATCAATTTCGACTTACTAGAAACCAAACGTTCTCATCATCATTTGTATTTTATTCGAAAACTGAAGATTTTAAAGACTGGAGTGAGTGAATGTTTTATACGCAGACACAAAATCACTGTTGGTCTAAAGTGTTTAATGCAACTTTTCAAACTTGTATTTTGGCCATCTGCAATGAGCTTCTTCTAGGTACTACAGGTGCTGGCCATGGGTGAGAAATAAGATCTAAATCTGAAAACATTTGAATATCGAGTGAGAAGAGACAGAATTCTGGGGTGTCACTGTCACTTCTACCTAAAGCCTGTTACTTTCACTATTAGGGGGTGGGACCAAGCCTGATATGCATATGGTCTTTCCCCTTCTGTAATGGCTTGGCAGGCAAAGAACGATGTTCTGGTGGGTTGCCCAGAGCAATGCCAGTGGTTAAGATTAATTCTAAACCTTCCAGCCGTCACCCCTTTGTTTTTGCTTTGTCACCCTGAGTGGGACAGGTATGCCCAGACGTGGGTCCCGTGCCTGCTGGGCCTAGAGACCCAAGCTATTCCTCACTGATGAGCCCCAACAAAGCCAGAACATGTTTGGGGATGCTTGTGATCTCGTGCAGAAGAGATGTGACCTAGCAGTTCGGGCTGGACTACCCCTTTTGGGGTGGGACCAAACCTGATTTGCATATGGTCTTTCCCCTTGTGTAATGGCTTGGCAGGCGAAGAACGATGGTCTGGAGGGTTGCCCTGAGCAATGCCAGTGGTTAAGATTCATTCCAAACCTTCCAGCCATCACCTCTTTGTTTTTGCTTTGTCATCCAGAGTGGGACGGGTATGCCCAGACGTGGGTCCCGTGCCTGCTGGGCCTAGAGACCCTCACTGATGAGGCCCAACAAAGCTGAAATATGTTTGAGGATGCTTGTGGTCTCGTGCAGAAGGGATGTGACCTAGCAGTTTGGGCTTGACTGCCCCTTTTGGGGTGGGTTGGGGCCAAACCGGATTTGCATATGGTCTTTCGCCTTCTGTAATTGCTTGGCAGGCAAAGAACGATGGTCTGGAGTGGTCTGGAGGATTGCCCAGAGCAATGCCAGTGGCTAAGATTCATTCTAAACCTTCCAGCCATCACCTCTTTGTTTTTACTTTCACTATTAGGCCAGTCGATCCACTCCGTAGATAGTCCATGCAACTAAGCAACTCAATCCCCTACTTGGAATTTCATGACCTTACTCCTTCACTGATGGATTTTCCATAGCAATGATTTGCCCACCTGCATGCTGCTCTTTCCCACAGACATTTGCTTTGCCTCCAATTGGGTACCTTTGCACTTGGCGTGTGCCCAGAGAACACATGCTAACACTAATGCTGCTGTCGAGAATGTGCCTTACTGAAATTTCCAGCAACTGCCCAGCCTTGAGAGCCTTCCCCCAAAATCCCACCCAATCCCCACCTCTAGAGCTATTTTGAGTATTCCTTTAAATGTTTGGGAAATGTGGGGGTGGATGGATGAGACACAGATGGTACACCTCCTATTTCGACCCCCCTTTGTCTCCTCCCTTCTTCTCGAGTAGGAGGAGGTGAGGCCAGTGTGGGTGTCCTCCACTATTGCTCCAAATACTGTTTGACACCCCTATAGGTGGGGTAAACTGGTAGTTTTATTTACTAATTACCATACGCTCATTAGCCCTCATTCACAACAGATTTGTGAGGACCTCATTCCAAAAGATGGCCACAAATCACCTCTCAAAAGTACCCTTACCATGTGTGCACACTGTCTGCTTTATGAAGTGGCAGCCGCCCCCTGTCTCTATAGGGATCCCCACTCATGCAGCCTGAACAGTGTTCACGTCTTTAACTGGTTCAATTATGGGTGGGTTGGGTACCCATCCAAGATTATGACTCCTAGGGCACACTGATATTTTTCAGAGTTTTTAATTTTGGTTGAATTTCCTGGATAGTGCTAATTCCAGTCTTCCTCTCTACAGCACAAATGATTTAGCACATGTTCAATAACTATGCGTTTTTTTGTGCATAAGAGTCAACGGAGGTCATGGTAAGTAAATTCCGCTGACATCAGACATCAGATTGACTTTCGCAATCCTCTGTGAAGGTCGTAGCTCTATCATGACCTCTGTGAGATACATGAATTAGCTGGATCTCAATTATAAACAAGCAACCCACACAGAGAGCAGATAAGGACAGAGCCAAAGCTTCTCTTATACATCTGTGTTCGAGCATAATTAGGAGCCATGTTTGCTTTCTCTGAGACGGGCCAGATGGAACCAGAATTAGTTATTTAGAATGCAAGGCTGTTACTGTACGTTCTCAAGATAAGGCCTTCACTTTCGAATGATAAACAGCTGAAGTAATCAGTACAGGACTCGCACAGCAGCTGACGCCTTGGCTTCCCCAAGGACTGGCTACTTCAGGGGTCTAGCAAAGGGGCCAGCTGTACAAGTGACACCAATTATCTCAATTGATTCCGGTCTAGACCACAGGAGGCGTTCTTGGGCAAAGTTGGAAAGTCATATTACTGTTTCTTAACTCAGTACCCTGGGCGAGGCGCGAAGTGTTTTCAACTGTGTTAAATTAAATGTGCTGTGTTTTCACATGGCTTCCTCTCCCGAAAGCGTAGACTGACCTCCCCATGCACGAACATCCAAAAATGTGACATGGTTTAGAGTTGAAGGTGCCAAGATTATGACATACACTTTCACGTCATCTAAACAAGACATTCTTGTTCAGAATCTCTTGCTTCAGACCTAGATAAAGTAGTCAAACGGCGTAGTCAAACGCAAGTCTCCCTGCTTTAATCACAGGCTTGATAAGCACACGTGAGCCGGCCTGCCTGGAGAACCGACTGCATCTTATTATGTTTTTGGACACGATCGTGGATTTATGGGATTGGCTTGTCCCATATTCCACTGTTATTTAACAACGTGAAAAGGTAACAGGCGCAGCTTGTGTGCAGAAAGCTGGACTTGCACTGGCCACATAAAAACTAAAAATGTACAATCAGAAAAAATGCCTGGCCCTCGGTTAGAATCGCATCACCCACACATTGCAAAACATGTGTGTTCTAGGAACAAGACCATGTCTTTCTGGACCTCAGTCAGTTTACCTGGAAAATGTCTTTTAGGGACCATTTTAAGTAATAAGTTTGGTCCTTTAGCTAGCTCCACAAGGCACATGACGCCCTCTATGGCCTTAGCTGTTGGTCAAGAAAGAGCTGTAATATTGTTAATTAGGCCATCTTTTGTTAATTCTTAGTCACAGACGGTATAGCTCTACCACACTTGACCTATGGATTATAAGCATCCCTTCAAATGACACCCATCTTCTTCCAGTCAGACGTGTTCTTAAGTCGATCTATTAGGTGATGTTTAAGAGTACTTTCAACTTTGTGGCTTATCATAGTGTATGCATATGTGTGTTTGCTGTTTATAGAGGGCAAACATAGCTGCAGTGCAGCTGAGCACTGCATGCAGGTAGATACTAGGTTACCCACAGCAACAGCAGGTTGTGTCAGTCTTCGAAGATAATGGGGAGGCATATTGCACGTTTAGGCTCTTTAATGTCTTTGGCACTCCCTGAGCAGCAGAGCGTTTAGTTATTTTCTAAACATTCATTGGGTTTGAGTTGTGCAGCTGTCCAGTGGAATGTTGTTTTAGTGCATCACATGAGAATGCCTGTTTCCTGATCTTTTCATTCTAGCATTTATTTACCAATCTCTGTACCATGGAAATGGCTAGATTGTCTGCCTGGAAAGGCCTCACCTAACTTGATATATCTCTGAACATAAATCAGCGTTTAATTTTCAAAGCTTATTTGTGTGCAGCACATTACTCTGCGGTCGTGAACGTATGGAGGAACTCGTCCACTTTAATGATAAGCCTTGTCATGGCCGGAAGGAGGTGCACTCGCCTAAAAGCACTGCAGCTTCGCGCAAGTGACGCGATTTTAAATATAGTTGTGTTTAGCACTGTGCAGGTCTGAACATCTGGAGGAACAGGCCCACTTTAATGACTGTGGGGACTTCACATGATTGCGGGAGCGTGTTCTCGCGAGATCTCGCGAGACGGGATCTCGCGAGCCCACGCTCCGCAGGAAAACGTTCCCGCTTCAGAGTTGGCGCTCGGCCAGCTGAAGCGGTCACAGAGGAGCGCTGCTCCTGATTACAGCATAAGAAGCAGTGAGTGACAGAACTCACACCACAGCTTCTAGGGCGTAACACCACAGCCACAGGAGGCTTCATGGGGGCCCTAGAAGTCTTTAGCGTGCCACCGGTGAGCATAACCTTTCCACAGTGAATCAACTGGGAAAGCACAGGACTTGATCGCAATGAACTGTAAGTAAGCGCCCAGAATCACCAGGCCACCTTAGAGCCTTTCTCCCTGTTGTCAGTCAATAAAGACTGTTAGAAACCCTACAGCGTCCTGTCATCTATTTAGGCCACAACATAACTGGCGACGAGGATACCAGAAGTCCCACGGACCCACCATGCAAGGCGCCACACCACCCCTTGCGTTTCTCCCTTTGCCAGGGACACCGGCAATTCCTTGGATGCAATGGGAACCCCTTTTTTCCACCTACTTGGAAGCAGTGGGCGGCACGCGATATGCCCCCATCAGGAAGAGGGCGATGCTGTTAAATGCGTTAGGGGTTGAAGGTCAGCGCATCTTTGCTGGCCTTAAAGAAATACCTGCGGCCGACGATGACGTCGAAGACGACGATGTTTACAAAGAAGCGACTCGTCGCATCATGAAGAGATTCACCAATAAGGAGAACATTGTACTGCACAGGCTGAGATTCTACACTCGACTACATCACCAGGATGAGGGAACTCGCTTCTCTTTGCGCCTTTGGAGAAAATGCAGAACAGGTTATCTGCGACATGCTCGTTGTCCACACCAACTCTAGGAAAGTACAGGACAAACTCATCCAAGAAAAGGAGGTCACCCTCGATAAAGCCATCCAGATTGCCAGGGCAGAGGAAGAAACCTCCAGCAGACGAAAGGAGGCGGAAAGTCACCTGCCTGTGCCCGAAATGGCGGCGCCACAATGGAGAGGTCGCAGAGACAAGCATTCCCGCGACGGCCCCAAAGACAAAAGTCCCAGGAAAAAGGAGGCACCGAAATGTTACAGATGCGCCAGCTCCAAGCACATGGCGAATGACCGCGACTGCCCCGCCAGGAATAAGGAGTGCTCCAAGTGCGGACGCATTGGCCACATGGCTCCGGCATGCATGTGGCGGGAGAAAACGGTTTCCCGTGTTGACGGTGATTGCACCTCAACTGACGATGATGAACTACAGGACAGACCCATGGTTGTCATGGTCAATGCCCCCCATGCCAGAAGAGAAAATCCCCACTGCACCATTAAAGTGGACGGAATGGAAACGCGCGTCATGGCTGATTCGTGATCCGACCTCACCATTCTGCCCATCAACACGTACAAGGAGATGATGGGACAAGAAAAAGTGGAGATTAGATCAACCAGGCAAAAACCGACCGTGTTTGGAGGGGCAACAGTCGACCTGTTGGGCTACATCAAGGCCCGGATCGATTTTAAAGGGAGGTCTACCACCACCAAAGTGTATTTTTCACCCAAAGGTCCAGCCGTGCTGGGGTGGGATGACCAACACAAACTCAGCATGAAACTAGATCCCAGCACTCCGGAACAGGTGCTCATGATCTCATCAGGAGCAGCGCAAAACTACAAGGAGATCTTTCCAAACCTGTTTTCCGAGAATCCGGGAAAAGTCAAAAACTTTGTCCACAAGATTCGGCTGAAACCCAACGCCACCCCAGTCAAGCACAAAGTAAGGGCAGTACCTGCCACCGCAAGACCAGCTTTGGACGCCCACCTGAGGAAGATGGTCGAAGAAGGAACCATTGAAACCGTAGAATCCTCAGAGTGGCTGAGTCCGGTAGTATTAGTAAAGAAAAAGTCCAGCAACGACCTCAGGATCTGCATCGACCTGAGAAGCCTGAACTTGGAGGTGATCACGGATAGCTTCCCACTCCCCAGCATCAATGAGATTGTCCTCATGATGAAGGAGACGGACATTTTCTCGAAGCTGGACATGCGTGATGCCTATCACCAGATTCCTCTACACAAGTCCTCCCGCCCCCTGACGGCGTTCATCACTCCTTTTGGCACCTTCCAATACACCCGCATGCCTTTCGGGTTATCGTCCGCAGCATCCGCATTCCAGAGGATGATGAACTCCCTGCTTAAAGGCCTCACCAATGTCTCATTCTTCCAGGATGACATCCTGGTGTACGCCAAAGACAACGAGACCCATGACAAGGCACTCAAGTCAGTCCTGAGCAGACTTCAGGAGGAAGGCATTCACTTACGCCATGAAAAGTGTGTCTTCGGGATGAACAAGGTAGAATATCTTGGGTACTGCATCTCGAGTGATGGGGTAAGCCCCAAGAAGAACCTCATGGAGGCCATCACAGAAGCACCGGTGCCGATGTCCAAAGAGGAACTACGCTCATTCTTTGGCCTAGCCGAGTACTATGCCAAATTCATCCCCAGGTTCTCTGAGACCACGTCTCCCATGAGGGAGCTCCTGAAGAAGGGGGCAGCGTACTCTTGGGGCCCAGAACAGGATGAGGCTTTCGGCGAAATCAAGAAAAGGATTCTACACGCGCCGTGTCTTAAACCATACAACCCTGAATGGGACACCTACATCACCACTGACGCCAGCGCATACGGCCTAGGGGCCACCTTGACCCAGAAGAAGGGCGACACTGAGAACATTGTGGCGTTTGCATCCAAGGCACTATCCTCATCCGAGAAGAATTACTCTACGGTAGAGAAAGAGATGTTGGCATGCGCTTGGGCCATCGACTATTTCAGATCATAGGTATGGGGGACAAGATTCAAGTTGATCACCGATCACAAACCCCTAATTCACATGTTGAGCCCGGGCGGCACCAAGACGGCCACCCCCAGACTGGCCAGGATCGCCGCAAAGCTCCAAGAGTACACATATGAGATACAACACATTGCGGGCTGGAAAAACGCACAAGCGGACTGCATGTCCAGGCTCCTGAACCAAAGCGCCCCCGGCAGCACGTTCCTGGAAGACGAATGTGTCGTTGCTTCCATCGGCGACTTGAGGAACGTCGAGTACATGGAAATGAGCGAGCGCCACTGGCAGGAAGAGTTCGAGCAGGACTACGCCCTAAGGCACGTAAGCACCTGGGTTCGAAATGGATGGCCCAACGAGAGAGCGATCCTTGAAGGCCTTCGTCCCTACTGGAAGATGAACGAGGAAATCACCGCCATGAACGGTCTCATTCTCAGAGGTGATCAAACCATCCCACCCAGCGGAATCCGCAAAGTCATACTGTGTAGAGCACACTCGGGCCATTTAGGGTGCAACATGACCAGACGAAGGATACGCGACGCATACTGGTGGCCAGGCATGGACCAGGACGTACGGCAGATGGTCGATAGGTGCCATGAATGCTCAAACAGCGACAAGCGCCTAGCCATGAGGCAAGCCCCCATGCTGCCCACCGAAGTCCCCAAAGGGGTGTGGTGAAAACTGGGGCTGGATTTCATAGGGCCGCTGGACAACATGCCCCCAGAGCACAGGTACGGGATAGTCATGGTCGACTATTTTTCCAAATGGGTGGAAGCTGACTTCACTCCAGACATCACCACAGGAACAGTCATTGAAACTCTCACCGCCATATTCCAGCGGGAGGGCCTGCCCGAAGAACTCGTCACGGACAACGGAGTCCAGCTAGTCTCCAGAGAAATGGAAAAATGTCTCAAGCTCAACAACATCAAACAGCGAAAAGCAAGCCTATACCACCCACAGGCAAATGGCCTAGTCGAGCGGGCAAACCGCTTCATCAAGGGGGCGCTACAACTGGCTCACGCCTCGGGCCTGGACCCATACAAGACAGTCAAAGAAGCCGTAGCGGCCCACCGTCTCACCCCCAATGCCGTCACAGGTGTTTCACCTTTCCATCTGCTGAGGGGGAGAAGGGCAGCATCCTCACTGGTACCACCATGGCTCCAGCAAGTGAGGGCCAACGAAGACGTTGACATGGATGACATAACGTGCCGCATGCAGCGCAGCAAGAAGCAATGAAAGCACATGGGGATTTGCGCCGAGCCGCTCGACAAACACAAGTCAACAAAGGGGATCTGGTGAAGATATGACTTCCCCACAAGGACACCTCCACTGGTTCCAGATACAGCAGTCCCATAGAAGTCATGGAGAGAGGGGCAAATCACATCTGCACCAGCGATGGCAGGAGATGGAATCTAGAAAGGGTAGCCATGTACCACAGGAAAGAAGACACTGTACACTCGCAAGGAGACACTGGAGGAGATCAAGTCTGCCAAGAGTCATACGAGAACTATCACCTCCCGAGTAGAGATACCATAGAGCCGCACCATCACAACGACTTTGCAAGCCGCATTCCCCCAACAACACCCAGGGAATCACAGCAAAGAGCTGGACAAAGAGAACCTGAATCACCAGCAGCCTCCCAAAGACACTTCATCGATCCAGCTCCATACCACGATCCTGGCAGGCCCCAGAGAGAGAGAAGGAAACCCAGGAAATATGCGTGCTTCATCATGGAGTGACCACCCATCCTTTTTCCCAGCAAGGGAGGTGTGTGGGGACATCACATGATCGCGGGAGCGTGTTCTCGTGAGATCTCGCGAGACGGGATCTCGCGAGCCCACACTCCGCGGGAAAACGTTCCCGCTTCAGAGTTGGCGCTCGGCCAGCTGAAGCGGTCACAGAGGAGCACTGCTCCTGATTACAGCATTAGAGGCAGTGAGTGACAGAACTCACACCACAGCTTCTAGGGCGTAACACCACAGCCACAGGAGGCTTCATGGGGGCCCTAGAAGTCTACAGCGTGCCACCGGTGAGCACAACCTTTCCACAGTGAATCAACTGGGAAAGCACAGGACTTGATCGCAATGAACTGTAAGTAAGCGCCCAGAATCACCAGGCCACCTTAGAGCCTTTCTCCCTGTTGTCAGTCAATAAAGACTGTTAGAAACCCTACAGCGTCCTGTCATCTATTTAGGCCACAACAATGACCAAGTTTGTCATGGCCGGAAGGAGCAGCACCCGCCTAAAAGCGCTGCCAGCTTCGCCCAAGTGAACCGCGAGCATAGCACAGTTGTATGCAGTTGGTGTGGGTTGGCATGGTAGTGCAGTGCAGGGGAAATCTTTGCTTTTGACCACATCATTATGGGAGTAATTATAGGGGATACAGGGGGGACAAGTCCCCTCCAACTTTTGTGGCATGCCAAATTCCCCCCCCCATCTTTTGGCGGGGCCAGGGCAGGGCCGTAGGGCCACATGGCAGCTGCTGCATCAATTATGTAATTTGACAGCGCAAGCCTGGCTGTCCATTACATAAAGCGGGAGGCAGGGATACCCCAAGCGGCTCAGTTCCTCTCCCTCGCTGGTGGCCTGACTCAAAATCAGCAGCCACTGCCAGAGTGCTGGACTGGGTGGAATTCATAATATTCATTGATAGTATTCATATGTTCGCGTTCAGTGTGTTAAATACATGTTTTGTTTTATGGGGAGAATGTCTTTGTGAAAAGATGCAAAAGGTTACTATTTCACCTTATCTTTTGTTATGATTAAGTCTTGAAAGACAGCCTACAAGCCACTCTTTATAATTGTGTGGAATTGCATTCTGGTATTTGTAGTCTTCAAGGTGGGGTGAAAATAACACATTTGTACTCTTATTGTTTGACATATTTCAATAAGGATTCCTATATTGCTGGAGTACTTTAATTATGATGTGTGTACTTTTGAGGTCTGATTTATAAAACAGATCATTGGTGAAAGCCATAAATCATGGTGAGGAGGGGCAAGGATCAGGGGGCACATTTGTTGTGATGATTTACCAGGTCCATGGATGTGGGAAGAGAGGTTGCTGGACTGAAGATGTTATCCCTGGTCCTGTGTTGATTTTCAGGGTACAAGCTGAGATAACATGTGGGTTGACTGCGTCCGCTCACTTTTTTCACAGTGCCGACTCCATCCCCCTTGGGTGATTTTGAGGCCAGCATGCAAGAAAGGTTGATCAAGTTTTCGCCCACCAGGATTTGAACCCACAAAACCACATGAAAGTGTCACCAAAGTACACATCGTGTATTGGTATTTTGCTTTCCATAGAATATTTCAATATAGATTTTTGGGTTAAAAGGTGCACACCTTTTACACTTTGCCAGCAGCGTTCTAGGAAAATCTCCTCTGGCAGTTTTCTTTCTCTGGGTATGATATGATATGACATGATATGGCATTTATAACGCGCCTATACACAAGTGTATTGATGATTCATTTTGGAAAAGACAATGTTCATTTCAATTTTAAATGTTCTTCCATTAGGAAAGGCCAGTTGAATAAAATGTGCATATTTCACTGTAGGATACGTTCAGTCCCTGTGCGTATGTTAAGGAACCCCCACACTTTTTTTCTGGACTTGACATCTATTGATGACATTTGAAGACCTGCGTAATTGCTTACTCCGACTGCCTTAGTACCTTTCGGGTAAATAGGCTTTGTTTACGATTGCACTATCCTGCAGCAAAAGCACTTTGCCCTGCCTGGCCCAGGACCAATCCCGCCCTTAGATCCTTGGAACGTGCAGTCACCATAGGTATCTTTGGATTACTTAACTGTGATCTTCATTACTCTTTGCCCTGCTCTTCTGTCAAGGGTTTTGACCCATGTTGAATCCTTAGACTGGGTAGATGTGGGGATGAGCTGTTGCCGCCCATTATTCTATCCCAGAACAAACTAAATCAATAGACTGGGTTGATGTGGGGATGAGCTGTCGCCGCCCACCTTCACGCCAGAATCCAGGAGAACAGCGCAGTTGGCACAAGACCACTCCAAAGATACAACCTTCTTGTGGGGGGTTCCACATCACCACTCTACTGTAAGGATGCCATCAAAACAATGTTAAGCAAGGGTCCTATACTATCAAGCAAAAGACCACTCTATTGAAATGCAGTAATTCAAGACAGATCCCAAAAATGGATGCAATACCGGTACTCACCACTATCAGAAAGCCGGCGTTTTAAAACCACCAGACTTTTGTGTAAAACTGAACAGAGGAACCCAAACCAGGCCAAGGAAAGACTTGCTAAGAGGTGGATACAATGTAAAACTATATTCTGAAATGACTTGAAGGAAGTAATTATTTAATGTATATATAAAAAATAGCTGCATGTAAGTTGGATTTGAATGTAGAAAACTTGGAACTAAAGTGGCATTTAGCTGAATTCTGCCTGACAACTACCCCCGACAGGAGTTGAACTGGCTCAACAACTCTTCCCAGGCCTGGCTGCATCCTGCTGGCCCCACCAAAAGGAGATCACATGGCCCTGTTGATTGAAAGGGGAGTGGCAGCTGGGGACTGCAGGGAACTGAACAATGGGCCTTCTTTGGCTCGGGCAAATGTTATATTGGGGGGTCGTAAAATGGCTTCCTCTTGGGAGAAACTGGGAGAGGCAGTGCCTGTGAGAGCCAGCTGAGCTTGGGGGAAGTGGATAAACCAGTTATTCCACCATGTGATGTGGGAAGCCACACCCCTTTTTGACCAGGGCACAAGTTAAAAAGATGGATAATTCATAGTACGGACTTGTCAGAATTATATAAGTAATATCATTATTCTTGTGATTTTTCTGTGCACGTTTTAAGAGGTCTTAGGACCCTGTGGTGTATTCTGGGGGTTGCTAGCGGAAAATAGGGTCTCACTCCAAATGTCCCCAGACCGCTGTGAGCAGAACCAGAGATCCGGATCGCTGTGAGCAGAACCGGTGCCTGATTGACCCGCCGAGCAGAGAGAAGCGCCACTGGACGTGTTGACCAGATCCGTGACGAGGCCCATTCATTTCAAAATTAGGAGTGAGTATCCGCCAGAACTGTGCAGAACCCAATCTCTTAGTTAAAATAATCTAATCCAAACTATTTTAACCTAATTAGAACAGCCTCCTAGAAATCGTGTCATCTGTCATTTTTAAAGCTGCACAACTGTCACCTGTCAATTCTGCAGCTGCAAGCTGTCACCTGTCATTTTGAACTTTTAAATTTCAAATCCGAAAAACTACCTTCACGAAATCGTCCGTATCTCCGGAACCGTTTGTGCTAGGAGCGAAATTTCACTTTTATCTTAAATCTAAGATTCTAGGCTTTCTAACAGGCCTAGAACCGACTTCCTACTCCTTACCGCGATTTGCGATTTGGCCTGATTTCGTCATCTGTAAAAAGATAGCCGCTTTTGCCTGAACTGCTAGAATTCGTTTGCAACCTAATAACCAGCCCTGAACCATTGTTAGGGCTGACCTGAACTGATTTAAAGTGTCTACCACTCACCCTGAACCTCTTATAGGGAATTAAAAGCAATTTTAGCATTTTTCACTTCCTTGCCACCACATTACAAAGCACTCTTGCCCGTGTTTTAAAAAGCATACCTGTTGTCTAAGCTTGCTGGGGGGGGACTGAATTCCGTATTGTATTTGATTGTATTCCTGAAGACTGTGTGTGTTACTTCCATCTCCTTGCATTGCATATAGGGCGGGGGTGAATTGCCACCAGGGGAAAAGTGAACATATTATCTCTTGTGAAACCATATCAGTTTATTTTCTGTACTGCATTTATTCCACCTTGCATTTCCTTGAAACCATAAAGCATTTCAGCTACCTCATCCTCTACACTACTTCTAAGTAACCAAATCAGTTTACCAGTAGAACATTATCCATTGTTGATCACTGTCATATTTTAAGTGTGATATCCAATTTTAATTTATTATAAAAGTGTGATAGATATGTATTGTTATATTTCTCAAATAAACCTTTTAAATTTGCAAAACAGACCTACTTCTTGGCTCAGTAGGGTCAGGGGGATTCTAAGAGAGGCGTGTTATATAAGGGTTGTCATCCAGAGTACAAGAACTGGATCTAAAAATATATCAATAAGGGTTTCCCTCAGCATCCCAGACTAGGCATTGACTTAGCTGTAGTGTTGAAGTGAAGCCACTTAACAAAGTGGGGGCTCGTAGCCGGAGATTCTGGGTTAGATCTATCACTTGTGCAGATTAATACAGTGTGCTAACTGACAGGAGACATACATCCGGTCGGATCACCACGCTGTGTTACGCTGTAAAGCACTCCTCAAAGGAACGCTCTAAGGAAACGGTCTGTTTTGCAAAAATAAAATACAAACTTCTGTAAGTCAGGAAGGAACTCAAATTCCAGAATGACGACACTGGTAGACATCAAAATAGCCAGAGAGCACTTCTTACATAAGCTATTTATGAGAGGTGAGTGGACTCATCAGGACCAAACGGTCTGGTTGCAGGCAATCGCGCAACAGGTCACTGAAACAGGTTCAGATACATGGAGAGATCAGGGTCCATTACATGTGGCCCTGAGTGAATTATATATGGCTCCTAAAGCTAAAGATGAACACGACAAGATGGTTAGGATAGCGGCATATTTGTATCTATATATGGGAGCCCAGCAGGACAAATGTGCTGAAGGCCAAGATCTGGCAAATAGGCAACAGATGGCGTTAGAGAAAGCCCAATCTGATCTGGACTCTTCTGAACAGAGGCTGCTCAGGAGTCAGGAGTCAGAAAATGACAGCAGACAGTACATCACTAAAATAAAGGTGGATATGGATGTGCTGCAACAGGAAAAGGCTGACCAGGATACCAGATTTCTGGCCTTACAGAGGGAGTACCAAGAAGGTTTGGACTCCCTACTGCAGAGCCAGAAAAAGCTGGAGCAACAATTAGATTTCAATAGGGCATGTGCTGAGCAGGTAGTCACCCTGCAAAGCCATCTAGATAGGGAAAAAGAGGAAAGCAATAAATTGATTCTGAAAGACCTGGATACCCAGGCAGAGTTTGATCAGGAGCGCCAGAAAGCTGGTGCCTTCCAAAGGCAAAGGGATGACCTGGCGGCACAGATGAAGGCTCTTAGTCAGGAAAGGGATACCTTAGGCCAGGAAGTCTGCCACTTAAAAAGGAAAATGGAAGAAAATCACCTGGCCCTACAGGGACTGGGTGACCTCCAAAAAGAACACCAGAACTTGTTAGAGCACACCAGGAGGGTGGAGGAGGCTCTGGCAAGAAAGGAGCAGGCCAGTAGGGATGGGACTCAGGAGGTAACCCTCCTGCAGCAGAGACTGGCCCAGTACTCCAGGACCAATCAGGAGGCACAGAAAGAGAATGAGGCTCTCTGCCAGCACAATGATAAGCTCCAGCAACAGGTAGCGATGCAGGAGAGACTGATAGAGTCTAGTAAGGCCTTAACTGAGGAACTGAAAGCGCAGGCTCTTGCATTGCAACAGGGAGCAGGGGCGGATAAAGATGAGGTTCGCTGGGAAAGAGAAACTCCGGAGCATAACCTCAGGAGCCCTAGTACCAGAGGCCTTCAACTCTCCCAGTCCCTGGACTCTGCCACCCCCATGTCACCCCGCGCACATGAGCCCAGGGCCACAGGGATGGCAGATTACTATCCAGCTAGAAGTATGGGGCTCATAGGCCAGTACCTCCCAGGAATGGATTGGCGGGCATCTGGGTGTGGGCACCCAAGCACAGTGCAATTTAGTGGGGAACCCCAGGAGAGTAGGCCCATTAAGGGCATCCAGAAAACCTCTGCCCAGTTAGGTCAGTGGGGGGGGTACCCATCAAATCCTGGCAGCAAGGAGGGATCTGAAGACTCCTCAGAGCATTACAGGACACAGGAGACAAGGTCCCCACATTCTGCCAGCCATTCTCAGGCTCGCAGAATCCGGGAAAACCTGGAAGATCAGACGGGCACCTCTGGGAGCAGTGCTTCTGAGTCAGAGGATGAATGGACCAGGGTTACCCGAACCAAAAAGGCCAATAAGGCAAAAAGGGCCTTGCTTAAGGAACCATTGAAACAAATAAAGGCAATAAGGTGTGTCATCACCCCTTATCGTAAGAACGCCAAGTATTCTGTTTGGGAACACTTGGAGCTCTATGAGCAAATGATGGAGACTTTCCATTTCAAGGACAGCAGTAGCTGCATCCAGTACGTCAAATGGACATTCTCCCCAGAATACTCCAGTTTCTTTGCAGGGCTGGAGGACCAAAACCATTCAAGATGGTCCGCATATAGGGCAGCCATCTTGAAACATTTTTCTGTTCATAGAAATCCTCAATAGGCTCGCAAGGCAGCCTACAATTTGCAATGTGGGGAGGATCAGGCCCCACAAGAATTTGTTCAGGAGTTAAAGCGTGCTTTTGCACAGACTACAAAAAGGGTGCGCACAGACAACAAAGAGTTTGTTAATACTTTTTTCCATGCCTTGCACAAATACATCATGACCCAGCTAGTGAGAGATTTTCACGAGAAGAGGTCACTCGACTGGGTCATTGAACAGGCTACCCGGATCTATGAGGTGCAGAAGCCCATAGAAAATAAAAGTAATGCGCAGAAAAACCCCAAAACCAACAGCACCCCTGCTGCTGCCAAGGTGGCGGAGGTAAAGGTCACCCCCGTTTTGGATTTGGAGATGGGGGGGCCTAAAAACCTACCTGCACCTAATAATGCCAAGCCCAGAAGGCCCTCGGGCCAGTCACAGACAGGGAGTCGAGGAGGTAGTCCCACAAATGGGGTCCCTCGCTCCCCTGATTATACCGACCCATCCTGGGTTATGTGTGGACTCCCCCAGCCCAAGGGGGGGATCCAACCAAGCACCTGACCCAGGAAACTTCCCTCCTAACTTCCCACAGGAGGGCAGAAATCCCCCAAACACTGGGCAGAACTTTTCTCCCAGGTATCCACCCAATTTCCAACCCCAAAACCATCCATCCTTCTTTCCCCAATTCCCTGAGCCAAGACCACCTAATCCGGGAGACGGGAGACCTTGGGTGGAGGGGTACCCAAATCTTCCCAATCCGGGGTATTACCAGAGAAGGGATAGCTACCCTTCCCGGGATCAGCCCAGGGGAGAAAATAGAGCCCCGTATCAGCCTGAGCGGGTTTCACAACTTGAGTGCCAGGTCCAAAATATGGCACGAGATCTGGGTCCCATACTGAGGGCTCAACAGAACCCTCAGATGAGCATGCCACCGCAGAATGCCCCAAACTCTGGACCTGGTGCTCCAGAACAATGACGGGGCAGCACCCCGATAACCCACCGGTTCCCAGGGAGGAGGCACAAGGGGAAGGGGGGTGTAAAGCCTTGGAGGAAGCTTCCTTCCCAACTTGTAAACAGCCCCTGGAAAACCAGGAACCGGAAACAAAATCTCCTCCCCCTGAAAGCCTGCCTCCCAAGGAGCAGAGGGGGGGTAGGAGAAACAAAGGACCCAAACAGACCCACTTTGTGGAGGAGGTACAGTTCTTCCATTTTGAGGGAGAGGGATCCTCAGAAGATCCTGGGAAAAGGATTTTCTCCTTTAGAGATGGGGGAACTCCTCCCAAAGAAAAATGGGTCCCAAGGGATTCAAATCCAGACTGGGGAGATATGGAGACTGAGCTACCGCCGCCCATCATCTCATCCCAGAACCCACAATACCGAAATGCCCTGGTTCAAACCCATCCTGGTGACTGCCTCCAAAAAGGGAGGGCGGCCCAGAACCGGAACCAGGGGAACCCACAATGGCTCTGATCTCCAGTTGCCAACTTTTTCTTTCAGATTCCCCAGGCTCTTCACAGAATTCTGCCCAAATCTCTTCGCTAGCAATGTCCAAAACCATAAAGTTAGCCCACCAGTTGTCCAAAAATGTGCATTATCTGTGCCCCCTTGAGGAGAAGGAGGGAAGATATTATGCCCCGGTACAAGTACAGGGGCAGGGTACAATTTCGGCACTGGTGGACACTGGATCCCAAGCTACCCTTCTGTCCAAAAGGGCCTTTGATTAACTAAATGCAGGAAGGGGGAGAATTACCGTATTCCTCTCACCTCTCTTCCTGGACAACTGCAGAACTTTGACGAGAAGGAAATTCCTGTCGAGGGGACTGCAGATTTGGACATCAAAATTGGGCGACACAAGGTGAAACACCCGGTCATAGTGGTGACTCCAGAGGGCACCCCTTGTTTACTAGGGAATGACCTCCTGAGAAGGTTGTCACCCCTAATAGATTGCGTAAACAAGGTCCTCTGGACCCAGACTAGCCGACCAATAAAATTAAAACAGAGTGTCAACCATGTTAGTTTAAACGGCACCTGCCACATGGTTGAACAAAAACCTGACCAAGTAGAATTTCACTTCCAGAACAACCAAATTCCAGACGTGACAGTAATAGCAGTAGGACAACAGACTGGTGATGGGGGGGTCCTCTCTATTTCTGAAAATCAACCTTCCTTCCAGTTTAAGGTGGTATTCCACACTGGAAGGAAACACCCTGAAATTCTTTACTAATCCACAATCAGAAACTCCCACTCCTATAATCCAGAAAGATGTGAAATCAGCTCAGAGCCTGGCTGATATTCAGCAAATTGGAGAGCAGTTGTTCATCCCTGTTCAGTTAAATGATGGGAAGGACTCTGTTCTCGCTCGAGTGTGTGTGAACAACGGTAAGAGCTTCATCAGCAAAGCCATGTTCTGCCAACTCCCAAAATATCCAGCCATTCCCACATTCAAACTGATAGACAAATGGGAAATGGACCTGGAAGCACCTAATTCCAAACATCTCCTGCCAAGCAGGTGTATGCTCAAAATCTCCATTGGCAACAAGAGCATAGTCCATAATTGTTGGGTCGTGCGAGACGTCACTGCCGCCTTTTACTTAGGCAGTGACATTCTCAATCGCTTCGCCATTAGTTTGGACCTAATAAACGTCAAAGCTTGGTCCCGATTAGCGGATAATCCTATGGGCTTTGATGATCCAGAAAAAGCATTTAGGTCAGCTCAAATGCTACCTTATGCAGTTGAAATTCAGATCAAAGAGGAAGTCACAATCCCAGAAAGGACACGACAATTCTCCCTGGAAGTGAAAGTTAAAAGAGGACAAAAATTGAAAAACCCTGATGCTTATATTCATCTAAATGCTTCTCTCCAACAGCAAGGGTTAGGGGTAAACCCAACACCATTAACCATTAGTCAACATAGAACATGACACCATTCCAATAGAGGTGGATAACAGCGACTTAAAGAGTATTACTCTAGCCGCAGGCACCATTATTGGAATGGCGGTTGATGACCGACATTTCTCCATTGATTTAGGAAATGAACTGTTAGGACCAATCTCCAAGGACTGTTTTGACAGTGACAGTGAGGACAATACAACACCAGACAGGATTTTCACCAGGCATGGGGGGAACTTCCTGGTGTACACATCTTGCCCTTATGGTAAGGAAGATGTGACTTGTGACTTCAGGAGGGATGGGGTGATTTTCCAGGTCCATGAGGGCTGCCTTTCCCACCTGAAGCCTCCAGTCCAAATCAGCACTCTGACCAGGGACTTCTCCACCCAGCTGGAGGAGGCCGCGGAGATAGCCAAACCAGAAGTCTTTCCAGGCTTCAGGCAGATGGTGGAAGAGAGAGTCAACCTAGCTGATGTCTGTGCAACTCTGGAACAGAAGCAAAAGTTGAAACAAGTTTTCTTGGATTTCCAAGATCTCTTTGCGGTAGACTCATATGACTGTGGTCGCACCGACATCCACACAACAACAATTCCCATGGACCCTGGAATGACTCCAGTGTTTGTGAAGCAATATCGTTTGCCTCTCGCATCCATGGGGTCCCTTACTGAAATAATTAAGAACCTTGAGTCCCGGGGAATAATACGTCCAGTACACAGCACCTTCAATAATCCGGTGGTGGGAATATTGAAGCCAAACGGCCAGTGGAGACTCTGCGTCGACCTTAGGGAGCTCAACAAACGGGTCCATACTTCCCGATGGCCTCTGCCCTAGATTGACCAAGGGCTGGCCCAGATTCAAGGGTCACAGGTATTCACGCAATAGACCCGACCAATGGATACTGGACCTTGCCTGTCAGTAGGGAGGCATCCATGGGGTCCCTTACTGAAATAATTAAGAACCTTGAGTCCCGGAGAATAATACGTCCAGTACACAGCACCTTCAATAATCCGGTGCTGGGAATATTGAAGCCAAACGGCCAGTGGAGACTCTGCGCCGACCTTAGGGAGCTCAACAAACGGGTCCATACTTCCCGATGGCCTCTGCCCTACATTGACCAAGGGCTGGCCCAGATTCAAGGGTCACAGGTATTCACGCAATAGACCTGACCAATGGATACTGGACCGTGCCTGTCAGTAGGGAGGACCAATACAAACTGGCTTTTACCTTTGGGGGCCAGCAGTACACATGGACCCGGACTCCCTTCGGATACCTCAACTCCGGCAATTAATTCAACATTTTCCTACATAAGGCCATGCCCGACCTGGGTGCGAGGGGTAACCTGGCTTATGTAGAGGATGTCCTCATAAAAAGTTCATCTGTGCAAGAACACATAGCGGAGATCCGTTATGTTCTGACACAGTTGAGAGCCGCCGGAGCAAAACTTTCCTTTCAGAAAGCACAGTGGTGTAGAACCTGTGTTAATTTCTTGGGGCATGAGATTACTCCTCAGGGTCTCTGTCCCCAAAAAAAGAAAGTGGAAGCACTTCAGAAACTGAAGGATCCCACAACTCTGCGGGAACTCAGGAGCCTCCTTGGACTGACTAATTACAGCAGAAAGTTCATTGAAGGCTACGCAGAGATCACTAGACCTCTGATTCATCTCTTGAAGGGGGGGTCAAGTGGGAATGGGGTCCAGAACAATCCGAGGCAGTAAGACAACTCAAAAGAAGCCTCGCACAAGCGACTTGCCTAGCTTACCCTGTCAGAAACAAGGAGTTCTTCCTGGAGACAGGGTTCTCTAATACGTGCTTGACGGCAGTATTATACCAAAAGCATGACAAGGTCAATAAAGTAATCTCCTATGCGAGCAAAACTTTATCCTCTGTGGAGGAAAAATTCAACGATTGTGAGAAGGCACTCCTGGCAACGGTGTGGGCATTGAAGAATTACCGCCCGTTTATCCGGTGGGAACACAACATAGTGGAGACTCCACACCAGCCTCTGCAATATCTCCAGAGTGACAGAATCCGGTCCGGAAATGGGAGCAATTCCAATTTTCCTGGATTCTGTCAATGCAAGGCTTTCCTGTGGAGGTCAGATATGGCCAAAACAAGAAGAGTCCCCTCACGCAAGGTCTGGCTGACTTGCATGATTGTGCCAGAGAAAACTGTCTCAAGGACGGAAGTCTAAAAATCAAGGACAACCTGGAGGCATACCTCAATTCCCCACACAAAGTCTTTGAAGAAGACAAGTGTGAGGGAATGCCCACTGTCTATGTGGATGTATGCTCTTACCATGTTGACAACAACGGGGAAAAAGAACTGGTGGCCGGCGTAGGGAATGCATGGGTGAAGGAGTTTCCAGAACCCTCTGCTGGATACAAAATTGGTCCCCGAAGTAGTCAGGTGGCAGAATTGATGGCTGTGCATCAGGCCATCATCACTGCTGTCCAACATCAACTCCACAAACTGGTCATAATCACAGATTCGGATTATGTACGGAACGTGTTCGTGGAGCACCTGGTTAATTGGAAAACCAGAGGCATGCTATGTGCTAACAACAAACCCTTGAAACATGGGAAGTTGATCCAAAACATTGAGGATCTGGTCACCTCGAATGGGATGACCATCTACTGGAAAAAGATCAAGGGTCATTCCAAAGTAGAGGGACCAGACAAAACTGGAAATGACTTAGCTGATCAGCTGGCCAAAACCGGGGCCATCCAAGGGGATCTAATAGAAATAGAGTCCCTGTTGGGGGAAATAGAGGTCACTGCTATCACTAGGTCCCAGACAAATGCTCACAATGATCTTTGAACTGCACAATGGAGTAAGGAGACCCCTGATGCTGATTTGATTACAGCTCAGAGGGGGGATCCAATAATTGGTAAGTTTTACCAACAAATTGAGGACCCTGAGAACTTTCCCCTGACGGATACCGATTACATTGGGAAAGAGGACCTAAGAGTGTTGATGAAATGTCCAAAAATGTTCCGAATCCAAGACGGTTTGTTGGTAAGGAAATCCCAAGCTGGCCATGATCAGTGGGTGGTCCCTACCTCATTCCGAAGCCTGATGTTAAGCCACACCCATGATGCGGCCACCGCCGTTCATAGGGGGTTTCACACAACACTTGAAATCTTAAGAGAGATTGCATACTGGCCACACATGGGGCAGGACCTCGACTAATACTTGAAGGGGTGTCTTGTGTGTGCACAGTTTCAGCCATCATCCCTCACACACCGTGCGCCTCTCCAAAAGAGGGGGATGACACTGCCTTGGTCAGATTTGCAAATCGACTTTGTAGGCCCTGTAATTCGCTCGTCTAGAGGAAACAAGTACATGTTGACCGTTACATGCTTGTTTACCAAGTGGGTGGAATGTCTCCCAGCCCCAAATTGCAAGGCAGAAACAGCAGTTGCCCTGATGATTAACCACATCTTTTCCCGTTTTGGTCTACCTCAAAGGATTGAGTCAGACAGGGGTAGCTACTTCACCAGTGAAGTAATGACAAAGATGTGGGAGATACTGGGGGTCAAAAGGAAGCTACATATTGCTTACAGGCCAGCTTCTTCTGGAGCAGTGGAGAGATACAACCAAACCATTGTGAGCATATTGAAAACGTTTGTGGCAGATTCTGGGCCAAGTTGGGATATCCGATTACCTCTGGTCCTAATGGCCATCAGATCTACCCCTTCATCTGCAACTAAAATGTCACCAATTGAGTTGATGACTGGACGCAAGATGGTGCTTCCCCAGCATCTGCTCTACAGGACCCAAGAGCAGACACTGATAAATGCCTCCACAACTCATGAGTATGTGAAGAATTTAAGGAAACACCTTCAGCATGCTTTTGCCTATGCTCAGCGGAATCTAGAAAGATCAGCTGATAGCATGAAAACCCACTATGACCTGAAGACCACCAGGAAGGAATATACTGTGGGGGACCGGGTCTATCTATACAATTTCCAAAGGTACCAGACCAAACAGCGAACATTTTTCCCTACATGGAAGGGACCATTTGAAATTATAGACAAGATCTCCCCTGTAGCGTACAAGATCCGCATCCCCAAAGGTAGTCTGGCGGAAGGGGAAGATAAGTGGGTCCATATTAATCAGCTGAAGTGTTGCCATCCCAGGCACACCCTGCAGCAACTGGAGGAGTCCTCTGCAATACCAGAGGGGGCCGCTCCAGAGTAAGTCACTTCAAACTCTAAAATATTCCACATATCAAAAATATAGTAACATAATGCAAATGTTCCCTGGTATATATTGTTTTTAAAATCAGACTGCAAAATGCATTTGGTTGTATAAAATGTACATGTTCGCCACACCATTAATAGTGGTGGAAAAATGTCTAGGAATAGGTATTGCCGCTTTCCTTTGTCGTCCTAGGAGAAAGAAAACCTGGAGACTGACCAAGGAGGACGACCGGGGACCGGGAGCAGAGACCCGAGGGGCCCGGGGTACCGCCCAATATTCCATCAGGACCGGCGAGGATAACCGATCGATCCAACTGGGTGGAGGAAAAGATGCTGAACTGTGCCATCTACAGAATTGGAAGAAGATAATGCGGACATACCAGCACAGGGCTCAAAACATCCTTGGCACCCGACTTCCCCTCGACTCGAATCAAAGCACAGTTTGGCGGGGGGGTTTGTCAAGGGTTTTGACCCATGTTGAA